>NC_137086.1:33269854-33869854 GCF_951640355.1 Cnephaeus nilssonii | reverse complement strand
ATTCAGTTATACCAAAACTATTGTTGAAGACTTATTTTTTAAAATTGATTTGGTACCCTTATGGAAAGTTAATGGCTACAGATGTATTGGTTTACTTCTGAACTCTAAATTCGATTCCATTGGTGTATATGTCTACCTTATGCCAGTATCAAACTGCTTTGGTTACCGTAGCTTTGTAGTAAGTTTCAAAATCAGGAAATGTGAGTCCACAGACTTTGTTCTTTTTTAAGATTATTTTGGCCATTTGGGGCCCTGTGTACTTCCAGATGAGTTTGAGGTATTGGCTTTTCTATTTCTGCCAAATAGGCTGTTATAATTTTGTTAGGGATTGCCTTTAATTTGTAGATTGCTTTGAGCATTATTGTCATTTTAACAGTAATAAGTCTTCCTTCTTCCTATTCTTGACCATGGTATGTCTTTTTTTTTTTTTCAAGTCTCCTTTAATTTCTTTCATCAATGATTTATAGTTTTCAGTGTACAAATATTTCATTTTTTGTTAGATGTATTTCTATTTTATTAATATTGTTTATTGCAGGTATATGAAGCACAAATAAATATTGTGTATTGATCTTGTGCTCTATAACTTTGCTGAATTCATTTATTAGACCTAATAGTTTTCTTGTGGATTCTTTGGGATTATCTGTATAGGATCATAAAAGTGGGCATCTTTGTCTTATTCCTGATCTTAGGGGAAGCTTTCAGTCTTCATAGGATGGATTTCACTGCAGTTTTTTCACTTACCTGATGTGATCTAGATCACCTCTCACAGTCTCTCAGAGCCCTAAGATTTCATCCCTTATAATAATTAAATAGTTTCTGATTTTGCATATGTTCTATAGATATGATGAGTTCTATTTTCTTAGGTATAATTTTATGTACACATACTTATAAACAGAAATATATAACATTTGTATTATACATATTTTATTATTGATTGCATAAAAGTATCAAAAACATGGCAATATAAATCAGATGTTTGCAGGGACAGCAATTTTCAATCCATATATTATTATATCTAAATAGAAAACAATCAGCTTGGAAGTTTTCTTGCTGACTGGTATATTGACAGGATTGTGGTACCTCCAGCTGGCTTTTTCACACTGAATGACAATTACACGCATGCCCCATGGTACTTGATGCTCAGAGAGCATAAAGAGAAAGGAAAACAGTGATCTCAGGTCCATGAGGGAAGGCTATAACCATGGACAAAGTAAGCAAACAGAAAGCTAGCTAATTGAAAGGGAGGATAGTTAAAATTGAGCAATGTTGTATTGGGAATAGCATCAGTGTCAAAGGGAACTTGAATTTCACTGGGTGAGTGAAAAAATAACATAGTGAATTATTTCTTCCTTCAAATTTATGGCACCAAAATAAACCAAGGGTGTTTTTCCCTCTGTGTCTTAAAAGGGGAGCCACTGAATATACAGGTTTAGAATAAGTTTGAATAAAAGCTATTATTTTTTAAAGTCAGAAATATATTTTACCTTTTTGCATGTTTTACCTGGGCCATTATAAGGATGTGGCTTTGCATGAGCACTGGTGGCTCAACCACCCACAATATTAACATTCCTGATTCTTAAGGTAAGGAATAATATATACCTATTACATCTTCTATATATATAAAAGCCTAAGTGACCATTATGACCGAACGATTGGAACGACCGGTTGACCCGTCGCTATGATGTGCACTGACCACGAGGGGGCAGATGCTCAATGCAGGAGCTGCCCCCTGGTGATCAGTGCACTTCCACAGCCAACCTCCCATGGCCAGCCAACCTCCCGTGGTCCCTCCCCCTGTCTGGCAGGCTCTGGCTGGCCCAGCCTTGATCATGACTGGGCGAGATAGCCCTGATAGGCCCTAATCCCTGGCCAGGCCTAGGGACCCCACCCATGCATAAATTTCATGCACCAGGCCTCTAGTTAATAATAAATAATGTGTAGTGACATACTAAGGCAAACATATTAAAAATCTTCCTTTGCATGCTTCTTAGAGGTACCTGGGGGTAGAGTGGGAATATCTTGAACTGAGACTAAGAAAACTTGGAGTCAAACATGCCCTCTACCTCTCATCATGTGATTTTGTCAAATTGCATTTTTCTCTTAGCGGCCCCCCCCCACGCCCCCTCCATCCCCCGCTACACACACACACACACACACACACACACACACACACACACACACCAATTTGCTCTATGGAAACAAGAACTTTACTTTCTAATCCCTGAGTTATTTTGAAATTATATGTAGGAAACCATATGAGAAAAAATAAAGTGTTATGCAAATGATGTGCATAGTGATGCTCCCAACTAGAAATTAATCTTTTCAGCAATCATTAGTCTTATATGGTATTTTACATATTTTTAATGACAAAGAGTGACCAATACCCAGACATCTTTTCATGAAATAAGAAACATTTAATTACCATTTTCACCTGAATGGACAATGGGGAATAGTGGAAAAAGAGCTAAGTAGAAGCCAGAATAAGTAACCTCAATCAACTAGCAGAGCTTGTGTATGTTGCTTCACATTCCTGTGTCTTTATTTTTTTATTAGTCAAATGTAAATACTCTGTTTTTTTAATTCCTTTCCAATGTTAGGATTTGATAAGTTTTACCCTCATTGACTTTTTTGCACCCCCCCCCCCCACCCTCCACACACACACACTTTTTCTTTCTCCTGGTTAACTTTAACAAAATCTTTGTGACTCAGCTCAGATGTCATGTCTTTCAAAAATTATGCTCTAATTTCATCTCCCAACCTCATCCTGTCTTAAATAGGTCTCCTTTGCGTTATCTTAATACCTTATGCCTACTTATATCATTGCACTCTGTGAAGTTGGTTAAAAGGGTTTATGTGTCTGATACCCCCAACCGCAATCCAAGACTCTTGAAGATAGGAGTCTTATGCTATTTATCTGAGGAGCTGTGTTTAGTAGATTCTTAATAATTTTTTATTGAGTAAATAAGTGAATTGAATGGAGAATGTATGAGAAGCTCGTTGAAAATTGTAAAAGACAATGTGCAATATGGTATTTTTCAAATATAGTTTTCTATTGAAAAGGCACTATATTTGGAAGAATGAAATCAGTTATTGGGCCATTTCTACTAAATTGGTGAATAACTCCAGGAGAATCATTCAAGCTTTCTGCACTCAACTTCCCCTCCAAAAATGGGGCAGTCTGCCTTTCCCATTGCCTGCCTCATTAGGATTGTCACAGAAGCCAAAATTAGAGCTACTGGGTGATGTCTGCTGATTCTTTCTAAAAAAGTGAAGGCATATTATGCATTCTTGGGGGATACATTAATACCTCTTTACCATCAAATGCATATCTTACTTTATACTTAAAATCTTTCTCAAAAGTTTTTTTCTAAACAACTTAAAATTAAATAATGTTTTAAATGGCTAAGAGATTTATATTTAAAGCATATTTTTGCTCTATACCAGCTTGTATAGAGTACAGAATCCTTTTGACCCTTTTTGAAGGTGAACAATTATTTCAAATTTGTTTTATAATTTATGATTTTTTTGTGTGAGACCAAACTCTTACTGCACCCCTTTCTACCCCTCTGATTATATCTCCTCTTCTGTTCATCAAGCCATTGTTGACTGGCAATGGAGAAAAAGTATCCAACTGAACCACCTTTATTGTCTTTGGGAAACGAAACTTTTATTCATGAACACAGCCTCTGTCCTGCAAATGACAATTTTCAGAATTGTACACAAATATTTCTGTCTTTGAGAAATAAGTAAAGAAGTATTAAGGTGATGTTTTTAAGAACTTTGAGAAATGTTCCTAAATTAACATAAAGAGTGCATCCTATATAATAAAAGCCTAATATGCAAATTGACCGAATGGCAGAATGACTGGTGGAACAACTGGTTGCTATGATGTGCACTGACCACCAGAGAAACATTGATTAGCTGCCTCCTGCACAGCCCCCGCTGGGGATGTGCCCACAACCAAGGTACATGCCCTTGACCAGAATTGAACCTGGGACTCCTCAGTCCGCAGGCTGACGCTCTATCCACTGAGCCAAACCAGTCAGACTGATTGTCTTTTCTTGAATGCACCTTCTTGGGATTGAGTTCCTTCCTGGGGAGATAAACTCTATGGTTGGAATGAAGGAGAAGACAGAGCCAGGGCATTTATTTAAGTACATCTTTCAGCACTAAATTTTTATGGAAGCAGGGGTTTATCAGAAGCCACAGGCTGGTAGTTAGTAACTTTCAGATAATGGTTAACCAGGAATTACAAAATTGGAATGAAATTGGAACATTTAATGCAAAAGCATCCAAGGAGGTAGTTCAGGATTTGCAGAGGCTTTGATGAAGTAAGTTTTCCTTTTTTTTCTTCACATGAGCTTGGCCCTGTGCTTTTAGCATTACTAAGCTAAATGGGCTCCAGTATTTAATTTTTACATATTTACTATTCAGAAGTGAGTTGGTAGTTTTCCTTGGACCATGTAAACTTATGGGATATAAACTCTTATTTTTAGGAGTGCAATAATGTGTTCTACTCATATTTGTAACATGGCTAAGGGACAGGGCAAGAGTATTCATCCCATTTGGCTTTAGCAAAATAGTTCTGACCACTGGACACTTGACTTTATATGGCCAAGAGTCAAGTGCTATTGCTGAGATGTTTGCAGAAGAACTGGCCTGAAGTTACCTGGCTAGTATTTTATGCTTATGTCAGAGTCCAGAAATAAACATTCCATTTCTTTCTCTAAATCTATTTGTGTCCTGGATAGCCAACTGACAACATCCATTCTCTCTCTCTCTCTCTCTCTCTCTCTCTCTCTCTCTCTCTCTCTCTCTCTCTTTCTCTCGCCCTCTTTATAGCAATTGTTCTGCATGAAGAAATGGCCCTGTTTAAAACTCCTTCACACTGAACAGTCTCCTGGGTAAGAAGAAAAATAGATTTCCAGTCTTAAAAAATCAAATGGCCCTATTCAATGTCAGTCTCATGACTTCCCCCCACACAGTATCAAATTTTGTTAAATCGGGTTCTTATCTGTTTCAAAGTAAAGGTGAGAGGTTCCTATAGCAGGACTGTCCTAGACACAGGTTTTCTAGGTTATAGAACTACCTTTTCATATTGTTTAGTGGAAGAAGTGACTTTTAACCTTTTGATGCCTAAGTTTCTTTTATTCTTTTTAAAAAGGTTAAATGAACCCATCTCTTTTTAATTTAACCTATTGAGAAATTTGTGGGGACCTAATTTACTTAAAGCAGGAAGTCGGATGTTTTTTCCCTCTTTCTCCCTGTTATTCTTCCATCAGCGAGAACTGTTGTATATGCAGATTATTGAGAGAGCACAGATGCTATCTGGAAAGGTGGCTTTCTTAAAAGGCACCAGTAGCATTAGTGTCATGTCGGAAGCACCCATTTGTGTCAACTATGCAGACCTTTCAATGGAAAATTGTGCTGTGCTACCTTTTAAAGTATGAAATGCTAATTTGGGATTTACAGTTTTTGAACTGGAGGGCTGCATTTTGCATGGGATTTTGTTTAATTTCCCAGTGAAAAAAGGCATTTGAAACACAACTGCCTACAGCCAACTGTCAACAAAAATCAACTGTAATAGCACAGAGCCTGTCACTGATGTATGTGGTGATGTGGTAATCTTCTCAATTGAACTGGATATTTCTTCCTTGCACAAAATAGCTAAAAGTCTCGCTAGGCATTTACGAATATCGGGAGGTGTTATTAGACTGATAATGGGGCCAGATTAAGGAAGTGTACACTGGTTCAAAGTGTCAGTTAGGGAGACACAGAATGGGACGATGCATGGCCCTTGATAGAAGGGACTGTTCGTATTTCAGGTTTGCTGAAGATTTGAGCGATAGCATGCTGAGTTCCATCTGCTGTGAAAGCACTTTCGGGGGGGTGGGGGAGGAGATAAAGTTGTTATGCTATTTTTCCCCCAGAAATCTGTTTTTGTTTACCAAGAGAGTGAACTGAAGAATCTCTGAAAATGTAAGCGAGGAGGGCAGAGTAGGGAAATCTGCTGGGGTGAGACTGGTCAGTCTTCTTCTCCCCTTGACATTGAAAGCCAGTGGTGTAGCACTGGCGTCTTTTCTCTCTCAGTCCTTGACTGTCTAAGAGCTAGGAGAAGAGAGTTGCTGCATTTTTGTAGAGGGGCACCCCCCACTTTGAATTCTAAATAGCAACTGGCAAACAAATTCAAGGCAAAAATAAAGCTGCATATAACCTATTCTTTGGCAAGGCACAAAGTTGGCACTTATTATTAGCTGTCATCAAAACATGGCATTATTGAAGCTTCTTATATCAAAAGGGGATTTAGAATCAAATGGCACTTTATGTTATCAGTTACTTTTTTTTAGTATTGAAAGTGAGCCATATTCATAGCTGGCCCCACTATTTACTAGCTCTATGGTAGCTCAGCTCTCTGTCATTAAAATTATTCACATCAAAATTGGATTAATAATCATGCCTACCTCATGGGGATTTTGGGAGAATTAAATAGATGTAAAGCGCTTAGAGCACTGCTTGACATATACTAAGCATCATATGATTAGCAGTTATATTATTATTATTATTATCATCTTCATCAATACAAGCAACATATTTGCTATTATCCAGTACACATGCCAAAAGGATGGGAAGAGGATATACTATTACATATGTTGCAGAACCTGTTGTGAAAGGTATATTTATATCTATAATCATTACGTTTTTTTTACATGTAGATGGGAAACTGCATTATCTGAGCTACATAGAATATGTTCTGAGATACTTACTAATCACACCATGGCTAACGGGAACTTGGCAGTGCCCTGCCCTGTTTGTGCACTGCCTGCACCCTGCCTTCCTCTGGGCCCTTCTGCAGCCCTTGCTCCTCATGTGACCCTGATCTACTCCCTTCCCTACTTGCCTTTGCCAATGAAAACAGAACAAGGATGGACCTCTGTTGGACTGTGGCTCCGGATGGCCATGTCAGTGATAATGTCTTGGCATACCCCTAAGAAAACCCAGGTTGAGCCAATCTGATTCTGTTCTCCACAATTCTGTGATTGGGTACTGAGGTACCCTTGTTGATTGTCAGTAGGTTGCCCAAATTTAAAGACTAGAAATTGGAGAGGAGGGTAGGGTTAAACATGACCTTTGCAGTTATGAACAAATTAAAGTGACAATGAAACAATTGAACAAAGAGAAAAGCAGCAGCACGCTGTGGAAGAATCTCTGAGGCTGCCTGTTTTTCTGTTTCCTCAGCTCTCATGATTGGCTCTGCAGTTTTTCCAGATCCCAAGAGACCTCTTTATGTTCCTACAACTAACTTCCCTTTCTACTAGGAAAGTGTTTCTGCTCTTTGCAACCATGTAGGGTGCAGAGGGTCTAAGGTTCCATGTGTGAGTAGGAAGTGAAGTTTTCTGCAGATGAGTAAAAACACAGCATATAATAGAATTAAAATAAAATGGGAAAAGTGGTCAATGAGGAAAATTTTATTATCTATATTCAAAGTCTTAGGAATGAAGGGGTGGTAGAGATAAAGGAATGAGCAATTATTTGTAGGGTCTAGTGTACTGATAAGATTGCTACACACGTGGTGATTACTTTGTACTGAAGTAGACAGATGAATAACAAGTAAGTACAAATAAACATGGTAATTATAGACTGAGAGGACTTCTATGAGGGAAATAAATAAGGAGTAAAATTAGGAGATCCGTTGTAGGTTTGGTGAAGTGTGTTCCTTAGAACAAAATGATTTTAATGAGCCTACCTTCTACTAGGCAATGTGCAAGATCTTTTTGCACACTTTTCTGATTTAATGGACAGAGCTACCTACTGTCACCTTGTAATCATCAGCATTTATGAATGCAGTGGCTGCCTGGGTTTTGGGCTTCTGTCTGGATCAGGGAGAGAGTGTTTCTCTCTGGACCAAATGGGCTTTAATCTTCTGCTTGTTTCTTCTAGTATCAAGTTCTAGCCTGAATATAGACTTTTAATGAATAACCCATATGTAAATAATTAGTATGAAAGAGGAATTAACTATCATTACCCAATTACTTTTTTAGAAATGATTTGCTATTCAGTTTTAAGCTTTCCAACTATTTTGATGGAGATCCAAGTTGGAGAAAATAAGTGTGTGTTTTTTTGGTTCTCATTATCACTTCCTGTTAAAACTGCAGAGTTAATTTCCAGAGGTAGACATCCCGTCTAATACTTATGATAGGAAGTAGAGAGATTGCTGTTCTATGACTTCAAGATCATTGAATACCCAGAATAAGCCTCATACAGGGTACCAGACCCATAATGGTAAAAGCAAAGAAGGATCTAGAACGTTGGAGTGGGAATACACCATGCACGATGTTGCAATTATGAAGCAACAGAACTTATTGAGCATGGAAAATTCCATCACAAAATAGATGAACAGTTCTCTTAATTCTTTCCCAGGATGCCAGACAAATGGTCTCAGCAGGAATTTTCTCTTCTTCAGGGTTTTAATTTTTTTTTAAGTCAAACAAATACTAAAAGCACACTGATATGTAAGCCTTTGGGTGGGGAAGTGAGACCAAGGGCTACTTCTCCAGAAGGCAAGTGTTGAGTGATTGGGGGGTTTCTCCAGGGCTGCTGACCTTCACATCCAAATGGGTCCTTTGGTGATGATATTTTTAGTTCTTTTTCACTGTGCACTTTTCATTCAAAGGCACTTAAGTATCATAATAAAGAAGTGCAATCACCCCAACTCCCCCCAATTATCCATCACAAATGACATATCATGAATTAATTATTTCAGGCAACGTGGTGATACTCTTTCCTCAGTCCCTTTTTATCCCAAACAAGCAGGTCTCTATCTACTTCTCTTTGTAGACTTGGGCTTGGACAAAGTATGAGACCGGCATGCATTTTTCTTCTCATGGAGCTCAGTGCTCTCTGATGCTCATCAGACCTTTTCAACAAGTAATGCTCAGACCCTGCTTTGTGGAGATACAGCAGTAAGCAAGACAGAGGGGGATCTCTACTCATGTTCTTGGGAGGAGGACAGATCATCACATAAATATAAATAAACAAGGTCGTTATAGATTGTGGTGATTGCCAGGAGAGAAAAAAAGAACGAGTAGAATTAGGGTTTTTAAAAGTTTGTCCTGCTAGTGCTAAGGGTCATCCCCTCCTCACACCAAACTTCCAAGGAGCCTCCTGAAGTCTTTGACATGCACAACTGACTTGTGTGGGGAGTTTTTCATGTTTACATAAATAGCTATATAATTGCTACATCAAACCTGTTGTCCTTTCTGAATACATTCTCATCCCTAGGTCTCCCTCTGTAGACGTTTTTAGAATTGCCAGTGAGGCCAGATTAAGCAATTTCCTTGACAGAAAAGACCTAATACACAAATTCTACTTTATTAGCCTGGAACCCCAAAAGGACAAGTACAGGTGTAGTAGTTATTTGTACACATCTCTGTCTTCCCTACTAGACCGTGAACTCCTTAAAGGTAGACACTAATCTGGGATTTTGGGGGTCTTCCATAATATTTGGCATGATGCTATGCACATAGTAGGAATTCAGTATATTGCTCACTGAATTCAGTTGAATTAGCAAAAGCACAGGCTCTTGCCAAAGGTATTAGCAAATGCATGTTTGAAGAAAATTAACTGACAATTAAGATAAAACGTCAGTATTCACATGGATTTTGGCTGAGCAGATGCATTTCCTTACTGGTGAACATAAGGCTTTGCAGACCAGTGAATCTGGTATCCCACCATTCCTTGCCAGGGAAGCATGGTAGGGATGGAGGGGAAAGAGTGTGGGCTGACTGCAGATTTTGGCAAGTGGTAGGAACTTGAATCTCTCCTGCCAGAGTCATAAGCTTCTGGTCTGAGTGGCAGGAGGTATGAGAGAGAAACTGAGAGATTCTAGGATAAAACCTATGGAGGTGCTGAGGCTATTTCTGTTTTGGCTTGAAGTTTGTGAGAAGGCTGCACTGCCCACCCCTACTGAGTTATTTCAGGCATCTTCTCTGAGCACTCTCTTTCAGGAACCTGGTTCAAATGATCTCTTAGTTGAGACCTTAGGAAGTGCAAGCCCTACACAGAGAGCTGGGAATACAAAGATGGACACTTCCTGCCCTTAGGTAACCTCTATTCGATTCTGAGAAGCAGGGTTGAACATGCAACCAGTAAGGGAAAGCCAGCTGTGATACACTCCCTGCCCTGAGAGCCCACCTTTGTGCATGCATATGTACATGTATGTGCACACACAGATGTGGCACACAGACACAGACACACACGCTAGTACTTTCCCACAGGGATGAATCACAGTAATTGCATCAGGCCCCACGTTTGGGTAGTGGGACTTGAGGATGGTTCCAGGCTATGGTAGGAAGCAGGTTACAGGGCAAGGACTGATACAAAAGAGGGCTTTCCTAGCTGGCCTGGGTGTCATAGGCCTAAATTCTTCTCTGAGATAAATCCATGTGAAATGAACAATAAGAACACACAATCCATTCAATTATTTATTTGTTCTTTAGTTAAGAAATAATTGTTGAGGATGTGCTAGGTATGCGGGATGCCACAGAAGGAGTGAAAACAAAGATATAATCTACAGGGAAGCAGACATTAATGAAATAGTTCCACAAATGTAAAATTGCAACAGTGACAAGGGCTAAACTCCTTGGTGCTGTGAGGGATAATAATAGGGGCATTAAAGTTGTCAGGGAAGCCTTTCCTTAACTTAGCTGTTTTGCTCACAAAATGCTTTTGGGAACCTGGGGTGGGAAGAGAGGGTGTGCCCTCTATTTCATGTCTCCCAAGGTCAACCTTTGCCTCAGTATGTGAATGCATACACATAATGTAAATAGACTGGGTCTATCTTTCTATCTCTTTTCTATTGGTGTGTTTGTTTGCACACCTTTTGAACTATTTTTAATGTACCATGTTTACTCATCATCTCAAGAGATATGGGGAATGCAGTTTCTTCAGTCCCTCACCAGACATGGGAGGATGTTCCCAATGAGCTAGAAAACAGAACTGAGTGATGTATCACAAAACTTAGCCTGTATGTTGAATGATCCTATTTTGAATTGAGTTATCCTATATAATAAAAGGCTAATATGCAAATAGACCAAATGGTGGAACAACTGAACAACTGATCACTATGACGTGCACTGACCACCAGGGGGTGCGTGTGGAACATGGTAGGCATGGGCAGCAGGCAGTAGAGCATGGAACATGACGGGCGTCGGCTGCGTTGGGATGGTGAAGCAGGAGAGTTGGGGCACCAGACCAAGGCGGGGCGCTGGTCGCTGTCATTGAGGCGAGCCTCTGGTAGTTACTCAAAATTCTTTGCTCCCGCATGCTGCAGTCCCTCCTGTTGCTTGCACCTGCTGTTGGTATTGGCCCTGCTCACACCGCTGCCTGCACCAGCCCCAATTGCTTGGCTCCGTCAGCAGGTGCAAGCAGCGGCTACTGGCCCCGATCGACCCTGAAGACTTCTCCACCTCCCCCTGTTCCTGAGGGGCAATCAGAGCAGTAGCTGCTGCTCGCACCCACTGCTGGTGCGGCCCCAATCACTCTGTGCCGTCAGTGGGTGTGAGCAGGGGTCCAGCACCATCATTGCATGGGAGCGGGGCTGCTGGCAGACAGGGGACCATGGGCTATGGTGGGAGGGGCCAGGCAGGGGTGCAGAGGATGGGCTGCCCCTGTGCCCACCACAGCCTCACTGCCCACAGTTCCTTTCAAGGTGCACAAATTTGTGCACTGGGCCCCTAATATTAAAATAGAATGCAATGGAAGCAGCCTGGTGTATGGAACGAACAAGGATTTGGAATGCAAGAGGCTCTCCATTTGTCCAAGGGGTCTTAGGTAATTTATGTATCCCCCTGAGCCTCTGTGACCCCATCTGCAAGATGGGGATTACAGCAGCAGCTTCCTCTGAGTTTTTGTGTGAGGACTAAGATGGTATTTGAAGACTCTAGGACAGTGCCTAATAAGCTCAGTAAATATTTGTTTCCTTCCCTACATTCAGATTCTTGGGCCCTTTGATCATAGGTATGTCTACAAGGAGACACCTGCTGATTTCAAATTTTTTTTTTAACCATAGAAAGTGGGATTGAGGGAGAAATTAAAAAGGAATTTCCCTCTCAATCTAGGAAAAACGAGGTGCTTATACACCAGCTTAGAAGAAGATTCCATAGAAAAGAGATGGAAGATGAATGCACAATAAAATGATTCAAAACACGAGCAGACTCTGCGTATGTTATGCACAGATGAGTTAATTGTTTTGCCTTAAATATATTTCCTGAAGAACAGAAGCCCGATCACAGCACATATCGTTATGTATTTTAGACAAACAGCACTTTGAATCAAATTATAGTACATGCATAAAATATTAAAATAAGACATTTATAACAAATCTTTCTAACTTAGGGCTCTGCTCTAAAATAGATTTATATTCAGATAAGCAATAGGTGCGATAAATGTGGTACAGATACCACAATTTAAATTGCAAATCACAGGGCATCATGGGTAAAGGGAATGCAGACTTGAGGTACTCAGGGAAACATCCAGCTATGCAGTATTTTTAGGTCTGCTGCCTGATTTCGCTTTGCAATGTCTGTATCTGGTCTGGACTCTACATTTGACAAATTCCAATATTTGCTCTCTAATACAGTTTCTTTGCATTCCTGGCTTAAGTGATCTAATTTAACCCTTCATTTATTGTTCTTTTATCTATTGTGGAACTGTTTCCACTAAACAGTTCCCCAGAGTCTTCAATTATTTAAGTTAGTGGGGGAGATTTTGGAACGTAGTGTTTTTTAGTTAACAATATAGGCAGACGAAATGGGGAACAATATCCTTGCATGTGCTAGAGTGCTATCTACTTTGCCAGTTACCAGATCACCTTGTACTTCTAAAAAATATGTTTTTATTGATTTGTAAAGAGACAGGAAGGGGGGAGAGAGAGAGAGAGAGAGAGAGAGAGAGAGAGAGAGAGAGAGAGAGAGAGAGACTTCAATGTGAGAGAGACACATCCATCAGCTGCCTCCTGCATTCCCATACTGAGAATTCAGCCAACAACCCGGGCATTGCCCTGACTGGGAATTGAATCAGAGACCTCTTGGTGCATGGGACAATGCTCAACTGAGCGACACCAGCCAGGGCCAGTTTGTACTTTTTTCCTCCCTCATGGTTTGTTAGGTAATGTATGGTGAATGTGTCATTCGTTTGTCTCCAGGAATGATTCCTGTCTGAGAATATTAAACTTGATTCATTTATTTAGAAGAACTTAGAGGCTATTGAATTGAATGTCTACAGAGCTGAATGTTTCCTGGCTAGCAAGGCCTTCTAGAATTCAGGATTGCCTCCATGTCAGAAGCCCTCAGAAAAACCCTAAGGGATCAAGTTGAGTCTTAGGACTCTCATAGTATCCATTTCATGTTGGGGAATCCTTAGGTCCCAGCATCACTGAGTGCAGGTGAACAACTCTACTTGCCAGCAACTCTTTTCAAGGCTAGAAGCCTGTGAACAGAAGGCAGGAGGGGCTATCACAAAGGGTCAGTGACAGTATTTCTGAGTGCTGATCACTAAAGAAATCTCTTTTAGCCAACATTTTCCTTGGAGCTACTGAATTGAAACATCTTTCCTAAGCAAGGAGTAGCTTTACTTGGAAAACTCTCTTCTTTACCTGATCTGTATGCTAGAATTTTCTCTTCCCAGTCAGTATCTGCAATTTCATCTCAGAAAAAGCCTGTATGGCCATATTTCATTTTCTTGTAATGTATAGAGTTTTTAATGCTTAGGTTTCTGGTGGAATGAACTCACCTTCCTCTTTACCATTCTGCTTAGCATCATTATTTCCAAAACTTTTTAAAAAGTTGCTGCATTAAAAATAATAAAGAAGTAAATGCCTTCATATTTGAGATTTCATGTGCAAGAGTCAGTCACACTTCATGTTAGCCAACAAGGCCAGAAAAGAAAGAAAAACCTGGCTATATTCCTGTTGTAAAGTTGTAGCCACCAAAATATGTCTGTCAGTGCTAACCTCCACGCAGGTAAGTACAGTTAGGACAGTTCTCAGGAAGAAATTAAATATATGGAATTAAATACATGTGTACAGATTATTCCTGGATGTAAAGTACCAGTATGGGTTCTCCATAGTCTGATTTAATAAGATCCAAGTGCATCCTTAAGATGGAGATGTAAAGAGTTAGACCTGTGCCATCCATTACAATAGCCACTGGCCACACGCGGCTGCTGAGCCCTTGAAATGCAGCTAATCCTACATGAGAAGAACTGTAAATATAAAATACATACCAGATGTTGAAGACTTATTACCCCCCAAAAAAGTAAAATATCTCAATGTGTTTTATATTGATTAATTATCAAAATGATAATATTTTAAATAATTGGATTAAATGAAATACACTATTAAAATCAATTTCCCATGTTTATTTTTCTTTAAAATGTGGCTATTAGAAAAAATTTAAAATTATATATGTGGCTCCCATTATATTTCTCTTGGATAGTGCTGAGCAAGATTGATGCCATGTAATATTGTAACTAATCCACTTAAAAGACTTTGGTTTCAGACAACTCCCTTTATTCTTTATAGCATCCTTAAAACCCATTGTAAATGGAGTCCTATTTTAAGTATACTAGAATACCTTGCTGGCTAAAGTAACCCCATGGTGAGAACTGCCATCTTATGAGTAATCACTCCCTACTATATCTATTTAATAGGTTTGCATTTCAAAGGTTTTTCCTAAAGCAAAGTTAACCAATTTTATCATTTGCTTTTCAACATGATCTTTTTTTTTTTTTTTTTTTTGTCTCTGAGTGAAGAGTTTCTGGCTTTTCATGAGATATATTTTCTTGTTTACCCATCTTGCTTGGACTCAAGTTAGAATGCCTGAGCTCAGCACCAGTACTTGCTAGTGACCTTGGACACATCCATCTTGCAGAGCTAAAGTTTTCTCATCTGTGAAATGGAGCAATAACTCATAGCTCACAGGGGAGTAAAGAGCATTCTATGAGATGATCATTATACTGGCCACATGGACCCAGTGAAGTGAGTTCCCATTCACTCCCTTTTGTTTTATGAATGTATGGGGCCCACATTTCTAGTCTATAATGAGTCTATAATGCTGATTACTAGTTCCACCTGCCCCCCTCCCCCCGCCTCCCCGCCACTCCCCACCAAGGAAAGGCTATATTTAGGAGCACTGTGACTGAAGCACGGATAAGCTCATGACACTTGTGAAGAGAATCATACATATGCTGCTGGCCTCTGTGTCTTTGCATTTGCTCTTCTTTTTGCCCAGATTACTCTCCTTTCCCCATTGTTCCCTTTCCCCATTGT
This sequence comes from Cnephaeus nilssonii, assembly GCF_951640355.1. Taxonomy (NCBI): domain Eukaryota; kingdom Metazoa; phylum Chordata; class Mammalia; order Chiroptera; family Vespertilionidae; genus Cnephaeus; species Cnephaeus nilssonii. Next base: position 33,854,529 of record NC_137086.1, on the reverse strand, counting down.
CTTGTCTGTCTCTCGATGTCCAGATGGAGTGCCGCCTCTTATTCCAGACAGCACTGATTTATCAAGGTTGCACATTTTATTGCCAATACAACTGTTTATATCAAGTAGCAAGTATTTACCTGGTGTTTAAAATTCCAAGACTTATTTTCCAGTGATTTCAAGCATATTCATTTGGTTTCATCCATTGTATTTTGAAGGTCTACCCATTCCACAGCTCTCATTCATCTGCTCAAATAATACTTACTGGTTGACTAATAAAAAACCCTTTAATGCAAGAATATTCATTATAGGGAATGACCTAACAAGATATACCATATATCATCTTTACAGATCTCTATGCTAAGTAATTGGTACACATACCAACATTTAAGACTATCTTATTTAATTACTAGTTCTAGGAGATACCTGAGTTACTAGGAAGATGACTTAGATAAGTTTCTGATTTAAGATCCTTTTGAGATTTTATATATATGTATTTCTAAATAAATATATATATGTATTTCTAAATAAATATATATATATATATATATATATATATATATATATATATATATATAATCACATTACTAAAATGCAGCTTCTATTTGTAGTCCTTTCTCAGTAAGGCAGTGGGACATTTTTGGTGCTTTCAAGTGAGCTAGAAATGTTGAATATGACATTCATGTCATTAAAAATAGTTAGCTGTTCTTGGCTACATTCACAAAGAAGTCCCCTAATGCTTCCTTTAATTGGCAGGATCTACACGTGGTCTCCATTTTGCAAATGTGCTCTGCACTGTGCGGCTGGAGCTGTGTATGTCTGCGTATGTTCTCTGTCGGTGACACTGTACCCTAATCAGACAATTGGTGTATTGTACTAGGACATACTGTATGCAGACAATGCCTCACCTACCACTCCCCCCTCTTTTTTTTTTTTTAAACCCTGAAATATGGTTGATATGGTCCATTGCAAAATGAACCTATATTGGAAATGGCAAAATTGTAATGTAAAATATACCGGGGTCAGTGGGGTGTGCTGTTTTTTGCATATATTTTTTCTCCCCTGACCCATGCCATTCCCCTGCATACAGGGAAAAAAGCTTCATCTCACACAGAAATGTGATGTCCTTTACTGCCAGAGGCTGTTGCTGTTTTAAATGAGGAAAAAGCACAATGCATGAAGAAGGAAAATTAAAGCATATTCATTTTGGAAATTAGATATGGTGTCAGGAGACTCTCAGAAAATAGCCCCATTTGAATGGAGCCCCACACTACAAGACAGTTCACTGAACTTTTGACCACTATTTATGCTATGGAAGCTTTTGAAATAGGGAAGAGAGCAAAACATTTTATAGCTGCTTAATAGCTGAGTTCATTTTTCTTTCTTTCTTTTTTCCCCACCAGGCATTTGTCTATCCCTTCAGTGTATATAAGATATGCAAACACCATGTAGTTTATTGGCAGGCCTTTGTGTTAATGTTTCCAGGTTGGTTCCAAAATACACAGCTACTGCTTGAGAGAATCTCCCAGCCAACCCGGTGACCTTCCTTACCCTCCACAGCGCAGTCTGCCATCTGCCTGTGGCTGGTCTGGAATGGCTAGCCCCAGTCAGGGTCACACAGGCCTTGGGAGTAACAGTGACCTCTACAGAGGTCATTCTGCAAATGCAAAGAGAATATACTTTTCAAATTCCCATGGATTCCTTATGCAAAATTGGCCAGGGATGGGGGAGATGATGGCAAATGCACTTTGTCTAATTTCCCTCTTTCTATTATTTGGAAGGATAGTTCTCAATCTGTGATCATCTCTGTTCTGCTTCATTGCTTCCCTCCTGCAGAGCCCATCACACCAGGCAGGTTAAGTGGGATTCAAGGGCCCTCTAGGAAGGACAGCCTGGATTTTTGAATCAACACTGAATTAGGAAGCACCTGCACAAATGCAGTAAGGGAAGAGTTAATCATAATTGGAGGATTGGATCAGTTAGAGGTGGAAAAAGAAATCCAATTTGTATTTGATATTAGTGAAAAATATGCTTTAACTTTTATGCAGATATGAAACATGGAGCTAAATATTACAAATTACAGGTTGTGAGTCTATGTCAGCTTCATTATTGTTATTACTATTAATGCAATGATATCAAACCTAAGGGGTCACTGTGTTTGTTTAATTTATTTTCTGGGAAAGCTTAGCATTTCATTTCCAAGTGAGGACCTCTTCGTTGGCCTCTTGGTGACTTGCCCACACTGGCACAGATTGGGCCCCGCCTCTCTGGGGATCTCTGAGCTCCTAGCAGGCTCTCTTTCCAATCATAACCAGGCTTGATTCTCACTGCACCCCTTGGTCAACTACAGGTCTCACTTCCATCAGGAGGTGATACAATGCAGAGGTTTTAATGGGGACTCGAGGTGGTGTGAGAGCAGGATGCTGAGAATAGATTCAACAATGGAATCACTGTGCCACAGAGGGCTGAAGTGTGTGTGAATGCTGACCTTCTGCGAATGTCCTTAGATTGGGAAATAGAGACAATCTGTCCTCACCCACGACTATGAACTATTTACAGATTCACATCAGGGAAAACATCAATGTGGGGACATGTTGTATTTTTTTTCTTCCTATGCTCTGTGGTTTAAACTTGAGAGAGAGAGAGAAAGAGAGAGAGAGAGAGAGAGAGAGAGAGAGAGAGAGAGAGAGAGAGAGAGAAAGAGAGAGAGTCGCTCTCCTCCTCTCACCAGCCCCCCCCCCCCCCAGCATTATTCATTAGGAGAATTTTTTTTTCTTCTTTTGATGGGAGACTTCTCTCACTAGCCAGTGGCAACCCTTATGTGCATCTCTAATATATCTCTGCACTAATATATCTCTGACCACTGAAAAGGAGGTGGGATAGTGCTATAAGGGCCACTCAGAGGGAGGAGATAGTGCAGGGTCTTCTCAGGGCAAGAACTCCTCCTGACCATCTAAGTTCTGCCAGGTCTGGGAGGTTGTGATCTGGTGCTGACCTCAGACCACAGGCTGAGAGAAACCTGAGAAGTGCTTTAATCAAAATCGTGGCCTCCTTTGTTTGCTGTTCTCCCTGAGGCTTTTTGGCACTGCCAGTAGCCACGTTGCTTTTGCTCTGGTTTTTGAGAGGAAAGTCCCAGGGAGCACTTGGGCACTGCTTTGTGCTCCATACCCACACTACCCACCACCTCCAGTCTAGAGCCCCATAAATGGGACTGAGATAGGATGAGGGGGAAGCCAGGAAGGTGAGGTCATGCTATTGGCAAAAACAAAACAAACAAACAAACAAAAAACAGGCATCAGTACTTTACAGTTTGGTGCTGGACATGGAAGGCGGGGAGGGGAGGGGAGTAATGGACCGGGCTTGGGAAATTCGCCAGCCCTCCCAGGCTGCTTCACCCTCCCTTCCCTACCTCCGAGGACTTTGCTGAGGTGGAGCCCTGGACTCAAATGTCCTGGATGTGTCTCTTCATTCCTGCCTTGGCAGTGGATTATTCCTACAGTGTCACACTATTTGTGATGGCCCATGGTTCTCCTGCCATTGTGGTGGCTGATGGGGATGGGCATTTTAAATGATGGGAAAAAAAATGGACAACAAGTAAATCCAGCAATATTAGCCATGATGAATTTTTCCTCGCTATGAAAGGCCTATGAAAGAGAATGAGGAGACAGGCTAGGCAGGATTTCTGTTTTGCCTACTACAAATGGACCGATAGTAGCAAACATTAAGGATTGAATTAGTATAGGAATTTCAAGTCAGAGTTAAGTCTGAACATCACATTATGTTGACAGGTTAAATTGTAAATCCATCTCAAAGGAAAGTTCCCATCTGGTGCACTGTGGTTGAAGACCTTGTTGCATGCTGAGGTGTTTTCTGGGTCACAAAAGATCTTGCTGGTAGTTCCTTAGTACTTCTGTTATTCTTATGGTAGTCCATGAAATATGGCTTTCAAAAATAGTTTAACCATTCTTTATACAATTGGGTTTGGGTAAAGGTTTCAAGACTAGTGGATTGGTGGGAGGAAACTTGATGTAATAAAGAGAGGGGCAAACGAACGTTCAAATCCCAGGACTGCCACTTAGTTGACTTCAAGGTCTTGGACAGGTCAGACTCTCCTGATCTCAATTATCTCATAAACGAAATGGGGTCATAATCTCTACTATTTAGCACTGTTACAAGGATTGAGAGTGATATTGCATAATATTTACTCAATAAAGAAAGTATTATTATCATTATAGTAAGAGATCTTAGAGCTAGAAGAGGCTGTTAAGGTAGATTAGTTCAACACCTTCCTCCATCTTACAGAAAAAGAAACTGAGTTTTAGAGAAGATAAGCAATTTGTTAAACAGCATGCAGATGGTCTCAGCTTGACTTGATTCACATTGTCTTGATGCCCAGACTAATAGACTATCTTAGTCCCTTTGGATTGCTATAATAAAAATACCATAGGGAGGCCACAACAAACATTTACATCTCACATTGCTGGAGGCTGCAAGTTCAAGATCAAGGCACTGGCAGATTCTGAGTCTGGTGAGGGCTTTCTGCCTGGTTCATAACATCCAACTTCTCAGTGTGCCCTCACATGGTAGAAGGGTCAAGGAGCTCTCAGGGGTCTCTTTTATAAGCGCACGAATCCCATCATGAAAGTTACACTGTCATCATCTAATAAGATCCCAAATGCCCAACTACAAACGCCATCACACTGGGGATTAGGTTTCAACATGTAAATTGGGGGGAACCCAATATTCAGTCCACAAACATGGACTTACTTCCTCTTTATCATTTTGCAGGTCAAACCTTTTATGTTGTTGAAGATGAATGCTAAATAAGAGTTTTCTTCAAGTGTTTATATATTTTTTTTCCTGATTGGGTTTTTCTAATAAATTCTTTCAGATCTTGAACCTTGGGTGTCACTTGCTTTTCTAATGCCATTGTCCTTATTGGTCTAGAACTTTGATTCCCTTCAGCTGGATACTTCATTACTTGTCCACTGATTCTTTCTTGTTTCAGCCTGGTTTCCCCATAAAGGATGAATTTCTTAATCACAGGGGCCATGCTATATATTTTATTTAACTTAGTAATTCCCAGAGTTTTGTTTTTTTCTTTCTTCCTTTTCTCCCTTTTTATTTTCTTCTTTCTAATAAGGGATGGATATACATCTGTGAACATTTTAGTTTGCCAAGAACTTTAAACAGGCTCCTTTTATCTATTAACATCATTTCATGAACAGAAAGTTCTTTGAATACCATAAAATAGAAACAACATGATATTAAACTTAAGAGCTCTATTCAAAAAAGAAATATCAGCAGAAGGTTGTGGGCATTTTCCATGTGTAGATCACTTAAAAATTTGTCACAGACAAGCAGAGGCCCATACATGAGCAAATGGGACTCATTTGTCTAAGGGACAGGATATGGGTATCAATGTAAAATGGACTACCTTAACCTAAGATGGAGACAACAGTGTGGAACTGATTCCACAGGGCTGTTATGTGGTTCAAATAAAACCATATTCTTTAGACATTCTGTGGTTCTGTGCAAATATAATGGATTATGATTTTCATATCAGTAATCACTTCTTGAACATTATATATAATGTTATAAATACCAGTATAGAAGAGCTTTATAGGACAGTCATACCCATGTACTGGGAAAAACAATGGGAATGACAATAACCATGGCTTCTAGTTGTAGTCTAGTGAACACAAAGGACTTTGGGAATAGAGTGGAAGAAATGATCATGGCCTTTTTTTCTGACAGAGTTCACATGAACAACACCACCCTCTCATCCCACCTCCTGCACTGACACTACCACCAACGTTCTTAGCCCTAATACTGGACTTTTGCTCACAAAGAACTTCTGATCAACTGATTGTCTAAAATATCTGGGATAGCTCCCCAGAAGGGAGTCTTGCTGGCAAGGCAGTGATGCTAGAAACTGGGTAATGTAGAGCTGTGTACAATGATTTAAAAAAAAACAAACACCTATCTCTCACTCATTGTTACCATATGTATGATCCCTAAGCAAACATTGAGCCATGTTCTTATCTAGCCCACAGATGGCTGCGTGTGTGATAATCATGAGAGCATACACATGTTTCAGGCTACTGAAGCTGGATAAATATTGTGCTGAGACATTATTGTAGGTGAGAAAACTCAGGTTCAGAGAAACCGTGAAACTGGTCCAATAATGCATGGCAAATAACTTGGAAGGCCAGTTTTAGAACAAATCTACTTGACTCCCAAGCTCATGGTCTTCCCAACAAACAGACAGTCATATATGTATAAGAGTTATATGTCTTAATTAGTGGAACAAGTAATGATAATCTGGAAAAATAAACTTCTGCTTTTTCTCTCTTCCCCCAACTGACATGCCTTTCAACTTTTCCTGGACAAGTTCTCTAACTCTAGTTACATTTGAATTGCTTTTTTTCCAAGGTCCAGAGGCAAATACTAATTTGGGGGGCAATTAGTTCAGGTGCTGTGTGGGGACTAACTAACCTATGTTTTCTCAGATATCAGACCAATCAAGCTACCCAATTATTCTGAGAGTAATTACTGTATTTTCACTCTAGTTCATTTCTAGTCTTTGGCCCATTGTTTACTTCAGAGAGGAGCAAAGAATGAATTCAAGTTACAGACTGACATTACAATGAGATTGCCAATAGAAATCAATGACTTGTCCCATGACAAGCTAGGGTTTATGAGGCAGCCTGACGGTGTCCTTATATCTTTGCCTACCTCATTGTACTGCCATTCAAGCGGATTATACAATTTTCCTGTTATAAAGGGGGTGTAGTCAGGGCAAAAGGGAGTCTAATTGAGTTTAATAAAACTGGAAATGATAGCACAGAAGCCTTGAAGAGAAAAGAATATTACAAATAGGATATTCGGATAAGCATAGGCTTGGTTGTCTGTTAAGGTTGATATTTATATTCACATTTATTGACCTTAGACAGGGAATATAATGTAGACAGAGCAGATAGAGGTCAAATAACTCACCTTTTCAGCAGTGGGAGCCTAGATCTTGGTGGAATTGAAGAGAGCTACACCCAATGAAGTGAAATATAATTTCATCCAATTTGTAACTTTTTATTATTTGGGTAAAGTGGCTGAAAATATACCTTTCTTCAAACAAAGCAGCAAAATCATAATAGAGACAGTGGAATTGCAGAAGATAAACATAGTTCTAATGCTGTATTATCTGATATGGTACCTACCAGACACATGTGGCTATTGATTTCTTAAAATGTGTAGTTTGAAATGAGATGTGCTTTAATTGTAAAATACACACAAACTTCCCAAGACATCGTATAAAGAAACTAATGCAGAATATCTCATTAATAGTTTTGATATTGTTTCTATGTCGAAATGACAATATGTTGGATATATTGGGTTAAATATAATATGAAATTAATTTCACCCTTTTTATACTTCTAAGAATAAAGATACTATGTAAAATTACATATGTGGCTTGCATTATATTTGTACTGGTCAGCAGTGGTGTAATGCAATGCCTACATGCTATCATCAGAGAGTCAAATTTCAATAATTTGGCCTTATTTAAATCAGAATGTCAATATGCATTCTGCTCACGTGGGATATGGATTTACATCCGTGAGTGCGCTATGCATCTACACACACATCCATATTCATGCATGTGGGAAAAATCCCATCACCTTCGGAATGAGAGAAATCATCCCAATAAATCCAAAGTTGTTGTTTTCACACATAGAAATGATGTTTTCCTGCATCTCTTTGTTTTAATAAAACCCCCAATCCCAAAGAGCACGGTTTAAAATAAGCTACTGGAACAATTTATGCTTTCCTCTCCGTGGATTAGAGAGGTGGTACTTGGAACAGCTTGTTAAAGAGAAGAGCTTGGCCCCTGCCCTTGCTCTGTGTTTAATGATCCTCTCTTCGTGTGCCACCTCTCTAATCTGCAGAGAGATAGGTACAAATTGTATCTATAATGTTATATTACTTAACGGTATAATGTATGATAAATCATAGAATTGCATCCCTACCTTGTAATTGGTGAGATGTGTTGCATGAGAGATCCCCTAATTCAATAGAGAGTGGTTGCTCTAATGCATAACTGCCTCTCTGGATCAAACCAATTCAGCCCACAAGCGATGAGGGGAGAGTTAAAGCTTTTTTAATTATAAAAAAAAGCAAAAATATGACTTAGAATGGCTTTATAGGCCCCTGGATTCAAACAACTGCTTAATAATCCTCTACTTGGATGGAGCCTCAATTTTCCCTTTTTCTGTAGGAAGTAAGATGAACCATCTGTAGAAAATGGGTACTCTAGGGGACAGGCGAATTATTAGGTGAATTCATGTTCTCAGAGGTGATTATCTTAACTTTTGATATGTTGCCTGTAACCGGTATGTTTATTATGTTTGCACAATATTGTACTGTTACTCTGACCCTGCACACGTGTTATTCTCAACACTTTCTGTTTTTGTGTTAAATTCATTCCTTTTAGGTATACAACCCTCTTTCTGGTTCTTCAAGAGTTCTTTCATAGTATTTTGTTTCCTCTTCTATTTCCTTAAACTTCTGGGCTTCTTTTATTTTTTGGCACTGCCTATTTGGGTGGCCTCTTTCCCTAACTTCTGACCTTTTTAACTTCCCAAGTCTTACTGGCAAAACAACCAGATCAGAGCATTGATCACTGCAGAAGGGTGGAGGGCTGGTGACTGCATTGCCATTCCTCAGGATGCACGCAAAGTTTTGGAGCAAACCACACTCATATAGAAATGAGTCGGGACAGTGACATCTAGAACATAACTGTAACTAGTCTCACCTGTGTTCTTGGCCACCCCAAATTCTCCGACCAACACTGCAGATAACTTGATCAATGACTGTTCAGAAGTTACTTATGAAGACAACTGAAATAAAATTTGACAGGCAAGTTTAATGAAGTCTGATACAGTTGTTATGACTTATACAAATTAGACTGTTCCAGCTGGATGGGGCCATAGAGAGAGATAGCTCATCTCTCAGGAAGAGCTGAGGAAACTTGAGTGAAATAACCAGCACTGGGACCATCAATGCCTTGAAGGAAACCTGGATCTAGAACTTGAATTTCCCCGTCCTCATTTAGCCCTCTTTCCATTCCCGCACCGAGGCTGTCTCAGAAAGCTTCTCTTTAAGAGCCGAATTCTATGATGCTTTGTTTGGGGCTGAAAAATAGTCAATAGAAGTCATCACATACTTGCCACTTACAACTTTCCATTCATCAGTAAATGAATGAATGAGATCCAATAGACTGATTTTTCATTTTTAAAATTTTCATATATATTTTCTTAAGAAAGACAAAACAGATTGTGTGGTCTTACCTTAATTTGATCATTTCTCAAGTCTGACTTTCTGAAAAGAGCAGAAGGGCAGCTTTTTGACACGAGCCATTGATTCTGTCCAAACAGACATGGGAGTGTCACCAAAATTGCAGCCTCGCAGAGGCTACTGGAAAACGTGGTGCATTTAGAGGTGGGGTTCCCTTGTGGTTTTCGATGACATCTGCATTGCCTTTCCTGCGCTCTGCTATTTCACATCTTAATAAAGAGAAACAATTCAGTTGGTAAATAATCTATAATACAATTTCCAGAGATTACCCTGCCATTTCTCAACTGCCAGATATATTTTATTTTTACTCTGTATAGAACCAAGGAAAACAAGGTTGCAAAATGATGCCAGCTTATGCGTTTCAGCTAGGAGATGTCAATAGCCCTTGATTTTGTGGTTGCTGTCACTAATTTCTGCAAGTTCACCAAAAAAGTGTCATTAAAAAGCACATTGCTTTTAAACATCCTATTGTTACTCACCCAATATGTTTCGGAGGCGTAAGACTCTATTTACCATAGTTTTTGTAATGACCTTTCATCACTAATATTCAGGCCCTGGGAGGAGCCTACTGAGACTCCTCCACCTTTCCTTTTTCTCTCGGCTTATTTTTTGCCTCCTTGTGTTTTCGTGCTGGCATTTTTACTACAAAGTTGCATTTTCATCTATTACAATGGCATCTTGTTCTTAAAGCAAACAAACACGAGTCAATTTGTTTTGAAAATATGTGGGTTGATGACAAAGCCATAAGAATTTCAGATAAATGTCAGCCCAGTGTCAGGAGAGCCAGTGTTTCTTTTATGAAAATGGAATTTGGTGCCCTGTGGACTGACAACCTCCATATGTCCTCGCGGTGCAGTGTCTTTTCTTTTTTCTTTTTTTTTTTGTGGCCTCCGTCTTCCTCTTTCACTGTAAGCCCACTGATGGTTTCGAAAGATCAATTCTCCTTGGCAGTGAATGTGTCCCTTAACCTTTTCCCTAGACACTGAAACAGTGTACGAGTCCCACCAAAGGAGGAACTCTAAGATGACCGGCAAGGAAGCAAAGGGTTATATTATAATTCACCTAGAAAAGAGCATTTTCACTAATCAGTACCCCTATCATACATTTGTAAAAACGACTGCCTGACAGGTGAAAAATCTATGTTTTTTGACAGCTTACATTTAGTCTTAAATCAATCGAACACAATAGTTCCTTTTTTTGCTTTACACAAACTCTCTTTCACCTTTTGATAAACTGTACCCCTGTGAGCCGTAGAGTGTTTCAGATTCCTACCCTTTTCTGTGTTGCAGCAATATTTTGAAGGCAATGTAAAGCAGATTCATTTGGCAGCATGTTTTTATATGCATATCAGTGCAAAGGTAGGATTTAATGATTTGGAGGATTAAAGGCTCTGTCCGAAACTTTGTAATGCGCTGTGAAATACTTGCAGTTCAAATTAGACTCCTGACCTGCTGAGGCCTCTCAGAGGTATTATATTTTAACCTGGTGCATGGAGCACAATAGCGATAAATCTTGAAGCAGATTAAGTAATTTCCCCATAGTGGTGCGTCTATTGGAGTTTCAAATAACCCAGCATTGGGATTCCAAGTCTGGATTCATTTGGATATTCCAGACTGTGGCCCCTCTGTGTAAAAAAAAGTTTCTGGCAGGGCAGCATCATGCACTTTGACCCCCTTGTAAAAGTATAAATGGATGCCCTACTGAGCTGAGTGAATGCTAATTATTTTGCCACTCCTGAATCCTTAAAACTAAAATAAAAGAAAGACAGCGAAGAAAAGCTGGCCCATTTGCATCCTTTCAATATGCTGAAGATTGTAAGAAACAGAATTGTGAGGCATTATGACATGCTCAGGTCTCAGGACGCCACTGGGGATTTGATTTACTTTTTAAATTTGCTTGGAGATGTTCATGTTTGGCCTGGGCACTTTTGGCTAGAAAAATCTCTGAGCCTCACCTCAGATCGCATGCATGAGCATCAGTACTCCAGGTTAGCCCGAAAAGTATGTGCAAGGCTCAAACCTGAGATGTGTAATGGCAGTGCCACTCCATGGGAGCCATGCTGAATTCAACACCTTGCGACGGGAGACGGTTTTCATTGGGTCTTCTCAGTGCCAACACTATTGTAAGGTAAAGGTCAGATCAACATAGTGAAACAAAAGCAGGGCTAGGGCAGGGAGAACGGGCCATTGTTTAATCCAGGAGATCAACAAACTTTGGAGATTTGATTGAAAACTCATATGCTTCTCTGGAAATGAGCATCAGATTAGTATGGGAAAATAACAGGTCCTCTCATTGAACATATTTTAAAAAAGCAGAAACTATGGGCTCAATCAGAACACTGTATGGCTCACTCATTTCTCTACTCCTTTGAGGAAAAGAGCTAAGGGCAACTTTGTCATTAAAGGGAGAGAACACTTGGCAATATCATGTTGACAGCGCATTAAGAAAAATAAACAAGCCCTACCTGATTTTGCTCAATGGATAGATCATCAGCCTGTAGACTGAAGGGTCCCGGGTTCGATTCTGGTGAAGGGCACATGCCTGGGTTTCGGCTTGATCCCCAGTAGGGGGTGTGCAGGAGGTAGCCAAATCAATGATTCTATCTCATCATTGATGTTTCTATCTCTCCCTCCCTGTCCCTTCCTCTCTGAAATCAATAAAAAATATGTTAAAAAAAAAAGAAAAGAAAAATAAACAAGAGAAGTATAGCTTGGGAGATCGAACCTCAAGGAGTTTTAACCGCTTTCTATTTCCCAGATTAAATGTTATACATTTGATTAACTCACTCCCCTATTTCATACCCTTAATGACTTTAGAATGCCAAGGAGGAAGTTCCAAGTTGTTACCTCCATTCATGGGCCTTTTATGACATGGCCCTTGCCAGCTTTCCAATCTTCTCTTCTGAATAGTCCACACTCCAGCCTTCATGTTCATACTTTGTTTCTTCAATGCACCCATCTCATGCCCTTGTCCTACCACCTAATATTAAATTCTTCTTTCCAACTCTGTTATCTTCATATGCTTAAATCCATTTCTCTTTCAAGTCTCAGCTTAAACATCTCTTTGTCTTCAAGCCTTCTCTGATCTCTCCCCTCTCTGGTTGCCAGTATCTCTGTACTTCTCCGATTAGAGCACTTATCACAAATCATTAAACAGTCTGTGGTTTGCCAAGTCACTTATCTTATTTGGGACACCATTTTCTTCCTGACTGGCATGGAACATTGAACTAAAATGTCATGAAGGTGGCTTCTAGTTTTAGTTGTATGAATTTATAATTACATTTTTATTGGCATATAAGAAATGTAATAGACATTTCAAAATATGAGCAAGTGATGCATTTCTATATTTGATTTAAACTTAAGTACATTTCAAAATTTGTGACCCTTATTTACACCTAATTCAGTGATAAATATCTTCCTCATGATGAATAGGGCATATATTATTGATAAATATCTACCTTGTGATAAGTACCTTTCTAATGCAGGGAAAGAGTGGTTACCATTAATGCCAGAGAGTAAGAAGATTTTGCACCCTTATTATTTTGGATTTTGTCGGCTTTGTGGACATGTGAAATAAACTACCAAAAAAAACTTTTTTTTTTTCTTGAAGAATTTTGGTCCTGTCTAAAAGAGAACGAATGGCTAGAAGGAAATGTATGTTCATTCTTTCTCTAGGTAAATGAAGTAGTTGCTTAAATGTAATGGACTAAAGATGGGAGGTAGTCAATATTCCTCTCAACAAAGTTGAACCTTTGGAAGTTGAGCCATCAGTAATTAGATGGTGGCTGAGTCCTAGGTCTTTCATTTCATTCCTAAATGAGAAAATGTAGTATATTTCAGTGAGTCTACAGATTATTCATGTGAGAAGTTAGCTGAGCTGAGGTAGTGCTGATGGCAAAGAGAAGCAACACGATAGATGAGTGTAAAATATGCAGAGAAAAAAATGTTGAGCTTCTTGTTCTTTGTATTTGGATGATCCCAAACATAGAAAAATGCACATAATCTGTCAGAGAGAGCCAGTTTTGGGGAACAGACACCACATTTTGTCCCCAGAGGAGCTAAGGCCAAATCTTTATACCTGGAGAATGATCCAATTAAGTACCAATGTGAAGCCAGCATGCTGTGTGCCCCCAAAACCAAGCTACGTGTGCATTCTTATGTGTCTCTTTGAAGACCCCTCAGCTGCACTCTATAGTCATTGCCTTCACTCCTCCTGTTTCAGAAATATTACCAACTTTCCAAATTTTTTTTTGTCCTTGACTTTTCATTTTACCTTTTTTTGGGGGGAGGGGTGTCTTTTTGTGCTTGTTTGAACGTATCTGCTCTGTGGCATTGTGGTATTGAAATTAAACATTCTACATTTAGGATTACCTTTCCAATTGACTGTCTTCTGGGATAAGAATTTATTCCTGAGATCTTCCAATTGCAGTTGCTAGTAAATGATATATTAATTTGAAGCTCTGGATACTTTTCGATGGGAAAGAAAATCATGAAAGAAAAATGTTTTTGATCTAAAACTGAAATTTAGATAGAGTATGTGTGGTGGTGTTTGGGTAGACAGTGCATCAACATGGCTCTGTCGGTTGAATAGAAGTGCCGGTTTATAGCAAGCAGGAGAGGACTCAAGAAAAAAAATAAATTAGGCCCACCTCTGCTTATTCAAATACCACCCACAACTTTCTGGAAGAACATATGCAGAGCATATTTGAAAACATTATAAGGCATGCATAAAGTACAATATTAGTCAATTTTATATGCTCAGTTGCATGAAATCTTATGTGTTTAAAAAATATAATAATTTGCATTTCATGGCTTTTGATAACCTCAGGAGTGCACTTGAAATTCAGCACATGCCCACAGCACCTCCCAGCTCACCCCATTTTTAACTGAAGACCAATGGTTTCTATTAAGGGATCAGGCAGGGCCTGTGACAAGCCAGTCAATAACTATGTGAGGTTACTTCATTAATGCTATAATGGCTGATAGAGTGAGAGGCAAAAAACAGGTTCCTGACAGCAGCAAATGAAAATGATAGAGATTCCTGAAGCAATGCGCCTTTCCTTTGTCATTGTCTTTTGCTTCGCTTATTCAAAATGTGGCATTTATGTATTCAGTCTTGATGAATGTTGCAGGCTTTAAGTACTTTTTCCATCTCTAATGCAGTGCGGATTGCGCATTGTTCTCTCTTTCTCTCTCTCTCTCCCCCTCTCCCTCTCTCTCTCTTTTTTTCCTATAACCTCTGCTGTCAAGGCACTGCAGGCTGAAGGGTTGCAGGCACTGGCTAAATAGCTTTTGTGCTGTAAACGGTGAAGGTGATGGGACAATGCATCATAAGTGCTGGCTGGGTCATAGAGCAGAGAGGGTGGCGGGAGCTGGACCCTGCAGCTCAAGTGGTGCAAGTCCCCCTGGTCCTGCCACTCTCTTGCCTTTCTTTGGAAGCCAAGAAAAAATATCCAAGGAAAGTAAAGACATCTCTGTGGAGTTCAGACAGGGATACAATTGGGAGAGGAAGGCTCACTGCAAGTGAGTCAGGAAGACAAGTTGCACCGCCGGGACACTTGGGTTAGCCACGTTCAGAACCATGCACAGATCTGGCGAGGATGTGCTGGCATGAGTGTCCAGCTTCTGTGGGCTGAAGTTCTTTCCAGTTTCCAGGTGCCTTGATGGGTGCAGGCTGCATTCTGATCCTTGAGGGGACCCTGTATTCTGTTTGAATGGATCACAAAGAGTACAGGCTGGGAGGTCTCTATCATCAACAAGGAATCTTAGTGCAGCCCAAGTGGGAGGTACAGCATTTCCCTGACGCTACTGGTGCCTCTTTTGAGGAGGGTCATAGTCAGGCAAAGGCTAGACACACAAAGAAGCCAGACTCCAGAGCTCCACGGAGCCCGTTCCAGTGTGGTTTGTGTAGCAAAACAGTCCTCACTGACAGCAGCTCTTGCACCTTTGGTGGCATGAGAACTATGAGCCATTTGGGGAGGGGAATGTGATAAATCATATATCTGAATGTCAACAACCTTCCTCGGGGACTTGATGTGCTTTGCGGGGTGCTTGGCTTCAGCTGGCAGGACATCAGAACAGCATCAACATGGTGAGAGACAAGGCCGGCAGGAATTAAAAATGTGACGGACCCTATTCTCTATGGCTTCTCCCCACACAACTTGGGTGGCAGTACATAGCCTCAAATTGCCACCATGTGTTTTAAGAACTGACTCACATTCTTTGTAAAGGAGTCTGTATGTGAATATAACTAAACAAAAAGCAACTAACCCAGAATTGAATGCAGAATTGTAGGGTGGATATACAGGTGACTGCCTGGCCTGAAGCACCTCAGCGGAAGGACTGGCCTTGACTTTTCTGTGGTTCTGTCACAGGATCTAGTAATGCCTTTCCATCTTTGCTTACTGCAGAGGGCTGGGGCAGGGGTCTTTTGCCTAATTGGGGACTGCACTGGCCTGAGCTAACTAATATTTTGTTCTGGGCAGCCTCAGTTACAAAATTCTACTTCTATTGTGCCTTTTTCTCATTGGTCTTTACCAGTTACTTACATGGCAAGTATTATTCTCTACTTTTAGTAAATGCTATGGGCTGAATTGTGCCCCACCCAAATTCATATGTTGAAGTGCTAACCCCTAGTACCTCAGAATGTGACTGTATTTGAAGACAGGGTCTTTCAAAAGGAAATGGAATGATTTGGGTGGACCTTAATCCAAATGACAGTTGTCCTTAGAAGAAGAAATTAGGACATAGACAGGTACAGAATGAAGGTCATATGAAGACATAGGGAAATGATGGCCATCAACAAGTCAAGGAAAATGCTCCCAGAAGAAACCAACCCTGCTAACACCTGATCTTAGACTAGCTTCCAGGATTGTGAGAAAATAAATTTCTGTTGTTTCATCCACCAATCCCTTTGATCTGTCCCCAGTGGTAAGCACATTCATGAAATGAATGTATTCTCTGTGCCCATGTTTTTTTTTTTTTTTCATTTTTATTGGTAAGTTAGGGATCTGTAAATAACATGTAGAATTAAATTGTGTAGTTTGAAAAGTACATAAAATTTCCACATTATTGTGATATTCTAGAACCTACTTTATTTTTTACTCTGCATTATACTTTTAAAATTTTGATAAATATGAAATTATCTATTCATTTTAACTGCCATATAGTACTCATTTGTATAAATATACCACCATTACTTTATCCTTCGCCTACTGAAGACATTGAATAATTTCTAATTCATTACAATAATGAATAGTGCTGCCACGGACATTCTGACATGTTTTCTGGAGCGCCACATGAGAATTTTTTAGACCATATTCCAAGAATAGGAAGTAACTAGATCATAGCACATATAAGTTTTCAACTTAACTATATATTGTCAAATGGCTTGCTAAAATCATTACATCAGCTTTTCTTCCCCATAACAGAGGATGAATGCTTCCATTTTTCCATGATTTTACTAACACTATTGTCAGGATTTGTAATTTTCTCCGAGTCTGATGGGAGTGGTGTCTTCTTAACAACTGTAGTCAAAATGGGCAGCACTTATTGAGCACTTATCAAATGCCGGGTTCTATATTACAGCAGTGCTCCCTTATCCTTATTTTTTTGTGGTTTTAGTTACCCTCAGTCAACCATGGTCCAAAAATATGAAATGGAAAATGCAAGAAGAAAACATTTTATAAGGTTTAACTTTGTGTGCTGTTCTGAGTAGCATAATGAAATCTCATGCTGTCCTGCCTGCCATCTCTGTCCAGTGTATCCACGCTGTATACACTACTAGTCTGTTAGTCACTAACTAGCCATCTCAGTTATCAGATCGACTGTCTCAGTATCACAGTACTTGTGTTCAACTCACCTTTATTTTACTTAATAATGGCCCCAAAGTGCAAGATGCTGGCAATTTAGATACACTAAAGAGAAGCCATAAACTGCTTCCTTTAAGTAAAAAGGTGAATAAAGCAAAATAAGATACTTTGAGAAAGAGCACATTTGCCTAAGTTTTAAAATATAATCTTGTTATAATTATTCTACTTTATTATTAACTAGAGGCCCGGTGCACGAAATTCGTGCACAGAGGGGTGTGTCCCTCAGCCCAGCCTGCATCCTCTCCAATCTAGGACCCCTTGAGGGATGTCCGACTGCCCGTTTAGGCCCGATCCCATCGATCCCATCGGGCCTAAATGGGCAGTCGGACATTCCTCTCACAATCCGGGACTGCTGGCTCCCAACTGCTCGCCTGCCTGCCTTCCTGATTGCCCCTAACTGCTTCTGCCTGCCAGCCTGATCACCCCCTAACCACTCCCCTGCCAGCCTGATTGATGCCTAACTGCTCCCCTGCCAGCCTGTTTGCCCCTAACTGCCCTCCCCTACAGGCCTGCTCACCCCTAACTGCCCTCCCCTGCAGGCCTGCTCACCCCTACATGCCCTCCCCTGCAGGCCTGGTCACCCCTAACTGCCCTCCCCTGCAGGCCTGGTCACCCCTAACTGCCCTCCCCTGCAGGCCTGGTCCCCCCCAACTACTCTCCCCTGCAGGCTTGGGTCCCCCACAACTGCCCTTCCCTGCAGGCCCGGTCACCCCCAACTTCCTTCCTCTGCCGACCTGGTCACCCCTAACTGTCCTCCAATGCAGGCTTGATTGCCTCCAACTGCCCTCCCTTTCAGGCCTGGTCCCTCCCAACTGTCCTCCCCTGCTGGCCTGATCGCCCACAATTGCCCTCCCTTGCAGGCCTGGTCCCTCCCAACTGCCCTCCCCTGCTGGCCATCTTGTAGCGGCCATCTTGTGTCCACATGGGAGCAGCCATCTTGTGTGGTGGTGTGATGGCCAATTTACATATTACTCTTTTATTAGATAGGATTATTGCTGTTATTTTCTTACTGTAGCTGCTTTATAAATTAAACTTTACTATAGGTATGTATATATAAGAAAAAACAGTAAGTATAGGGTTCAGTACTGTTTGTGATTTCAAGCATCCACAGGGGGTCTTGGAAAGTATCCCCCACCTGCCAATAAGGAAGTCTCTACAGTATTTGTTTTACATCTTATTTAATCTTTACAATTATTTTATGAAGTTGGCACAGTTACTATCATCTGTATTTTGCAGATAAGGAAACTGAAGTTTAGAAAGATTAAGTAACTTGCTTAAGGCCAGACAACTACCAAGTGATTAAATAAGGATTAGAATATATCTGATTCTAAAGCCCATTGCATTAGTGTGAGTTTCCTCAAAATCAGACCCCAAGATAAGGGTCTGGGGGCAGGTAGTTTACTTGACAGTTGATCCCAGGAAACACACATGAGATTATGGAGAGAGTCAGACAACTCTAGAGGAGTCAGTATAGGATGAGCAAATTACAACTGTGGGGAATTGGGGCTCCATCTTTCCGGGAGTCCTCTGAGGGATCCTTAGAATTATATCACCTAGTTATGGTGAATCTTGGGATATTCGTTGCCTAACTCCTTTTTTAGTGATTGAGTTTTAGACTGCTCTGCATAAGGACTGACCAAACTTCCCCAGGCCAGACAAACCCCTCAGTCAGAGAAGCAGAGAGATGTGGGCAGAGAATATCCATCACAGCTGCAAGGGGAACACAGAGCTGGGTCAAATATGTGGGGAGTGGTATCAGGCGCCCACCCTGCCTCCAGCCATACTGCCCTCTGCTAAAGCAGGAAAAAATCTCTGCACCAGTTTCTTCCTGACATGACCTACGGAGAAGCAACCCCATTTTAATCTCACACTGTGGGCTCGATTTATAATTGATGAGACTTTTCCTACGGAAGTTGATGCACAGTATTGCATTTCACCAAAATTGTCTAACTCACTCTGTGATGGATATTTTTTTGTCACATTTATTCTTTCTTGGTTTTAATTACTTTGTATGTGATAACAAGGCTCATCACGTACTTTTGATAAAGTGGCAAAAACGTCAATTTTCTCACTGCCTTCTTGTGAAATATATAAAATAAAACTCATCTCTAACTCTGAAGTGCTTTCTACATTTATAAAGATCCATTTTTCATTCTAAAAAAGCTTCAATAAGGTCATGGCTATATAAATGGCCCACAAATAAAAATTTTACCAGGAATCAGACGGGGAACAATGAAAACAAGGCAGTATGTTTAAAAGAAATAGTAATAGTCACTCAGATTTGTATAGTACTTTGGGGTTTCAAAGCATTTTCCTGTTATTTCACCAGAACTGCTTAATAAGAAAGTAATGTGTGCTGGAATCTCATTATTCCTTTTTATAGATGAAAAACAAAGGCTCAGAATGTGAAAGGCTTTGCCAGGGTTACCCAGTGAATTGGTGGCTATGGTTGAACTTGAGCTCTGGGCTGCTGAAACCCAATCCTATACTTGTTCAACCACATCAGAGTTTTAAAATATATGGTTCACAGACAACCTGCATTAAAATTGCTGGTTTACATTTTAAATGGCCAAGTCCTGGGTCTTACCCACAGGCATAGGCATCTGGTAACAGTGCCTGTATACCCATATTCAAGGGTGCAAGATACTTGTATACTTGACACACAGATGTCACGGTGGTGATGACATTTTTCACCACTCCTGGAGATGGCCTGGGGGGCATGCCAGCCACCCACAATCCACTCCCCATGAAAGTGTCTTCATTTAGCCCTGTTCTTAGTAGCAGAATGTTTATGTGCCCACCCATAGTGGTCAGCATCGTGTCAATGTGAAGAAGCCAAAATTGCTCCATGAGAAAGAACATATTTGTGGTCATCCTTTCTTTGCCAATAATATCTTTAAAGAAAACATTTTTACCCCCAGACATACAGACAGGCTGATTCATGCAATCTGGATAACCTTCTACTTTATTTTTCTCTCTCCCTCTCTTTAAAAAATTAACAAATGAGTCCCAACAGCATGTCTGCAATATAAAGAATGACTTATTGTGGCATTGATGAAGTGTCACTTAAGTGAGTTTTAAACACTTCCTGTAAATCTTCTAGCCTCTTAAGAGGCCCAACTATTCAATTTTATTTTCTCTGCCTATCAAAGCTGTACTGCGGTTAACATGTTCTCTAAAACCTTTGGGGGCAGCATGAACCAATTTCTGCACCATCAAAATGAACCAGAGATGAGATACTCACAGTGCAGTCTTGATTTCCAGGATTATTGCCAGAGGTCATGGAATTTGTCCAATTGAGAGACGATGGGGGTTTAGACATTGATGTGGCAGTGGGGGTGGTCAGAAAGAATTTGATCCTGTGTATATTTTGGAAGTAGAGCCAACAGAATTTCCTGATGGATTGAGTGTGAGGCATAAGAGAAAGAGCGGTTAAGGATGACTCCCTAGTTTTTTCCCTGAGCCATTGGAATGATGAAATTGCAATAAATTGAGATGGAGGAGGCTGGTTTAGGTTTTGTGAGTAAGGTCAGTTTGGGACATTTTATGTTTGAGACAGCTCTTTGACATCCAGGTGGACATGTCAGGTCAACTCTTGGATATATGAGTCTGGACTTTGGGAGACAAGTCTAGACTGAAGACATAAATTTGTGTATCATCAGCATATAATTAAAATTTAAGGCTAGAATACTATACTCACTGAGAGAATGAGTTGTAGATTGAGAAGAGGAATAAAGATTAAACCCTGGGGTACTTGATAGGGTCAGGAAGAAGAGGAAGAATAAGCCAAGGTGACTGGCAATAAATAAACAGTGAGGTGTGTGATATCTTGGATATGAAGGGAATAACGGAATTAGGGCAGAAGGAATGACTTCCTGTCAAATTCTGCTGATTTGGTAACACAAGTCATAGGTGACCTTTACATTTTTTAATTTTTATTAAAAAAAATCTTTATTGTTGACAGTATTACATAGGTCCCTCTCTTCTCCCCATTAACTTCTTCCAACCCACTCCCGCCCCCACCGCCACCCCCACACCCCCAGGCCCTCATGACCCCATTGTCTGTGTCCATGGGTTATGCATATATGCATACAAGTTCATTGGTTGATCTCTTCCTACCCACCCTCCCCTGCCTTCCCTCTGAGGTTCAACAGTCTGCTCATGCTTCTATGTCTCTGTGTCTATTTTTCTTCATCCGTTTATTTGGTTCATTAGGTTCCACATATGAATGAGATCATGTGATACTTATCTTTCTCTGACTGGCTTATTTCACTTAGCATAATGCTCTCCAGGTCCATCCATGCTGTCATTGGTCACTTTTTAAAGAGTAATTTCTTTAGATGGGAGAGGCATTGGCAATTCGGAGTATGCTGAAGAGATGAGGAACTGGAGCCTGCATTAACTTGGTTCCTATTTAACATCTCACCTGCACCATTAACTCTAGAGGGTTGCCCCTCTGTTATGCTATTCCAGCATCTTGGGCACATGTTCCTAAGACCAGAAATTTAACCAGTTGGATATTATGCCAATGACCTGCTGAGGAACTCAAATGACCAGTTTTCACCAGCCTAACAAGTCCTAGTCATCATCTAGAAGTGCTTCCCTCTGTTTGCGGGGAAGATGATTATAATTGCTCCCAAAATAGCCTATTGGGCACCCAGAACAGTGCCTCATACATAGTAAGCATTTAATAGCTTTTTGTGGTCTGAATGGAATTGTAAGAGAATGAATGTGCTTGGGTATATTTGGAGCAAATTATCTATGTTTGGTCAATGTTCTTTTTCAAATAAAAGATCTACAAATGATTGTTAGCAAAAATAAATAAATAAAGCCAGGATTGGGGGGTGGGGGCTGTTTGAGACAAACACATTGTGCCCTGAATGCCAGCAGTCTCATTGGCTGTGATTTGTATATTAAGAAGATTTTAATTGCTCAGGTAAGTGCCTGCACCTGCTAAGACATTGTGTATTAGAGCACTTTATTCTAATCTTTTATAATACAGGGCACACTTCACCCATAAAATTACGCTCTGCACAATTATCACTCCGTTTTGCTGAGGTAGAAAGTGCAACTTAACACTTTGGGTTTCACTCATTATTATTAAAATCATGGAAATTAGGATCATTGGGTAAAGCTTGTGCAGTTAACTGCTGAATTGCCCCTGTCTTTTCTGCTTCTCTCTTGCTTGTACCAGTGAGCAGAACTTGAGTGAGTTTTTACCTTATCTGCAAGCATGCTGGATTGTTTTCAGCACAAAAGGTGCTACATACTCCCAGCAGAGCTTCTCTGCTGGGTCACAGGGAAGATGGGGACTAGCTGGTTTTCTTCTTTATATAATTATTTTCTGATTGTAAAAGAATTGCAAATGAAAATTAAAAAATAATTACATATAGGAAGTAGTGGAAAATTTAGAAAATATGATGGAAAACAAAAATATTCAAAATTAATCATTATTCATATATTTTTAAAATACATTTTATTATTATTTTTTAATATTTTTTATTAATTTCAGAGAGAAAGGGAGAGGTAGAGACACAGAGAGAGAGAAACATCCATGATGAGAGAGAATCATGGATTAGCTGCCTCCTGCACACCCCCGACTAGGGATCGAGCCCACAACCCGGGCATGTACCCTTGACCGGGAATCGAACCTGGGACCCTTCACTCTGCAGGCCTACGCTCTATCCACTGAGCAACACCAGCTAGGGCCATAGATATATTTTTTAATGTACTTTTTTCCAGGTTATATACCAGATGGGGCAAAAGTAGGTTTACACTTGTGAGTACATGAAACACAGTTTATTATTGTATGATTATTTATTAATTATTGTGTTCTCTTCCATACAGACAACTAACTGTAAGCCTACTTTTGCCCTACCCTGTATAAACATGGAGAATGTGCAAAGCACAAACACACAATCACCCATCCACAGGGGCACACCATTTCAGACTGGAATATAATCAAAAGAGTCGTTACATTTTTCTCTTCCTAATACAAACTATAACAGGGCCTCACAAACTACAGCTTGCAGGCCAAGTACTTCCTGTTATTATAGATAAAGTTTTATTAGAACAGAGCCATACCCCTTTGTTTATGTAGTATCTATGGCTGCTTTCATGCTACAGCAGTGGGTGGAGCTGAGCAGTTGCAGTAGAGGCCATATGATCAAACAGCCTAGAACCGTGGTCGGCAAACTGCGGCTCACGAGCCACATGCGGCTCTTTGACCCCTTAAGTGTGGCTCTTCCACAAAATACCATGGCCTGGGCAAGTCTATTTTGAAGAAATGGCATTAGAAGAAGTTTAAGTTTAAAAAATTAGGCTCTCAAAAGATATTTCAATCGTTGTACTGTTGATATTTGGCTCTATTGACTAATGAGTTTGCCGACCACTGGCCTAGAATATGTATTATTGGCCTTTTACAGAAAACAGCCTGTGGACCCTGGATTACCATAGAAATATTTTGCTATACACCTTGCCCTGGTAACAGGTGTCTTGTAGCACTACAATGATTGCATTATCAATTTATTTGATGGCCAGCTCTTAGATACTGTGTCTTAATTGTGCTCTGGTTTGACCCTGTTCATCTGTATTACCCACTTTAGGGTGATGCCCAACTTTCCACCCACTTTTACCCAACTTTCCTGATGTTTGGCAGCTCCCTGAATGGCTGTGCTCCCAACACTGGTTATCTAGGGATGATACCCGAACCTGCCTTCTCTTTTTCTTAGACCACTAATGAACAAGCTTCTGAGAGCCTTACTATGCACCCCAACAGATTCTGAGTCAGTGGTTCTGGGATGAAATCTGCATTTCAAACTAGCACCACTCTGGGACTCTGATCTAGGTTGTTTATGCAACCTCATTTTGTAAATATTACCTAAGGCCTTTCCCAGTCTCTCTTCCTGCCCTACCAAACTAACCTGTTCTCCCTTCCAACCACTTGGGACTGGGATCTGGGTTAGGAATTGACATATCTATTGGGAATTAAAAGGTTAACCTGTAGTCACTCAGGAGTGTGCTTTCATTCCACAGGACTTCCTGGAAACAAAACCTTAGCTGAGAAGTGGTTCTGAACATTTCAAAGCATTATCTTGTCAGTGTAGGAGTTTAGACAAGTGGGTCTTTAAATGCCCCTAAACTATAGCTGTGAAAGTCTGTACTGGCCCAGTCATGTTGAACACTGATGGTTTAATAGATGCTGTGTAAATTTGTGAGATATCTTAATTACTAAGCAAACAGAACCAAGCAGCGAATTGACACGTATGGCAAATCTCATTGGTCAGAAGTAGTTGATATTCATCTTAGTTTCTACTGTTTATATTTCCTTTCATTTCATCCATTATCTTCTATTTTTCAACACTGACACCCTCCAAAACCTTTTTGGACACAGTACAGACTCTGTCAGTGTGAACACTGATTTGTGGTTATAACTGTGTTATTTAGGTTACTAGTAGAGTGAGTAACTTTTTATCAAAAGCCTAAATAAGTTTCCTGTTTGAGAGTTCCATTTTTGTGCATTGACTGCAAGTCTTAAATGAAATAGTTTCCTTTCTTCTCTAACTCTGGAGCATGTCTTTAACAACTATTACAGAGTTGTGAAGACTACAGGGCCTCAGGTTAGTATGTTTTATTCTCCATTGTCCTGCCTTTAGGCAGCACAGTCCTTGAAGGCATTGGAACATTTACTATTTTTTGAGAACCTGAGTATGCCCAGTGTTGGTTTAGTTGTAATTGGGGAGTGAATGCAGAGGTGCCATAAGCATAGTTTCTGTCCTACAATTGCCTATAAGTAGGGTGAAAAATAATTAGATAACTTACAATTAGGGCACAATTCAGGGCAGTAGAGTTAAATCGTTGGTGTTCAATGTTTAAACATTTATTTACTCATTCAATAAATATTTATTGATTGCCTACTATGCATATGTACTATACTAGTAGTGAATAAGAGAGACACAAATCCTTGCCCTTAGAGAGTTTATTCTAGTGGAGAAGACAGACGTTAAACATTAGTATTTGACTCATAAATAAGGAGTCATAAGGAGAACACCAGTACCACAGAAAAGGACATCAGAGAGTATGTGTTAAGGGTAAGGAATGGTGGTTAGTCTGTTTGTAAGCTACCCCAACGGCTCAAAAGTTTGAATCTCATTAACTTTGAGACCCTTGCTTAGATCCTAGCCTTTAAAGCCCCAAACCCAGAATCTCAAGCTGTTACGTTGTTCTGGAATCCTCTTCAAGTAGACAGAAATTCTAATCAAGTGATAGAGTTCTTATTTCTTTACAAAATATAGTCTTAGAAGAGAAGATATAATTCAATAACATGAAGATGTCTGGGAATTTATGAACGAACATCTAAGTACATAGTCCAGCTCTGTGGGAAATTTCTGGAGGCTTTTCTGGGCAGAGTTTCCAGTGTTTCGCTCCTTATCTTTCTGATCGGAGCTCCTGAGGGAGGTCTCTCCTGACCACCCATCTAAGCCACCCCCCACACCA
Source organism: Cnephaeus nilssonii (assembly GCF_951640355.1). Lineage (NCBI taxonomy): Eukaryota > Metazoa > Chordata > Mammalia > Chiroptera > Vespertilionidae > Cnephaeus > Cnephaeus nilssonii. Next base: position 33,828,833 of record NC_137086.1, on the reverse strand, counting down.
CCACATGACCTCCTTTCACTGAACTTTTATCATAGCACTTATCACTAATTGATATTTATTTATCTACCTGATAATTGCCATCTTCCCCTACTACAAAGAAAGCCCCAAGAAAGTAGGGAACTTGTTTGTTTTGGCCCTGGCATATAGTAAGTTCTCAAAACATATTTGTGGAATGAAAGAAAACTGCCAAGAGTTAGATATATCCACCCTTAACTCAGGAAGAGAGAAAAGTCTACTGGAAAAAAGACCTCTTTATTCTTTAAAAAATATATATATATCCTAACCTAATTTAAAATTCTAGTCCACTTTATTTTTAAAAAATAAACTTCTTGTTTCAATTGCAATAATTCACTAATTTGGAACAATTCAAAGTAGAGTTCTTATTAGTTAAATTTTTGAATTATCCAGTTGGTTTCCAGACAGATAAATATACTTTTATGAGCCTATTGTGGAAAAAGCTGCAATTAAGGCAAAATTTCCCATTTTTTCCTAAAAAGAAATGTGTCTGCATTTTTTTTCACTTAATAAAATGCACAGAATGCATTTACCTTGCATATGATGTTTTTCTTCAAATAACCTAATTTCACGTATATCATTTGAAACAATTGTTTTTCTATATTATGAAATAATTCAAGCAAATGGAAAAGTATGCAGAAAAATATAATAAGCATCTGCGTGCTCACCAACCAGCTTTGTCAAATCTTAACACTTGTGTAATTTGCTTTATATCTTTTAGATGAATCAGAAAAACATCTCAAATAAGTGGAAATCCCTGTATTTATTTTCCCATTCTGTTCTCCTCTTCCCAGAGGTCATAATTATCTTGATTTGGTTTTTAATCTCTCCTTGCTTGTTTTTATAATTTTATATATATACATGATTTCATAAACAAGGTAGAGTTGTGCATATTACTATATAAATGCCATACTATAGGTATTATTCTGCAACTTGTGATTTTTACTCAATATGGTTATTTGACATTATCCATTTTGTTACATATAGCTAAGGTTTATCAGAGGTTACAACAAAGACTTTCCAGTTTACCTTCTGATGCCATCCCGACTGGATAGGTGTGACAGTTTATGCTGTATCTCTAGTATATGAAAGTTGTTATTATTTTACATTCTTATCGATGCTTGCTATTACTGGGTTTTATGTTCATCTTTGCCCTTCTCATGGGTAAAATGCTATTTATTACTAGAGGCCCAGTGCACGGATTTGTGCACAGGTGGGGTCCCTCGGCCTGGCCTGTGGGGATCGGGCCAAAACTGGCTCCCCAATATCCCCCGAGGGGTCCTGGATTGCGAGAGGGCAGTTCTCAAGTGACGCACCCTAGGATCGGGCACCCTCCTCTCTGGTTCCAGGTGTGTCACCCGAGAACCACAACTGCCAAGTCACCGCAGCTCAGCAGCTCCTGTGTTGAGCGTCTTCCCCCTGGTGGTCATTGCATGTCATAGCTACCTGTCGGATGGTCAAATGGTCGGACAGTTGGACGGTCGCTTAGGCTTTTATATATATAGATTCATTTATCATGCATATCTGTAATTACTATACCATAGAACATCATTTCTTAGGTCAACTGGACTTTTAGATTTGCTCTTCTATCAATTTCCTGTTACCCATTTTTCTTTACTTTATTTATCTTTTTGTAATTGATAGATAAAAGTTCTTTGAACTCTGTCTACAAAAATTTTTTAGTTACTTTATTTACAAATACCATAATCCGGACTGGTTTATTATTTCACTTACATATAAACATATTGTATTGTACAAAAATATTTAATTTACTATTCAATTTTATCAGTTCATTTTCATAATTATATTCATTATATCTTGTTTAAGAAATTCTTCTTTACTCTGAGACTATAAAGACTTTATCTTACATGCTCTTTTTAAAATATGTTGATATGCTAACCTTTTTTCACTTATCTTTTGCATAGTATTTTCCTGATATGTCTTTTTTATCCTTTTAGTTTCAATCTTTCTGTTTTGTTTTTAGAAGCATCTTTAGTAAACAGCATATAATGGATTTTTAAAATCCAGTGTAAGACAATTTGTATTTATTTTATTTTTTAAATATATTTTTGTTGATTTCAGAGAGGAAGGGAGAGGGAGAGAGATAGAAACATTAATGATGAGAGATAATTATTGATTGGCTGCCTCCTGCATGCCCCCAGGCATGTGCCCTGACCAGGAAATTATACATTTATTAGTATGAATATTAATAAATAATATTCATACTAATAAATGTATTAGTATGAATATTGCTAATATTCATACTAATACATTTATTAGTATGAATATTATTTCATACCCACATAGTAAGCAGCTCAATAAGTGTATTTGAATGCATAGTAAGCAGCTCAATAAGTGTATTTGAATGCATAAATACTTTTAAGTTTATAATGCTCAATTTTAGGCAAATTATTGCTTTACTAGAATAATTTTAAAAATCATTTTTACAGTGTTGTTTTATGGGCTTGTATAATCCACTAAGAAGATCAATTAAAATAATAGATGAAAAAAGGTCCAACAATTCAATGTAATCTCCCGATGCAAGATCTGGTTCTTTTTTTGTTTTTAAGGTTTAGTTACACCTTCTGTACTGATTATTTCCCTGGCCATAGAGACTGGATATAGTTAATAAACACAAAAAGCTGGATTGAATAGATAGAATGCACATTAAAAAGTTTAGGGTTTAAATTTAAAGATTACTTAATCACTTTTATTTTAAAATCTGGGAAACATTAGGTTGTTTCCCCCAAATGGGCCCTGGCTCCACTGTGTGTGAGTGATGATGGGGCTACCTCACGGTTTCCTGACATCTGTTGCTCTGCGTCTTCATGGACAGCTGCTGAAATTCCGATCTGTTTCTTCTCCTCGTCACTTGGTTATTTCTGCTTTTACACTCCCAAAATAAATAAGTCCTTTGTAATGAGAGCCCCTAGAAATACAGTTTGGGGGAAACACCTATTTGTTTGTTTGTTTTTTAGGCCCTACTCTGTCCTAGAGATGAAAGCCAGCTTACATAAAATAGAGTAGTAAGATTAAATTTTAAATACAGAGGAGAAAAGGAAGTGAAGGAAGCAAAAGAAGGAACATCAAGGGCAAGAAAAAAAAAATGATCCTGTTATAAAGATTCAGAAAACTCAAACCATAATGACTTTTCTTCTGCTTTCTGGTGGGCCAACATCCGTCCCTCAGCTTCAGAGGAAAGGGAAAACTGGTCAGTTATAGGGTTCAAAGTGTCCCTAATACGAATGCAAACGCATTGTTCAGAAATACAGTTGTTTTGGTTCTCATGCCATAAAGTAATTTCTCCCAGGCTCCTCATAAAGGGGGACCTAGGGAGGAACAAAATAGTTTCAGCTCAACAGTGACCAAGGCGGCATGTAGGAGAGGCTGTAAGCATGGGAGGAATTCAGAAGAAAATGGGTTGCTTTAATATGTGTATTCTTCGTTATTTACAGTGACGGGAGAATAGTAGATACTTGTTAAATCTTCCTTAAGTGTATGCAAACAAGAAAAGGAAAACAATTTGTGACTTCTTAGTCTTCTGTAACAGAAAGTTCTCTAGGAGAGGAACTTCCTTTCAAGAACCTCATGAACTCCCATCACCATCCACATCAGGGTTGCCATGGGAAGAGCATCCTTTCTTGAGGAGAGTGATGGGCACCACTGAGAGCTAAGCAAATAGTAATTGCTCACAACCGCGTTGGCTGCTGTGGGTTTAGATGCCTTGGAGGAAATGTCTGTGGTTGCTATTGTAGTCCTGAAAACTAGGCAAGCACTAAGAGCCAGGCCTATGAATTTATATCCTGTCTCTACTACACAGGGTAACTGGTCAACTTTCTCCATGCCCTTGGGCCCTGGAGTTCCCTCCCCCTGAGTTCTGTTTAATTTCATAATATCTAAGAACTGACCAATCCCCTCCCCCAGTTCTTCATTTTCTGGAGTAAATCTTGAAATATCTATCTTTATTTAGGCAGTATGAAAGCTTACCTTCTCAAGTCATAGTTTTCTTCTCTTTACCAACCTTTATGTCCACTGAACAATAATTATACTGTGGCCTGAAAGACACAGTGTCATTGTGTGGGTTAAATTCAGAGTATAAAAAGGGGGGTTGCATAACAATGAGGCTATAGTATTCTTTGTCATGTTGCAACTGTCCACCTAGGTTATGTGAGAAGGCCCAAAGGTAAAGCCAAGTCACAAAAATAGGTTGCTTTATTACCACACGGCTCCACCCTCGGAAGCATATTGAACAATGCTACACATTTGTGTTGGTAAAGAATGAGGCAGTCTTTCCCTTTATTTTCTTTGGTCAACATTTTCTTTACTTGGAAAAGCAGTCTGTGTGTGAAAAAGCAGGAAACAAAGCTCCACCGTTTGGACTGTACTTTCACCCCTGCTAGTGAAACACCAAATTCCTGCAGTGGGCAAGGCTCCGGGGATGGCATTTTCCACCTTTTCCATTCCAGCCATTTGGCCATCGAAATAAGGACTCTTGTTGATTTTCTTTCTGCTTTTTTTTTTTTTTTAAACCTCAGCATTTGCTTCGGTTTAGGGCTGTTTAACATTTCTCTGCCAAAACAGAACACCTGTACAATAAAGGGGAGAGAAAGAGAGCTAGGGAATGCAGGCCTTTGCCACTGTTCCACTGACCGGCCTATGTAGATGATGCCAAGAAAGTCCAACAAGTCCACCTAGGGTTGTCCAAAGGGCAGCCTTGCCTGGTAGTGCTCCAGTGAGCAGAGTCTTAAGGGGGCACTCTACCAGCCTGTGTTGTTTGGGGGGACTCACAATCTCCATGGCATCATGGTGACAGACCCACAGACATATGCAGCTCTTTTCCAGTGTGTTGGCATCCAAAACACATCTGGCAAGTCCTAAAAGTAGAATTTGATATCCTTTCATATATATTAGAGTACCAGGTTGTAGGGCAAGAAATGGCTGAGTAGAGGCAGGATATAGCTCACATCCTATTTTGCTTTTATGAGCAAGTTGCCTCCACCTTGGCTGTCCTTGTGCACATAGAGGGGAGGTCAGGGAGCTGGGGCAGCTAGGCTCTTCTGTAGACCAATCACAGCTCTAGCCAGGTGGCCCCAGCATTTCTCTCTGCACTGAATTGGCGTTCAGTGAATTATACTGGTTTGTGGAATTGCAGAATCTGAAGAGAGTGAGAAGAGTGAGAGAAAGATGTAACTCGTGAGTTTGTGGTCTTGCCTGGCCTACATTTGATGGGAAAATGCACCTAGGAAAAGGCAGGCTTTAGATAATCAAGACTGCATAGGTGTTCCATAGCAGTCTAGTGCAGAAGTAACTGATCTGCTGTGACTTCAGACCAAAACAGGAGTTCCATCCAATGGCTCTGTCACTTCCTAGCTCTATCATCTTGGACAAGTCGCTGAACCTTTATGAATGTCTGTTTCCTCACGTTTAAAATAGAGATGCCTGAGAGTGTTGCAAGAATCAAACAAGGTAATGTATATTTAAGGGCCTAACCTAATCCTTGGCACTATAGCCTTCCTCCTTATTACATTATCTTCATTATTATGGTTATTCATTTTGTTCTCTAGGAACATGATTTTAAAACATCCTCTCTAATAAAATGGTAATATGCAAATTAACCATCACTCCGCTATATAAGCCACGCCCACCAGCCAAGCCACGCCCACCAGCCAATCAGGGTGAGTATGCAAATTAACCCCAATCCAAGATGGCTACAGCCACAGAGAGCAAGGTTTCCCAGGTAACAGAGTAAGCCAAGCTTTCCATAGCCGTTGCAGGCCTAAGCCTCCACTCAAGCTACAAAGTTTCAATTATAGAAGGTAAACAAATTCAAACAAATGGCGGCAGAATGGAGCTTGAGAGAGCAGGCCAGGGTTGCCGGCGGCAACAGGGGAAGCAAAGCTTTCCGCACACCCTGGCTGGGCCCACCCGCTTAAGGAGACAAAGTTTCAATTGTAGAAGGTGAATTAACTGCCACAGAAATGGCTGCCAGAGCCCCAGGCTTGGCTCCGCTCCAGGCTACAAAGTTTCAATTGTAGAAGAAAAATAAATTCCAGATACCAGGGCCTCCCTTGGGTTGCCAGGGGGCGTGGCCGGCCTGCAAACCACCACAGGCCCCTCGCTCAGGCCGCCCCACACCCCAAGGGAACCCCCACCCTTATCTGTGACACCATTCAGGGCAAACCAGCTGGCCCCCACCCGTGCACCAGGCCTCTATCCTATCTAATAAAAGAATAATATACAGATTGATCATCACTGCAACACACAATATAGCTGCCCCCATGTGGTCAAAGATCCTGCCCCCATGTGGACACAAGATGGCCACCACAAGATGGCCAGCAAGAGAGGGCAGTTGGGAGGCACCCGGCCTGCAAGGGAGGGCAGTTGTGAGGGATCAGGCCTACAAGGGAGGGCAGTTGAGAGGGACCAGGCTTGCAAGGGAGGGCAGTTGGAGGTGATCAACCCTGCAGGAGAGGGCAGTTAGGGGTGACCAGGCTGGCAGAGGAGGGAAGTTGGGGGCAAACAGGCTGGCAGGGGAGCAGTTAAGCATCAACCAGGCTGGCAGCAGAGTGGTTAGGGGGTGATCGGGCTGGCAGGCAGAAGCGGTTAGGGGCAATCAGGAAGGCAAGCAGGCAAGCAGTTGGGAGCCAGCAGTCCTGGATTGTGAGAGGGATGTCCACCAGGATCGGGCCTAAACGGGCAGTCGGACATTTCTCCAGGAGTCCCAGATTGGAGAGGGTGCAGGCTGGGCTGAGGGACAACCCCCTGCCATGCACGAATTTCGTGCACCGGGCTTCTAGTTATCATTATAATTAACTATCATGGAGAACACCCTGTTTCACTGATCAACAGTTTCAAAGTAAGAATAAAGTGCACTTCCTCTATAGAATCTGAAAGTTTTTCTTTTTTAAGTAGTCTAGAGAAATCATGTTTTGATTTATTCAGTACTTAATTTAATTAAGAGTTACTCAAAAAAAGCTTGAATTGTAAATGTTTTCTTTAGGAAGTATTTTTTTTTTTACAAGATTCAGCCTCTCAAAAATTAGTAGTGTGATGTTTACTAAGTCACATATCTTCCTTGGAACACATTTTCTGCATTTATGAAATAATGCCTGAGGTCCTCTCCATTCTCATGTATATGCACAACTCACTTGACCTTTATAAAATCCTAATGAGTTTCTTAAGGTAGAGATTGCTTCCCTCATTTTACAGATTAGCCAAAAGTATTCTAAGAAGTTACAGTGCTTGTCCAAGGTCACCTCAAATAAGCAGAGAGGCTAGGATTTGAACCAAGAACTTGCAGACCTAAGAAAAGTGTTCTGCTCACTGTCTTCAATCGCATGAAAATTATGACGTCTCAAATAATTAGGACACATTAAAGCCTATTAATTGTGCTGTTATACTGGTTTCACAGGCACTTCAGAATTTTATAGTTCTTCATGATTATCATTATAATAGCACTTATTACTATTAAAAATCAGTGATCACCATTCAGGCAGATAGAGATTGCTTTGCAAAGTTTAAAGAGATTGGCAGAATCTGTACTGACCCCTTAATATTCTCAGGACACTGCCACTTGCCCCTAGGTAAATAATTATTTGTTATGCCAAATGAGATTTATTCCCTTTGATGTTATCTCTTTCTCATAACTATAAAGTGTTTAAAAAGGGTGGCAGTTTGACTTTTATTGTCAGTTTTATTCAAAGATGATTATGGTAGTGATAATAATATTAATAGATAACATTTGGTGAGCTCTTACTAAGTGTCAGGCTCTTTGCCTAGTACTTTATGTAGGTTTTTTAATTAAATCCTCCCAATTAAACCTATGGAGTTTTTACATCTCTTACTCTCATTTTATAGTTAAGGAAACTGAGATGGAGAGGATAAATGATTATAGATCTAGTAAGCAGTAGCACCAAACATTAAATTTGGATAATTATGTATTTTTCAGAGCTGGATGGGCTTGTATCTTTAAAATACTATTGAACAGAAGGTTTGTAATTAATTCATTCAGTCTGTATTTGTCTAGGACCTACTGTGTATCAGGCACAAAGTTGATGGTAGAGAGACAATGGTAAAAAAGTCAGATAGACAGTCTTGTATGTAGACAGAAAAAAAGGAATAGTCCCAGGTGAGAAGGATGGTATGTAGAATTACTCAGTTGCTTTTACCGCCAGTCTGTCTCTATCTCAAGAAAACTGAAGGTTTACTGAGTGCCCAGGATTTTACTTTCTCCTGTATCACAACACATTATCTATTAGACTGTTTGGTCTCTTTAGGCTCTTAACGTTAAAAGTCTTAATAAACTAGTTCCCTCACCTCCAGGTCAATCACTGCCAAATTGACTCTAGCACTTTGGTCTTGAGGACATTGAGATACTGCCATTTTGAGAAAGCACATTCAAATCAGAATATTGTCAGTATTGATTAAATTTTGTTGAAAAATAGTCTTAGGGAACACATTCCAACCAGCAATTTTAATTCATTGATCAATTTTCTATAAGAATCAGCTAAATCATTTTCGATTCTTTCCATTCTAATGTTAATGTTATTGAAATTATTTTTATCAAAATCAATTTTTCCACTTAAATTTTAGGTTGAAGATTTGATTTATTGATCAGTTTTGTATCCTTAACCATTTTTAAAGATTTTAGTGGATCTTCTTTTATGAGCATTATTTCTGGTAAGCTCATTTTTCCAAAGTCTGACTTTTCATATTTTGTAAAGTATTGACTTTTCTATCAAAATTCATTTGTGTGGGGTTTTTTTAGTGTTTTTATTTTTAAGTTAGATGTGCATTTTTGGCTGTTATGTTTTATTTCATGCTGATTATTTTCTCTCATGATATTCATTATAAGCAATGATATCTTGTATTTATTTCCTAGCTCATCCATGAAAAATGATTTGAACATATATTTTGTTAAGATGGAAAGGAAAGGAGAACTCAGGCCATGAAGAGACTGGGGATGGTAACAAAGGAACAGAGAGACAGAGTGAAAGGTAGTGGGGAAAAGAAGGATAAATGTGAAGAAAAGAGGAGAAAGTGAGGAGAAGGTGTGGGAGAGGAAGTCAAAACATTTTCATTTTCAGTGTAGAGGCATCCAAACAGTTGGCTCTAAGCAGAGCAGTCTAAATAACCTCTACCATGTAATATTAATTGAACATCCATGTGTTACCTCTTAAAATATGTTGAGGGTAACTCTGTCATTTCAAACAATGGTGACCCTTTTAAGATTTTTTTCCTTTTCAGATCTGCAAGACCTTGCTGTACCTTGATAGAGTCACCTATTTTCTTACTTTTTGCATAGTAACCAGAGGGTGCTCTATGTGTCTGTTTCCTAGCCAACCTATTTTGCAAATGCTTTCTACAGACCTGTGAATGGAAATTTGGACAGTGAGAATGGTTTGGGTGAACCTAGTAAATAATTTTGGGGGAAAAAATGTAGTATCATCTGGAGTAGAAATGCTCCTCCAGAGAGAACATCTTCTAAGGAGGCAGGGAACTTGGTCTCCCCATAGAACTCCTTACTCAGCCCCCCACTGAAGTGAGCCTGAATGATTTGCAGAATGGTATTAATAACACCACCTCAAAGCTACGGAATTAACTGAGGCTGTCAATTCACTAGAAACTGAAGTCTGATTATACTTGGGAAGACTGAGTAAATTCCTCTCTCTACAAACACTGCCTCTACTTTCCAAACAGTCTTTAATCTTATTCCCCTTTGTTATTGAATATTTATTTTTGTGATTACTAGTTTAATGTTTTCCCTTGATCATAAGCTCTACAAAGGAAGGAACTAGGTCTGTTTTGCTCACCACTCTGTACTTTTTAAAAATAAAATCCCTGTCACATAGTAGGTGCTTAATTCACATTTGTTAAAAAACAAAAACAACACAAATTAAGTGAATTGATAATCTAAAGCAAAGGACAGAACATAGCTTTTGGACTTGGTATGAACCAGTTCCTTTGAAGACTTTTCCCGCTTGAATTCTTCACGGGGAGATAGAGAGGAAAGAGGAAGCATGGAGGGGAACATGGATAAGGGTGCTTTTACTTATGCTCCTGTTTCCTAGACTTGAATCTGGTCATCCCCACCATGTTTCCCAGGCAACACCCCATGGCTTGAGTAGGTTCTGCGGCCCAAGGTCCTCCAAGGGAAGTCGGTAGCATGAAAAACTCCAGGGTGCAGACTTGCCTCATGAGAACAAGCTGAGAGAAGAAAGCTGATCATGCCAGCTTTTGACACAAGGAATGGCAGACAACATGAACTCGAGAATGTATCATTATTACTTTAATCTTGGAATTTTTCAGATATTTGAAGGGCACTGCCCCCCCCCCTTCCAGAGCACAAAGAATGAAATTACTTCTAAGTGATGGCTTTAATATAATAAAACCATGAATTGATCTACTTTAGTGTAGGGAAAAAATATGTTAAAGGACTGTCCTTGCCTCTCTCTCTTTGAACTGATTTTCTACCTCTCTTCCTTTCATTCTCTATATTCCAGCAACACAATCGTTTTTCTGTTCTTTGGACAAGTAAGTCTTGCTCTTGCCTCTGGGCCATTAAGTGTTCTATTTCCTCTGCCTAGAATGGTTTTCCTCAAGCTCTTCATATGACTGGTTGCTGCCCATCATTCAGTTCTCTGCCTCAATGTCACGCTCCCATATCTTACCACCCTCTCTAAAGTACCAATTTTCTGGCGTATAAGACGACTGGGCGTATAAGACAACCCCCCAACTTTTCCAGTTAAAATATAGAGTTTGAGATATACCCTCCCTGTAAGATGACACCCGGCGTATAAGACGACCCCTGACTTTTGAGAAGATTTTCCTGGGTTAAAAAGTCGTCTTTTACGCTGGAAAATACGGTACTCCCTGAGTCCTGCTTTTTTTTTTTTTCCTAGCAGTTATCTCTATGATTATCTTAATGCTTCATTCAGTCTTTCATTCATTTTCTCTCTTTGTCCCTACAATGTAAAGTTTGTGAGGAAACAAATGTCTATTTTGTTCACTGTGATATTCCCAGCTTCTAGATTATTACCTGGCATATGGCATTTCATACATTTTTGTCAAATGAATAAATGAATGGTTGAATGAATGGATAAGATTAGAAGAATCTAGGAACTTCAGCATGTACTAGATTCTGTGGTCTTTAGGAGCTAAATTAGGGAGTTTGGATTTTATTCTAGTGTAACATTATCAGTCTAGATCCTGTGTTACAAACAGCAGAATCCACTCTTACTAGTTTAGGCAGAAGAGGAATATTTTGAAAAGATACTAGGTAGCTCTTAGTGAGGGCTACTCTTAGAGTGTTCGGGTCCTAGGCAAATATTTTGTTTCATGTGATGCATGGCAGTTAACAGTAAGTGATAAAGCTAATCCGTGAACACTTACCTGATTAAATGACAATGCAGGTCATGTGGGGCATGTTGGATAAATGCACACCCCCACTCCCCCGCCCTGTAATTTTTAATTGTATACAGATCTGGGCGATTGAAATAGGGGAATATCCCACCTAATCCAGACAACTGGTTTGCTTAATTCAATATATTCAATATATTGAGACATTTCCACATCCTGTATAAATAAGGTAACATGTGCTTGATTGTGAGGTCACTCATTACTTTGCATGTCTTTTATTTCACATTTTATTGTTATCTTAAATTTTTTGGTGTCATGATGAAAGGTATCTTCCAAAACATGGGCATCCTTGAGACTCAGGGCTTGAGACAGAGGCCTCATTTCTCCTGGTCTAAATATGGCACTGCTTACTTAACTTTGGGAAGGCTAAGGAGCCAGTCTGTGAAGCCGTGCCATCAGGATTCCCATCCAACCACACTGGAAACTTCTCTATTGAAAACTCCCTTTCCTCTTGGCACCAACAATGCTTGGGTCTAAATGCCAGCAGTCCTGCTACATTCTCTCTCAGGGAGCCAGGCACTCCCACTGCCATGCTTGTCAGTGATCATTCTCAGTGTGGAGCTCTTTCTCACATTGCTCAGCCTCCAAACCAGTCTCCGACAGGTTTGTTTTAGTGGGTGGAATCCAAGGTTTGTACCTGTCTCCCAGCTGCAAGAGAGTCTGGGAATATGTGTTTTGTTTTTTTTTTTTCAGTTCTATTTTGGAACAGTAGGGCTCCTAAGATGGAAAGTTACTCAAATGTCGGGAGAATTTTCAATGATGTAGCCACAATTAACAGAGATCTAATGCAGCAACTTTTTAGTATCCTATATAATAAAAGCCTAATATGCTAAGTGTCCAGTTGTCTATTCGGCCGTTCAACCAATCAAAGCATAATATGCTAATGATATGCTAAGGCTGCTCAACTGCTCGCTATGACATGCACTGACCACCAGGGGGCAGACGCTCCGACCAGTGGGTTAGTTTGCTGCTGGGGTCTGGCCTATCGGGACTGAGTGAGATGGGCCAGACACACCCTAGAGCCCTCCTGTGGTCCCTCCCCCTGCTGGCCAACTCCTGTGTCCTTCCCCAGCCCTGATTGTGCACCAGTGGGGTCCCTTGGCCTGGCCTGCGCCCTCTCACATTCCGGGACCCCTCGGGGGATTTCGGAGAGCCACTTTCGGACCGATGGCGGAACGACCAGTCGCTATGACGCACAATGACCACCAGGGGGCAGACACTCAACACAGGAGCTGCCCCCTGGTGGTCAGTGCGCTCCCACAGGGAGAGCACTGCTCATCCAGAAGCCGGACTCATGGCTGGTGAGTGCAGCGGCAGTGGCGGGAGCCTCTCCTGCCTCCGCACTAAGGATGTCCAACTAACAGCTTAGGCCTGCGTGGGGAGCAGGCCTAAGCAATCAGTTAGACATCCCCCAAGGGCTCCTGGACTGTGAGAGCGCACTGGCCGGGCTGAGGGACCTTCCCCCCTCCGAGTGCCTGAATTTTGTGCACTGGGACTCTAGTTTTAAATAGGAAATTATGTGATTTATGCTTTTAGATTATAAAAGCACTCTGGGCTCTGATTAGACTATGGATTGAAAGGTAAGCAAGGGTAGCAGCAGGGAGACTGGTAAGCAGGCTGTTGCAGTCTGCTGAGAGAGATATGAGACATGAGGCAACTTGGCCCAGGGTGTGGCAGCAGGGATGGAGAGACGTAGGCAGAGTCTGGTCCAGTGCAACATTGCAAACCACTGCAAGTCCAGTGACATGGGTTACGGATCACCATTTAACTAAGGTGTTTCTATATTAACAATAGAATTTAGTCTTCTACTCCTGAGAAGACATCTATGAAGATGATAGAACAGAAGTTATCAAATTGGTCCTCTAATTTCACATAAGATATTAACTACGAAGATGAGGGCAGAGTATTCCATTTTTCTTAATCAGTATGGTTTTCATAGTCCTGCTTTCAGATGATAACTACATTTTAATTAGTTGAGGTGTCTACACAAGGCAGGTTAACAATGCTAACCTTTTTTCTCTCCTTTCTTTTACATTATTTTTTTATTTGCTAGAACTGCAGCAGGCGTCCAGGGCAAATTGCAAGGCTCCCTATTTCGGTTGGCTCTTATCTCCTAAAGAAGCCAAGGGCCTGGCGTCCACAAACTAAAATTTAATGTGAATGTTGCAAATTGGAGCCACTGCAAAGTGCTTTTAAAATAAATTTCCTGATGATTGCAAAACAAATATTATCAACTCTTTTATTATGAATCTGAAGATAAATATATATAACCTGATCCCAGCCATGACTAAGAGGAATATAGAATTTTTGAGGTTTGGAAGGTTGAAAACCCTTCATAAGGAAGAGGAATTGTGTGATGAGATCTGATTATGAATGATAGAGTGAAACTGAATGAGGGGGAAATTTGAGCTGAATATCAAAGAAAATTTCCTGCAATAGGGTCACCTTTGTGGCGAAAGAACAAACCTTGGAGTCTCTCCAGACAGGTGTAGTCATCACACTCACTCTGCGAGACAGCTGAGTCCCGACCTGGCCAGTCCCGGCCCACACAGGGGAGAGGTCCTTTCGCTCCAAGGCTATCTTTGTTCAGTAGCTGTAATTAGATGAGAAATGAATTTCAGAAGTGATTTAGAGGATTTGCACAGAGCACCCAAAAATGTCAAAGCACCTCTCATGCCTCCATTGCTGCTTGACAGCAGAGGTGAAACAGAAGGTGCCCATGATCACCCACAGGAAATCAGCCTTGTATCATGGCAACAACCTGCTTTGAAGGAAATTATTGTCATTGTAGTCATAATTTATTGATATGAGACACAACAACTTTATTCTAAACAATGGCTGGCTGGCTGGTAGAAGGTCTTCCTTAACCATGAAATGGACAGAAGGGAACACATTGAATGAAGTTCATAATTTGCCATCCCAAAGTATAATGTGCCACATTAGGAAAGGAGTGCTACATTTCAAAATGTATGCTTATATTTCTTGCCTTTTTAAATATATATAATGCTAGACAGATTATAGTTCTTGTGTATTTTGACTTTTGTGTTGCGTTTCAAAGGAAAAACAAAAACTTTGCAAACAAGCTGTGTAAATGACCCCATTTTCCTTTCTTCCAATTGTTGTTTTCAGAGAACCTGAAAGATACATGTAGGAGTATAGGTAAAGGGAAATATGCTGTTGGTTTTTATGAAATTCAGAAGACTGGGGAAAATAGGGATACTTCTTCAATGACCGCCTGTGCACTAAAAATTATATACATTGGTAAGAAAAAGAACAGAAGAATAATGAGAGGGGAGCTAGCCTTTGTTCACAGGTCAGAAGACTCAATTTTTTTTTATTCCAAGTCTTCCCAGATTGATCCATAGATCTAATTCAATCACAATTAAAGTCACAATGGATTTATTTTTATTAGAAATTAAAATGCATATTCTAAATTTGATAAGAACATTCAAAGGTTCTAGAATAGCCAAAACAACATTGAAAAAGAACCAAGTTATAGAACCAATGGTATCTGATTTCAAAACATATTATAAAACTATAATAATTAAGTCAATTTGATGTTGGAATAAAACAGTACTAGGAAAACATTTTATGTAAAGTTCAAATAGTAAACATGTTAGGCTATATATGAGTTATATTATCTCTGTCATAGCTACTCAACTCTGCTGTTATAGTGTGAAAAGAGCCAAATGCAGTGCATCAAGGAATAAGTATGGCTGTTTCTATAAATCTTAATTTAAAGACTCTAAAACTTAAATTTTATAACTTTTACATGTCATGCAAAAACTATTCTTTGGAGTTTTCTCAGCCATTTTGAAATGATAAAATCATTCTTAGTGTGTGGCTGTCCGTGAACAGGCAGTTCACCAGACTGGAACTGTGGGCCATTGTTAGCTGACCCCTGGCGTGGAGAGACAAAAAGATCGATGGAACAAAACAGATAGTGAAGAAATAGGCCTACATATATACGGGCAACTAGTTTTTGACAAAAGTACACAGGGAATTCTGTGGAAAGGATAGTCAAATTGTGACGTAATATTTACATATAGAAAAAATAAAACTTTGATCCACAACCCACAACATATAGAAATATCAATCCCCAATAGGTAATGTAAAACCTAAAGCTATAAAATTTTAGAATAAGGTATAAAATACAATCTTTGTGACCTTGATTTAAAAAGGATTTCTTAGACAATACCAAAAGCATGATACATAAAATAACAAATTTATAAATTGGAGTTTATCAAAACAAGAAGAACAAGAAAAAGTCACTCCTGGAAGACACTATAATTGAAATTAAATATCCATCAATAGGTGAATGGACAAACAATTGTAGTATATTCATACAATCCTCTCTAATAAAATGGTAATATGCAAATTAACCATCACTCCGCTACATAAGCCACGCCCACCAGCCAATCAGGGCGGGTATGCAAATTAACCCCAATCCAAGATGGCTACAGCCACAGAGAGCAAGGTTTCCCAGGTAACAGAGGAAGCCAAGCTTTCCATAGCCATTGCAGGCCTAAGCCTCCACTCAAGCTACAAAGTTTCAATTATAGAAGGTAAACAAATGCGGCAGAATGGAGCTTGAGAGAGCAGGCCAGGGTTGCCGGCGGCAACAGGGGAAGCAAAGCTTTCCCCACACCCTGGCTGGGCTCACCCGCTTAAGGCTACAAAGTTTCAATTGTAGAAGGTGAGTTAACTGCCACAGAAATGGCTGTCGCCCCCACCCCCGAGGGAGCCCCAGGCTTGGCTCCGCTCCAGGCTACAAAGTTTCAATTGTAGAAGGAAAATAAATTCCAGATACCAGGCCTCCACTTGGGTTGCCAGGGGTCGTGGCCGGCCTGCAAACCACCACAGGCCCCTCGCTCAGGCCGCCCCACGCCCCAAGGGAACCCCACCCTGATCTGGGACACCCTTCAGGGCAAACCAGCTGGCCCCCACCCGTGCACCAGGCCTCTATCCTATCTAATAAAAGAGTAATATACAGATTGATCATCACTGCAACACACAATATAGCTGCCCCCATGTGGTCAAAGATCCTGCCCCCATGTGGACACAAGATGGCCACTACAAGATGGCCAGCAGGAGAGGGCAGTTGGCAGGCACCCGGCCTGCAAGGGAGGGCAGTTGTGAGGGACCAGGCCTGTAAGGGAGGGCAGTTGAGAGGGACCAGGCTTGCAAGGGAGGGCAGTTGGAGGTGATCAACCCTGCAGGAGAGGGCAGTTAGGGGTGACCAGGCTGGCAGAGGAGGGAAGTTGGGGGCAAACAGGCTGGCAGGGGAGCAGTTAAGCATCAACCAGGCTGGCAGCAGAGTGGTTAGGGGGTGATCAGGCTGGCAGGCAGAAGCGGTTAGGGGCAATCAGGAAGGCAGGCAGGCAAGCAGTTGGGAGCCAGCAGTCCTGGATTGTGAGAGGGATGTCCGACTGCCCGTTTAGGCCCGATCCCACCAGGATCGGGCCTAAACGGGCAGTCGGACATCCCTCCAGGAGTCCCAGATTGGAGAGGGTACAGGCTGGGCTGAGGGACAACCCCCTGCCGTGCACGAATTTCGTGCACTGGGCTTCTAGTGGATCAATAAAAAAGGAACTATCGATGCATGCTACAATATAGATGAATCTCAAAATAGTTATGCTAAGTTAAAGAAGTCAAACAAAAAGAGCACATGATTCTTAAAAATGGAAACTAATCTGCAGGGATATAAATCAGATGAACTATTTCCTGGGCTTGGGGTGGGTGTGGGTAGGGGCCGCAGGAAGGGTGACCAAAGGGCATGTGGAAACTTTTGGGAGGAATGGATGCATTTATTATCTTGGTCATGGCAATTGTTTTTCAGGAATATTTAGCTGTCAAAACGTATCAAATAGTACACTTTCAATACATGTAGTTTGTTGTACATCCATTATATCAATAAAAAGATTATGCATCATGAAATACCTATGTATTGCAATTATTAGAGAGTTTAAAAATCTGTGATTGACGTGTTCAAGAAAATAAATGACCTGATAGAGATTTTCATTGGAGAAATGGAATGTATAAAACAGTACCAAATATCAGCCTAAAAACGGATAAATACAATTTCTAAAATTAAAAACTTGAGTTAGGTTTAACAAAAAAGTAGACTAACCAAAAGAGAGGATTAATTAACTGGAACATAAAAATTATGTGTTGGCTATTTATTGAGTAATAAACAACCACAAGAACACATTAAACATTCATTTTGTCATTGGTCTGCAGCTCATCTAAGGCAGTGCTGCCTCAGGCAGCATTTTCTAGGGGTGCTCTGCTTCAGGGTACAGGCTTGTGATTAGCTAGATTTCCCTGAACTCCGCGTGCCCACATTGAGGGGAGAGTAGCTTTATGCCAAGGAAATTTAAAATTTATATGGACAGTTTCCTTGAACCACCCAATTACAAAGTTACCAAAACTGACACAAGAAGAAATAAAAAATCTGAATAATACTAGACCCATTATAGAAATTGGGTATATAATTGAAAACAGTCGCTTACAAAGGTCCAGGTTCAAATGGCTTCTGGGTGAAGTCTAAAATTGTTTAAAAGAAAACATAAAATCAATTCTTTAGAACTAGAAAAAAAAATTGGACATTTCCCAACTCATCCTGAAGCGAACATAAATTTAGTAAAAAAATTACAGAGCAATTTCTCTCTTGGACATCGATGTAAAACTCCTAAAAATGTTAGCAAGTTGAATTGAATAATATTTAAAAAGGAAATTATGTCTTGACTAACTTGGGTTTAGCTCAAGAAAGCAATGTTAATTTAACAATTGAAAAATCAATCAATGTAAGTCAAAGTATTAAGAGAACAAATGAGAAAAAATCATGTGGTTACTTTAATAGATGCAGAGATAGCATTTGAAAAATCTAGCAGCCTTTTATGATAATGAAATAATATTTCCTTAATTAGGTAAAGAATATCTACAAAACATCTACAACAATCTTCATACTTAATGGTGAATTATTGTAAGATTTTCCCCAAGACTGGGAATGAAACAAGAAGGCCTACTCACACCAATTCTATTCAACATTGTGCTAGAGGACCTAGCCAGTGTAACAAGGCAAGAAAGAACTAAAAGGCATAATAACTAGAAAGTAAGAAGTAAAACTGCCATTATTCATAGTTACCATGATTTTTTACGTAGAAAATCCAAAATAACTGAAGACAATTTATTAGACTTAATAAGTGAACATGGAAAAATCTATTGAATTTTACATGCAATGTAATAAACCTTCATAGTTCATAAATTTCTGATTGATAAATGCATATATGGTCACCGTACAAAAATGTTGGAGTCAGATGTCAGTGATCTCTAAGGTTAAGATTTTCTTGCATGTGTTTGGGAAGGACCCTACATTGTCAAAACCCAAGCAAATGGTAAAAAACTATTAGAAATCAAAATTTAAAGAATGATGCCACTTAACAGCATCAAATAATCAATTGCTTAACAATAAATCTGATTAAAGATTTGCAATAATTCTATGAAGAGTACTCTAAAATACTATTGAGAAATTAAATAAAACCTATCATGCTCTTGGATTAGCATATTCAACATCGTAAAGATGCCAATTCTTCCCAAATTAACCTATGAATTCAGTGCCATTTCAATAAAAATCCCAACAGATTGTTGGACAGAAACTGATAAGCTGATTCTAAAATTTATACAAAAATGCACATGGGAAGAATAGGCAAGAAAATAATGAATTTGAAGACACATACTACCAGATATCAAAAGTTATTTAACTTATTATAAAACAAAGGTGCTACTTCAGTGCAATGGGGAAAATAATTGCCTTTTTCTATAATTGGCCTTGGAACACTTGGATATCCATAAGGGGAAAAGAATGAATCTTGACTCCTACAACATACCATATCCAAAAATCAATCCCGGCTGTATTGTGGACTTTAAAAGTTAAAACTTTTCAAAGATAACATCAAAGAATTTCTTTGTGAACTTGGGAGAGGCAGGCAAAATGTAATTAATAGCATTTTGTACCAGCAAGAAATTAGCTCAAAAGTGTGAAACAAGCTATAAAGGGTGCTATTCACCTGACCATCTCACTTTAGACCTTACATCTTGATTTTAAATAATTGATTGGAATCCACTTTTATGGACAGGTCTCTACAACAATATCTCAGATGTTTGGGGGGACTTTATAAAGGCAATAATTGGGAAAGAATGTGGAATCACTGTACTTTATTTGGTTTACAATGCAGTAAATGTAAGAATAAATCCATGCAGCAAACTATAAACATTATATAGGGTTTTGATATTTATTTCCAAGTCTATCTCCAAGGATTTAATGAAAACTGGAGCCAGCTGAAGCGAAGGGCTTCTCTGTCTTTTCCACTGCGGTTTAGATTTCTCCTCCTTGTCACTCAGGTCCTGCTCCTGTTTTGTATTCCATGCCAGGCTGGAGGGCTTGGTTATGCTAAAAGCCACCAATGAACCATTCTGCCAAAGCGATAGAAAACATGATAGGAACATGGGCCTGGGAGTCAGACCACTGTCTCTGGAATTCCACTGTGATGCCTACTCTAGGAACTTGGACAATGTGTTACATCTCTCAGAGCCTGTTTCCCAAGGGAGGTATAAGATACGATGCTCAGAAGACTGTTGTGAGGACTACATGAAGATGTTTGTGAAATGTTGACCCAATTTCCAGTTCATAAGAATTCCTTAAAAACGAAAGTTGATTTTTCATTTCTTTTTACTAAGTCTCTTATTGCTAACTGCAAGGAATTCTTAATCTCTGAAAGTTTAGACTTGAAATAAAAGTCCATGTCCATGGATTCTAAAGCGGGCTTTGCTTTTATTAAATATGCTCTACAAATGCCATGTAGTCAATTAATTGTGGGCACTTTCTCTTTCTTCTTGTGCCCACAACTTTGGGTTTCTCTCACCCCCTCTACTATACCTGGCCCTGTGGTACAAAGGAGAGGGTTTATGTGAGCCAAGATTTTTTTTTTAAATCTTTATTGTTGAAAGTATTACATATGTCCCCCTTTTTCAGGTTTTTTATTTTTTAGGGAAAAGAACAAGTCCTAGGTTGGCTCAGAAGTAAGAATGGGTTCTGCATTGTGCAGAGGTGATGAGTCCCATGATACTTCCACATTGCTCTCTCGCTGCTGCAGGAGTCCAAGTTTTACTGGTTCAAAACATGTGGCACAAATTATGTCAGAGGCCAAAGTTACTCATAAGCAGAACCTTGCCTTTCTTTATAGGACTTTGTCACAGGTCCTCCTTGTTTTACGTGTGGACGCCGGACTGTTCTGCGGCGGGTGAAACCTTTCCTTTGAGCTATTCCATGGATTCCAGCTCATGCCTCTCCCTCAGATGTTCCCCTGTTGAAGAATAGGGTATTTTTTAAATTTACAAATGTGAAAACCTGCAGCCAGGCATATCTCCTTTACAATGCAGTGAACCTTCCAAACCCTTGTATTAGTCTCTCGGAACCAAACAAATTACATGCCACAGTGCGCTGTATATCATGCCCAGAATGTTTATACTGTCTGGCTGAGTGGGGCTTGGGAATGGGCTTCTCTGGTGAGCTGGAGCAGATTGTGTCTTTGACTGACAAGCTGCCATTTTCTTGAGATTCGATGATTTGGGGTCCTTCACCTACCCATGCAAACAAACCTTAACCTCAGAGATCTTTGGCACTTGACCTCAATATTTTTATACAGTAATCATACATACATTTATCACTCGGAGCTTTATGAACAGTGAAGGTTTATTACACTGCACTCAAACCTCATTTAACCTTTTCTCTTGAAGCAATACTTTAAAACAGAGTTGAGAGAGTTTGTACAACCAAGGCAGTTGGTTCACCCTCTTTTGTGCTTCCATTCCTGAGGAGCCTTTGTCATGGAGGCTTGTGGTCAGTAGATGTTTTCTGTAATCTTGAGGAAACGTACCCTCCTACTTGCATGTATTCTCTAGGGGACTCTAAGTCCTTGGAAGCTTTTGAGTTGGCAGAAATTTTGTAATACGGAGACCTGAGAATTGCTTGGTCTTTGGTAGCAGGGATCAGATTTGTCCTTTGTATACACCATTATCACTTTCATCTCCAAGAGTTTTGCTTATACTTTTCCCTATTTCCAATCCATGCTTCAGCCATTGTGGAGGAGCCGCTTCCCACCTGGTGGTTATTATTTCTTCTCTTACAATTCTGGCCCATATGAAACTCCATTCTCTAAAAGTTTCTTCCTGCCTGAACCACAAAATACAACATTTCATTACCATGCCAATATTTGTTGCTATCACTTTTATTACCAGACTATTTTTGGATTCTTTTCTGATTTTTATTTGTGTAAATGTTGCTTGCCCGGCTTTCTTGTAAGTTTCCCCATGACTGAAATTTTATGCCATACTTCGGAACTCCATACAAACCTAACACCACATCTAACACATAGTAGGAATACAATATATGTTGAATGAACACATTTTTGACATAGTATCTTGGAAAATATAAGTATTTGCATCTGAAAAGAAATATCCCTTAATAAGCAAGCAATCGTTTAGAATGGAGGGGAATTTCCTGTGTTGGATATTCAGAAGGCCCACATGGTGATTTTTCCTTGGAAATGAAGCTATTTGGATTTGGTGTCCGAGAAGGGCTTCATGGGTCTAGAGGCAAAGCTTTGAACCCTTTGTTTTATCCCCTCTGTGTTCATGTGCAGGGGCTGCCTGTAGCTTTGAGTACTTTTAAGCTCAATGGGAAAGAGGACCATGTCTGCACAGGAAGAGTGAATGGAAGTGCTTGTGCCATGTATGTGTCCTTGCTGCAATGGGTGTCTCGGGGCCAGGTCCGGAAGCTGATGCTCTGGTTGCTGTGGATGTTACTCTTGGATCTGCCCCTCAAGTGTCCCACTGAAATCGGTGCCAATCGACAGCAACAGCACTTCCCTCTCACCGGGGAAATGAAATATGCTGAGTCTAATTTCCGGTAGGTCTGTAGATATTTGGTAAAAGCAAAGTCATTCATTTTGGTTTATCTTTCCAATTTTGCTCAACCAAGCCATTGTTCCCCTTCCTGTCCTTGCTTCCAGTTTGATCTTTCAGATAATTCCCACGATTTGTGACCCTGTTTGGGCTTTACCTTTACATTGTCTTCTTGGTGGTTTGGGGAAAGAACAGACAGGTGATGTCAAGCAGAGCTGCCAAATGCTTTAACCAGCTGGGAGATCTGGGTTACAATACCAGGATGTGTATTCCTGAACCCTAACATCTTTTTATTTATATTCCACTTATTTGGTGCTTACTACCTCTCAGATACTATTCAAAGTGCTTTATACATATCAATATAGTTAATCTTCAGAATGACCCCATGATGTAGGTACTATCCTAATCCCCATTTAATAGATGAGAAAAGTGAGGCAGAAAGAGGGTACAACTATTTTGCCTGAGGTCACACAGTGAGGAAATGGAAGAGCTGGGATTGAATCAAAACCATCTGGTTCCAGCGTCCTTATTTTTAACTACTGTGCCTCATTTCCTTTGTTCTGAATATTTTATTTATTTTTATCAAACAGATATTTGAGGAATACCCTATGCCCAAAGCATCATGTAAAACAATTTTGGGAAAATGGAGAAGAAGGGGACCCAGCTACTGATTACAAAGACATCAACACTCAAGGGGAGTGAAGGACATGTGTAGCTTTGCATGACATCTGTGGGGTGTTCTCTCTGCCCTCCGGAACATCTGATTTTTCATTGATGATAGGAGAACAGCTCAGATGTTGGGAGGATTGATGACTCATTTTATAAGGAGAGCAAAGTTGTTGAAGTGCTTTTCCATTAGGAGACCTTGCATATGGGTTGTGTGGGAGTGAAAAATAAAACGCCTAGTCATTTACTTAATAAACATTTATTAAGCATCTGTAAGTGCAAAATATTCTATTGAGAAATACTAGAAACGTATAGGTTCTTACTTTTAAATATTATTATAAAACTTCACCAACGTAAACTACATGGACAAAAGACAGTGTAACAAGTACTGCATATTTGCAGATTTCATGTTCCATTAATGCAGTGCTATCCCTGAACATCTATTTTTACAGGGAAGCTCAACCAAAGAAACAGAGAATGAGGAGAAAACAAAGCATTGGGCATGTGCAGTAATGCCAGCACATTTCGGTGACCAGGGCCTACAGCTCTTCATGCTCTCTCTCTCTCTCTCTCTGAAGATTGTCAATGTGGGTACTCTTGCTTGGCTTTTAAAAGATCCATAGGCAGCATGAACTTGGCCAGTGTACCAGCCCCTGAGGAATACTAAATGTACCCCATTTCATTTATAGGAAAGAAGCAAATTAAGACAGAGCACTTTTGTGTAAACCATAAACTGCATTTAACAAGGCAGGAGGCTTGGGAATCCATGCTCAGGCTGCTTGTTTTTCCTGGCACCTTGTTAAACATGGTTGAAAGTTTGCATGCTGGGGAGCAGCCACTTTCCCTTTGTTCCTGAGAATGGCTCTAACTGACCTGGCAGACCTGGGTGGATGGGCTGCAGTCTTAGATACGGGGAATGGAAGAGAACAGGGAGCTCCGTGGGCCTCCACGACCACCTTCAAGTAGCGCCCACCTCCGCCGGGCCCAATGGCCAGGACGTGAGTCCTCCTGTTTGCAAGCCCTCCAAAGAACAGGGCTGCCTCGGACACTATTATCAAAGCACTCTTTCTATGTCTAAATTAAATCCTCCATCCTGCAGTTTAGTGCATCTCCTTTTGTTCTGCCCTGAATAAGGATGGAGAACAGCTGGTCAGCATTCCCTGTAGAATAACTCTTCAGACACTTGAAAGCTCTTATTAAGTTCCCTCAGAGTCTCCTCTCTGGACAAATACTCAAGCTTTCTCCCACTTATTCTCTCCACTCACCTTTCTCTTTCTGGCTCCAGGTCCTTCTCCAGCTGCTTGCTTCCTGAAGCCACCTGGAAATCTAGCTAACTGCATGTTTTCCTCACGTATTGTTACAGGTGGAGGATTTTGTTTCTCTTTCAGTAATCATTTTCTGGTGGACTTAGTCTTTAATTATCTTAGCTTTTCATCCACTGGCTTGAATTAACTGAAAAAAATTCCCTGACTCTAGGTCTATGTATTTTAGGTCTATGGAGATATTGCTAATAAAATAATGAATGTGTTTATGCATATATGTATGGTTTTTCTCTGCTTTTTATTCACCTCTACCTAAATATTATGTAATGATATAATATGTACTTCTATTTTAAATGTGGCTTCAAGTCACATTTCTTTCTAAGTTAGATATGGGTTATTAGTGTGTGTGTGTTTGTGTGTTTGTGAGAGAGAGAGAGAGAGAATGAATGTGTGTATATATACTAATTCTGATTAATTTGTAATTGCTGCCCAGAATTCAATGGTGAGAAGGATTCTGAGACTCAGGGTAGTTAAACAGGGAACAATAATGCTGAAATGAATGTTTTGTAGCAGTAGCTGTGGGTGAGAACAGGTGTGATGGCATTATGGCCAAGTTGTATGATGCCTGAATAAATGGTTGAGAAGATAAAGTAATAAATAATTGTATTTTCCCTTTTATTAATCTACATGGGGGAGCATTATTAATTAGTTTCTCACTACTCTGATTCACTATAGCCCAGTACATGTTGGTGCCTCCCTCACCAACATCCCCCACATTCTGATGGCTCACCATTCCCATTTTCCCGTCACATCCTAGGAATTTATCAACCCATCCATGGCTTACTCCTACAGTCTGATGAATGTATGCTTGCCTCTTTGCCACCACTTGGCCATTCTGCCAGCATCCTAGGGGGATACTTTATCCATGGCAGCCCCTTGCTCCAGAAGAGTCTGTGGCTTAGCATTGCTTAATGTAACCAATCTAAATGCCTCTTTCTGTTTGCTGACTTTTGGGGCTCTTCCAAAGTGGGTACCATTCAGTAGACTTATTTCAGTTTCCTACCACTTCCCAGTAACTCTTTGTTTCAGAATTTTAAAATGCATTTTTCACATTAAAGTATTTTTACCACCTCACCTAGAATCTCCTCCTCTCTTCCCAGCCATCTAAATTTTACCCATTGTATGAGACCCATCATCCGTGAAGCTTTTCTAAATGTGGATTTCCGGTCTTTATTGATGGCTCCTTTCTCTAACCTCCTAGTACAATTATGTTCTGTCACTTAGCCCAATTATATATAGTTTGTGTGCTTCGCTAATTGTTCTGTGTGAACGAACTGGTCTTCACTCTTCAGTTAGACTCTAATTTCCTTTGGAGAAAGACCATACGTTCCCTTTTATCTATTGGTTTTAGCCTCCTTCTTTAAGTTTCAACCTGTCCATAGCAGTGCTATGCTCAGAAATAGTACTCCAAAAGTACCTATTATATGACCCTCCAAATAACCAGCCTGACTGCTTTTCATAATGATTAGATAGATTAAAAAAATAATTTGACCCGTCTTTATGGGTTTGGATAGATAGATTAATATTTCAGAAGGTATAGTTACCAGTGACATTAGTAAAGAAAAATGTATTTGGGGATCACACATAGTTAATAAATGATTCTCTTTGGGGGAAGAATAAAAGTGGTTTCTTTTTGACAGAGCTCAAAGTGTTATTAATTACACAGATGCTAACATGGTATTGAGGAATAGCATAGGAAGGCATTGAAATGCAATTTCTCACCTGGCTTGCATAAAGGTGATGAGATGTTCAACATAAGATTTTTTCTGCTCTGGCACAGTGAACATATTAAAAACTGCAGGCAAAATCCAAAAGCAGAAAAAAAATTTGTAATTAATCATTAGTAAATAATATTCACTACTGTAGTCAACAAAAATTAGAAAGGAACCTGTTGCTTTTGGTGGGTGTCTGATGTTTTTGTAGGGTCCGCGTCAGTCAAAGAAGGTTCTAGAAACGCAGGAAAGATACCAGAGGACCTCAGCCTGGATATCATCTGTTCCCCATGGGACGGTAGAGCTACCCGAAAGTCACCTGAGAGGCAAAGCAAACCTGACATAGAATGGCATTTCTGAACCACAGCGTAGTGGCTTAATTGATTGATACTTTATTCTTTTCAAAAGACAGCTGAATGTCAAAGGTCTTTTTTGTGTAGTACTAGAAAACTGGTTGTCAAACAACCTCTACTCATTCAATAATTTATCCCATTTTGTAAAAGAAAGGCAGCTGACATGCAGTAAATCTACTCCATATTTAAATTACTACATTGAACAATAATAAGGAGAATGAAAAATCTAGACCATTATATAAAATTAAACATATATGAAACTGTTTTTTTCCAAATGATCACCAAAGGCTATAGTTTAAAGGCAGCACTGAAGCCCTGAGTGGAATAAAAATGCAGAACAGTAGTTTGCAAATGGCAGTGGAATTATTTATTCTATTTTTTCTATACATAAGGAATTGAGCTAAATGAACAATGTTTAAGCATGTCAGA
Source organism: Cnephaeus nilssonii (assembly GCF_951640355.1). Taxonomy (NCBI): domain Eukaryota; kingdom Metazoa; phylum Chordata; class Mammalia; order Chiroptera; family Vespertilionidae; genus Cnephaeus; species Cnephaeus nilssonii. Next base: position 33,801,953 of record NC_137086.1, on the reverse strand, counting down.
ATTTCATCAATTTTGCATGAGCATTCTCAAATATCCTGGTGGGGGTAATTGCTTGCAAATACATTTAAACTAATGATATGTTATATCCTTACTTGATATAAAACTATTAAAAGATACGTTATTGCATTTGACAATGCCATGCAGCTGGGTCAGATCTTAATGACAGATTTCTGTATTTGTGAATTAAGATACACTCTGCTGGAAGCAAATATTTTGTAAAAATAAAAGCTATATACTATGTAAGTTTGATCATGTATCTAAAATTCTATTTCTGTTTGTTGGGAGCTATAGGACTTGTGAGAGGAGAAGAGTTTGTCCCTTTCCTAAAATTGGGAAAGGAATTCAGAACTATAATCAAATTCTCCTCATACCCCACTCCCCTCAGCAGGAGCAAACAGAACTCGTAAAACCCACTATGTGGTTTTAAGGGTCCACTTAGAGTGTGGTTTTGCATCCCTTGCAGGCTATAGTGACTGACATGCCTCAAACCAATTAGGGAAAAGTGGCCCTTTCCTCCCACGACAAAGGCATGTTTATTTCTTAAGGGGCATTAAACTGGGCTGAAATGAAACATTGGATGGGAAAAATAATTCAAGGAAAAAATAAAAGAAAAAGGCAGTTGCAAAAATATTGCCATTAAAAGGGAAGTGTAGTGATGTGCTGCGAGGTTTCTTTGGTCCTTCACTTTCAGGGGATACAGACTTTTTAAATATTTTAGTCTATTTTCTCTTTTGCCTGAGGTCAGTATACTGAGGGTCCAGTTTTTATCAGCTTGGGTTTTACTTGCCTAGATCTCACCTTAGGCTCTGTGATCAAAACCCCAGTATGATTTCCCTTCTTGACAGTGGGCTAAAATGCATATTAATTTGTCTCCAGTGCCGGGATTTGTGACTCGGTGATAGATTGTGAGGCAGGCATTAATGCTCATACGTGATTACGGAACTTGGGGAGCTAGCTTGGCGTCCCACTGGAAGTCAGATGATGTTATGATTACAAGGGAAGTATTGATATACTTCCCTAATTGTTTCTTAGGACTTTGAGTTCTATTTATGATGTCATTACAAAGCTATGCATTATCTGCATAATCGCCAAGGAAAAGACTCTCAGGAAGGAAAATGCATCCCACTGAGATAATGCCGCGAGCTACTGCTATACAAACCAGGGCATATGTATGGTGTTGAAATAATAAGACAGCATGGAATCATGATGAATTCTTGTTCCCATCATGACAGAACGCTTTCTCGAAATTATCACTATTACTGGCTTAATTGATCCAAGCTCAGTGAAAGGATTTTCAGCAAATGGATGGCTTTGGGACACAATCCCTACTCCACAGTACGATTTCTGACAGTATCAGCCTAAGAAAGGCCAGTCACTCTGCAGACCTGTAACTGCTCTGCACAGAATGCATATGCATGTCCGGAAGTATGTGTGTGTGTGTGTGTGTGTGTGTGTGTGTGTGTGTGTGTGCATGCATGTGTGTATAAGATACACAGGAACACACAATTTGCTTGATAGCTTGCGGTAGAAAAATAAAAGGTAAGATAAACTTGCCTCTGAGATAAGAGGAAGATAATTTTTCTCAGTGAACAGACTTCACGGAGTGAAAAAATTACACATTATTGTCGCGTGGTGTTATATATAGGAAGCTCTCGCCTGGACGCGGCAGCCTGGCGGGGCGAGATCTTTTATATGGCAAAGAGCAGTACAATATACCTTTACTGCGGGGTTTGCAGTTACACGGTAATTCTGATACATCTCCTCACCCTCTCCTTAAAAGGCACGTATGCTCTGATTTTCAACACCATTGAAGATTATTACAACTCCCCTTCATAATATACTGTAAATTTTAGTATAAAGCCCCAATTCCTTGGCTCCTAAGAACAATCTCAGGGAAAGAGTGCCCTATACTTCTTACTCTCTCAGTAATGTGAGAGGAGACCTAATGAAGCTCTTTATGCAAATTTCCCAGTTATCAGGTAACATCTTCACATAGAAAAACCTGTCACATGTTGTAAAATTTCTTTATGTTATCAAATGCTAATGATGACTCAGAACACAGCCCACAGAGGATCTTTGAAATCCTTCATAAAAACTGTATTTCCACCCCAATATCAGAGGCCTCGGAAATTCCACTACTCTGAAGGCGCGGGCTTGTAATTAGCATGGTGCAGGCTTCTCTGCCCTCTGAAACCATAATGTTAATTACAAAAATTACACTGTGTTTAAAAGTGCAATTAAGAGACTCCACCGCACAAAGGGAATCTTGGAACCTCTTTTCACACTTTGAAGCCAGGTCATAATGTAGCCCATAAAAAGGAGGCCAAGGCTCATTCCCTTTTAAAGGCCTGAGAAGATCAGAGAGGCGATCTCCGCGAGAACGAGCTCTACTGAGCGTGGCGGCAGCACTCTTAATGAAGTGTTCTACCTGGAGCAAGGGAGGAAGCAAAAGGAGAAAATTAGCTGAAAAATGATGGCCGTTCTACACCCAGCTTGGCTATTGCCAACATCAACGCCCAGCTTGGGTCTACTTTGGGCCAATTCTGGAGTCATTTGCTTGGTCCCGGTATCTGCCTGGCTCCCAAAGTGAGACACATATATTTGTAAGTAAAACTCCAAGATGGAGTTTTGGGGATTCAGACCTATTTTTGTACTCCATCCAGAACGGAACACTGTAAGGTCTATTTGAACAAAGATTATACTGGGAAATCAGTCCCCCTTCCTGCCGCTTCTTGGAGGAAATAAGGAGAGGAAGGATAGAATTAGGCTGAGCACTTTCCTTGGTGATTTCATGGTAGGACTCAAGCTACATTGTTGGTGGTGAAGTGTGTCAGTGGTTCTTGCAAAGCAGGCAGGGTAGACTGGTGGGTGAAACACTGGGGTAGGAAACTGGAGTGTTGAATCAGAGCCTCCGGTCTGCAGCCGTGTGACATTCAGTAGCATTTAACTTCTCAAAGCCCCAGTTTCCCCATCAGGAGAGCGGGAATAATGTAGATCTTGAGGAAGAGCAAGATAGAATTATCTGGAATAAATTAGAAGCAAAAATACTCAGCAGTCTATAAAGAGGCAAAAACATATACAAATAAACAATAGTTGAGCTATGCCTTTGATAAACATGAGAATTTTGGTTAACTCTTGAGGAAGTTCTTTCTCTCACCCTGCATTATGTCTGAAGTCCCCCTTCCCAACTCATATGTGGAAGTCCTAACCCCTGGACCCTCAGAATGCACCTTTCTTGGGAATAGAGTAACTGTATTAGTGATTAGTTAAGATGTCATGGGGGCGGAGGTCTCTAATCCAATGTGACTGGTACCCTTATAAAAAGGAGGAATGTGGGCACAAAGACAGATGTGCATAGAGGAACGGCCACGTGAGGAGACCGGAGGGAGGCTGCCACTGTAAGCCAAGGAGGGAGCCTGAGCAGATCCTAGCTCACCGCTCAGACAGAACCAACCCTGCCAACACCTGATCTCAGACTTCTGGCCTCCAGCGCTGCGTGCAACAATCAATTTATGTTGGTTAAGCCACCCAGTTGTGGCACTTGGTCAGAGCAGCCCTACAAACCCAGGATGCCCTGGAATTAAACGTCTTCCTTAGGGTTATTTTTCTCTGAAAACTTGTAGATACCTTAGCTGTCTTTCAGACAAATATACCTGAGATCCCATAGCCCCTACGCCTTCCCTCCTCCACTCACAGTTTATTTTTACGCTGGTCTTCTCCAGTCCTGGGCCTTCTCATACTCTGTGCACTCCAGAACCCTACCCTGATTCCTTTGTCTGCCTCCCTTTTCCTTTTCTTAGGGAATCACTGCTATCTAAGGCTCTCTACCAGGACATGAGTCGAGGAGTAGCATTCAGCCCTGCTTCTGTGAGGCAGCAAAAAAGCTGCCCCAATTTATTTATCTCCCCCAAATCTTGCCCAAAGAGCAATAAAATATAGAGAATGAGGAAATTAATATTGGCTAGAGATTTTTTTTAAAGGAGTGGTGGAATGGAGCCAGAATGTTAGAAAGTTAGAGAGAGGTTGTTCTCTAACCAGAAGGTGCCAGAAAACGGACAGGCTGAGGTAGGGAGTTCAGTGCTGGGGGTCTGGAGATCATACCGCAGGGGGACATTTTCATGTCCTGTTAGCTGGTCATGCCAGGAATGGCCCTGTCCTGGTGGCTCAGTCAACAGTGATAGTTGCTCTAGAAAGAGATGTTTATGTGGCAGATAAAATGACTTTTAACACTCAGGAAGGCATTTTTACCACTTTTTTATGCTGCCAATTTTCTCTCTCAATCTTTCTGACATACATAAACACACACACACACACACACACACACACACACACACACACAAAGTCCTAAATGAAGAATTTTGCATCTTTTTTTGGTGTAGATTTGCAAAGCCTGCGGAAATGCATTTCTCAGGTTCTAGAACATTCAGATAAGTTGCTGCCCAAGTAATTCCCATTAGGGGGAATTTTGATTCTCTGTCCCCTGAAGACCTAGGATGGGTTAACCACACCGTTTTGTACTCATGAGCCCCTATTCTCTGAGCTGGTGCACTTTGCTTAATCCTTCCTTCCATTTACAAATAAGTTTCATGTGAAGGCTAATGTGAAAACTCCAACACTGCTCAATAAATCACCAACCTGACCTTTTGTAGAAACACTGAAGGTTGGTGGTGAAACCGATTTAAAGATGGGAGGGAATTCCTGGTCCTCCCTCTCCTCCCCCACCCCCCAAATGTCCTGCACAGTGTGCTGCCCATTGGGTTGGGCCATTTGGCCTCTGTGTCTGGAAAAATTCACTTCCTCCTCCTTCATCTTCTACCTGCCCGACTCGTTACAGAACCAGACAGTTTACATATGTGATCCTTCCTATTTAGAAAATTAATGGTGTTTTCTGGCTCCAAATCACAGCTTGTGGTGCTCTGCGGGCGATGAAAAACTTGGCCAGCTTCAGCGGCAAGGCAGCCATTAGAAAATTAACCCTTGGTGACCAGGGAGCAAAGGTAGGCGTGCGGGGTCCTGGCGACGTGGCAGGCTGCAGCTTTCAGGTGTCGATACATATGTTCGCCGTGTAGGAACAGCACACGCGGCGCCCCCTGAGAGCGTCTAGCTAGCATGTTTGTGGTTGGCCACTGTGGAGAGGGCACGGACAGAGCACTTGGCAGCCAGTGCGACCAATATGCCACGCTTTTCATTAGAGCTCGGGAGAAAGCCCAGGGCCCAGCGTTGGAATCCCAGCCATCGCTGCGTTGGCTCTACCTGATTAAAGGATGTGCCACTCGCTGCCAGCCCACGGCTCCTCCATTGCACATGCCTTTGCTGGGGTCCCTTTGCTTTTCTCCCGGAAATGGCTGGTCTCAGAGACACTGAGTCATAATAGTCGGGGGGAGGGGAAAGAAAACTTTAAAGTGATTAATTGCACATTAAATTAAGTCACCCTGCTTGCTTGCTTTTAGGGATTTTTATTTGTTTTGTGCATGGGAGCCAGAAGGGACTATTTTCTGGTGCAGTTTTGCAACTGCCCTGAGTGTGTGTATGTGTGTGTGTGTGTGTGTGTGTACAGTTGCCAGAGTCAGTGTGTGGGCCTTGGAAGTGTCGGGTCTGTCTTTGGGAATCTGGTTTCTTGAGGGTAGTATTCTTTGGACCATGGTTACAGCTCTCTCTTTTCACAGTCAAGACTGAGCCCTTGTGTTTGGAAGGTTCAACTTTGCTCCTAGATGTATCCCTGATGAATGTAAAATCATTTTCCTGGCCCTGCCCCCGGAGAACCAGAGTCAGTGACCCCCAGGATCAAATGCATTGAGGCATGCTTTCCTCTATTTGTTTCTTAAACTGATGAGATGCAAGGGCTCTAGATTCCGAGGATCCCTGCGCCTACCACTGAGGGAGAAGAGGCAGCCCGTGGTGTAGCGCCCCGGCCATGGGAGCCTCCTGGCTTCCTGTCTCCATCCACCCCCTGCACACCTATCCAGCAGTCCGGAAGTTGATTTTATTTTAGGTTCCCGGTACAGGAAAACACAGCTGCTTATTTTACTGCTTCTGAATGCTGGGCTCCGTGGCATTCAGTGAAATCAGGCTATATTCATCTCTAACATTGTGTAACACTAGCTTTCATACAAACAGGGGTAAATAACAGTGGCACATTAATTACTCCTTTCTAGTTTACTCTGACAAAAATGGACTCAAATGAAGACTAATATAATTATAGATGATGCATTTTCAATTAGCCTTTGTTAATACTATTAATAAGATTAATAATATATACTAAAAATGTCAATATGCTTATCCAAATAAATTTTTTAAATCACCCTTTCAAGTCCCAGCATCAAACATTAAGGCACAGCGTCTTAATTACATGTGCTCATCAACAAAGTTAAATGGAGAACATCCCTCAAGTGAGGCAGAGACAGACAGCGGCAAGCCCCGAGGCTGCCTCCACGTTCACCTTTCTCAGCCCCATTTGGCCCTTCTGTAAACCATCAGCATTTGTGGGAAGAACGTCTTCAAATCAGCGCAGGGCTTTGCAAAGTTCTTACACAGGGAGGGTTGCACACCGAGCGGCTTGCTCTCTAATATGCACACACATGTAAATTACCCCTTTCTGAACTGAATGATAAAGTGTGGGCTTGCCTTTACAATTTTAATAATATACAGCACAACTGTGACTGGTGTTAATGTATAGAATTAATTGTCCCAGGGAGATGTTTCTTCCAAAAAAGCAATAATGGCTGGATTCTCCTTGAGAATGTGAAAACCCTCTGGTATACTAATAAAATGAAAAAAGGTTCACAAAATAATATCCTAAATAATTGGGTTCCTGGTACCCAAGACCCCATGTAGTTTCTCTTAAGTGGCCTGAAAAAAATTGTGATTATTCCTTTGGACCTAATAAAACATAATTGAAAAAATATCAGTGAGGATAAGAGAGAGAGAGAGATCCATGTCCCCTTAATATTTGTAAGGTGAAATTCTTAACACTTTTTCATTGTTAAGGAGGAAAAAAATTTTTGCAAGTACATAATGGTGTTTATTTGGCTGAAAACATATGGGTAACATGCCCAGTTCTGCCTGCTCCCCCCACCACTGTGTGTGTGTGTGTGTGTGTGTGTGTGTGTGTGTGTGTGTGATATGTGATCATTAAAACTTTTCAACAGCTCCAGTTTGTAAATCTACTGGCCCTTTCCTCCCCAGAAACTGAAAAACTGAATCCTTCTACTGTGCTGTATTCATAAACAAATTAGTGTTCTTTGAAGAGAGTGTGAGTGTGTGTGTGTGTGTGTGTGTGTGTGTGTGTGTATGTGTGTGCGCTCGCGCAGGGGGGTGGGGTTGGAAGCACAAAACGGTTCTCCTGCCTGCATGGATGTTTTCATCCCAGTAGCGTTTCTCCTTTTCCCTTCAGACATAAAGGCTTCCTCAGACTGAAAACCTTACCCCTTATTCTTTTTTCTACTTCTCTATACCTGTTTATTCACTTGTTCTTAAGCTACAATAACCAGGACAAAACAGTGGCTGGAAATGAACAGAATTTTCCACGCAGAAAGAGGAGCTCTCGAGAGAGTTGGGGACCTGGAGGGAGACAGGGAAATGCAGAGGGGACTCAAGACAGAGCCGGGGATGCTGGAGCGACAGAATGCTGAAGATAGTTGTCCCAGCTACGAGATAAAAGCTACATTACATGAAATTAATGGAGGCTGTCTGCAACATACATGAATCACTGTTTCAACACTAAGAAACCAGCACAAAAGAATAAAGAAATCTGAGTACTAACTGCATCTTCAAAGGTCTCCTATTTACCCAGCTATTCTGGGTACTGACACAAGTGGAGGGAAATATAAGAAAAAAGCACTGCTGTGATCGAATGAATGCGACCATATGAGCTATATTGGAGCCGTATGCATCCTATTTAGCTGATATCAAACACAGTTTAATGAAAGTTAAATAGTTTCTGAGGAGTGCATGAGCTGGAACAGATTAGATTCCACCGAGGGGTCTCTCAGCATATTGTTGCTCACATGTATTCCCTGCTCAGGGCTGCTACAATTCCAGCACTCCATTAGCAATACACAAAAGACTTATGCAGATAGCGGGCATAAGCTCCCACCGCCATGTTGGGAAATAAAAACACACACACGCACACACACACACACAGACACATGCACACACGGATGAAGGTTTTGTTCAATGTGTTCATCTCAAAATAGATCTCTGTAATTCAAAACCGATAAGCACATTTGTAAGGGGAAGGAAGTAGCTGCCTATATTTTTAAATAGAGAAATATGTAAACTGCCTCAAATGGAAGATATTGCATCTGGCATAGGATGAGAGTTTGATCTTTCAGAGGACAATGACATGAGTGAATGTAACGCCCTTTTGACCCATGAGTTACATCTGGGCTATAGGTAAGGTCGCTTTCCTGTTACCACCCCGTGAAGTTAAGGGGTGCACGCTTGCTTCTGCAAATCTTCACGTACACAGTCCTCCAGCAACACCTCATTTTTAACATGTACAATCCTTTCCAGAAATACTGCTGAACAGCCTGTCCATCTATTCGCATGGCTGTCGCAAAAACTGACATGAATTGCAATTAATAATTTCATTACTTGGCAAAGATTTTTTTTCACTTCCCCACAATTAAATTGTCTGTGTGCTTTTTCCCCCCTTCCTTCTGTCCAAGCACCCCCTGCTCTTGTCTTTATTGAGCTGACTTTTGATGGACAGTGACAGTGGTGTTTTAATTTAAATAAACGGGAGAGATCTTTCACGTTGGTCTTTCTATAGAAGTGACTGGAACGGTTGAATAGAACGCCATCATTTGCTCCTTTCACGTGAAGAGTGAAAGAAGTCACTTCCAACCTGAGCTGTGGTCACTTACAGAATTGCAGTCCAATTTCATCCCTCAACGTCTAACATTTTCCTGTGCATGGCTGCTGATAAAAGAGGAATGAGATATACTCCCTGTATTTAAAGAGCTCACAGTGTAGCGTTTCTGAACTGTGGGGTGATTTTGACCCCACCCCTAGGGGACATTTGGCAATATCTGGAGACATGTAGTTTTCGTTGTCCCTATGGGGGGATGTTACTGGCATCTAGTGGGTAGAGGCCAGAGGTGCTGTCAAACACCCCACAGTGTCCAGGGCAGCTCCACAGCACAAACTGGTTCAGTCCAAAATGTCAGTAGTGCGGAGATCGAAAGAGATGCTCTTTCCCTAGGAAGAAGCAAAGTGAAACTCCCAGTAAGCACTGCACCCTGTAGAATATCTCCCCTTGCTCCTATTCCCAGTGAAGTCTGAGCACTTGGGTGTGCTGTCACCTGGTGGCACCCAGGGGCTGAATGAAGCTCCTGTAGCATTTTACATTTTCACTCTGGGAGTAAACTCTTAACTTTTTGCAGTCAGGGACAATGCTTCAAGTTTTAGAAACCCTTTTTTTTTTTTTTTTTTTCTTAACTGCCTGATGTTAGGGGTAAGGGCTCTTCTGTAAATTCAGCCAAGAAAAAGGAAACAGAAAATACCATGCAGCTGTCCTATATTTCTTTTCTTATCCATGGGTCAACTTTTCTATTAATACTATTCATTCCCTTTTTAAAAGGGGTGGGATTTTTTTCCCCCGCCATCTCTTCTATGTCCCGTATTATTATTTCTAGGGATACAAATGGCCCCACATTATGGAGCTGAGTGTCCATTTAGGGGTAGCCTATCAGATGCACTAAGATAATTGCCTCTATTTCTTCACCTCTGTGCCTAGGTATAATAACTTCATTAAGAAGTGGAGTAGGTGTTGAAATTGTCAGCAGCTCTCTGTTCTGGTGAAGGAGGATTTCCCCACATTATTCCTGTGGTCTTTGTCACCACATTACATCATCACATTCCCTGTGACATCATGTCAGAAGTGCTGCACACTTTGAAAGTTGACTCCATCTGGTGGTGAAAGAATGGGGAGGGGGGTAGCTGTCCTGTTTGGCAACATCAACTAGTCTAGAAGCTCTGTAAAAATACCGATGGATCTTTTCTTCACTTCCTCTTAGATTTGTGCTCTTCAGATAATTGGGACTGTAACATCACTGTGGCTAGAAGCTGAAGCATAATTTATAATGAACTGATAGCAAAGTTTATCTACTATGACTAATAATCATAATGTAGTAACGGTAATGTCAGTCATAATAAGAAGGAACTAATTAGAGTAGAAAACAGTATCTCCCCTTAAGAAACCTTACCTAACTGAGAAAATAAGACATGTGGATGGCACAACGTGCACTAATTCATTTAGCACGATGAACACAAGTAACAGCACTTGCATGGGATGATGGATTGACCCAGGAGATAATTCACATGGAAACTAATTGATGGAGGATACCTCTCATACCACCTTGACCTGTGACATGAGACACTTTACAACGGCACTGGGATGCTGTTGCATGAAGTAGCCCAAAGCAATTATTTCCTAGAAAACGACTTCTTACACGTTCCTAGATGTAAGTATCAGCTGGCCAGAGTGTCGAGTGAAGAGGGGAGGCTGGCTGCAGTGGTGATTGCAAAGGCATATTTTTGATAAATAACATCGTCGACTAAATGAAACTACATTCCTGCCAATTGGCAAGGTTTGGGGAGTATTTTGGAGGGACTTATTACAGTGTAGTGTGAGGATTTTAAGAATCTTGCGACAGTTTCTCTTTAACCTGCAGGTGGCATTAGTAGTAAAAATGTATTTTCTATCACTCTTGAAAAAATATTCAGCAATGAAGTGAGGGAAACAGTAAAGGGCTTCGCAGCATGACTCAATTAGAGGAGCAAGCCCGATTCATTGCAGATGGCTTTTTGCTATGTTTAATAATCCAGGGAACTCAATGATCCAAATCCAGAAATAGTAAACTACAATTCTTATAGGAATTGAAAAATCTGGGGAACTTTTTTCTTTCTCTTGAGTTTGGAATAGAATGCAGGCATATGTTTATATGCACACGCGCGCGCATACAACACATACATACACAGGTCTTTGTGATTCCATTTCAATGTGGGAGGCCAAGAATCTGAGCACTGGGACCAGACTTGCTTTTTTACTTACAGAGCAAGAATGGAAACTCAATAAAGTGTGATCAAAACTCTCTTTCTGAAACCAATCCTCTCACATTCTCTCATTGACAGTGGCCTTATGTCTAGCCCAGAGAAACTGCATTGCTAGCATAGCAATTCCTATGGCTGCAATACGTATTTTTTACTTCTTTATGGTGCAATAGCAACTTACTAACTGCACTGGCCAAGCAAACCCTTGGACATGATGAAGTACCTGGAACTGAGCCAATTTAGTGGTCTTCCCTCCCAACCTCTCCAGATAACTGCCCACCACCCAGCTACTTATACCTGGCAATGAGAATGGGAAGCTAAGACCATGTTCTTTTAGAAACCCCAAGGTATCAAAGAGATTACAAACTCAGGAAGACAGAGAGAGCAGGTGTAAAACCTGTTGGGGTTAGAGTCTGTGATCTTACTTAGTATTAGATGGAGCAGGATCGCTATGGGGGAGCATATATTAAATAAGGGTGTCCCAGCATATAGCATGCACTCAGTCCCTAAGCATCCTTCAACAAAATTATGGCCTTCTAGCAGGAAGAGGCGGCAAAGAAATGACAAGCACTGACTGGAGTTCTTGTAAACACACAACTCAGACTGGTGGATAAAGATTCTTCAAGAACAGGCCACTAACTACTAACCAGGTAACTTAGAGGTTGCTCTAAACTGAGTATTTTCTTCTCTAATGTTTCTCGCATTTAAATGCTTGATTGTTCATGTCTCTGCTTCCCTTCCAATGGACATTTGACTACTTTGTTGATTTCGAACAGAACAGTCCTGATCAATATGCCAGAAGCAGATCTCTAACCATGGGATCTATTTTTCAAAGTTCTCTTTAGATAAACTGATGTGAGAGCCAGTATCTTATCAACATTTAGCACTAAAATAATGTGAAGCAGTATATCAATGAATCGGTCAAATCATCAACTTTTACCGAGTCTGCAAGTTAAATATAAATTTCCCCTTTCCTCAGTAGCCTCTGTCTAGCATTACTATTTTTCCCGCTCTAGTGTGTACTTAGCCTCTCTGCTTCCCAAGGAGCACAGCCCCTCATACCACCAGTACTGGTGCTAGTTTCTACTGGTGGTTGTCACTGCCTTCATCTGTCCCTGCAGCCTGAGCTTTGACTGGATACTGCAGTGCCTTTGAGCTCTATTGTTCCCTGCAGTGGGTGAGACCCTGGCACCTAGAGAGCAGCACATCTGTGGGGAAGTGGCAAACATGACCTTCCTCTCCATTGCTTTTATCCGCTGTCAGTGGGGATTCAAGTGGTGTTATCTATCTGCACCCAAAGACTTAGAGAGTATTTAGCAACAGGGTAATCATTTATACCCTCTGAGCTCTCCATAGAACTGAGAGACAAGTATCACAGAGGCTGGACTGGGACACAGAGCCACCATACCTATGGCAGAAACAACTCAGTCCCAGCCTGGGGCTTCCTTAGATGTACTGTATGTCAGAACCTGTGTTCCCCAATATATGACACTATGCTCAGCTCAGACTTGATACACTCAAAGTAGTTGTATTCCCGTGCCCATTGTTCTTCCTTTCCATGATTTCTTCTGTCTGGTCTTTTTAACTCTAGATGTTGGACATTTTAATAGAGATCCACTAATCTTTTTATTCAGATTAAAATATTATCTGAGCTAAATTAAGACATGTTGTCCAATAATTTATTTTTCTTTCTGTTAGTGTTGCCAAAGGAGGAATGCATGAGGCTAAAGTGATAAGGGATTCTAAATTTATTGGGTCATCTGGATACCAGATGAGCTAGGCTCCAAAATGGCGCCAGTACCCATGGATGGGGAGACAGAGGTTTTAAAGGACTCTAGGTGGGCTTTATCTGGGCGGAGAATTCTCTGGACAGGTCCAGATCCTAGGAAGGTCCAGAGGGGAAGGATAATGGTCTTAGCAAGCGGAATGTGGTCTTAGAAAGTGGAATGTGGTCTAAATGAAAGGGAATGTCTATTGTGAAATGGCCTAAAGGTCAGTTCCCAGGGGAGGGGGGTCAATTCAATTATTTGATCAGACTAACACTTTCTTTCTAATTTGAAAAGACTTACATGGTACTTTGGACTGAATATTGTGCTCCCCCAATCCATAAGTTGAAACCCTAATCCCTAAAATAATATTTGGAGATGGGCCTTTGAGAGATAATTAGGTCATGAGGATGGAGCCTTCATGATGGGATTAGTGCCCTTATATAAAAGGAGACCTGAGAGAGCTTGCTTCCTTTTTTATAAGTCTTGTGAAGACACAGTAAGAAGATGGCCATCTGCCAAAAAGGAAGAGTGTCCTTACCAGAACCTAACCATGCTGACACCCTGATCTCAGACTTCTCAGCCATAGGAACTGGGGGGAACAAGTTTCTGTTGTTTAAGCCGCCTAGACACATGTTATAAAATGTTTCACAATTGGTTTTATACTTAACAGATAACTTAAAAAATCACATGAAACCAAGACGGTCTTAGAAAATCCAGACATGAGGCTGCCTCAGTTTCAGTGTAAGCAATAGTAATGATCTTCAGCAGCTGAGAAAACACTGTAGTTAGTCACCTCTGCTTAGAGTTCTCTTAATCACTTCATTCTGCCAGGGTTTCAGCTACTGTATATTATAGAATATGTATGGGATCTGTATGGCAATTTATGAGAACCTACAATGTATGTTATATAATGATAATCTCTCCCTTGACTGTGATTTCTATTCCTGGCCTGCCACCTGAATGGGCTAAGAATCTCAGGTTTCATTGACACAACTGTTGTTTGTGCTTCAACTCGTTTGTATTTCAACAGGTTTGGTGATACATTATTTCACTTTCATCAAATTCTCTTTAAAGATCCTATATAGAGAAGATGGAGCCTTGGTTTTATGATGACTCATATGCCTCCCACCTGTGACCATTTCTAGATGAGAATTACCACTCCTTACAAATTCACTAATATGTGTTTGATCTTTGCTTTCCTTGTTTCCATGTTTACTCTATAAACGCACATTGGACTAACTCCAAAGTGTCCCCAAACCCTATGCTCCACAATTCCTCCAAGACATATGCACACACACACTTCTTCAAGTATATGCAGTTGAAAGGATACTGACTTTCAGTTGTAAGATGAATAAGCCCTGAAGGTCTAATGAACAGCATGGTGATTATAGTTAATACTAGAGGCCTGGTGCATGAAATTCATGCAAGAGTAGGCCTTCCTTCCCCTGGTTGCCGGCACTGGCTTCCCTCTGGCACCCGGGACCTGGGCTTCCCTCGCAGCCCCAGCTTTGTCCGGAAGGTCATCTGGAAGGATGTCCGGTCTAATTAGCATATTATGCTTTTATTATTATCAACTACTGTATCATATACATGAAAGATGCTAGTAAATATTAAATGTTCTCACCACAAAAAAGAAATGGGAATTATATGGTATGATGGAAATGTTAGCTAATGTTAGGGTCATAGTCATTTTGCAGTATATAAGTTCATCAAATCAACATGTTCTACACCTTAAATGTATACAATGTTATTTGTCAATTATATATAGTAGAGCTGGGAAAAACATACACTGAGTGGCCCGATTATTATGATCTCTGAACGCATAATAATCTGGCCACTCAGTATGTATGTGTGTGTGATATATATTAGAGGCCCGGTGCATGAATTCGTGCATGGGTGGGGTCCAGCCAGCCTGGCCAGCGGGAGGGGACATGGGCAGTTGGCCGGCCTGCCTGCTGGTCAAACTCCTGGTGGAGGGGACAATTTGCATATTAGCCTTTTATTATATAGCATATACACTGAGTAGCCAGATTATTATGCATTCAGAGATCATAATAATCTGGCCACTCAGTGTATATACAATTGAATTTGAATTCATTTTCGTGTCCTACTCTATGCACAGTTCTGAAGAGAATTTATGATGACAAAACAATGGCACTTCAGAGTTTTGGAGTCAAGAGGTTAAACTCCTGGTGAAGGTAGGATATGGAAAGTGTGATAGGATATGGGAGATAGGAAATCTAGGGATTAAGTTCTGGCTTTATAATGCAGCCACTTCCTGTTTCTACTTGGAACTCATCTTGAAAATAAGAATCGTAATACTTGTTCTATACATTTTAGGTTGTTATCAGAGCAAATAAAACCAAGGAAATATATTGAAAAACATATCCTTGTGTTCCAGTGTTATAGATGTATTGCTGCTTAAAACATCTAGATTATGCAGGATACTTGGCAATGCCCAGGGGTCACACCAGCATGGACCTGGTTGCTGATGGAAATAGGGTTCTTTCATGAAGTCATGAGAAAAACATTTCGGGACCCACGCATAGGAGGATGAGGTGTAGTGGTAAGATTTATTGGAGCAAAAATAAAGGACTGTCCCCAGATAACTGATGTCTCATCCATGACCGGATGGTTCAGCTTTGTTCCGCTGTAAATGAAGTCCAGCCTCTGGGACCTCAGACCTGCCCTTATTCTCACCAAGCCCAGCATGACCAGGGCCCAGCAGAACTTCTCTGTGTCTCATTTCTGAAGCTTCCATAGTTCAACTGAGTCTCTATTCCCCTCCTGCTAGCGTAGTCTCTGTTCCTGGCTGCACACTAGCGGCCCGCTCTTGTGCCAGGCCCACAGGTCTGCTATGGAGAGGGAGCACTGGCACAAAGGAGCAAACGCACAAATGAATGCCTGCTGCTCAGAAGGGCCTTTGTGAAGGTTTGATTATATTACCTCTGGCTTGGGAAAGAGCAAGTTTTTTCCAAACCAACCAATCTCTTTCCTAATCCTCCGGGGTCCTCCCCCCATCCAATCCCTTTCCTGGACTTTCCAGGGCTTCTGCCCCTATCTACTCTGATTATTTTCCCAGATTAAACTCCGCCCCTTTGTGTCACCATTTGACTCCTACTGGGCATGCCCAGAGTTCTGTTTTATCATCTCATTTCTACTGTGCATACACTCACCTCCCCCTGCACCCTCTTGGCTTCCACTGTGCCTGTGCCTAGCAAAGATATTTCCCCTGCTGTTTTCTTCTCCCCCAGTAATACTAGCTAATGATCAGTAGCCATTCTTTCTGCCTGCTTCGGGGATTAGGTTTTCTTGAGGGAGGAGGGGAGCCTGTAAATGCTGTGGCTTCCTAGAAAATCAATGTCCAATTCAGCTTCCTAGAGAATCAGGCTTAATGTCCAATTCCATTTGCTCCCTTCCTTCACTAGCTACCTGTGAAAATACCTATGAGTCACATATCTGTGGATTTGGACTTTATGAACACTGATATGTTAGGTTGTGTCGCATCTTTTATGAAAATTCTCCTTCATTCATTTTACAGAGAAAATCAGAACATGTGAGAAGGGATGATGGTCTCAAATGCAAAGTGGAGCAAGCAGAGTGGGTGGAGCATAGGGAGATGCTGCTGTGGAAAGTGAGTAAAGGGGGAGCAGATATGGAAATTGCTTGGCACTCCCTAGCTGGAAGGTACAGTGAAAGGAGCTGTGGAGAAACAAGGACCAAGTTTTCTTCTTCTTCTTCTTCTTTTTTTTTTTTTTTGAGTGATAGCCCCTTAAAGAAGGAAACACTGACCCAAGCAAGTCTTCGGCAGTTTATAAAGGACTTTAAGACCCATTTGTTTTGACTAAGGTGTACATATTTCTAAGTTTCTGCCCCTTTACAAACCCATTTGTTCTAACCATATTGCAACAGATCTGCATTCCTAGCCAATTTCTTTGAATTCTTAATTCCTGTTAACAACTCTGGCAATTAACCAATTACTCCTTCCACTGAAGGGCTCAGGGAGGAAGGGACCAATGATTTATAGCAGCACAGCATCCTTGCTTGTTGAATTGAACTCAATTGCTAGAGTACTTCATTTAGCGAATAGATGGGCAGGTAAGTAGCCAACAGGCTGAGGCCAACCAGACTAATGCTGCCGATGGGTGACAGGTTGGAAGTGCTGACTCTCGTGCTGTCTGTTTCTCACCTCCGCTCCCTGTACTCAGAACTCACGTGAAAACCCGATGCTGCCAGTGTGGGTCAGCCAGCTAAGCTGGTGCTGACGGTTTTACAGAAGAGTGGAGTCGCAGTGTTGAAGGAGCCTTGGAAGTGGTCTAGTCTCATAGTGCAGGATGCTGTACTATCATGCTCCAGCGAAAGGGCATTTTCAAATATTATCAGCAATGACTGTGGGAGCCAGCTCCTTCCACTGCTGGACAACACTGTTGGAAATTGTCCCTTAAAATGAGAAAAACAGTTACTTTTCTGTAATTGTGCTCAACACTGATCCTACTTTTGTCTTATGAAGCAATCCAGAAAAACGCTGCTCTCTCTTGTAGGCAATTCGCTTCTACAACTTGAGAACAGCTTTTGTGTCTCCATCCTCTTTCTTCGCTGTAGTTCCTCTAATGATTCTGGAACATTTTTTTTAATCTAGTTCCAGAGCCTTCTAATGACACCCTTTTATTTTTCAAGGCTCTTCTTAAATGGCACCACCAAAATTTTAATGTAATTGCCTATGTTGCATTTCTTGTAAAGCCTGTTCCTGCTGTTTCAAATTCCCTTATTATCTTTAGTCCCAGTAATCCATAGATTCTTGGGGAACTCTTCAATTAAAGCCAATAAAATGACCAGGAACATTCTGATGACATTTGCTCGTTCTTACCTGAAATAACTTTGGCATCATCCGTTCTGTTTCAAGAACTATTTCTAGGGCCATGTGGCATGGCTTGAACTTTTGATGTGCTCTTTAAGAGAATCTAAATTTACTGAGTTCATAAAACTATAGACACTGGTAAAGACAATAACAGAGCCAGTGGAGTTGAGAAAGGGGATCGGCCAGACAGAAGAAGGGAAAGGCTGCTCAAGGGAGAGGAAGGAAAATAGTTCTTGCAGGTAAGAAAACTCTTTGGTGGTAGATATTGAATCACCCCATAAGGCAGGAATGACCAGATACATAGACATGCCAGTGTGTACATGATGTGAATCAAAGTGTGCAAAAATACTACCGGTTCTCAGATATTTGTTGTACCCCGCCTACCACCAGAAAGCCTCATGTGGCTAACACTTTTTTGCTTAAGGCCACCATAAAAATGTAAATGCTCTCTGGAAGAATAAATTAGTAATCCATGATCAACTAGAAACATCTTAGCTATATTTGACCAAATTAGTATTAGCTGGTCACCGAGTAGACCCCTGAGGGAGTTGTCTACAAACTGATGTATTTAAAGTGCATGAAAATAAAGAAGTTTGTAAAAAAAAAAAAAGACAGTTTCAAGACTTGGTTGGAACAAGGGGGTGAATGGGAGGGCTAGAGATAAGGACTTGGTGGGTAATGAGCTGCCTGAGACAAGTATGGCACCTCTATGGAGTCTGTGGAGCCCTTTGTAGGTATGGATACTGGGAAATGGATGAATACAGGAAGGATGCTAAAAGGCAGCAAAAAAGGAATATTAATAAATGTCATAACTTGAAATGCTTTGGAGAGAGACCCTGAGAAAGTATCTATAGAGCTTGAGTTCAGGAACTATGAATTGGCTGAATAGGTATGATGTCGAATTCTTTGATTTTTAATTATCATTTCCACCTCTGAATGGACTTAAGTGATTTCAGAGCTATAAATTATAAGTGGAAATATTGTTTGGATTTCTGCTTTTTTTTAACTTTTTATTTTATTTTCCTTGATTTTCCCCATTTTATTTCTGCCATTTTCCTGGCCACACTCCCAAAGAGAATTAGCAAATGGAAAGGAGGAGGGGATCAGAAAGTAGATCAAAAATGGGGGGGGAAAGGTAAGGCAGAATAATTTTCATATTCTTTATGATTCTGAACTAGCAGGACTCACTTGATTTCCAGTGACAGAGGAACAACGAAAAGGAACTTAGGCACAAGAGTGTAGTGAGTCCCATAAATAAAGAGTGTAAAGGGGAGGGTGACCTCAGGGACACCTTCACCCTGAGACTTCAGGGCTGCCATCTCTCTCCCTGTCTCTCTCTCCTCCCTTTCCCCTATTTCCTGTGTGTGTTTCTTTTTTCTACCTATTATGTTTATTGTTTTCTACCACATAGGGTCTTTCTCCATATTGTAGGCTTACATCTTCATAACCGTGTGACCTATATGAAAAATAGCCTCCCCCCTCCCTCTTTTTAGTTTGGTTCTTGAAAAATGTAAAACAGAGAAGAGTTTTGATTTGTTCAATGTGGGTCATGTGCTTCTGCCCAGAACAACCAGTCAAGGTTAAAGTTGCTATAATTGGCTTATTCTGGATTCCATGTAACTGCCATGACCAGGCAGCTGCTGTCTGTTACCAGACAGGGAGATGACGGGTGTTGCACAAACAAATAAAGAATATAATAGACAGGAAGATTAGAAGAGTCATTAAATAGCAGTGTCCCTATATTCCTAATGATGGTAAAGATCTTGGTGGTTTTTTTTTTTACAACCTGCAAACTACTTACCCAATTTTGAAATGGATGGTTATTACTCTGCCAAGGCTGCCATAACAAAATAACAGCAATCATTTACTCTCTCACAGTTCTGGAGGCTGGAAGTTCATGATCAAGGTGCTGGCAGGGTTGATTTCTCCCAAGGCTACTCTTCTTGGGTTACAAATGGCCTCCGTCCCACTGTGTCTTCACATCTTTCCATAGTGCAGATACCCCTTGTCTCCCGTTTCTCCCCCCCCCCACCCCCTCCTTATAAGTACATTAGTCATAGTGTCTCACTCTTACAACCTCACTTAATTACCCCCTTAAATGCTTTATTTCCAAATACAGTCACAGTAGTGGTTAGGACCTCAATATAAGAATTTTGAGAGAACACAATTCAGTCTATAACCTGGACTAATCTAACTATCTCTAAGGAAATGGGACCAGTTGGAGAATGATCTTTGAGTTTAATTTTCCCCAAAATCTTAGAGGATAGGTATAAATCAGGAAGGGTGAACTCAATTAGAACAAATACATAGAATATTTTTAGTGTAAGTATTGAGGAGATTAAGGTCAGATGGTTATGACAGATAATGCCACCGAAGAACAGATCTAGCAAACAGGCTAAAGATAGTGGACTAGTATGAGATGGGTATTCTGTGTAACAGAAATACTAATGTTAAGTTTTCCTAAGGGTTTCCCAAAAGAGGAGATCCCTAGTCCTGGGAGATGCTAGAGCTTCTGTGCCAAGTTAAGGAATAATTTGTTTCTGATCTTGTCTGATGTAGAAGCTGGCTGTATTTTTGGTAGTGCCATCATCTGAGGGCTAAGTTTTTAAAAATGTCTAGGAAAATATAATACTTCTCTGCAAATGTGAATGCTAATGAACCCTATTGCTGGCTAATTTCCATCAGAGGAAATAGTTACATATTCAAAATATCTATGGGTAGACACTTAAAATTATCATTGCTATTAAACGGCAGTTTATACTCAAGCTCTTGTTTGAACTAAAGAGGATATCCAGTCTCTATACTGAGAAAGTAATAATCTGGTAGGCCCCCTTATTTAATAGGGAGAAATGAGGTTTGGGGAGACAGAAATAAAAGCAATTTTAGAAATCAACTATGTCTTGGGGATAATTGCTATTATGTTCCATTGAGTGGAAGTTGTGTGTATGTGTGTGTTTGTTCACTTGGTGTGCAGTTCATTTTTAATCCTTCTACATATGTACACAGACTACATTTGGTGTGTGTGTGTGTGTGTGTGTGTGTGTGTGTGTGTGTGAGAGAGAGAGAGAGAGAGAGAGAGAATATAAAAAAAATAAAATCAATGTACCACTAGCATTATTTACAAATTTATCTTTAATAATATAGTTAGAAAAGTAAGATAAACCTGGTAATGAATTTTCTTTCTTGTAGCCAGGTTTGTGTTAAAAAGGAAAAAGACTTTCTGATACACAAATGGAAATCCATGTATCATGCCCCTTGCAAATATAAGCGTGGATGTTGCACATATGTCCCAAATTAATTCTGAAGCAATTTCAGACCCAGATTTGTGTTAATGCATTTAGCAAGTAATTAGTTGTCCATTCATTCATTAGCAGCATACGTATTCTTGCAAAACCTCACCTCCCTCTTCAACAAAGTGGCATGTCTAAGAAGACAGAAGGGGTATAAAATATGTGGGGTAAGATGAGAAAGCAAATCAAAGAAAGAAAGTTACGTATCAGTTGTAGAAGAACATTAGTCATAGAAATGGGATTGACAAAGAAAACACTTTGCTTCCCTTTACCTATTCACACAAAAAAAGGTGAAGTTGTGAATCGGAGCTGCATCAGTGGGCACTTTAACATTTTATGATTCCAGTTTAGTATAATGTTTTCTCTCTTGGACATTATAATTTTTCTTCCATTTGTAAAGTGCTTTATAGTTTTCTAAGCAGTTTCACATAGAGTAGTTCATTTGTGGAACTAATAGCATTTACATGGGATAACAATATTCTAATAGAATTGTGCAATTTGCATAATGAGTTTAACTTGTTATTAAAATGAATGTCACTTAGATAAGATTGAGGGAGGACCCATACTGGTCAACAGTCTTGAAGCAAGAGCTGACCATTCCTGATTTATAAGAGGAAAGGGTCCCTGTGCCTTTCTTCTGGCTTCTTGATTCTCTTCCTTTATCTGGGGGCTGCCTGGCTTTTGTCTCTATTTTCAGTTAACACAGAGGATGACTTAGGGCAGAGAAAGTGGGATTCAAAGGGCTTAAAATCTTCCTCTGTACCTACTAAGGTTTCAAGAAATATATGTGTTTATTTTTTATTTGTTTGCATATAATTTGTAAAAAAAAATGCTAAAGTTAGGATCCAAATGAACATAGGTGGCCACTTCTTAGGAAATGAAAAAGGTTTGGAAATATTTATGCAGAGGTGAACAGAATCCTGAAGCTGTGTTTAGGGTGAGCTAATTACCTTATGCCCTATTAAAATGCAGCTCTAGTTTTAGCATAGAGGGAATATACATTACAGTACCCACCTTTGAATCACTCTGTCTATTCCTTCCTTATCTCTTCTCTTCTCAAACATTGGTGGAGGCCTGATTTTCCACTTCCAGAGCTTCATGTCCCCTTA
Organism: Cnephaeus nilssonii; assembly: GCF_951640355.1. Lineage (NCBI taxonomy): Eukaryota > Metazoa > Chordata > Mammalia > Chiroptera > Vespertilionidae > Cnephaeus > Cnephaeus nilssonii. Next base: position 33,779,872 of record NC_137086.1, on the reverse strand, counting down.
AGGTATTTATAGTAAAAATGAAGAATCACCTAGAATGGGATAATTAATTGGATGGTTATCAATTTTGAGGTATTCTTGGATAAAGGAATTTGAGGGTCTGGGACAACAAAGAGGAAATGGGGAGAGGGAGGTGAGGAATAAAATTACTTTGAGCAAATATGGTCATGAATAAAATGTTTTAATATTTTAATAGGAAGGCTAAAGACACAAAGATAACCTGTCCTCACTTCACATTTTCTTGAAGAGTTGTGACAGAGAGTTCTCGTTTTCATTCTCATTCTTTCTCCCTTATGAACACATCTCCTGCATTGTTGAATGTGGTAGTGTGCCCAGCTAAAACCTGCATGACCCAGCCTCTCATTCAACTTGTTTTTATCAGCCGACAGTTTTTGCAATATGGTTAGAATTTCTGACCACAAGTTACTTTAGAGAATAAAAGCTACATGCTAAAGGTGGAGGGGAAAAAAGATGGAAAGAAACTGAGATACTGATGGGATCGGTGGGATCGGGCCTAAACAGGCAGTCAGACATCCCTCTCACAATCCAGGACTGCTGGCTCCCAACTGCTTGCCTGCCTGCCTTCCTGATTGCCCCTAACCGCTTCTGCCTGCCAGCCTGATCACCCCCTAACCTCTCCGCTGCCAGCCTGGTTGATGCTTAACTGCTCCCCTGTCAGCCTGTTTGCCCCCAACTTCTCTCCTCTGCTGGCCTGGTCACCCCTAACTGCCCTCTCCTGCAGGGTTGATCACCTCCAACTGCCCTCCCTTACAGGCCTGGTCCCTCTCAACTGCCCTCCCTTGCAGGCCGAGTGCCTCCCAACTGCCCTCTCCTGCTGGCCATCTTGTGGTGGCCATCTTGTGTCCACATGGGGGCAGGATCTTTGACCACATGGGGGCAGACATATTGTGTGTTGGAGTGATGGTCAATCTGCATATTACTCTTTTATTAGATAGGATAGAGGCCTGGTGCACGGGTGGGGGCCAGCTGGTTTGCCCTGAAGGGTGTCCCGGATCAGGTGGGGGTTCCCTTGGGGCGTGGGGCGGCCTGAGCAAGGGGCCTGTGGTGGTTTGCAGGCCGGCCACGCCCCCTGGCAATCCAAGCGGAGGCCCTAGTATCTGGAATTTATTTTCCTTCTACAATTGAAACTTTGTAGCCTGGAGCGGAGCCAAGCCTGGGTCTCCCTCCGCGGCCGGCAGCCATTTCTGTTGGGGTTATAATTGAAACTTTGTAGTCTTAAGTGGGTGGGCCTGGCCAGGTTGTGTGGAAAGCTTTGCGTCCCCTGTTGCCGGGAGCAACCCTGGCCTGCTCTCTCAAGCTCCATTCTACCGCCATTTCTGTTTGAATTTGTTTACCTTCTATAATTGAAACTTTGTAGCTTGAGTGGAGGCTTAGGCCTAGCAAGGGCAGGTGGAAAGCTTGGCTTCCTCTGTTACCTAGGAAACCTTGCTCTCTGTGGCTGTAGCCATCTTGGTTGGGTTAATTTGCATACTTGCTCTGATTGACTGGTGGGCGTGACTTGTGGGCGTGGCTTGTGGGTGTGTCAAAGGTGCGGTCAATTTGCATATTACCTTTTTATTAGGTAGGATAATTTTTATTATTTAAATTATATTCTCTATTTAATGAGATACCATTCTTGTACTTTCCTTATATTCTTTAGACATAGTTTTCTTTAGTTCTTCGAACATATTTTAAATCACTTATTTAGAGTCCATTTACTATGTAGAATATCTGGGTTTCATGAGGACAGTTTCTACTGACTGGCTTTTTTTTTTTTTGTACAAGGGCCATACTTACCTGTTTCTTTCCCTCATAATTATTTTTGTTGAAAAGGGAAAATTTTTCCCCCCAAAATATATTTAAATAATATAAAGTAGCAATCCTGGATGGAAATCAGATTTTCCCTCATCATCTCTAGGTTTTGTAGTTACCACTGTTATTTTGGTAGCTATTTTTTATTTGTTTGTTTAAAACTTTCCTTGACTAATTCTGTACTATCCGGTTATTGTTGTTGTTTTTTTGTTGTTGTTATTGTTTGTTTGTTTTTCATGTTTAGCCACTGAAATATCTACATGCTTAGATTCTTAGCTAGCCTATTAAACAAATTATACTGAGAGCACCTTAAATGTCTTGAACCAATAATTTTCTGGAGAAACAGCTAGTTTTAGAGGATGTGCTCTGAGTATAGTGAAGTAAAGAAAAAACATGCAAGTCAGGTTTTCCAGGGAACTTTCAGACAAGCAACACGAGGACAATTCTGTGTGGATGGAACTTTTGAGGAGGTCCAAATCTGCTCTGTCCGTGCCAGTGGCTGCTAGACTACTGGTTTTTATGCCTCATCTGATTGTGAGACCTTTTGTTTTCCAAGGATTCTGTGGGTCTGGAGAGAGAGTGACCGGCAAATGACAAGTTAAAATGCCACAAAAGTTCCTATTCTTACCACAACTCAGCTATTTTTCCTTAAATAAACACTTCTTAGTTGCAAGGTTTTGGTGAATTGCTAAAATTCTGAAAAAAATATTTCTTTGATTATATTTTATTTTTGCCAATGCTCTCACTATTCTTATAGAAGAGTGGTGTTTTAGAGGTTCTTGCTCTGTTATTCCTGTTGCTGTTGCCTCCAGAATTCTGCCTTAATTCAAGAATGAAGGGGAAATCAAAATATTCTCAGAGGAAGGAAAATTAAGAGAATTTGCCACAGATACACATTAGACATTTCTACTCCTCTTGAGTTTCCTAGATTATTTTTGTTGGAATGTGATTTTCAATGTATATATAGAAAACACGTTAAACAACAATATATGAATATAATGAATGTGGGAGGATACAGATATATAAAGGGAGGTAATGTTTCTACACTTTATTCATGCGGGTAAAATGATGGCAACAGTAGACTCTGGTAAAGTATGTATGTATAATGTAACACTAAAAAGATATATAGATTAAGTTCAAAATCACTATAAGTAAATCAAAATAGAATTACAAAAATGTGCAATTATTCCATAAAAAGACAGGAAAAAGAAATCAGTGAAACATAAACTGAGGCAACAAATAGAAAAACATACAAAAGAGAGTCATACTTAAGCCATATGTTGATAATTACATTCAAAAAAGGTTTAGCCCCAGCTGGTTTGGCTCAGTGGATAGAGCGTCGGCCTGCAGACTGAAGGGTCCCGGGTTTGATTCCGGTCAAGGGCACATGCGTGGGTTGCAGGCTCGATCCCTGGTGGGGGTTGTGCAGGAGGCAGCCGATCAATGATTCTCTCTCATCATTGATGTTTCTATCTCTCTCTCCCTCTCCCTTCCTCTCTGAAATCAATAAAAATATTTTTTAAAAAAGGTTTAAATACACTAATTAAAAGGTAAAATTGTCAGGGTGGATTTAAAAAATGACCTAGAGATATGTTGTCTACAAGAAAGTTACTTCAAATATAATAATATAGATATATTGAAAGTAAAAGGATAGAAAAAGATATACCATGCAAATATTAATAAAAACAGTTGTGGTTATATTAATATTATGTAAAGTAGACTTTGGAGCAAAGAAAATACCAGGAAGATTCTATACTGATTAATTAATCAGTACAAGAAGATATAGTAATCTTAAATATGTATGCTCTAAACAACAGAGCTGATAATATATGAGGCAAAAACTGACAGAACTGAAAGGAAAAGTAGACAAACCCACAATTACTAGTATAGTTGAAAATTTCAACTTCCCTCCTTCAGCCATTGATAAAACAATGAGACAGAAAAATCTGTAACATTATAGATGATTTCACAGAATTGATTTGACATTTACAGAACATTTCACCCAAAACAACAGAATACACTTACTTTTTAAGTGCTAATGGAACATGTACCATGATAGACCATGTCCTGGGCCATAAAACAAACCTTAACACATTTTAAAGAACTGAAATCATACAAATTGTGTTCTTTGACCACAGAGCAATTAAAGGAGTAATCAATAGCAGAATTATAATGGGCTAATCACCAAACTACTTGGAAACTGAACAACGCACTTCTAAATCATTCAGGGGTCAAGAAGGAAATCTCAAGGGGTATTAAAGAATTACACTGAACTGAATGAAAATGAAATACAACATATCCAAATTTGTGATACACAGATGAAGTAGTGCTGAGAGGGAAGTTTAAGCAGCAAATGAGTACGTTATAATATAAAAAGTCTCAACTCAATAATCTCAGCTTCCAACTCAAGAAAGAAGAAAAAAGAGCAAAATAAACTGAAAAAAAGAAGGAAGGAAATTAATTATTAAAGAAAAGAACAGAGATCAGATAAATTGAAAAGATTAAAACAATGGACATGCTCAAAACAAAGAGCTGATTCTTGGAAAAGATCAATGTAATTGATAATGTTTTAACAATGTTGACAAACAAAAAAGGATGAAGACATAATTTACCAATACTAAGATTAATATGGAATATATCAAAGCAGCAGATTTTAAAACGATAAGAAAAGAATAATCTGATTAGATCTCTATATAAATGTTGGACAACTTAGATGAGCTTAGCTGATCAATTTCTCAAAAATGAAAAACTACTACAACACACTCAACATGCAACAGATAATTTGAATAGTTCTAGAACTATTGATAAACTTGAATTTCGTAAAGTAAAATCTTCTGAAAAAAAATCTTGTAACAATGATGTATGTTTCCAGGTGGGCACTAGAAATATCTAGGGGAACACTTTGTAAAGTATATGATTGTCTAACCACTATGTTGTACACCTGGAACTAGTACAAAACAATATTGACTGTAAACTGTAGTTGAAAAAAAACTAAAAGCTCTATAGGTGAAAAGTAAAATAAAATAAAATCTTCTAAAAAAGGATTCTCCAGGCCCAGATGGTTTCACTGAAGAAGTCTACTAAACTTTTAAAGAAGAATTAGCACAAATTCTATACAATATCTTGTGGGAAGTGAAAGAGGAGGAAACATTTCTCAACTCACTTTATGAAACTAGTCTTAACCTGATATCAAAAGCATACACAGGTACTATGAAAAAATTTAAAGTAGAGTTTATCAATGATATTGATAACTGTTTCTTTGAAAATTCATATATGTATATATAATATATGTATTGTAATTTGGAAAGTATGATTAGGAAAGAGTGATACTACATAAATATTTGAATTGTGAAAGGAGATATAATTACAGATATGAAAGATCTTTAAATATAATAAGAGAATACCATTAGCATATTTAAGGCAAAACTTATTAATATATAGGGGTGGGAGAAAGTAGGTTAAATTACCAGTCATCATTAACTAAAAGATAAATCATGAGTAAGGATATGAAATAATCTATACTAATAAAAGGGTAATATGCTAATTAGAACAGATCTGCCGGATGTCTTCTGGATGTCCGATGTCCTTCTGGATAAAGCTGGGGCCCAGCCTGGGGGAAGCTGCCCCAGAGGCAGGGAAGCTACCCACAGTCGTGGTCCTGGGTGCCTGTGGCCCGGGCCAGAAGCAGGGAAGCTGCCTGCGGTACCGGGTGCCTGCAGCCGGCCAGAGGAAGAGAAGCCCAGGTCCCGAGTGCCTGCGGCCAGCCAGAGGGAGTGAAGCCTGGGTTCTAGTTACCTGCAGCCGGCCAGAGGAGAGAAGCCTGGGTCCCAGGTGTGGGGGCCGAGGCAGAGGTGGTTAGGGGTGATCAGGCAGGCAGGCGAGTGGTTAGGGGTGATCAGGCAGGCAGGCAGTGTGGTTAGAAGCATTCAGGCAGGCAGGCAGGCAGGTGAGCAGTTAGGAGCCAGCGATCCCGATTGCAAGAGGGATGTCCGATTGCCAGTTTAGGCCTGATCTTGCAGGGGCAGTCGGATTGCTAGAGGGTGCAGGCCAGGCTGAGGGACCCCCACCCCTGTGCATGAATTTCATGCACCGGGCCTCTAGTCCTATATTAAAACCCTAATATGCAAATTGACTGGATCATGGAACGACCGGTCGCTATGACGCACACTGACCACCAGGCAGCAGACGCTCAACACAGGAGCTTCCCGCTGGTGGTCAGTGCACTCCCACAGGGGGTGCACCGCTCAGCCAGAAGCTGGGCTTACAGCTGACAAGTGCAGTGGCAATGGCAGGAGCCTCTCCTGCCTCCACAGCAACTCTAAGGATCCCTCGGGGGACGTCTGCCTGCTGGCTTAGGCCTGTATCATGAATGTCATGCACCGGGCCTCTAGTAATAATAATAATAATAAGACAAATAATACAAATAAATAATACAATAATTAATTAATAAATTATAATACAAGAATATACTCTGTATTTCACATACTAACAACTGTATGCCTACTTTTACCCATCACTGTATTTATATGAAAAATTTTATGAAGTATATAACTATATATAAATACTTAAAATATATATTTACACACAAATTATATGTAAGTATATAATACATATATAAAATGTATATATAATATGCTTTAAATATATATATATATATTTACACATACATACAAAAATGATTTAAGAAAAGTAAATGTTTTGACTAATAACAATAGAATGACATTAAAAGTTAGTCAACTCTGGATTTCCATTCCTGATAATAATGAATAGGTAATTTAAGTCAACTATTCTGTTGAAAAAAACACACCCCCAAAAATGTAGATGAAATATTTTTAAATATAGTTGTAGGCATTAGAGAGCTAATAAGACACTGAGAATTTATTAAAGCAAAACATAAGAGAAGTCAGAAATACAGAGAGGTGAGTCCAGCTTTCAGGGCCACTTTTATTTCAGTGTGTATGCTGAGACCTGATTCAGTGATCTGGACTGAAAAGAAAAGAATGGCCAATAACTAGAAACTAAAAGTAACTGTTTAAAAACGTTCATGCAAATACTGGAATTGAACAATGTCAGTACCATGATTGAGAACGCAATGCACAGATTTAATAGCATATTAGGTACCCAGTTCAAAAGAAAATAGGAAATTAGCACATAGGTCAGATGGAAAGTGCCATAAATATAGCACAGAGAAACAAACTGATCCTTCAGAAAATACAGAAGAGAGAATACAAAACATAAAATGAGAGGCTCTACATACATGCTATGAAGTATCCAGAAGAAAAGTGGAGTTTGAGAAAAAAATAATATTTGAAGAGACAATTCCTAAACTATAAATACAAGTGACAAATGAATCCCTGTGAGTCCCAAGTAAAACAAATTAGAGGAAATTACACCTATCATTGTAAAACTACTGAAAATTAAGGACAAAGAATAAGATCTTAAAAGCAGTTGATCAAAATTTATTTTCAAAGGCGCCACAATTTGACAGCAGACTTCCCAAAAGCAGCAGTGGAAGCCAGAAAACATTGAAATGATCTCTTCAGTGCTGAAAAACAAAAAAGGTTAACCTAGAATTTTAAAACGAGTGAAATTATTATTCTGAAAGAATGATATTTTCAGGGAAAAAAAATCCGATATAATAAAAGGCTAATATGCAAATCGACCGAACTGCAGAACGATGTCATTAGAAGGAAATGTAATAATTCAATGTAGGAAGAAAGGAGAGAACAGTATTAAAAGTTAAATATATGGCTACATCTAAATAAATATTGAATGTAAAAATTAAAATGAATAATACATTTTATTGTTTTACACACATACACAAATCAAAATATGTAACAATTACAGCTATTAAGATGAACATGGGAAATGGAGTTAAAGTGTCTTGAGGCCTTTGAAATGCCAGGGAAAAAATTAAAGTACCTTCTTATATCAGGTCTTTCTTTCTTTCTTCTTTTCTTTCCTCCCTTCCTCCCTCCCTCCCTCCCTCCCTCCCTCCCTTCCTTCCTTCCTTCCTTTCCCTTCATTTTGCTGCTAAAAAGCTTTATTGTTTCATTTGGTCCTATGCTTGGGTAAGGGCTTCAGGTGGTTAAAAGAATGGCTAGTAGTTTCCGGGAGAGGCTCAGGTAAAAGCCAGACCACAGGGGATGCAGAGGGGCCCTTCAAAGGCCTCTGGGCTCCAAAGGCTCCTGGTGGTGCTTGAGGGTGAGCCTTTTAAAAGAGATACTCACCCAGCCCAGCCTGGGGCCAGCCAGCCTTCGGAGGTGAGTCAGTTGTTGCCCATCTTCTTGATGAGTTTCACCTCCTCACCCAGGAAGTGGTTCTCCAGGAAGTCACAGAGATGAGGGTCTGTGCGGGCAGAACTCAGGGCTTGCAGCTCCAAAAGGGCCTGGTTCAGGTTCCTCTCCAAGACCAGGGCAGCTTCCCTGGCGTCCTGAGATTTGCCCACTCACCTTGGGAAGGCTTCAGCACATCCTGAGAGAGAAAGCAGCCACCACGCTGGTTTTGCAACTTTAAGAGACGCTCCGTGCCCTTGTGCTTCTTCTCCGCCAACTCACAGAAGTGGCCCACACCCTCGAGAACCACATCCTCATGGTCGAAATAGAAGCCCAGAGAGAGGTAGGTGTAGGAGGCCCACAGATGCAGGTTGGCCAGGGGGTTGACCACAGCCTCCACCTCGGTGGAATAATTCTGACGAATTTGGGAGCTCACGGTTGTTCGGCAAGGAGTTAAGGTAGGAAAAAACAAAACCGGTGTGTTGGCTGGTCTCAGAGGTGGTTCTGAAGGTGGTGACTGGATAAGACGCAGGGGAGTGGTCAGAGTCTGGAAATAGGAGCGTCCCTGGTTCTGTTCCATCCACTGTTGAAGCAAGAGACAGACCTGGGACCCCTGAGGACACTGCCTCAGCTTTTTTATATGTCAAGAATTTATGCTCCAATCTATAGTGCTGTCACTAAAAATAAATATTAAAAGTAAATTATGTCAAGATAATAGAAGGGAAAAATAAAAGTTTTTTAAAACTTCAGTTAATTCAAAATTAGGCAAAAATGAGAACAATTCAAAGAAGGAGTTGGACACACATAGCAAATAGTATTCTATTTTAACATACTTCTATAAATTAACTGATAAGACCCATCAGAGAATAAAACAGGAAGAAGATAGGACAGAGAATATTTGAACAACACAATTAACAAACATGATGTGACTGATATAGATATAGAAAATTTCATCCAACATCTGCAGAATACAAATTCATATGAGGTGCACATGGAACATTAACCAAAATAGATTATCCATTGATTCACATAGAAAGTCTAAACAAATTTCAAAGGACTGTAGTCATGCTGAGTATGTCTCTGATCACAGAGCAAATTAAGCAAGAAAACAAGAACAAAAAGATAATGAGTACATTTCCATATGTTTGGATATTAAGAAGTATACTTCTAAATAGATTTTGAGTCAGAAAAGAAATTACAGATGAAATTAAAAAATGTATGAGTGATTGAGCAAAAAAAAAAAAAATGAGAGAGGGGAAAAAAAACTCATGGAAATGGACAACAGTGTGGTAATTGCTGGGGGAGGAGGGGTGCCAGGAGGTGGAGGGAGTATAGGGGGATAAATGGTGATGAAAGGAGACTTGACCTTAGGTGGTGAACACACAGTACAGATGATGTGTTGTGGAATTGTGGACCTGAAACCTGTATACTTTTGTTAACCAGTGTCACCTCAATAAATTCAATAAAAAGGAGAAAAAAATATGAGTGATGCCCAGCCGGCATGGCTCAGTGGTTAAGTATTGACTAATGAACCAAGAGGTCAGGTTCGATTCCAGCTCAGGGCACATGCCAGGATTGTGGGCTCGATCCCCAGCAGGGGATGTGCAGGAGGCAACTGATCAATGATTCTCTCTCATTATTGATATTTGTATCCCCCTCTCCTTCCTTTCCTCTCTGAAATCAATAAAAATATATTTAAAAAATATGAATGTTAATGAAAATGCAACTTACAGATTGCAGCTAAGGAAATTTAGAGGAATAGTTATATATTTAGATGCATATAGAAGAAAAATAAAATTAAAAAATAACCTGAGCATCCATCTACAGAAATTAGGACAAAAAATGAGTATGAAACTCAAAAAAAAAAAAAAGAAGAAGAAAGAAAATTATAAACAACAGAAATTAAAGAAGTAGAAAATAAATACAAAATTATAATTCTTTGAAATGTTAATGAAATTGCTAATTTCAGTTTTTGAATAAAACTGATGAGAGAAAGAGAAAGAAAATAATCAAAATCAGGAATATATAAAGGACATTGCTACAGCTCTTACAAACAATATTGTGCTTATATAATGAATAACTTAATGCTAGACATTTGAAAATATAATTAAATGAGCAATTTCTCTTACAAAAATGAGAATAAGAAGATATAGAAAAATTAAATGTATGTAACTGTTAAAATGACTTTTTCATTAAAAGTCTACTACTGAAAATAAAATATACTCCATGGCCAGATGGCTTCATGAGTGAATCAGTTATTTAAGGAAAAAATCATGATGATCTTACACATCCTTCTCCTGAGTATAGAAAACAAAACAAAATTAGGAGCACTTCCAAATGAATTTATGTGGTCTGCATAAGCTCTGTACCAAAACTGACAAAAAAAATTACAGAAAGGTAAAGATGATATCATTATCATCATAAAAATATGAAAGAATCGGGTGAATTATTAGAATTAATAAGTGGGTATAACAAAAATTTTAAAAATACATATTTCCACCCCTAGCTGGTTTGGCTCAATGGATAAAGCATTTGTCTGCGGACTGAAGGGTCCCAGGTTTGATTCCAGCCAAGGACACATGCCTGGGTTGCAGGCTTAATCCCCAGTAGGGGGTGTGCAGGGGGCAGCCAATCAATGATTCTCTCTCATCATTGATGTTTCTATCTCTCTCTCCCTCTCCTTTCCTCTCTAAAATCAATATATTTTAAAAAATACATATTTCCATATACTATTCTCAAAAAATTAGAGGAAAATGAAATACATCACAAGATATTTCAATACATACAATAATTGTTTATAGCAATTGCAATGGAGCATTTAATCTGAGCATGTATAGGGAAATGTGAATTATTATACACTATTAGTAATTTAAATGTGTATATACATATTATATATTTATTAATTTGTCAGTTTCTATCAAAATTCTTATAGACTTTGACTTAGAAATTCCACTTTTCACTATGCACTCTTGATCAAATGCTTGCAACAACACAAGGAAGAAGGTAAAAGGATTTCATTGTGGCACTTTTTCTTTTTTGTAATTGAGTAAAATTGGGGGTAAAAGATTCCAATAAATTTCAATAATCAAATATTTATATGAATTAAGTCTTTCATGTTACGGAAAACTATTCAGAAATCTAAAAATGGTGAATTTACAAATACTGAAATATAATGATCTTTAAAATAATTAAGTGGTAAACCTAACTTATAAAACAGTATTGAATACTCTCTTATTTATGAAAAGCAAACCATTTCTATATATATTAAACACACATATATGAATATGTACTTTATGTAATTGAATAGTACAAAGTCAGGAAGATATGCTTAAGTGATAACAATTACAAGAATTAGTTCTGTGGAGAGGAGTGAGGCTGGGGATATGTGAAGTGAGAATTTTACTCTTTCAGTCAGTATAGCTACATTTTTTAAAAATTTACAAAACAAATAGCTGTTCATGTGTGAAGGTATATGGATTTGTGGTTTAATCAGCCCCTCTATGAGATTTATTTCCCAAGAATGCAAGTCTATACTTTTGTGTTTCCTAACAAATTATCTGTGGTATTAAATGATGAAATTCTAGCCAGAAATATCAATTATAGGAAAAGTCTAATGGGAAAAATTGAAGTGACAAAAGTAGTAAAGACTTGTAGTAACATAGCAAAACATGAATCATGATGGGTATACCTTTCAGCTGACTTGAGCATTTGAGAACATTTAAAACATTAAGATTTATAGATGACTTTCAGAAAGATCCCCACTTAATATTTTGGTGCAAACCTGGCTTTATATTCTACCTGATATTTATTTTAGAATTGGAGACCTGCACTGGAACATTCTATCCTCCACCTCACCTCTTCATTCCCACCTCCCTTATTATTCTGGTTACATGGAGAGGGTATTGACTTCTGTCCCAAGCATATGTCTCTCTTAGTGGGACTCCCCTTCTGGACCCTTGGGACCTTGAGCAACTAGTTTGTGTGCCAGCAATTCTGTATTTTTGGATGATGAAAATTGATTTTCCTCCTTTTAGCAGGTGCAGTCTCCGAGTGAGCCTCTCCCCTCACGACCTGCGCAGATTGTGCCATCAATAGCGGGAGAGGGGATGAGGAGGAGCATTTGGAACACTCGGCACACAGCACCAAGGGGCCTGGCGAAGCGTTGCAGCGACGCGGGGGCACTGGAGAGAAGGTAATCGCAAACTTAGTTTAGAACTGTTTTCTTCTCGGTACTTCCTGGACAAGTTCAGTATATGTCTGCATTTTCTGGGATAATCTGAATGGACAGACCTCCAAGCAGAGCTTATTATGGTCTCTACAGTTCTAAACGGATCGTTGTTATTAAACTTGAGTATTGGGAAGAGTCTTCTTAAGGAAAAGAATAGTAAATATAAAAGATCGAAATGTGGCTTGAATATGTTTATTTTAATGCTAGTATATTTTTTCAAACATGAATGCTAAGTTTGAGCCTATAACTGTTTTGCAACTAGGAAAGTCTAGCTACAGAGATGAGACTTTTTGGTACATATTGGAAAATCTCGGAGATTTTGAGTCGGGAAATAAATACGAAAGTAGATTTTGTTCTTGCATAAAGGATAGATATGGTGGTTTGAGTCTGAAGACAGGGTAACTGGTTAGAAAGTTATCCCAAGTTCCTGCATCTAAGGTGTTACTTATCTGGGCAGTGTGTGGTGGCTGTGGGAGCAGGGGGTGGATAAAAGCAGGTAGGAAACAAAAGGTGAGAAACCTTTCTACAAAAGGTGAGAAACCTCAAGAGAAGAGCCTTCTAAGGTTCTTGGTACTTTTAGGTATTTGTTTTAAAAACACAAGACTGGCATTTGGAGGTTGGTGTCAATTGCTAAGACCTTGGGAGATGGGGAAAAAGGAGTGTGGTTGGAGGGTAGGGTCCCCAGGCTGGCTTAAATAGAAATGTAGTCATTCAGGAGTGAGCACATGAGGCAGGCAGTCTGCCATGACAGTGTATGAGGCAGTTTCTAGGAGAAGCCACAACCAGGGAGGTGGGCACTTAATCCCATGATGCTCTAGGTTAATTTTCCTCCTTCAAGCACTCGCTGTTGGATGGGCTATACATACTAGTTTGTCTCCTTGCCAGAGAAGGTAAATGAGGATGAAGCAGAGAAGAAACACTTGTTAATAACTGAGATAATTACATGATGTGGGGGAATTCTAGAGAAGATAGAGGATTCAAGTCCAAGACAAAATTTTGGGAAAGTCACAAGAAAGTAAAATCAGAATCATGCACAGAAGACAAAATGCAGAGGGTGTCCGAAGCACCTTGAGAGATGTCCCATTTTTCATTCACTTGGGACAATTGTACTCATGAATATAAATCAGCATCAGTTTCTAATCTGAATTCAATTGGATAAGGGATGGTGCATGCCCCGGAGCAGGACCTATTGTCTGGAAAAGTATTTAGGTCGTTAAAGTTATGCAAGGGATGATATGTTGGTGATTTGACTAAGAGCTCTGAAGATAATTTTGAAAAAGAGAAGCAAAATTATCCAGCAAACCTGAAGGAAAATATAATAAAGGTGAGTACAGCAAATGGTGTTCCCAAAAGAGTAGTATACATGTCTCCAGTGTTTTCCTGTATGAATAATATGGTCTTTTATATGTTACTATAACAAGTGGCTGAGTGTGGGTGATAAACAATTAAGTTAAAAACGTGTTACAATGACTCCACACATAGTATATGGGGTGTGTAATTTGTGATTAGAATACAGAAATGCTAAAGCAAATTTGCCTGGCTATAGCTTACATAAAAAGTCTTTTTTGATATTAACTGATTTCCTCATTGTGGGAATTGATGCATTGGGAAAATGGTGTGTGTGCATACATGTATTATATACATATATTATATATAATAAGTAATATATTATATATAAATATATATGAAGTTCATGATTCAACATCTGAAGTATGGTTCCTATATCTGGATCTCACATTTTGAGGACACATTACAAAAACTAGTGGTCATTCAGAGGATCTCAAACCAAAAAATGCCAACTGACAGTCATTTAATGAAAGAAGTGGGATAGTAAACCCAGAGAAGAAAATTTCTCCATGTTTCATGTCTACCCTTCCAAATATTCAGAGGACTGTTCTGTTGAAGAAGGTCTAGCCCTCTTTATCATCCTGAAAGGCAAAACTTGAACCAACAGGCTAAATGTGCATGTGGGTGGATTTTAGCTAAATATAAGGCAAAGCTTCTTTAAACAATAAAACCTCCCCCACCTTGGAACACCCTTTCTGGGAGGCGAGGGCCTCTTAGTCAGTGGAAATAACCAAGCTGACTTTTGACAATTGCCAAAAGTACTGCAGGGGATTTGTTTGTCGGATGGAAGATTAGACTAGATTAGTCTTGGCGTTCCGAACAACTCCAGAATTTTATTACTCTATGAAAATAAGTTAAGATATGACTAAGCAATTCTTCATATGTGGTTTACAACATGTCTATGAAAGTAAACTGTGGGGATAAATTACCAAAAAAAAAAAAAAATAGGCTAGGATAATGGTATGCACTTCTAAATGAGAGATTCTGCAAGTTACCATGCTTGTTTAAGCAAACAAGATGATGGATAGCTATGCAGATGGGTATAGGTATAGATATGGATAGAGATAGATATTTATTACTTTAGAAACTGATCTCATATGCTCCAAAATATCCAGATATTATAAGTCATCTTCCAGTGAGCAGTTCTTGAGGTGGCAAGGGAGGAGTTAATCTTTTGTCCTCAAAACTCACAGGAATGTTTATCCACACAGAGCAGGCCTCCTTTCTTCCTTTTGGTGAGTTAAGTCCGACTCTGCTTTGTTTGACGCTGCCCATTTGAGGAAAGCTTATCCCTGACCTTCTGCCAGAGAGACTGATGACAAGGACGGTTTGCACTAACCTTGACATTCGCCAGGGTAAATGGCTTTTTCCACAAGTAGTCGGCAAACAAGGAGAGCCAGTCAAGAGCTAATGAATCTGCACCTGAGAGAAACTGAACAACAATTGTGCTTTTAAAGAAGGAAAGAGTCCTTGGAAGGGGCAAGCCCATCTGGTGCTCAAAGGTTTAAGGGGAATTAACCCTTTTTAGCCAATGCAGTTTGAAATAAATAAATAAAAACCACCCCTGGTCTTAAAAATCTGCCATGAGGGGTCGTTTTGATGTTTGACCTTCAGGTCTTTCCTGCCCTGAATGAACCCTCAGAACCATTCTGTACAGCCCAGGAAAGACAGAGCGATGCTTCAGAGCAGTGGTCGGCAAACTCATTAGTCAACAGAGCCAAATATCAACAGTACAACGATTGAAATTTCTTTGGAGAGCCAAATTTTTTAAACTTAAACTTCTAACGCCACTTCTTCAAAATAGACTCGCCCAGGCCGTGGTATTTTGTGGAAGAGCCACACTCAAGGGGCCAAAGAGCCGCATGTGGCTCGCGGGCCGCGGTTTGCCGACCACTGCTCCAGAGTAACCAGGATGGCAAGGCACACTTTTTTCCAGCCACCACTGATGCCGCTCAGCCCAAATCCTCCTCCACTGAGTTCAAGGGAAGTAAACTGTGAATCTTATTATTTTTAAAAAAGTGGTTCAACTCATCTAGCATATATGCTAATAAAAATTCACAAAAAGCAATACAAACTCATTCTCTAGGGGATTATTATGGCCAGTTGTAAATCCCACTGGACAGACTAAGAATTACAGTCCAGTGATATTTTGCATCCAAAGCCCTACTCGGTATTCTATGAACTCTGCCCTTATTTATCCAATATTGATCACCCTGTTTTCATTGTGTCTGTATATTCCAGTCTCTCCTATGTAAGTTTGTCCATAGTATACACCATGGCTCTTCACCTGACTTACAAAAAATTACTCAGATTAAGAGACATTTTTATCCACCACAATACATTACTCAATTCTGGGATACTTAGCGTGGAATTGTATGCTGGCACCTTACAAGACTAGACCAACTATATTTTCCCAAACTTCCATCAATTTTTATTTTTTCTAATCATCATGTAAAGCCAGTGCCTGTTTTGTCATTCAGATGACTTTGTCCACTACAGCAGAAGTGTTTCTACATTTCAGTTGTTCTCTGTTATTTTTTTATTTTTTATTATTATATTATAACACACATAAAAATGCATATATTTTAAGTGTATGATGTAAGATACTTTTACAAAGTGACACATCCATGCAACCACCAGCCATAAGGAGAAATAGCATATTATCAATACACCATAAACTTCCTTAATGCCTCCTTTCCAAGGTAACTCCTGTGTGTCTAGATTTTTTTGCTTAGTGTTATGTTTGTGAAATTCATCCATGTAGCTGAGTATAGCTATTGTTCATTATCAGTGCTATATAAAATTTCAATGTGCAAATATACTACTATTTATTTATCCAATCTCCTGTTGACAAGTATTTGGGTTGTTGCCATTTTTTATTGCCATTTTGTTATTAGGAATAATGCTGTTGTGTACATATTTATATGTGCATGTATTTTTTATTTTATTTTTAATGTATCTTTTTGTTCAAAGTATTGGGAGTGAAATTGCTGAGTCATAGATAATGAATATGTCAGCTTTAATAGCTATTATCAAATAATATTTTTAATGTATAAGAATTTCTCTTGCTCTATATCCTCACAGCACTTGGCAGTGCAATGTTTTCTTTTTTCTTTTCCCTTCCTTGTCTTTATTTTTTTTTCTATTTTAACCTCTCAGGGGGAAGGGGAACATGGTTAATTTCCATTTCCCTAATACGAATGGTATCAAGCATCTTTTCAGATGTTCATTGGCCTTTTGGACATTTTCTTTATAAAAGTGACTTCAAGTCTTTTAATCATTTTTTTTTCTTCCTGGGTTATTTGTCTTTTTGAAACCAGACAACCAATGGGTCTGGGCTGCCTGTGACTACTTGAACCAATTCGGCAGAGACAGGGTTGAATCATATATGAGCATTTATTCCAATAATACTGGTGGAAGTAGGGATTATAGGCATTCCAGTGTATAGGCATTCCTGTAATGTACTTACTGGGGAAGTAGGCAGTGTGGGCTGGGGTGGGACTCCATTGTTTGGGCAACAGGTTGTTAATCTTTCCATGACAATAGGCAATTCTTGAATGAGAATGGGCCACATTCCAAGGTTGACTCACAGGTCCTAGGTTCCTTGGTGGGAAGTGTGGGGGGGGGGGAGGGGAAGGAGGGGGGGAGTGGGGGAACTTAGAACTTCCAGCCATGTTAGAATGTCCTTCCTTTAACCAGCACAAGGCAATCATGGTTAACAGAGCATGATCAGCATTTCCCAAATCCATAGCTAGTCCCCAATATTCTATTTTTGTTCCTAACATTTTCATTATATGTTCTGGATACAATTCCTTTTTCAGATAAAAGTATTGCACATATATTCCCTCTTGCAAGAAATATAAAAAAATTATTCATGTATAATTCACCTTAATTTTTATCGTTGACAAAGATGGCAGAAATGTGATGTCATTCATTTTGAGATACCCTTCTTTTCCATGGCTGTTTCTAAGTTCTAGGAGACTTATTCGGTGTCATGGCCTCGGGGATGAAGTCTTGTCATTCCATAACTTGTATCTGTGAGCAGAAGAGGAGTGGGGAGGGGGTTCTACCTACTGATGATATGTATTCATGAGGGCAAACCCTGAGACATACTTTTTCCTTTGTGGTCACCTGTTGACACCCTACCCAAGCTGCAGCTAAAAGCACCTTTGCTTCTTTCTACAAGTCTCCTTATCTCCGGCAGCTTTCTCTGCTACTTTTGGGTTGTAATGCTTCCTGGATGTAGTAATCAACTCTTGAAGGGGTGACCTAGGCTTTGTCATTCTGGACACAGCATGCAGACATTTCCTTTTGGTCGTTTTCCATCCCTTTAGCCCACGCTGTAGAAGGAAAACAAGTCACCGATGTGTTCAGATGCTGCAAATCTAGGCGTTTTGCTAATTCTCCAGAGCTTGACCCAGGAAACAGGCATAAGACTTCATTTTCTTTGTGATTTACCAACTTCTATGCATATGTCATTTCCTCAACCCAATCTGTAGGAGATGGACTGCCTTAGGGTGTGAGAAGTTTTGTTCTTTTATCATTAAGTTTATTCCCAAATTGATAGTCTATACTGAGTCATTCTTATTGCCTCAGGGGTCTTGGCTTTTGACACTCAAAACCAGAAAAATAGTACCTATCTTTCTTTTTGGCTGACACAGCTCTTCCCTGAGGCAGAAGCGTAGAATGGTCTAGCTGCCACTTAAATAATGGAGAAAGTAGGGAAACTTAAAGGGATAGATGGATGGATGGATAGATAGATAGATAGATAGATAGATAGATAGATAGATAGATTTCTCATCATTGTATTGTTTCATCTGTATATCTACATTTACTTCTAACTCGACCATTCTAGGAATATTAAAAAACACACAATAGTTCCATAGTTCCTTTTGCTGAGTACTTACTCTACCAGATTACCATGCTGAGCATTTTCCACACATCAATCATTTTTTAATGTTCACAATAATCCTATAAAAGACTCTTATCTTTAATTCAAAAATAAGAAAACTGAGGCTTGGAAATGGTTAACTCAAAATCATGAAGTTACTAAGTGGCAGAGCCAGTATTCTAGTCCAGGAGTTTATTACCTTAACATTTGTGCTCTTAATCCCACTGAGCTACTTCTCTTTGGGGAGGAAGTCTTGTCATTCCTTAACTTGTATCAGAATATATTGAATTTTGTTTAGCAGATGGGAAGCTATGAAAGAAAGCATCAAGGTATTGACATTAGATTTGACCCAGGCCATAACTTAGCCTGTGACAAGTAATGGGTATATACACACATTCATTTAATCTTCACAGGAAAGTTTATAATTGACCCTATCATTTTATTAATTTTATAGGTAAGAAACTGAGGCACAGGAAGGATTGGAACCCAGAAAGTTGGGATCTAGAGTCCATGTTCTTAACCACCATGTTTTGCTGTCTCCTGCACCAAAGGGTCAGGAGGGAGGTGGGTACCCCCAGGAAAAGCCTGCCAAGTGGCAGACAAAGGTATACCTTCTTAAACTCCTCATGGGATCTTCATATTCTAGTTTCTGCTGCCTGAAGACTTAATGAGCAAAACTCTATGCAGTGAAGATGATAACATTTCATCTGCCTATAGGTCAGTTGGTTCTCAGCAGCATGCTCTCTAGTTTGAGATTTGAGTATCTCCAGACAAACTCCACAATCCAGTGAAGGTCAGTCTAAATATCAGCCATGTAAACAGCACCTTAAGCATAAACACAAGGCTGATTTATAGTTCTCAGTTCATTCATTCTTTTTCATGACAGGGCATAGCATGAATAACAGAGAAGGCAGAGTCAGGGACCTGTCTGACTCCCAGAGCCTCGACTAATCCCAAAGTTGTTTCCCTGGCTCTTTACTCCTGTATCCCTCTGCAGCACAAACATGTTTTTCCTAACTTTTCCATGTGTCTTCCTTTATTTTTCCATTTTATTTTTTAAAATGTATTTTTTAATATATTTTTATTGATTTCAGGGAAGAAGGGAGGAGAGAGAGATAGAAACATCAATGATGAGAGAAAGTCATTGATCGGCTGCCTCCTGTACCCCCCACACTGGGGATCGAGATCACAACCCGGGCATGTGCCATGACCAGGAATCAAACCGTGACCTCCTAGTCCATAGGTCGATGTTCAACCACTGAGCCAGGCCAGCCGGGCAATTTTTCCATTTTATATGTTGAGGTTGAGGCATTTTATATGTTTCTGTGTGTGTATGTGTGCATGTGTGTGAAAAAATATTTATAAAAACATGAATTCTTTGTTGCAATTTGCAAAATAAAGACATAATGAATGGAAACATTTTTTGATATTCAGGGCATCGGTTTCAGGTTAATAAAAGCATGTTGCTCATGATAAATAGGCCATTACTTGGAACTCCATCCCTGCAACCATCTTTATTCACCCACGAGCAGCACCTGCATGCTACAGTTCCTCTCAGAAGTCCACAGGAGATGGGCAGACATCATTGAGCCTTCTCTCTGATGAACTACTGTGATTGGACTCGGTCATAAACTGCCCTCACCATCTTTTGGACTGTTTACTCCCTGGGAAAGATAGCAAGGAAGAAATCTTCTTCTAATTCTGCTAGTAGCTCTCAGCTGGGCCAGCTTATTGCACTTAATGGATTTAAATAGACCTTTGCAAACTTTATAATTATACCGATTTACTTGCTCCCTGCTTCCTTTTGTTGCTAAGTGAGTACTAATGCTACCGAGTTGCGGTAGGTGTCCCAGCATAGAAAATGTTCCTGGACGTTTGACTCTGGTTTTTTTACCCTTTAGTCGGGCAGCAGGTGTTACTATAGGGAATCGAATTCTTTCTGCCAGGAGCTTTCAGGTGGAGTCCAGTTCATCCTGGCTCCCTGGTGATTACACATACAGCCGCGTCTTAGTTTTCTGTGTGGGGACTACTCATTTGGTGTTGTTTCTGGGGCTAATATCCATTCTCAGATGGGCGTCATTTGCTCCTGGCCCCTGGTACTCAGGGACTGCCAAAGAATTCAAATACTGTCCTAAAGTAATCTGACCTTGTCCCCTGATAACTACCCCATAATACTCACTGTTTTGAAGTTACAATAAAAGGCTGTTTGCTTGCTGATATGCTTGTCAATATACCTCTGCCATGCATCACCTATATTGCTTATGTGGGGAGAGTATTTCCCCAAAGCTGAGACCTCTTTTCACCCTGGCTTCTGACACAGACTGGATGGATGGCTTGGAGCAAGTCGCTTGATCATTTTTGGATCTCAATTTTTTTTTTTATCCTTACAATGACAGAGTTGTTGTACTCCAGTGGCCTCTAAGGTTCTTTGCATCTCTGAAACTTCCCTTATGACATTCTGGAAATCTCAAGAATCTTCCTCTCCACGTTTTCTATCATATCCCTTTAAAACGTTGCCCAGTTAGCATATCACCCGACAGCTCATCAGAGGGGTTGAGGAATGCTGAGGAATCAGTTGTATGATTTGGATGCCTAGCATGTGCCAAGAACACTGTGGGGTGCTCTGTACTCCCCCTGCCAAATTGATGCTGAGCTGAATGGGAGAAATTACCCTGTAAGCCTCCGTCTTTCTTCGTTCCATACAGTGAGCCTTGAATGTCCATTACATTTAGATCACACTAGAATTTTTCATCTATTTAAAGAAATGTACGCTCTCCATCCTCGAGCTCAGTATTTTCTTTCCACTTGAACTCATTTGCCTTTTCCCTGCAGATACTATATTTAGTCAGTTTGTGGAAACTAATTTTTGGTGTCACTGCACATTTGCTCAAGGTATTTATTTATTTTTAAACTACAGTAAGCTAATATTTGCCAGCAAAGTATCCTGTTTGAGGTTCACTGATGCAACTGGAGATGCTGGCAAGGGAATTCTGGTTCCGTTTGCCAGCTCCCTGACGATGGCTCCGGATTCTAAATTGCACAGATTATCTCTCTGCTCTGAAATCTTAATACAAATAACTTTTCAATAATTAGCAAGGTTTTATCACAGGCATAAAGACATTGCAAAGTTATGAAAAACACTAATGTTGCTTTAATTGCCTTTAAGTTTCCTATGGGAGTTATATTTTCATAAGGGTACCCCTTATAATATTCACAGTTGGGAGCACACATCTGAGTCCAGAGAGGAGTACCTTTTAATTTGCTTAACTCTTTCAAGCCCTTGTTTAATTTTTCTATATGTGAAGTCCTATCTGAGGACTCCAGAATTCTTTTAAAAGACAGTCACTAGGGGTCCAGGGCATGCCTTGGGGGAAGAACTAAGAACAGCGAGGTGAAGGAAAGGTAAGGGACAGCCGGAAGTGTCATCTTCCATTAGCAAAACTAGGTATTAGGCATGTGGCATGCTTGCTCCCAGAATACGGGTGTAATTTGTACTTTAGTATAAGTGCCATGAGACGTGCAATTGAAGTTTTCTCCTCAAATCATTTTCTTTACCAACAACAGAGGTCTCTTAAAACTCTTGCTCCCCTCCCCTCTCCGCCCCCCCCCTCCCCTCTCCGTGCCCCCCCCCCCCCCCCAGCCACTTTGGAGATAATGGATTGGGAATGCACAGAATAGTCAGGCAGGTATTGGGCATCTCTTTAGGTGTGATATGGAAGGACTCAACAACTTCCCGTTGGATCTCACATACAACTGCACCCCACCGCCCCCTTGCCCTCCTAAAAATAGTAGGGAGGACAAATCAACTTTGGCCACAGAAGCTCACTGTGTTCCCGCCATGGTGGAGTCACCATCTCTCCTTCCCCGTAGACTCAGCACTGTCCACCCCTAATGCTCATCTCTGGGACCCTGATTCTCACCTCGTCTCACTGTTGGGTCATGGGAAGTCAGTAAGAGTGAGAAATAAAGAAAAGCTCTCCTCACTCTTGACACTGCATTTCTAAATTCCAAATACACTTGCTTTTAGATTAACAATGGTTAACAAGGGATTGACCTTCACTGAGAAACATTCCTCCTAATTTATACCAAATTCCAGTGCAGAACTCTTCATTTAATCCAGATACAACTTGCTACAGATTATCCCAAGCTATGAAATGATGGCCAGTGGCTTGGAGCCTCCACTGCCCAACAGGTGGAGTGGTGAGTGGAAGAGAGTATTAAACCCTCTTGAAGCATATTTTGCCAGAGAAGAAGGAAGCATATAAGTTCTAACTCTTAACATATTCTCCCATAAAAACTGGGTGATACTATTTATAGTACTGTGACTAACATCATGTCACAGCTACATTATTGTAGGATGCAGGAACTTCAATATTATGGGTTACATAGAATTTCCAAAAAAGAAAAAAGAATGCATTCCAAGTTCCAAAACCACTGAGTCATAAAGAAGTTAGAGAGCAACATCTTTTTGTAATTTATTTGGGAACAAAATAAGCAGGGATACAAACAAAAACAATAGTCATGTTTCAAATATTCAATTGACACATATTTATAGGTTTTAAAAACAGCACTGAAACTTTGAATAAAGTTTTAAATACATATACACATGTCTCTGCCACTTTATTTGAGCTTTCAAATTTGAGTGGAGTCTTACGTAGGAGTGATTTAGCCACCTAATAAATAAAAGAAAATTAATTTGGGCAAGGCATAATTTGATATGTGTAAGAGTGCCAGGTTAGGAGTAAGGAAACTTCAATTCTAGTTCTGTATCTGCATTATTTTCTGGTTTTGATCTTGAGCATGGCACTTGATCATTCTGGGTCCTTGATAACTTACCTAGAGATACAAGATTGAGCCCATGACCTTTAAGGTAGATAGTAACACAAAGAAATAAAACACTAGCAAATGTAACATTTGTAACACTAGTAAATGAATATATTTGAAAGACAGTATAAATGTATTTTTTGTTTGTAACTTTTTTATTCTCTATGCAATTAAAAAGAGTTGCATAAAGGAATAATTATCAAACTGTGTTATAATTCATAAAGATATATTTTCTCTGATACATAGGAGAAAAGTTTTATAGGCAACAACTAAGAAGATAAATTTTAAAATATAGTAAAAGTTGCATGAGGAAATTAAAATGTTATACTACAATATATTTATTTACTAAAAAGAAGGAAGTAATGGAGGAACAAAGTAGCAAAAAGATAAGGTATATGAAAAAAATAGCAAAATGGCAGACACAAATTCTACCTTGTTAGTAATTACATTAAATGTAAAACACTTTACATTTTAATTACATTAAAATACTTTAATCAAAAGGCAGAGATGGCCCGGCCAGTGTTGCTCAGTGGTTGAGAGTTGACCTATGAGCCAGAAAGTCATGGTTTGATTCCCAGTCAGGGCACTTGCCCAGGTTTCAGGCTTGATCCCCAGTGGGGGAACATGCAGGAGGCAGCCAATCAATGATTCTCTCTCATCAGTGATGTTTCTATCTCTCTCTCCCTCTCCCTTTCTCTCTGAAATAAATAATAATATATATTTTAAAAAGGGTAGAGATTGAGAAGTGGATGAAAAGCATAATCTATATGCTGTCTATAAGACTACAAAAGGCATAGTAGATTTAAAGATATAAGCAGGTTGGAAAATAAAAGGTTGGGAAAAGATAAACTGTATAACCTGTAGCTAAAGGAGAGCTGAAGTGAATATACTAACATAAGACAAAAATAGATTTTATAAAAAGTATTTTTAGTAGAGACAAAGAAGGACACCTTACAATGATAAAAAGGTTAATTCATCGGGACCTCATAGCAATTATAAACATACATGTATCTAACAACAGAGACCCCGTGTATATGAAACAAAAACTGACAGAATAGAAAGGAGAAATAGACAAATTAACAATAATAATAATTGGAGACTTTAATATACTACTTCCAATCATTCTCTATATATAAAAGCCCAGTGACTGAATAGTGGAACGACCAGAATGACCAGTCGACCAATAGCTATGACACACACTGACCACCAGGGGGCAGCTGGTCAATGCAGGAACTGCCCCCTGGTGGTCAGTGTGTTCCCACAGTGGGAGCACCACACCCCACATCAGGCCTCTAGTATAGAATAAATAAGCAGAACATCAATAAGGGTAGAGAAGACTTAAACAACACTATAAATTATATAGACTTAATAGACATCTATAGAACATTCCATTCAACATCAGCAGAATACACATTCTTCTCAAGTACACATGAAACTTTCCCAGGGCAGATTGTATGGATAAGTGGTCAAATAAGCCACAATACATTTAAAAGAACTGGATTCATACAAAGTATATCCTCTCACAGTATTGAATTTAGCTGAGCAAAATTTGAGAAATTCACAATTATGTGGAAATTAATCATTCTCATAAACAACCAGTAGATCAAAGAAGAAATAAAAAAACAAATTAAAATATGCATTTAAGTTAATGAAAATGAAAACACAACATGTATGGTCTACAGCAAAAGCAGTGCTTAGAGGAAAATTTATAGCAGTAAAGTACCTATATTAAAAATGAAGAAAGATTTCAAATAAAAAATTTCACCTTATGCATAGTAAAATAAACCCAAAACAAGCAGAAGGAAGTAATATTTTATTTGAAATAAACAAAATAGAGAGTAAAAACTAATAAAGAAAAATGAATGAAATCAGAAGTTGATTCTTGGAAAAGATAAACAAAATTGACAAAACTTTGACTTACAAAGAAAATAAGAAGACTCAAATTGTTAAGATTAGAAATTAAAAGAGACATTTCTAGTGACCCTACAGAATTAGAATATATCAATGAATTCTATGGACAACTGTATGCCAACACATTAGATAACCTAGATAAAATGAAAAAGAAAAAAAAACTGACTTTAAAAAATAGACTTTTCAAGTAGAAATTGAATTAGTAATTTAATAAAATCCTACAAAGAAAATTTCTGGCATGAATGTTTCATTGGTGAATTATATTAACATTTAAAGAAGAATTAATTTCAATACTTCACAAATACTTTTTAAAAATGGAATTCATTTTATGACTTCATTCTATTAAGCCAGTATTATCTTGATATAAAAACTAGGCAAAGACATCACATGAAAACTATAGACCAACATTTCACAAAAATATAGATACACAAATTCTCAATGAAATATTAGCAAATATAACACAGCAACATATAAAAAAGATATATCATAGCCAAGTGATATTTATCCATGGAATATAAAGTTGATCTAATATAAAATAGGTCAATCAGTATATTACAAAGGCCAAAAATCACCTTCTCATCTTAATAGACACATAAAAATTAGAACTTTTATACAGTGCTGGTGGGATTGTAAACTGGTGTGACTGATTTTGAGAACAGTTTTTGGAAGTTCCTCAAAATATTAAATAGAGAATTATTATATGATCCAGCAATTCCACACTTAGGTATATATCCAAGAGAAGTGAAACTATGTCTACACAAAACTTTGTACGTGGATGATTTTAGTACCATTACTTTCAATAGCCAAAATATGGAAACAACTCAGCTTTCCATCAACTGATAAATGAATTAAAAAATTGTGGTATGTCCATGCAATGGAATATGATTCTGCAATAAAAAGAAACAAAGTATTCATACATACAACTACATGGGTAAACTTTGAAAAAAATGATAAATGAAACTAGTCATAAAAGTCCACATATTATATGATTCTATTTATATGAAATAGATAAGACAAATTGAAAGACACATAAAGGAGATTAGTGGTTGCCAGGGTCTGGCAGGAAGAGGAAATAGGGTGTGATGGCTAATGAACTTTTCTGTATTTCATTGTCCTTCTCTTTAAATGGGGGTAATGGTAGCACTTAACTCATTGCTTTCTTGTGGGGATTAATAAGGTAATATGTTTCGATCATGACGCACCTGATCTAGCCCTTTGGCAACTGTCCAGTACATAGTTATGGTTGCATAGTTATTTTTCCAA
Organism: Cnephaeus nilssonii; assembly: GCF_951640355.1. NCBI lineage: Eukaryota > Metazoa > Chordata > Mammalia > Chiroptera > Vespertilionidae > Cnephaeus > Cnephaeus nilssonii. The sequence continues at coordinate 33,753,324 of NC_137086.1, read as the reverse complement.
TTTCACTCTTTAATGTTCACATTATTATTGCCAGTTTAAAATGTACACTATTAAAAAATATTACTCCTACCTAAGAATAAATTTAAAGTACTCAGCTACATGGAGGTTATGTCTGTGCATTCAAAATGTGGTAGAGAATTAAATTAATTAACTAGAGAAAATATTGCAACTTGCAATACTCAGATAATAAACATTATCTGTAGATCTTTTGTGCTTTTCTTGCATTTATAACAAAAATAAAACTCTCTGCTCTGCCTAGGAGATTTAAATACTTTTTTTTAAAATCTCTAACCTCATTTTTATGACTCTCCTCGTTCACTCTTTCGAGTCTCTGAGTACATTTTTTGTATCACGTAATCTTTGTTCATTCTGTACCCCCTGTCCAGAATGCTTTTTCTTGTATACCTAGTGTATAGGCTCTTTCCCCTCCTTTATGTTTCAGAATAAATGCCTCCTCCTCACAGGGACCTCTTGGACCACTCTTATTATTCCCTTTGGTTATTCTCCCTCTCAACCCCTTGCTTAGGAGCACACATTACTACTTGAAATCATTCTGTTTCTAGATCTTTTTTTGCCCATTCATCACTTGGCATAGAGCTTCATGCTCTGCTCCTATGCACCCCCCCCCCCGACCCTTGCTCTCTGCACTTCCTCAGCAAGGCTGTCCTGACCCTTACCCCCAGGTCTGAGCCCTCTGTTATAGACCCCCATAGTAAGTTACTCACAAATATTACAGTTTGTCATCATACAATCATGTGTGTGATTCGCTGAGTAAGGTCTTCTCTCTCATTAAGCTGTATCCTTCCTATGGCACTGCTTAGGGTCCATTTGCTCACCTCTGCAACCTTGGTGTCTTCCATGTGGCCAATACATAGGATGAGAATAATATGAGATTGATACTATTTGGCCACTTTTGACCTACCAAAATGACAGTTGCACGTGGCTCAATCTAGGTCCTCAGTACATGTGACTTTTTCTTCTGAAATTGTGCTAAGTTCTGCTTTCCTGTTGGAATTCTGGCAAAACCCTTTCTCCGGTAAGTGTGGATCACCTTGTACTATGGAGGGCTGACTGAGTCAGTCATAAACCCAAAAAACTCACCAACATCCAAACAACAGCTCCTTTCTACTCTTTTCAAATGCCTGTATCTGCATCCACCGCTCTCAATCTGCTTCAAAAGCAGAAGCTAAAAAGGAAGCAAGGTCTGTGGAGTATTCTGGGGTAGAAGGCATCTTGCTGTACCTGGCTGTAGAGGGTCACTGCTAGGGCAAGCTGTACTTTTCTGTGAGCTTTGTTATTGTGTCCACATCTCTTTGTTACCATTATAGCGGTCAGTTGTATGAGAAAGCCAGGGAGCCTGGAGATTGTTAAGCACCAAATTCTGTTTAATATATATTTCAGATGGGCATATTTCTTGCATCTAAAAAAAGTCAAATGCCATAACAATCATTTTAATATTCCACATTTTCTTTTTGTGGACTGTGTTTGTTCTGTTACTGTCTTCACACATAGTTCCTAACTCTACATATCATTTCTCAGCCACCACTTGCCCCTCTCCCAGCTTTCTCCTTCTGTCCACTTTTTACCCTTCTTGGCTGGAAGAGAGAGTCTTTGGTTCATAGGAAGTTTCCTAAACTTTAATCAACCAGCACTTTTCACATCAATAAGGAATTTTTCTTACTCATCCTCAGCTCTACCATGGGATCAACCTGTTGCCCTCTTGACCTCTCTTTGGGGTAGAATTAATAGTACACAGAATCCTCTATGATGTTTTATCTTGAAAATTGGATCTGTGGTATATTTCTACTTGTCACCTTTTCTCTGTTGAGTCTGATTCAGAGTCAGTGCAATTTGAACCATGGGCTATATCCCCTTCTGCCGCTATTTATCAGGATCTGTTTGGAATGAAGAGGCCAGGAAAAGAGACTTTAAATGAGCAAAATGAATGAGGGAGGAAAGAAGCCAGAACATAAACAACAGAGATTTTGCTGTGGTTAAATGGAGGACTGTGATCAGATGGAAGCTGATTAATATTTTCAATGTTTATCAACGATGATTAGTGATGGGGTAATAGTCATGGATAAGTATCTTCAGCCTAGAATCCTGGCAGCCCTGCTCCAGACAACAAATATTCAGTATGATTACCAGCTTGATAAAATGTATTCCGTGGAAACCACTACAGGACTTAGGCAGGGATTTCATCCTATCAGCAAACCAAACAAGGCAAGAATGTCACGTATAAAAGAGATCTCCATTTGCCCTGTCCTGAGTTATAATTGCTTGACAATTCTGAGGATAATTTGAATATTATAAAATTCTGAGGATATTCAAATTATCCTCAGAATTTTATAATTTGGAGGAAGAAGCTTGGAGACAGCCACTTTCCAAAGCATACCTCTGAAACTCCTCAAACTGAGCTCAAGTCTCACATTATTGGAGGATGATGTGAGACCTTTTGGAGACAGTGATGCATGAGGACTAACTGGTTAAGTAAACACTTTATTTATTTTTGGCTTCCTAGCATCTGAAAACATTTCCTTTGGGGAATACCCACCTTATTTAACAAAGACTGTCTCCTTATATGCAAGCTCGAAATTCCAGATACTTGCTTTCTTAAGTGCCCTTGCAGCTAAGCAGAGGCTTTTACCTTAGGCATCTGACCTGGCCACTGCAGCTCAGACATGCTGGCTCCAGACCTTGATTTTTTTTTTTTAAATTATCTTTATTGTTGAAAGTATTACAGATTGACCCCCTCCATCCCGCACCCACCCCTCCCAGGCTTTCACCACACTCTTTTCTATGTCCCTGGGCTATGCATATCCTCTCTAATAAAAGGGTAATATGCAAATTAACCATCACTCCACTACATAAGCCACACCCACCAACCAAGCCACACCCACCAGCCAATCAGGGCGAGTATGCAAATTAACCCCAGCCAAGATGGCTACCATTGGGTTTCCCCAGCAACAGAAGAAACTAAGCTTTCCACACACTCTGGCGAGCCCAGGCCTCCACTCAAGGATACAAAGTTTCAATTATAGAAGGTAAACAAATCCAAACGGCAGCCACGGATCCAGCAGGAGGCTTGGCTCTGCTCCAGGCTACAAAGTTTCAATTGTAGAAGGTAAATAAATTCCAGATACCAGGGCCTCTGCTTGGGTCACGAGCGGCTTGGCTGGCCTGCAAACCACCACAGGCCCCTTGCTCAGGCCTCTCCATGCCCCAAGGGAACCCCACCCTGATCCAGGAAACCCTTCAGGGCAAACCAGCTGGCCCCCACCCGTGCACCAGGCCTCTATCCTCCTATCTAATAAAAGAGTAATATGCAGATTGACCATCAATCCAACACACAATATGGCTGCCCCCATGTGGTCAAAGATCCTGCCCCTATGTGGACACAAGATGGCCACCACAAGATGGCCAGCAGAGGAGGGCAGTTGGGAAGCACCAGGCCTGCAAGGGAGGGCAGTTGGAGGCAATCAACCCTGCCGGGGATGGCAGTTAGGGGTGACCAGGCCAGCAGAGGAGGGAAGTTGGGGGCAAACAGGCTGGCAGGGGAGCAGTTAGACATCAATCAGGATGGCATGGGAGTGGTTAGGGGTGATCAGGCTGGCAGGCAGAAACGATTTAGGGGCAATCAGGAAGGCAGGCAGGTGAGCAGTTGGGAGCCAGCAGTCCTGGATTGTGAGAGGGATGTCTGACTGCCCGTTTAGGAGGGACTGCCCGTTTAGAAGGCAGGCAGGTGAGCAGTTGGGAGCCAGCCAGGATGTCCGACTGCCCGTTTAGAAGGCAGGCAGGTGAGCAGTTGGGAGCCAGCAGTCCTGGATTGTGAGAGGGATGTCCGACTGCCCTAAACAGGCAGTCGGACATATCTCGAGGGGTCCCAGATTGGAGAGGGTGTAGGCTGGGCTGAGGGACACCGCCCCCCCCCCTCCGTGCACGAATTTCGTGCACCGGGCCTCTAGTATGCATATAAATTCCCAGGTTAATCTATCTCCCTCCCCCTTCCCCTCTTCCCCACCTCCCCTCTGAAACTCCTCAGTCAGTTCCATGCTTCTATGTCTCTGGATCTATTTTGTTCACCAGTTTATTTTGTTCATTATATTCCACATATGAGTGAGATCATGTGATACATCAGACCTTCATTTTGAGGCTAGTAACACATTTATGGATAAAAACAGGGATCCTACTGATGCCATTCCCATGTGGCTGTCAGCTGTCAGTGGCTACATGTGGTGTCCAGAAGCAGCAGTGGCTTTAGCAGTAGACATCCATGTCCAGCTTGAGTGGCGTTGACACTGTAAACTGGGGTCAGTGCAGCCCAGTGGCTGCAGCTATCATAACTCCATGGGACTACTCCCTCTGTGAGATTTGGAGAATTGTTTCTACCTGGGTAAGCTCCAAGCCTGGTTTCCTCAGATCATTTAAAGATTATGTGAGCTATGACATAACCTTTAGTAAATTAACTAGAGTTGACTTGTGTTGCTCATAACTAACACCTTGACTGGTAAAGAGCCAAAAATAGACCCTGAAGTAATTTGGCTGTTGTATTAATATTTTGTTGCTGCTTAACAAATTAACACAAATTTAGTGGCTGAAAACAGGAAACATTTATTGTATCACATGTTCCATGGGTCAGGAATCAGGGCACAGAAGAGCCAGATCCTCTGCTCAGCATCTCAAAGAGCTGTAATCAGGATGTTGGCTGAGTTGCAGCTCATCAGAGGCTCAGCTGAGGAGATTTGCTCCCATACTCCTCAGGTTGTTGTCAGAATTCATTTCCTTGCAGCTGTGAAATTCATGGTGGCTTATTTCATCAACTCCAGCAGGAGAGATAGTCTCTAACCTTTAGGCATTGTTTTAAGCAACATACCTGATTTGGTCAGGCCCGCCCGGGATAATCTCCCATTTGAGTTACTTGAAGTCAACTTATTAGGTACTTTCATTAAATCAGTAAAACCCTCCCACCTTTGCCATGCAAGGTAATTTAACCATGAGAGTGGCATTCCATCACCTTTGCCATATTCCATTGGTTAGAAACAAGTGGCATGTCTGGTCCAAGGAGGGGTGTGAGTCATCAGGAGTCATCTTAGAATTCTACCTTCCACAATTGTGTTCATACACATGCATCTTTGGGCAGCTGGACTTACCATTTCAGGTTGAGCTACATTGGTGATTCCTAATAAAATCCTTCTTGAGAAGTAAGACACTCCACTAAATCCTAGCTTGAAGCAGAATTTCCTTTTGAATCAATAGGCTGTCTTCTGAATAAGATGATGCATTTGGTCCCAAGTTTACAATAGGATGATACAATTTTGTTACATGACTATAGATTGACTGGACCTGAGTTATGTTTGAATTATCAGAGAATAATTAACATTAGGTTATAATTTCAGAGAATCTGTGGGTTATTCATTCATGGGAAGCTTAGCCTGAGATTCCCTGGTTGTTTCCAGTAAGGGCCCTCCTCTACCCAGTTAAGTCCTCCCCAAAGGTGAAGCCCTCTTCCATGAGCTGCCTATCAGGTTCTGTTCCATGCAGTTCCCTATACTGGGACCTGCTCACAGAATTGCCATTCTGATTGGATAAGCTGAGGCAGTGTTGCTCAGAGAGGGACCCATGGGCTTCTTGGAAGTTAACTCCTTCCCTCACTTCCCACACCATCTTGTCATCTAGAACATGTGGCTTCAGCATGAGACCTGGAGTGTGCAGTCCCAAGCCCTTTCTCTCTTTTGCAATGAGAACCTTCATTTCTTCGTGAGATGTAGGGGTGGTGAGAACTGGCCAAAAACTTACTTTTGTTTTCCTTTCCTTCGGGTGAATTCATATTGCCTATCTAAGGTCCCACACAATTAGAGAACATTTGCATGTTCTTAGTTTTGCTTTCAGAAATAAAAGAGTATTTTTTAAAGCAGGCTAAAAAATAGTAGGAGATAGCAGTCAAAGTTGTTTACGACAGTGTGGTAGCAAGTATAAAACACTAGCTTAGACTGTCATAATCTTCTGGTGCCTGCCTCCAACAACTCCCTCCCACTATTCTCCCCCAACCTTATGTTTTTATTCTGTAGAAGCATGGGTTTGTTCTTCTCTTTTATTAAATTTAAGTTCTTAGTTTATTAATCCTCCCATGAAAATTCTGCACAATCACCACAGATAAAGTCCCTGAAGAATCTTTACTCCTTCTGTTGTCCTATCTCCAGCTCACTTTTTGCATCACCAATGTTGGCCTTTGCAGCCCCCCTGACTTTCTTCATTCAGTTCTCGTGCTCCTTTTGCTGTTTTCTTGAGGTCCTCTTCTTCTCATAGAGGCCATGTCTTGTAGGTCTATGTTTGGGTTCATTTTTGTGTGTGTGTGTAATCCAAGCAATCATTAATCATGCCAAAGCCAGTTGTTTTGCCACCACCAAAATGGGTTCTGAATCCAAACGCAAAGATGGCATCTGGTGTGGTCTTGTACATTTTGGCTAGTTTTTTTCCGAATTCTGTCTTAGGTACTATTGCCTCCCCAGGGTGAAGGATATCGATGACCATTTGTTTTTGCTGACATAGTTAGTCTGTTGATCATGAACTTCCTGGTCCAGGTAGTTACTGTGTGTGTCATTTATGATGGCCAATCCTCAAGCTGCCAGGGAGGAAAAAAAGCTGTTCTCTTCTTTTGCCAAATGATCTTATGGTAATTTTTCACATATTCCATTCGTACCGATTACATTTTTTTATCATTGACTCCCTTCCACATCAAGACGTAACTGCTACTTAAATTTTGTGTATTTTCTTTATAGCTTTGTCACATTTGTTTATATTTCTAAATAATATTTTGTTTATTTTCAAGCTTTATAAATATGGATTCATATTATAGGTATTCTTTGGTGACTTGTTTCTTTCATCTAATGTTAGTTTTTAAAGATTCATGCATGCTGATGCTTGTAGTCATGTTTTATTCATTTTCACCATTATTTAGTATTTTGTTATATAAATATCTAACAATAATTAACTCACTATGGACTATATATGGATATTTATTTTTTCTAGTATTTTTTACAATTATGAACAAATCTATAAACACTATGGAACATACATTTTGGTGTCCAAGAGTTTTTCAATGTAAGAGTAGAATTGAAAGACTGAAGAATTACACTGTTCAACTTAGGTAATGACAAGCTTTTCCAAATATAGCTAGTCCATTTAATCTCTTTTCATAGATTGGTTCATTTTGTTCTACACCCCCACCAATACTGGGCACTTTCCAATGTCATAACTTTACCCATTTAAAGTTTAATATATTTTGAATGAATTTATAAACTATTGTATAGGAAAAGAATGGTGCTTAAGATATTGACCTTACCACAAAGCTAAGATTAATAGGGATGCTAAGGATTCCTGTATTTTTTAAACAATTTATGAAATATCAATTTATTAAGTACCAATTTATGAAATACCAAATCATCCAGGCAATTTAATTTAATGTAATATTTTTGTCTGAGATATCCTATTAATGGGATTTGAATACACTCCAAGTCCTATTTTAATATATCTAGTTAATCATATAAGTTCTCCAAAAATACTTTTCATGGAGTAAACAGTTTTTGATGGTTTTCTTTCAAACAAAATTTTGTTAACTAAACTTTAAGACGCATGTATGTTGACAAAGTTATAATGGATAGCCAACAGTTTTGTTTAGTTGTTTCCTATTCCTTTCTTAGAGGTCTTTGGAAGCAGCTTAATGCAAACTCAAACAACAGTACTTTGAGAATAATTACCAGAAAAAAATGTTTATCAATAGGATAAGTAGACAGTTGTAAAACAAATTTTGGGTTGGTGCCTAATTCAGATAAGAGAGTGTGGAAATGACTTAAAACTTCCAAGTAGTATAAAGTGATTTATTGAAATAAACCACCAGTGGTCTGACTCTTTTTCCAGAAGGAGATTTACAATGTCAACCAAAATAAACTGGATTACTATTTTCTAAAATTTTTATGAAAAATAAAGTTGACTTCATAGCTCCCTCCTTCAATTCTGAATGATGTCTAAAAACAATCTGAATTTACTCTGTTTTTTTGCTTTGATGTTTTGTATTCTTATCTATCTTTTGCACTGGGATATTAACATTGATTTTTCTGTTTCTCAGATAAATACTATTAATGGAAATACTTCCTCATTTAAATGTAGTGACTAAATGAAGTCATAATATCAATCATATTTTTCTTTGTATTCTGCCATGTAAATGTCAGCCTTATACCTGAGTAGTCCAAAGAGGGTGCTGATGGTGGTTAAGCGCTCTGATAATTTTAGTATGCATTGACTATGGTGCTTTACCATTCTCAGAGTACTTCCATATACAAGTGAGGACACTGAGGTCAAGAGCATGTAAGCGATTTGCCAGCTGCAAGGAGGCAATTTCTATTTGATAAAAAGTTTACAGATTAGAGCGATGTTAGTAAGAGCCAAGGCCAGAACACTCTTGTTCTCCTAAACCCTTCACTGGAACATGTCTTCTTGACAGTCTAGGCCAGCGGTTGGCAAACCACGGCTCGTGAGCCACACGCGACTCTTTGGCCCCTTGAGTGTACCTCAATCAGATTGAGGACATTTTTAGCAAAGGCCAGCTTAGGAGGACCCTAATTAAGTTAATAACAATGTACCTACCTATATAGTTTAAGTTTAAAAAATTTGGCTCTCAAAAGAAATTTCAATCGTACTGTTGATATTTGGCTCTGTTGACTAATGAGTTTGCCGACCACTGGTCTAGGCCATTCTTGTGAAGCTGATGAACAGCTTATATTGGCTGGTTCTATTTGATAAAAATTGTTACACACTGGCTAAAGATTTTCACAATGAGGGGGATGCTTTGGGGGGAAAAGCTTACTGATACTTTTAGTGTATTTTTTAGCTTAATCAGTTCTCTATTTCATTTTGCATGGGTAGAAATGGCCTATGTCTACCAAAGACACATAAATGGAATTATTAATTCAAATATAAACAGTTCTACTGTGGAAAAAATGACAGTGTCCAGCCTTTACTAGGTGCCAGATGCTGCTGGGTAATGTGAGTTATAAGAATAAAACCTCAAGATTGTAGTACACTGGGATATATGCTAAAGTGTTAGGGACCATAAACAAGGAAATCATTGCTTTTGGAACTGGGTATCCAAATTTATTGCTGTGATATCATGTTATGATGGCCATACTCTGAGACTTTTATAGAAATCAGTGTTTCTTTATAAAACTCTCTATTTGAGCAGGATGGCATATGTATCATGTACTTGTTTATGACCTAATATGCTTGTGATGGGGTGCAGTGGACATGGGTTGGGCAGGAAAGCTGGAGGAGAGAAGCAAAGCAAATAAAAAGGGGCTTAAAGAGGAAGTCAAAGCTGAGGCTTACTTCATCTACCACCACTGTCTTCCTCTTCCTCCCTTTCTTCTTCCTCTTTCTTCTCTTCCATTCTCCTCTGTGAGGGCACAGGGTTTGCGATTTGATGCACCGTCCTTGCCAGCCATTGTCACACCAGATATGCTCCATTCATCGCTGTGCCTGCTGGCCTTTGAAAACAAGCTCCGTGGCCCTGCTCTGTTTGTTGTCAAGAATGAATGGCTTGAAGTAGGAATGTTTCCCAGACGGGAGGTGAAGGGGTCAGTCTGGACCTCTGGACATTTGCAGTGCTTTACTTGCAGGCCTGTCACATGAAAGGGAGGGTGACTCCCAGCGCTCTGATGGCAGTTTGTGTATATGCCGCTCAGATCATGAGATTGCCTGTCAGGTCATCTGCTGTGAAATCCATTATGAAAAACACCCAGAAACTGATGCCTGGCTTGAAATCCTTAGTTTACTAAATTGCAGAAATTATCTTTGGAAGGTTTTGTCATATATATATATATATATATATATATATATATATATATATATTATACAAAAGTAATGTTTGCAATAATGCCTCATGCAAAGTGCTAGTTGAATGAATCTGTCACTGAAACTTCAATTCCAGATTACCACACGGCAAGATCTGCTATTATAAATGAAAATACATCTTTAGAAAGTTCACAACAGTTTGAAGTAGATGAGCTATTGAAATGTAATAGAAAAATCTCCCCTTTACAGATTAGTCAAACAGTGATTGTAGTCCAATATGTAAACACAGTCTCACTTTATTGTCAGGGTAAAATGGTCCTTAATGTGCTGCTCCAAGAGCAGGTTAGCATTACCTAAGTCTACAGATAATGATATAAATTATCTTTAAGAATTCTTTGCTGTGAGTATGGCATGGAATTCAAAAGCAAATAGAAAATCATTGCATCATTAAACTACTAGACTTTTTTGATAAGTTGTGGGTTTTTTTTTTTTTCATCTCTGCAAGCTCTGAACCATAATTTACTAGAAGAAGGTGACTGAACAGTTTTTAGGGTACCTTTGAAAGTAAATTTTATCAAAAGAGGCTTAAAAGAGCCACATCCTTGAGGTGACAAGATCAAATGTGAATAAGTTAGTGTCACTTCCACTGCACTGTGCTGCTCATTGGGCGATAGAGGGGTACAGTCTCCTTTCTGTTTATTTATTGTCTCATTGGATGATTATTATTTTATGGGAGATTAGTATGACTGTGAGTTATACTTTTTATAATGAAGATTGTGTTCACTTAGTTTGCCAAATGGCAAAAAATCGTGCAAAGGAGGAAGTACTAAGACTTATAATATGGGAAGACTGAAGAAGAGAACTGTGAGAACCCTGGACAAATAAATCAGAACTTATTGTACTTGCGATTTTTACTTAGAGACCAGCAACTGATATCTACAGAATTTTATATTGAGTGTTCTTATTTGGAAACCCTTGACATGATGATTCAACTTCTGAAATGAGTAGAGTTGGGTGAGGGAGACAAAGAAGAAAGGCGTGAGCATGAGAAAGAAACTACCGTTCTTTTGTATTGTGCCTATCCTGAAACAAATGCCCTCAGAGCGGACGAGATCATGTCTATTTAGTCAGATTCTAAGGCTGGCCATGGCACATGTCACCACTATACCTTTTTTTTTTATTTCCATAAAACAGTAACCTCTGTGGTCAGTGGCTTCAGAGTTGTCTAGAAAACATGCATCAGATGGTATCAATGACCTCAAACCACCAGGCCAGCTCTCAATTAGTAATGAGCAGAGCTGGAGGGATATATTATAGCAGTTATAAACCATAAGAAGGTATTTAAATAGATAGATAAGACACATGCAAATCTTTTCATTGCCATGACAACCATCCTGATATAGGTTTTCCATATGTAGCAAGAAGGGCAGAGCAAAAGGCACTGGGAAAATAGCAGGAACCTGTAATGAAAATGAACCCTGGCAGGGGATTAGTCCAGATCTTCATCGTTTATTAACTCTTAATAGAATCAAACTTCTGTAGTAATGCACTCCTCACTGCATCAGAGAACCTTTATTTCCAACCTTCAGCTGAAGAGTTCTCAGCTATATGACTACATCCTAGGTTCCAAATCTTCACCAATGACTCTGGCGGATGCAAGAAAAGAAAGAAGGAGAATGCCAGTGTGCTCCTACATGCAAATTCTTTGGTGCCCCAAAGAGCCTTTCTGAGAGGGTTCATCCAATACTCAAATGGTTAATTCATGTGTGATATGCCTTTGTTTGTTTTTATTGATCAAAGAACCTAATGAATTCCTAGATGATCATATAATGAGGTAGTACATCCCATTTTAAAGCAGGATGGTATCTGTTCATGTGCACATACTTTCAGGCAGTAGAAAAATAAATGCTGCCTGCCTTCCTCTCTCCCTCCCTCTTTCTCGTTTTCCTTCCCTGTTTCTTTGCTTTACTCCCTTCCTGTCTCTAGCTCTCAATTCTGTTCGCTTTTTCTCCTCCCCAAATTCTTCATTTCTTCTAAGTGCCAAAGGAGTTTCAGGGCCAGCTCCAGGCACTGAGGACCCTGCTGTGGCCTGGGCAGGTCTGTCTAGCAGTGCTTTCTCCTGCCACAGGTCTGCAGAATGAATCGAGTCCTGCCTGCCAGCCAGCCCAGCCCGGCCCGCTCCACCCTGAGCATCTGTTCAGAGGTGAAGGATGAGGGTGGGAGAACACAGTGTACTTCCAGCATGGTGTGACATTTTCCTCTGCAGACCACAGACCTCCACAAAACCCTTGACTCTTTTGAAATATAAATGGCAATTCTACTTGCTGCTTTTAAGGCCAAGACTGGTACCGTCAGGGGCACCACAGAATCATTAACACTCTTCAATCAGATCTTTGTATGTTCAATCAATGTAAGGATTCCTTTAGACACAAACTGGCATTCCAGTACGCAAGGGGACATGGGTGAAAGCAAGCTGGTTTATTAATTAAAGTGATAATAAATAATTCTACCAAAAAACTTCAATCTGTTTAGTGTAAGTCTTGGCTCAGTCATCCATGTTCTGAAACTGTTTTAAAACGTGGGCTTGCTCTGTGCTCTTTCTAGCATGAAACCAAATCAAAGTCAAAAGGACCCTTTCCTATCACAAAGTAACTGAAATGTTGATTTGCTAGTAGCCCTGACAAAATAAACTCCTCAGGGTATTATTTAAAAACTCTTTGAGTGGCCAAATATTATAGCAGGAGGCAGAGACAAGAAATGGTTAAACAGGGAGCACCCCTCAGCAAAGCACAATTTAAAATCTCATTCACCAGATTCCACCTGTCCTTCGGAAAACAGTCTAACTTTATAGAAACTGAAGACTAACCATAGCCCCGAAAACTGTTGATATTAACACTGTAGGGCATCCTGTGTACTGACATCTCAGTTCCTTATCCAGAGTACGTGTTCTGTCTGACAAGTTTTGGGGCTGTTGTTTTGCCTTCAAGATATTCAGATGTTCTTTTTTAAATATCTGGGGTTTGAATTAACAATCTTTCTGTGTATTTAAAGCCAAAGGAACTTGGTCTGGTCTGGACAATCCTGTGAGGCGGTTTTATTTATGAACACCATCCCTGTCATGTTAATTGTACCAGGTTTCTGATTAATCCTAAAAGAACACATTACCCAGTGGATTTGGAGGCGTTAAAGGGAATCTGCAGGGTGACTTTAATCTTTATGTCTTTATATACTGGAGGGCATTTTACTGCACCTCTGCACTGCTCTCTCTACACAATCATTTTCTCCTTTAGAAATGTAGCCATTTGGATCAATAGCTACAGTACAATATATTGTACTTCTGATGGGGGGCCTCCTAGGACAGTTAAGAAGCCTGGTGATTCCGCCAAATGCTTGGTTATACTCTAAAACCTATTTTTTAAAAGAAAGTTAGCACAACATATATAGAGCCAAATTTATGGGCATTATAATGAAATTTTACTTACTCTACTTAACGTATATTAAAATGAAATTAGGAAAAATGAAGTGCAAAAGAACATTTTGCAGCTTGAAAAATAGAGGTTTTTAATGGGACGCCAGAGCAGTAGCAGCTAGAAGTAGATTTCTCTTGGAATTTGTAGCTGCTGCTCCCAAACACTGAGATTTGGGGTTTGGCGTCTATTTCTAGCTGTTGTGATGACTGTACACTTCTAATGTTGGAAAGAAAAGGGGGGGAAAAATCTCTGAGACGGCCACAGATGTTTTCAAAGTGCACTGAAGATGGAGCAAGCAAAGATGTAAAGAAATTATACATCCCTCACAGTGTTAACAAATGTAGGCTGCAAGTTGAAGATTTTACTGTAAATTCTTTATCTATAAACAAACTGGGTTATCACAGCTGTTTATTGTACTGCTAGCCCTGGTCCTAACCTTTATGTCTTCATTGCTTACATACCATTCCCTTGTTTATGCGTCTGTACCATTCGGTGCCCTTGAACTTGGTCCCTCTGATCCCCGACCCCTGCCTGCTCGCTCACTCACTCCACTCACGTCTGCAATCAGTGAATCTGAGACAGGCCCTGGCTGATAGCCGAGCTGCAGTAGGGCAATTAACACAGAACTAAAGTGTCATTCCTGGCAGGGTGGGGAGGGTGGCAGACCACAGATGACAGTTCTCAGTTCTGAAGCTGTGACATCCAGGCCAGACCTGGGATTACAGGGAACAAGGGGGGGGGGGGTGGAGAAAGAGGGAGTGAAGGAAGGGGGGTTGTATTTGGGGGGAGAGAGTTCCTCAAAGAAAAGAGCTGAGTGGCTTCTCTTTGAAGATGTGTTTATTCCCTGTATCAGATTCCAGCTGTCTGACCAGTTAATTGGATGAATATCTAGAGGAAAGCATTCTGTACACTAAGTGAATTGGGGGAGATGGGCGTTTTTCTTTTTAGAAGGAGAAACTGCTTTTTCTTTAAAAAAAGAAAAGAAAAGAAAAATAGAAATCACCAACTCTCAAACACCCTTCAACAGTGTTCCTGCCAGACTTAGATTTAAAAAAAGGAAAAAAAAATATCTTTCATTAAGTGCTGCCTCCCCCAACCCTATTGCCCACTCACGTTTTCCCCTGTAGCCACCTACCTGCTCCAGCTCTGATCTCTTAATAAAGTTGGTGTTGAATAGAAACAGAACACCCAGGTGGCTGCCTGCTGAGAAGAAACTTCATTTTTACCCCTTTCCTCCAAATAGCTCTGGAGACCTACCTGTGCAATAAGAGAAAGCTGTTCTCAGGCACCCCAAGTCCTGAGGTCTAGAGGGCACCCCGGCCACCAGGGGGCATCATGGATCTTGAGCTTGGATGTCCCGGTGTCAGCTTCTTGGGAGTTGAGCAAACCAATTTTGAAAGCAAAGCCAGCCATTCTCAGATTTGAACACTCTCCCCTCCTTCATCTCACTCTAGGCCTTTGCCTGCTATTCTCAAATATTTTACTTTTTCATGTGATTGCTTCCCATTGTTGGGAGACCATGTTTAGTATAGCAGCTCTCACTTACTGTTTAATGGATATCAGGAGTTCTATAGACTGTATCTTATTTATTTCCCACCAACAGCAAATGAGTGAAGAAACAAGACCACAAAGCATGGGTAAGTCTCTCCAAATTCCAGATGAGAAAGCTGAGACTCAAAAGCATCAACTATCTAGATGTCCAAGGTCAAATGCCTAGAAAGGGTAGAACCAAATTTCAAGCTGTGCTGATGTCAGAAAATATGTCTGAAGCATTGGACCGCTGTCTCAGCTCTGTCCTGTATTGGCTGTGAGAGCTTGGGGGCATTCCCTGAACCAAGTAGTAGGATGGGGATATGAACCCCACCTGCCTGCCCCTCCCCATAAGGTTATTGTGATGATTCAGTGAGTAGATGCTGTATATACAAAGTATATTAGAGTAAGTCGCTAGCACATCCTGAGAATCCTGTTATGTTGTTGTCTCATCACCATCATTATATTGCCTACCTGATTATTTATAGTGAGTTTATAGCAGGCCAAGGAAGCCAGTGTGGTGATTTGCACAAAACAATTTGCAATCTGCAGAAGTAAGGAAGAAGAAATAGAAAAGACTCCGATTTTGGACACAAGATAATTTATTTGTGCATCATGTAATCCCCTCTCAATAAATGTAGGTGATCCAGCTATGTTATTAGTTCACATAAAGGATGGGTTATTCAAAAGGACTTCCTAGGGTAACTTTTTCACAGTAATGATTTGTTAGTAATGTAGCTGATAAGACTTTGTTATTACTATATCTCATACTGTACAGGCTATCACGTGTTTGTGAAATGAAGGCAGCCTTTTCGAACTCTGCCTTAGGAACATGATATATTGGAATTAGCATCTTGTCCAGGAAAATAACCTGCAAGTCCTGGATATATATATTTGATAGTGTGATACTCCTATTAGCATTAAAATAGGCTTCAGAAATCATTTTAAGGATGAGGTGATGGTATAGTTAAGTGAGATGATGGTTTTCCATATGGTTCAGTGGTAGAGTCCAGCTATCATATCTCCTGGTTCAGCACTTTGTCCTGCATCCCACCCCACCCCACCCCACCCCACATCACCTCTGTATTTTCCAACGATGTACAGAACTCAGGAAGTGACAGGTGTGCTCAGTAATTATTACAATATCAAGATTCATATCATGTGGCACTCAGAATGAAGAGAAAAATCATTGTTAGTTACTGTTCTGCAGCAAAACTAGGTAAGAAATTCAGAAATTCAGATTTCAACCTTGAAATCATTAGAGACATCTTCTTTGCAAAGTGGCACCGCTGGTAATCTGTCCCCGATGCACAGATTTGTATTTGTGTTTGTTATTGCCTTTGAAGCATTCTGGATAGTTTAACTGAAGAGCATTGGAAGTGAACAAACCTTTCCCTTATCCCCATGCTGTTGTCAATTCCACTCTTACTTTTGAATGTTTCTGCTCTAGTTCTGTCCTCTCAACATTTAACCACTGTTTCCCATACTATGTGGAAACTCTGTTTCCTTGAAAGAAGGTAGTTTTGTTTTATTTTGTTTTGTTTTGTTTTTTCATAGAAAACATTTATGTGACTAAATAAGTTTGGTGAATTCTGAATGGTTTAAAGCCTTCATAGGGACTTATGACAACATTCTTTATATTAGAACTAGAGGCCCGGTGCATGAGATTTGTGCAGGGGAGAGGGTCCCTCAGCCTGGCCTGCGCCCTCTTGCAGTTTGGGACCCCTCAGGGGATGTCCACCTGCCGACTTAGGCCCAATCCCGGGATTGGGCCTAAGCCGGCAGTCAGACATCCCTCTCACAGTCTGGGGCTCTCGCAGTTTGGAACCTCTCGCTCCTTACCACCCGCCTGCAGCGGAGATGGGAGAGGTTCCTGCCACCTCCTCTTTGCTCGCCAGCCATGAGCCTGGCTTCTGGCTGAGCGGTGCTCCCCCTGTGGGAGTGCACTGACCACCAGGAGGCAGCTCCTGTGTTAAGTGTCTGCCCCCGGTGGTCAGTGTGCATCATAGCAACCGGTTGTTCCGCTGTCTGGTCGATTTGCATATTATGCTTTTATTATATAGGATTATAAAATGATCCAAAGGAAAAATGCTCTTTAATTTTGCTTGGCCTAGCATTGCCTACACTTATTAACAAAGAATTATTTTCTGGAATAACAGTATGTTACTCTTACAGAGTTGTCTGTCATGGGAAGGCAAGTGTGGATCATGTAGGACTTAGAAGAGGCACAACACTGCCCACACTCCATTGGCCAGAACTCAGTCTCATGGCCACACCTGACCACAAGAGAGCCTGGAAATGTAATCTAGCTGGTACCCACAAGGGAAAGGAACTAAATCTTAGGAACAGTTAGTTTTTCCCAAAATTCCCCGTTGTTAACATCTTTCGGAATGAGTGTTCCACATCCAGAGACTGATCTGCCATATTCTTTCACCTACTTGAAGTAAGACTAGAGACACTCTAAATTTCTTCCAAGTCTGAAACCTACCGACAAGTATGTCTTTAAGGTATGCTTGGAAGCGGAGTACACATTTCTGCTATAACTTGCTTAAGTAAAAGAAATGTTCTGATGGAACTTATTTCTCTTAATTACACCATTGAAGAATCAATATTAAATCTTATTTCAGAAGTGGAATGGAGGGAAGCTGTTATGTGGCTTACACATAGATTTTCTGATGTTCTAGGTTAGCACAGGGATAGAGTTTAGATATTTGGAAGGAATGGTTGTTTAGGACCCATTTGGCAGTCTTCTGTATATATCAGATATCTCAGAACAGCGTTGGACCAGTAATAGCTCACATTCAATTCATGGTTGAATTGTCTAACAAATTTTGGAATGTTGATATCCTTGCTTTTAGTTAAAAAAAAAAAAAGGATCCTTGCTTTTAGTTAAAAAAAAAAAAAAGCCATGGTTTGGCATTTAAGCAGGCAGGAAGCAGACTGGCATGCTGGTGTGAAAGTTCTGAAACCTGGCTTGCTTTTTCTCCAAGGCATGTGGCCAACTATTAGCCCATAGGAGTAGATTACAGGGCTGCTTGAGGGTAAAACCAGGATTTTTCAGGAAAAGAAATAATATATTGAGTCTAGCATTATGATGTCCACATATGTGATATCCCATCACTCCCAATTCTTCGTTTAGATCTGGAAAATATAGTAAAAGACAGTATTGTTAATAATTGTATTGACCATAATTGAACTTTAATACATGTGAAATTAATGATTTTGCAAAGAAAAATCGTGTTCCTACCAGCTCTCTAAGTTAAAATTTAAAACCCATCTTGAAAAGTTTAACTCTGATCAGTTCATTATCATTTCATTTATTGAGTTAGAGCATAACTTTGAAATAATTTCCTAATTTTACAGGAGGGAGGCTTAAATCCAAGAAGTAAAAGTGGCCTGGCCAAAATTACATGTAATATGTGGTAGAACTGATCAGAAACATCATATGTTTAATGGAGTTGCCCAATCTCTAGTTGATCCATTATTTCAAATGATTTAAGTAATGCATTTATATAGCTATTTACATAGCAAGGGTAAACTTATTGGACACCATACATTTACTTTATTTTTTTTTGCAAAACGATTTGAGTGCTGTGATAGGTGCTGGATTTACAGTCAGTAATAACAAAAACAAGCCAGGGGTGGTTGTGAGGAATAAATGAGCTAATAAGGTGTGCACTTAGAATAGGATTTGGCAAATAGTAAATGATCAATAAATGTTTGCTGCTGTTGCTGTCATTGTTGTTTTTCTTGCCTGTATGGAGCTTTAGTGAAACAAGAAAACATTCCCCTATTTGGTTTCTTCTTTGTAAAATCTCATTCATTGTGCTTGTGGCTTCAGGAAATTCAACTTATTCCATGAGAACCCCTCACACAAGCCCCTCATTCTTCATGGACTTCATTCCTTTGTGAGTCCAAGCCAGTGCTTGATTGTGAAATGTTTTCCTGGGAATATTTATAGTTAGCAGCTGATTTGGAGCAGACAAATGATTTAAGCTCTATAAGATGCTTGTATGAATACTTTTTACTGTGTTTTTTTTTTTTTTCTGAATTGAGTGAGTTTGCAGTTGTAACATCTACTAATCTTTCCAGACAAGAGGAAGAGAGAAAGAGAGATGAGGTGGAGAGAGAGAATGCAGGGAGAATGGAGAGAGAGCATGAATAGGCAGGTAATGGTTCAAGTGTGAAATTTATAAATGCTAAAAAATGCCATTGTTGGTGTTGTAGGGGCTACGAAAATGAGTGAGAGCAGATTCATCTTTGTCCTTAGAGGACTTTGCCATCTTCTAATGAGGATTAAAAAAAAAAGTGCACAAAGATGACACGAAGTGGGGGTGGGAGAGGCATGAAGCTCTGTAAAAGAAACAGAAGGGAAATCAGAGGAGACAGAGGCCACTTGCTTTTGAAATCTTCAAAAGCAATGACCACTGAGCCAAAAAAAGGAAGGTGTTTAACTCCTGATGAAACAGCGCTCTCTCCCACCTTCTAATAGCACACATTGTTTAGCACATGTTGTTCATTTATTTGTTATAAAAATATCGGCTTCAACATGCCTATTGTTATATCAGTATTTATTTGCTGATCACTGAAGGTGCACCCTATGCCTGAGGGAATTTCTCTTCAAGTGTTTCAGGTAAGACATTTCAGCTATAACAAAGGTGTGAAGGGTGTAAACTCCAGGCAGCATTGTTATGAAATGTAAATCTGCAATGCTGAGTGACAAGGAAGGATTCAAAGGCATTGGGATTGAAGAAGACAGGATTTCAGCTTGAAAGAAGGGGCTTATTTTCTGGGTAGAGCACAGTCCTAGTTGATGACTACAGTTGTTTCAAGCTTTGAAAATGTTTACAAGTAAACTTATGTTTTCAAACTTGGTGAATAAAACTGTTAAAAAAATTCCCCACTAAAATAGGAAGCAGCCTAGATACACTTCATTTAAAACATACCATCAACTCTACCAGTCAGCACTGAGAGTCAGAGGGTTTTCATCCTCACCGTAATCATTGCAATCCATTACTTTATTCCAAATTATTGCACCTTTAAGTCACACAAAGAAATGGACTAAGGAGGGTGTTCAGTTGGTATCGAATATCTATTTCAAAGAACTAGGTCAAATGACTTTGATCTTCAGCCAGTATTTTTTGGTTTGTTTTCTGTTCAATTAGTCTGTCTAGATTCTTGATAATTGGTGATTGATTATTTCAACTATATTAAACCTCACCCTTGAAAAAAATAACATTTCACAGCCTTCTTAATTTCTTCCTATTGTGAGGACTATGTTGATACCATAAAAAACATATTGGCCACACATTTCCAATTATCTGGGTATTCTGTACTATTAGAAACTTTCATTCATTCATTCATTCATTCATTCAAGTGTTATTGACTATTTATTATGTGCCTGATATTCCTAAATATTGAAGATAAAAATATTGACAAAGACATGTACAGGTCATCTTTGCTACCATTCCAGATTCACTTTCTGCTTCCCTTCTGCTTGTTTTATATCATAAAGCTTGATCTTTATGAAGATTATTAGTGGGCTCTTTTGAGCTCATGCCAATGGGATGCACTGGAAGGGAGAGTAAGGTTAGGGTGCTCTTTGTCTACCCCACACACACACCCCCTCTGCCAGGTTGCTTTGTGTGGCTATGTTCCGCTCCTGAAGGGCAGACTTCTCTCAAGAGGTGCTACCCTTTTTGGGTTCTGAGACCTGCTCCTTCTTCGGGCACCTTTGGATCAAAGGTGTTAATGAAACTGCTGTTATTAGGCCCGTGCACTATTCTTCTTGTGTTCCTCAACACAAATTTTAAATAGCCTTCCTTTTCAACCTTGCTCCAGGGACTCTGACTGATACACTATGGTTGCCATTCAAGGAATTAATACTGGTGGACAAGAATAAATCCTGAATGAACACCTATTAATGTTCATAATAACAAAGTTTTAGGCCTCTCTGGATTCAGATTGTTTTTATCAGCAGTGGCCCAACTGATTATTATATGAAAAGATCTTCTGACACTAACTCTTCTTCTGTTGCAAATATGCTCATAGATTTTTTTTCATCATTTCTAGATACAAGGATATTGTCTGTCAAGCATCCCAGGAGGCTCTTCATGGTTACAAATACTCTGTAACTAAAACTGCCCTTTCTTTGTAGAACACCCAACAAAGAAATTACAAGGGTTTACAAGACTTGGAGCAGGCGTGTCACTTAAAGCTATGCGTGTGTTCTGATCTCCAGCTCAGCTCCCAGCCTGTCTACATAAGACCCATTGTAAGAATCCATTCACCATGTCACATCTTTTCCTGCCAGCATACTTGCACATCCACATACACTTAGAAAACAATTAAAAATTCACGTTGGCTTTTCTTTTCATATTCGCAGTTGTTTCTCACTCTTTTGTTTCCTCTGCTGAAGACATGAACTCGCTCATGCTTTCTGTATGGAAGTCTAACAATTTTCTTTGGATGGTTTTACTTGTATACCTTAGATTTCCCCCCATGTTTTCCTTTTATGTTTTTTTAAAATATGAAGTCTTCCTAATGAAACATTCTAGGTGATTTCTTAATTTCAAGTTTCCTGTTGATTACTAAGATGTTTAAATATATTACAGAGATGTGTTATTTTTCACTTTATCCTTGATTTTTTTTTCTTATTACAACCCAACATCCTATTTGTTTTTTAAATCTTCTCCTGTATGTCAAGTCAACATATTCTTTAAGCTGTTGATGGCGATGTCTCAATTTCTTTCTTGAGAGGCTGTGGGTAATTCAGAAGCCATTAGTGTACTGTGTATGAGTAGTTTGAATTGCTTCTTCCACTGGGTCTTACCTTGAACTTGCTACACTCAATTCTATTCACCATTGTGGCGTTAGATTACTTAACTGCCTTTGGTCTCTCTGATTTTCTTCCCACCTCTTATTCTTGACTATATGTCTAGTATCTGAATAATTATGTGGTTTTTATAAATTTGCTGCCTTGCTATTTATCCCATTTTCCTGGTCGTTAATAAACTTATACAACACCTGTGCCCCACTCATGATTCAGAGGCCATCAACTAATTTCTGGCTGATCACATGATTTATCTCAGTATTCTCTCTTTTAACTAGTTTTCAATCCAATGCTACTAGAATTCAATGACCTTTTAGAAGATAACAAATAGTCAGTTAAGACTGGTATTATTCTGTGAAAAGAAAAATAGTTAAAGCTGTTATGAAGATGCAACCTACATATTACCCTCAGTTAATATTCTACAGCCTCTTTAAATCTCAGCCCATAGCCACCACTTTGTAAAAGTGAAAATGAATTATTTGCCGAAACCGGTTTGGCTCAGTGGATAGAGCGTCGGCCTGCGGACTCAAGGGTCCCAGGTTCGATTCCGGTCAAGGGCATGTACGTTGGTTGCGGGCACATCCCCAGTAGGGGGTGTACAAGAGGCAGCTGATCGATGTTTCTCTCTCATCGATGTTTCTAACTCTCTATCCCTCTTCTCTTCCTCTCTGTAAAAAAATCAATAAAATATATTTAAAAAAAAAAGAAAAGAAAAGAAAATGAATTATTTTCCAATTATTTTTTCATTTTTAAAAAGAGACATTAAAAAAATTTAACAGGCAAGATGTTATGGGATATAACAATATTAAATGTAATTTTCCAATCTGTTGAGAATAATCAACCTACCCATTTATTGAATATTTAGACGTGGGATACACTGTAGTAGGTACTCAAGGGCAGATGAAGTTTAAGACTTCATTTCTTCTGTTAGGGGTAACTAAAACAAAGATGTAATATGTGAACCTATAAAGAGGTATAGAAGCATACAGGTAGCAACATGACATGATTCCAAAAGGTGAATTATAAGCAATTATACATTTCATTATCAAATTAATGGTAGAAGTAATAAACATGAGGCTCCTTAAGGTGAAATCCTATTTGACTGGTTTCATGGTGAAGTAGAAAGAGCATGGACTTGGGAACTCAGACTTTGGTTTGAATTTTCTCTAACTTTCTACTTAAGATCAAAGTGAAGGTGGCTCACAGATGATGCAATGATGACTTGTTGAAAGTCAAACTTTTGATTCTACCTGTTGTTTCTCTCATCCACTTTCTCTCACCCTTCCCCACATTAGCAAAAACAGCTGTGCTTCCAGTGGCTCAAGTTAGACACGTAGGAATTGTCCCTGATTCCTCCTTTGGCTCACAATCCTCACATCTAATGCTTCAGCAAATTTACCAAGTCCACCTCTAACATATATCTTTAAATTAAATCACTTTTTTATCTTTTCCATGACATCACCCTAGCTTGGCCACATCATCTCTCATCTGGAATAGAGCTTTAGCCTCCAACAAGTCTCCCTATTTCTATCCTCACCCCACACAGCTACCTTCCCTGCAGTCATTATAATTTTCTAAACATTCAAATTGTAAGAAGTTCATCTCTTGATTAAAATCCTTTAATAACTGTCACTACTTATAGAAAAAAATCTAAACTCAGACCTAAAGCCTCCCAAGTCCTCCAAGGGTAATATTCTTCCAGACTCCCCAATTCCACCTGTGCCACTCTGCCCTCCCCCCTCTAGCCGCACTGGTCTCACCTCAAATCCTTGGATCTGCCAATCCCATTTCTGCTCATGATCTTTATTTTTATTTGCCGTTGTCTAGAATATTCTTTATATTATTTCCTACTGTTCCATTAGGCCTTAGACTTCCTTAGAGAAGACTTTCTAAACACAATATTTAGATTTCTTTTGTTTTCCACCTTAAATTATTTTCCCAGTTTTTCTTATATTTTTTCCATTTTTTTTTATCATTTGCCTTTCTTCTCTATTTGGGATATCACCTGCAGGAGGGCAGAGACATTGTCTTGTGCACCATTCTGTCCTTAGTGCCTTGTGTATGCTTGGTACAGGTTCGTTTACTGAATAACTGAAGAATAATCCCATAAAATTCTGATGGCTCTCATTCTAATTCATTTGGATGGCTGCCACAATTTGCAGCTTAAATTAGCATCCCTCTTAACCTTTCTAACTAAAGTTAATTCTTTATGGCCCCCAAATTATTCTTATATCTTAATGGGAAGTCCTTTGCTTATGGACAACAATAACCAAAGAAGTCAGACTGAGAAAACACAATCGCTTTTTAAGCTTTCTGAAATGAGAAGTTTAGGTCAGGCTTAGACTAAGTGATATTATATTGATAATATCAAATAAAGCACAGAGACAGTGATGAGAAAATTGCATTGTAAGAATATGGGCCTCCACCATTTCTTTGAGGTAAGATCTTAAGTTAATATTTACATTAAAATTGTTCCATGTGTGAGCTGAGATGATGTCATATGTCTTGGTAGAAAATATGAGAAAGTTCTAAGAATGCTTTCTGATAGGTTTGCCCTGTTCTCTCCCGAAGAAGGGAAAGTGTGCAGTGTCGCTCCAATAGAGGAGAGAAGCCATAGGGGAAAAGACTCCTCATGGGTCTGTGAAACCATGTGCTGGTAGCTAAACTGCTAACATTTGATGCAATGCATTATCTGCCAAAACCACGTTGTTTTAATTATTGACCATGGCTCTTATATTCTCCTATGGAGTTCACCCAGAAATGGAAGAAGTTACTGAATTTCCCTTCTCTAAGTTAAAAGAGATTTGTAAATCCCAGCTCAATCCTCAAAACCTTGAATCTGCAATGAGACCTCATTCTCTTCCCCTTGGCATTGTCCTGCCTGTAGCCTCTTCCAGAGGTTGGTTCTTTTTCATTTAGTTTTGCAAGTCTCAGCAGCCTCACACTGCAAGGCGATACCAAGGTAGAGTGAGAGTGTGACCATAAAAATTACAAGGTGCAAACAAATACCGCAGGTTGTCTGTGTGCTTATCAGCGGCACCCAGAGACCATCACACACAATCTAATCAGCAAATCACCTACATGCACGTTATCCCATTGGCCACCTCAGGTGAAAATGAAACAGCTGTTTAATTTAGCTTTTATGAAAGAAACTCATATCCTGAATCTTTGATATCTTTATTACTAGTGCACTTTATTTATTTATATTGTGGTTATTTGATCTTCCTTGAGATCATTGTGTTGTTCTAGAATTGTATTCTCCCAATGTATGATGTGCATACTGTAGTATGGACAATGATTTTAGGGATTACTTTGATGAATTTAAAATAATGTAATAGTGGTATATTTATTTTTAGATGTATTAGAAAACATATGTATGGCCCTGAAATCCCTGATGTATGCCTTAGAACAAAATTAGGCAAGGAAATGGGAGTTGATTTAAAGTATTTTTATGATAGAATAAATAATATTATAAATAATACTCAGATCTGGACAAAAAATATGAACATGGTAAGTGACTACCTAAATTTGGGGGAGCATGGTAATATTCCCTAGTCAGAATCTCACTTGGTTTATAACAGGAATAAAATAGGTTCAGCAATTTCATTTTCATTTGGCGACTTGGTAAAAAAAGAAAGTTTTGCTTGAATGGAACCCCCAAATGAAAGTCTTTGCAACAAAAAAATGCCAAAGGTGAGAGTGGGGCAAAAAGAGAGAAGGGATGGGGGGCAAGCATGAATTTGAGGTTCTGGTTGTGACTGACACTTGTGTGTCCCTCTGGTAAGGGGAGGAAATACAATTTTGGAACCTGGACTACTCAAAACCTTAAAACTTCCCAAGAAAGGAGCTTTGGTGGGTCTGAGACTATGCAATCGCCAGCCACAACTGAATGCTTTATTGCCGTCTGGAAGTGTTTATTTTCTGAACATAAATTCAGAGGACAGATTCAAGGCATGTCTAGAAATAAAGCATATCATCATGTGAGCTGAGCTGACAAGGACAATTTACTGTACCCTGCATTTGTTCTGGGCCAATCGTAGGAGAGCTGGCGATTAACATTCTAAAAACCCCTGCTGTTCAGTTCTGATTGTCCCTTCACTGAACTTTGGAATGGAGTGGATTAACCCCTTGAGGGATTCCAGTGCAGAGTCCAGAGCTCCAGAAGGGACACTTGTTCCATCCCAAGAGACATACTCGGTGTCAAGATGTTCCTGTAGCAACAGGCTGGCTGCTAATCCTGTGCCCCTGAGGGCCCTGGGAAGGAAGGGGCAGTCACGCACTAAACTGTCTCCTACAGGCGTTTGCTGAGAAACTGAGGTTTGGGATTTATTGGTTAAATTTCCATTTGATTCTGCAGTAAAGATGGGGCAAGTGTTCATGCTGATCATTTGAACAGGGACTGCACATTGGAGAGGCAGGAGACTATATTAGTGGTGTTTAGTAGCGTGAATTCCAGACTCTGATAGAGCTGGATGTGAACAGCTACCCCTCTATTTATAGGTATATGCAGGTTATTAATGTATCTGACCTTTAGTTTCTTATTTACAAAGCAGAGAGTAATACCAATGCCATAAGAAAGCTAGAATTCAATGAGATAATGTGTGTGAAGTGTCTGGCTCCATAAGTTCTGTGTCCCATAATTATTGTTACTTACTAAGTATTATTATTTTATTCACATACTGAGCAATAAGGAACTGAAGAGAACATTCTTGCTATTTTTCTGGAGACATAGGTGTAGTTTGACACCACTTTTAGAAATCCTAATCTCAGCTATAGGTGGCAATGTTTTAATCCATTAAAGAATGTACATCTTTTTTTAAACCTTAAGGACATTAGATTGGGGAAAAAAACTTTCAGTCTCAAAACATCTCAAAAGAGGAAATTGTAGAATAGTATATAGAGGCAAATTCACATTTACATAGCTTACATCACCCTGATGTGCAGAATATTAGAAAAAGAGCCCAGAATTTTTATGTTAGAAAAAGAAATTGGCTAAGGTAGTTTGATATATTTGAGATTATGATTTAGTGTATGTTCCTTTCCCACTATACAAATGGCGAAGCATTTAAAGTTTGAATGTGTTTATGATAAGGCATTTCCTGTCACTTCCATTTTGGGTTCTCTTCCTCAGATCCATGCCTTCTGCTTCTGGTTCCTTGTCCTAACAGGGAACAGACATCAGCAGTGAGATGGGTGTGTGCGGGGGGATCACAAGGAAGCATTTATCTGAAAGGGCATAACTTACACTCTTGCATAATTTTGCTGAAAGACTTCTAAGCAACCTATGGAGTTACTGGGTAGACAAGGATTTTAGAAATACGGGTTTTATCTTACTTAACATTTATATTTTGTTCTTAAACATTCATCTAAGAGACTGAAAACAATTTCATTGAATTTTTTGAAACAAACAAACATAAAACAGCAACACTCTACAAGTCTTTACTGTTTATTTCGATGGTTCTATGGACAGACATATTCATGGCATGTTGAATTGTGAGCTGAGCATATCCAAGGAGCAGAGTTTTCCTTCCTTCCTTCCTTCCTTCCTTCCTTCCTTCCTTCCTTCCTTCCTTCCTTCCTTCCTTCCTCCCTCCCTCCCTCCCTCCCTCCCTCCCTCCCTCCCTCCCTCCCTTCCTTTGTATGTCTTCTGAGTTTACCTTCTGTGAAGGTAAGCCTACATTTTAAAATATACTCTATTGATTATTCTTTATTTTTAATTTTGCCTCATCTTGACTCATTCAAAATAAGGATCAAGGTAACCCACATGGGATTCCAATTACTAGTTTTGTAGTTTTTGCTAATATCATTATTTGTGACATCCACATTAGTGATACATTTCTCAACTATCTATATAATGTAATAAGGCTATTATTAGAAATATACAAAATGGGGGAATTAAAAAACAGGCTAAATGGCATATTCCATTTCTCTCACAGATAACTCCATATATTACTGCTGTTTAATAGTTAATGTTCTTGTTTTTAAGATATTAACAATTTAGTGTTTGTCCTGCTCAATCCACTTTCATAATGAAAAGCTCAGTGTGTTCTATGGGCCTTCTATCACGTCCACACTAATTGTGATGAAATGCTCAGTTAAATGCACCAATAAACATTTAAAAATTGAGTAGAAGGAATGCGGGGAAAGTACTATGGCTTTTAATTGATATGCTGAATAACAGTGGTTGTAAATAGAACTAATGCATTTGATCTTTTTTTTTTTTTTTCTAGATGTGATTTAAAAATTGTGGTGCCTGGAATAACCTCGTTTGGTTGTTCAAATTCTAGTTAGAGTGTCTGTGTCTCTGTGTTAGCCCCCCTGGACTTTCTTCTTTTTCTCTTTTTCAGTGAAAAACAATTTGCTAGTAATAATTTAACTTTGTGACCAAAGTTCAGTCAGATTAATATAAAGGTTTTCCTAAAATCTGGTTCTCTGGTGACCTCTTAACCCTCCATCCTCCCCACTCCTATATTTTTTTCTTACTTTTCTTACAATCCTTTTTTATGTTTCCTGAGTCAGTTATGTTTTTCTGAATTAATCTCAGGACTGAGGGCCACTGGGCATTTTTCAGTTTTATGTAATGTCAAAATTATAGGCTTAGTTTTGAGTCTTGGAGCTGTGCTATGCTTTAGTCCCTGTGTTTAGTTCTTATTTTTATTGTATGTCTTTTGCAGGTTAAGAAAGACTTTTTCATGGCATCCCTATCCTTTCCATTAGAATGTTCCTACTTGGAATTTTAGTGGCAGCTTTACAGCTGCAGAAGTCATTCTATCCAGACCATAGTTTTTGGATGCCCAAGGCTCGTCAGGACTTGAAGGTCTACTTGTCTGGCCTTTGTCTGCTACCACCACCTCCACCCCCACACCAGACCACACCAAGCTACTCTTTGGCTCTCTCAAGCCTCTGCCTTTGTCCTGGATTTCCACAACTGCCCTTTTCTTCCTTTAAGGTGGCTCAGAAGATATCACTTCTCATATCCTCTGACACTCAGGGTCTTCAGGTTTCCTTAATCACTGAGACCAGGGATCTCCAGGTGCTATCACACCGCACCTGTTGACTTGACTGCATTTTCAGTCCAAATAGCAGGCCCTTGAAGGAGAGATCCTGCCTTTCTTTGAGCTTGTCACCCAGTGCTCAGCAGAGTGCTTGGAAATGGCAGGGTGCACTCTTTTGCTGAGTGAATGTAGGAATATACTGTAATGAATGAATGAATTCTCCTAAGCTAATTCCACACCTCCAAAATACTAGATTATAAAAGTCCATGGACTTGGCTGTCCTAGAAATTATTGCTTTTTTTTTTTCCTTCTCTTTTCCTGGGACCAAGAAAAAAAATTAAGCTAAAGACTATTTTCCGGTACCCATTAAGCTTTTCAGCAGTATTAGGTATAAAAAGAAAGAGATGGGAGACAAGAAATTTTCTTTAGGAAGCTCGATGTTCTAAAATATATTACTTGACATTGCTATTCATGCTGTTAAAACAGCACTATTTCCTGAATGCTTGGTGATTGCTGAACCATTGTTTAGGACTTGACTGAGTGGCTAAGACAGAGTGGGAGTCTTTTGATTAGAGGTGAAATGAAGGCCAGAAGAGACCCGAAATGGTAGTCCCTACTCGGTTTCTATAGGTCCAATAGTTTCCCTTAATTTAGGGCCATTGACAATAAAAGTAGTATCAGTTCAGGCCCCTCCCGGAAGTTTGTAACCCTCCCCTCCTTTTTTCTCTTTACACACATGAACACTTTCTATTTTCTCTTGCCTGCTAGGAAGTCCTACACATGAAATTTTGGGAATATTTTAATGTTATAGTAATGTAGTACGGCTATCCCAGCTTTCTATCAGATGTGGCAGGCAGCCAAAAACTAGAATCATTGTTTGCAAACTCTAAATATAGAGTCAAGATTTATATGAAGAAAACAGATATGTCTTGTTATAAAACCATGAATAAGCATTGGCACAAACATAATAGTTTATTCTTCCTTGATATCGCTTATTTTAAATAGCTATCTATCTTTTACTGAGATGCTGTAGAAAGACACATTACAGAAACATTTGCTTCAGCGCAAAGTACCGGAGGGTCGGTTGCTCTTTTCTTCATGCAGTTAAGACTTCATTATTTCTAGGAGGTGATGAGGGAAATAAGAGCCTAAAGGGAATTTGGTCTCTGAATTTCAGGTAGCCCATGGGATGTTATGATTCATAATACATCATATTCATCTCTAGGTCACTGTTGATGTGGTTTGATTTTTTTCTTTTTTTTTTTCTGGATTTTCTCTAACTTTGCATAAAAGGTTGCCTTAATCCTGAGACTTCTCTGGCCTTTGGTTTGCAAGATTTTGCATTCGGCAAGGAAAGAAGCCTCCCCCATGTCCCATCTGGGCTCCTTTCCACTTCCTTCCCACCCTGGCCTCTCTCTTCTGATTTCCATCCCCTTTAATCATTTCTGCCTGGTCCACAACAAATGGGCAGCAGGGGGGAGAAAAGACTTTCAGAAAGAGTTAAAAAGGATGGGTGAAATTCCTACAATGTACACCATATGGCCTGACATTTTCCAGATTAGGTAAACATTTCTATTGGGGATAAATAGTCCTGTACATTGATGTTAAGAAATTGCATGAGACAAGGACACATTCAGCATAGTTATGCTATGGAGTAATGTTTGCTCAGTAAAAGAAATATGAAAACTCAAGGGCAAGCGGTGGGGGTGGGGGCCTTGGTACAGTCCAACTTTTGAAAGAAGGGGTTAAAAATCATGAGTCTGTGGCCAAAATAAATACTGTCTCCTCTAACTGGAACCTAAGTAATTATTTTCAAATGCCTGTGCACATATACACAGACATACACTTGCAAGAAATTCCCAGCAGTCCATCATCAAATCTCTCTAAAGGATTACATTTTGTCAGAATCCATTTCTGCGTGGCCCACACTTGCAGAGACACTGGCAATGGCCGGCCAGTGGATCCTAGGTGGGTTGTCACCAGTGTGTGTGCCGGTGTTGGGTGTAGACTGATCTGCTCCTTGGTGAACAGCCCCAAAGCCATAGATTTCATTTGATCTTTGCAAAGGCTAACATCTGTCTGCTGTCATTTTAGTAAGATTGATGACAGGCACGAAAGAGGAGAGGGGAGGGAGTGGAGGGAGCAGAGACCAGGAGAAGGAGCTCTGGGCGGCCCCAGTGGCGGTGGCTGAGGCTGCCAGGGGTCACTGCTGCAGACTCTCTGGCCTATGAGGGCCCTGGCGGGAAGCAGCCGGGCCCCACACTGGCAGTAATTGCACTTGGTTGTTACAGCTGATAGCTGGAACTCCAAGACACAAAGGCGGCATTTTGCACCTTATATATCTTAATAGATTACTCACATTGCAAGCAGCACCAAGCTAAATGTTATGACAGCCATAAGAATGTAGTTTGCTGTTATCTTAATGTAGCTGGGCAGCACAGGGTAGAGCCATCAAAAAATATTATATTTTTTTAAAGTTTCCAAAAGAAACTAACTGATACAGACATGGAGCTATTTTTACACGTAGTTTTGAATTTTGGCAAACGCCTTTCAAAGCATAATTTTAAATATATACACACATATTTCACACATGCATATGGATATGCATGTATGCACACTTGTATATGCATTTGCTCCATATCATTTTTTCTTTCACTGCTTCCCTTAAATTGTTACATGAGCACCATAAATGGAAGATTTACTCTAGATATTTTTTAAAGGGATGATCTTATATTTGAAGTTTGTCTGGAAAATAGTAAAAAAAAAAAAAAGCATTATTTTTGAAGATATAAATGGCTCACTGGGAGATTTGGCATGAATGAATGAACGAGTGAATGAACAAATGAATGAATGATGACATAGACCTTCTGTTAACAACATGGTTTAAATATGTTACATGCATCCAGTTTTTCTAGGTACACACACCTGGCAGGAAGAGGCATCTGGGGACCTGTGAAGCAAATGGAACTTGATAGAGTTAAGCACCCCACAGAACAAGGGGAGTCCAGGAGTGGCAACGAGACCTGTATCTGTGCATTTGCTTGTTTTTGTACTCGTGTGGTCAGTGTTTGATTTGAACTTGCTGAAGCAGTGGCTGCAGGGAGTTTTAGACTAGTTTGGGCCTTTATCAGCAGGAGGCAGATTCCATTAATAGAATTTAATTCTGACACACAGAACACTTTCCACATTTAGTTGGAAAGTTAAACAACTTTGTTTTACTCAGTAAGAGCCCTCAGGGCCTTAGGATTCCTTGTGACATCATGGTGATGACATGATAGAGTGGCTGAGTTTTTCCCTGCCAATTTATATAAATTTCAGGACAGTCTAAATGATCAAATCGTCACGTCCAACACAGTTGTTCTACAAATGAGAAAATGGGTATTTGAAAATATCAGTCTCTGAATGCCGAGCCAGAATTCTCTCTAATTAGGCAAATAAAGTTGTGTTTTGATTGTGTTCCTGTAGAGCTGGAGCAGCCGTGAGGGGGAGAATGACTGTTTAAACATCAGAAAGGAGTGAGCACACAAATGAGTCTAGGTGCCGTTTCCACAATATCAAAGAAATTGTTTAAAATGTGTAAAACACCAGTATGTTGTAATAATTTAGGTGATTGATGTACTAGTATATGGTGTCAAATCATTTTTTTAATACTGTTTGGTTCACTGAGTTGTACTATTATTGGGGGGAATTTTAAAAACATGTAAATGTGTTTATGGAAGTTCATTATGTTTTAGAGGAGGGTGGGGAGACCTTCATTATAAAGATTGCTCCTTCCTTTCTGAAGAGTGCCAAAATTAGGAAATCTAGCTATCACAGAGCACAGAGGGTTATTTAGTCTGCGCCTGTGGCTTTTTTGTAGGTGTGTTCTCAAGTTCTCAGTGATTGATTCTGCTGGATGAATCAGGGAAGACATATTCCATTGAGGGCGGGTGAGTCTATGGCTGAAATTGAGAATTCATGTCTGAATTCTCAATTTCAGCCATAATCTTGGTTAATAAGGTCATGTTTAGTGTGTTTTTTTTTAAGTATCTTCAACAGCCTAATGTATAATTTATATAACGGTCTTAGCCAGGGTCCATGTACATTTAACAAGATAATGCAAGCAAGTCTAATTTAGGGATTCTGAGATTTGAATCTTGAGCAGGTTAAGGGGATCAGCCACGAATGGTGCGGCATGGAGGACCTAGCGACTGGGGAAGCCTGAGGGAGAAGAGGAGCGTACAACAACCAGGACCCTTAGGAGCTACAGCCGTTTATAGTAGGTTGAAAGATAGTCCCTCAACAGATGCACCCACCCAGAACCTGTGAGTGTGACCTGACTTAGAAAAAGTCTTGGCAAATGTAATTAAGTTAAACACTTCTAGGTGAGATCACCCTAGATTTTACAGGTGGGCCCCAAATCCAATGGTAAGTGTCCTTCTAAGAAGAGAAGACACAGAGGGCAGAAGAGAAGAAGGCTATGGGAAGAGGTTGGTCTTCTACACAGCCAGAGGCCAAGGAATGCCTAGAGCCACCAAATGCTGGAAGAAGAAAATAAAAAATAAAAAATTCCCCCTAGAGATTTCAGAGGGAGCATGGCCCTGCTGACACCTTGGTTGGAATTCTGGCCTCCAGAGCTGTGAGAGAATAAATTTCTGTTGTTGTAAGCCTTCCAGTTTGAGATAACTTGTTATGGCAGCTCTAGGAAACTAATACACCATTGGGCAGGGACTTCCGGATAGGAGCCACTGCCCACACAGCTCATGAGGCGGAACCAGGAAAGCAGGGACAACATAACACATAGCCTGCCCTCCTCCCGCTCTCTGAGCTCCCAGTGGTGCCTCCCACTGGCCCAACTGCATCAGAAACTGAGTTGAAGAGGGCCCCGGGGGGTTGGTCTAAGGAGGCCAGGCTTTGGAATACGGAACGGAAGAGTGGATTTTGGAGGGGAAACAGAGACTACTGGGTACAACAGTGATGCAAGATGTATTCCCTTATAACTCAGTTTCCAAAAGTCAAAACTTTATAATGTCTCACTATTCATAGGAAGGCTCAAAAGGTAAACTCAAACTTCCAGTTATGGATTTGGGGGTGGGGGTGAGGGTAGTAATGAATGTTGCAAATGTGTTTAGAGTTGAAATTAATACAGTTAGGCATGTATTTTAGAGGACTGGGAGAAAAAATTACATAGTAACTGAACTATGTAGGGAACTCCAAGCTAATATGGAAGTTAAGAAAATATCCACAAAATGAATTTTTTTACTTATTCTGCTATGTTCTTTCCATGCTTCCTTATATTCTGCTTTTGGTCAATTATTCATGAATTTTTGTAAATTCAGATTTCTAAACTATCTAGTCAAGTGAGGATTTGAACTTCCTGTGCGAATCTCAATCTTCTTATAATTAGACAGTGGGAAGTGAGAGGTTTTGCAACTTTTACCATCTCAATTACTATTCACCCTGCATTTTGAAACATCAAGCTCATTGTGGAACAAGCCTTCCTCCTTTCCAATTCTGCATGAAAACCTGGCATCCTGAAGTGGAATGAACCTTCATCAAGGGGGACACTATAGAAAAATAATACTCAACACATTATGCTCTCAATTTAGTTGTTTCTTTGGCAAGTGCTTATTAGAAAATATGCTTTCTAGCTAGAATGTGATGTACAATGTCTAAATTAGCACCATTTTATGCACTTATTTGCCATTTTATATGTCAGTTTCATGGTAGCTCATAAGGAAAGTTCCTGTGTCCAGGTGCTCCCTCACAGGAAACTTTTAAGCAATAGTCACCAGTCTCCCCGGTTGGAAGTTTCACAAGAAATATTAAAAGGAGCAGCAGCATCTTTTCCTGGACCTTCATCTCAGTGGGATGTTCCCCGAAGCAATGCATTGTTCCAGCACTGGTCTTTCTATTAAAATTAAACTATTGATTTAAAAAAATTCCCCCTTGGAGGAGTTAATGAGACACTCTCTTACTATTTTTATTCTATTGGTATAGTGAAAAGTCCATGAGCTTTGGAATTTGACAGACCTGGAATTGCATTATGATGTTGCCACAAACTGCAAGTGGAACTTGCTTTTTTCATCCCCCCTCCTAAATCTCAGAATTTTTACATGTAAAATAGCTGATTACTTGGGATTGCTGCAAGGATTAAACAAAAATATGTAAGCAAAGTTACTCATACAATGATTGGTCCACTCATTGGAATTCTCAGAAGATATATAGTGATTAAATAAATGACCTTTAGATTTCTATGAAAGTAGGAAATACAACAAAATGAGATAGAAGGAACTGAAGTGCTTTGAACAGTTGTCTTTGATTTTATCATCTTGGGTTCTGTGGCATTCCCCTACCTCCTTCTTCCTTTTTTCTCCCTCATCTTTTCCCCCACAGCTTTGTCTAAATCCATAATTTATCCCCCCTCCCTCGTTGTGTTTTATTTTCTACCCATTCTTTACCCTCCTCTGGCTGTTTGGTGCCCCAGAGAGAGCCCAGCAGGAGGCTTTGGCCAAGTGCAGTCTCCCCATTTCCCTCCCCAAATTAAACGCAAGCTCTGACTTGGCAGACCAGGTTCATTTTCTTCAGCTCCCCGGGACCTGTGTGGTATAAGGAGCTGGTCTGTTGCTAATTAGAATCAGTGACCCTGGCCTGATTCCAAGATTTAGAAAAAGACAGAGCGACCCAACCTAGCATTGCCTGGTAGCTGATACCATTACTTTTCTTCTGGCTCCCTTTTCTTCCTGGACCCAATTAATCCATTTGTCCACTCCCTTGAAGTCCATCTCATCAACTGTCTGCTAGATGGCACAGAACACACAGTTTCAAGCTTTGCAGTTTGCTCCTCTTGGTTACAATAGCAATGCTTACCGTGTGATGGATAAAAAGGTGAATGATGTGTAGCTTAAAGTCAGGCATTGAGCAACAGCCAGATGAAAATATTTGTCTGAGTCCCTGCTTTGAACAAGTGACACAGTTTCTGTCTCTGTCAGGAGCTTTTCTCAGGTAAATTGTTCAATCTTATTAAAGCATCACTTCTGGTGGGGGCAAATTGTCACATGCAGGACATTTATATTAATCCGGATATATCTGGCTGTTTATAATACTGTCATAACAGTCACTTCCTGAAAGAAATGTCTCTTCTAGGATCTCCACAAAACATAGAAGAAACTGGTGATGAAAAATTTACTTTATAAAAGTAAGGGATTAGTTTAGAAAGCGAAAGAACAGGACACATATATCCTAGTGACACAGGGAACTATGATCTGGATATTATGGGTTATCACAGTTTTAATCCTGTTTAGGGCAAAATATTATGCTCAAGTTGCAGGTGCTATAAATGTTACAAAGTTTGTTTTCTATTCTCTGTTGTAACTGAATTTAAGGAGAAAAGCTTCCATCAAGAAAATAACCTTCCTTCCATGGATTGAATATCATTAGAGTCAGTATCTTTACCAACAAGGGTGTTCTCATTGTAAGATTACTAAAACCTATGTTCTTTCCCACGGGCAGGAGACATTTACATGGTCCAGAGCAGTCAAAAACAAATAAAACTGATCAATGTGAATAAGGACAAAATACCAAACACCTATATCCAGTTTACAAATGATGTTCCAGAATGAAGAGAGATGGGACAAAATTAGAATGAAGGTTAGCTTGCTTTTTCTATTGAGACAAACATTACAAATACTTTGCAATGTCTAGTAGCCCGTTTATATTTACTGCTGCTTTAGAGTTTGTTCTCCATGCAGACAAATTTGAGATTGCACTGAAAGTGGAAATTGGCAAGGATGTGAAGGAGAGGGGCTCTAGAATGTGGTATGAGTGGAAATTAAAACTATGGTGTTTGGCTGTGTGTGTTTCATCAAAACAAGGAAAGCATTTTAATAGCAACACAAAGGAGAGCTGGAGATTCAATGACAGGGAAACTCACCTTGTAACAGAATGCTATTTAAAGTTATAAGTGTAATTTCCTCATATCTAACTCCCTTTTGCCCACATATTCCTAGTGTTGAAGACAGTCCTAGGACATGGTAGATACTTATATTTGTTGAATAAATGATTGAAGGAGTAAATGAATGATAATATTCCAGGAACTGGTGGCATGTTTTACAAGTGTTATTTCATTTGACCTCCTGGCTGCCATAACAAATTCTCTCACAGCTCTGCAGGCCAGAGGTCTAAAATCTAAATGTCCATTTACAAGTGGACATTTGTAAATGTCCATACAAAGGAATGATATTCCTTTGTATATATATCAGATTTTCTTGAGACAGCATGGAGGGACCTGGAGAGTATCAAGTGAAATAAGCCAGTTAGAGAAAGACAAGTATCATATGATCTCACCTAAATATGCTCTTAAAGTTTGCTATTCCCTCTTTTGAAACAGGAACTCAGACCTGAGCAAGATGCTCAAAACTATGATTAAAAAAAATATCACACACACACACAACCTATTACAGGTCCCACAAAATCCAAACTATTTATTGTTTATGATAGTAGGAATTGGAATAATTTATTTTTTTGGAACAGGTTTTCTCATATCCTCCACCTTCATTTTTTTATATTTTGGAAAAACAATCTTGTTTTTAAAGGGAAGTCTTATAGAGGAAAGGATAAAGAATTAAATCTAAATACCAAGGGATATGTGTAATAACTAAAACACTTTCTCTTCCATGCACTATTCATTGCCATGCACCATGTGCCTGGCACAGTACTAGGTAATTGGTTGCATTGGTGAACAAGACAGAAACTAGCTCAGATGTTGGTGAGGGAAAATATTGAGGAATCAGATAATTAAAAAAGACAGCAAGAGAATAATAATGGCTAATGTTTCTCGAGTATGACATTCTAGATACTAGTCTAAGTGTTTACCAGGTGCTAATTTATTTAATTTTCATAAAGAAAGGTAAGAAATGTTTCAAATGGTCAATATAGATTGAAATGGGGGTGCATGGTTGGGAAGCAACTAACCCAGGGACAGAGGCCACTGAAGATGTATTCAAGGCCAAGTTTATAGCAGTTAACGGGGCCCCAAAATGTTCAGTAGCACCTTCCAGGCAGAGGCACCAGAAGAGCAACATTGCAGGGACCAAGAGCACAATATATATTTGGGACTAAGATTATTTAAATGTGACTAAGTGTCAAGTAACAAAGGGGTTTGGATGAGACATGAAGCTAGAGAGGTAAGCAGAAGTTGTTTGAGTCTCAAAAGGTAATGAAACCCTTTGACTAATGGGAATTTTGAAGAGATATTTTTTTCCCTCCCCTCTTCACAAGTGTTCAGGTGACCCCTCTGTGTGTAGTACACAGCAGCATCCACGGGCTCTGGAAGGCTGAGGGAGCAGGTTCATCACACCCTCTTCTCTTTCCTTGTCATCACTGGTCTTGCTGCTGCCATTGATTTCTTTACAGGGGAAAAACAGACATGACTCAGCAGATTCTAGCAAACTCTAGTTCATTTCAGTGCTGGTCGAATGAGCCCCCTTAAACCACTACTGGTTTATTCTCTCATCTCCACATCTTTGCTCTTCTCTTGCCAACTTTATTATAATACACACACGGTTGAAAATTAGATTGTACTTTTTATTTGTAACTCAGCATATTGTAGGTTTTCTAAAAATACCCATTAGTTTGTTGGTCATCATGCACCTGGAAAAGTTGGTAATGAATTGCATGTTACTTTCTAATATATTTAAATAACTATTCTAGCATTTTTATTTAGTAAAATTGTTTTCATCTTCATATAAAGATTTAATCTTTACTTAAAAACATTTGCCTAAAATATAAGCATTCAATTGAACACATGTAAGGCACTCAAAAATTGCATTCCAAGCTGAACAATAGATTTTAGAATTTAGGGAGTAAGTAATGAGGCATGTTGCTTCTGAATTATCACAAATATATATTTTTTATTTGAATGAATAGACATTAAATGAACTATATTAATTTATTTATTTTAATGCCATTAATATTAGTTTGTGGAGATAGAGGGTTACATGCACCACTTCTCTGCTAACAATTGTTACACCTTTTGAATCTCAAAGGCAATCTTTATAAAATGGTAATGAGATGCAAATGTTTCATGTTCTGCTTTATGTTTCAAATAACACATGCTTTCAGATATCTGTTACTTCACAGATCAAAACAATCTAAGACCATCAGATCTGGAAAAGGGCACTTGAAGTCATTTGGGGTGCCCCATTGCGTAAATGAGCTTCAGGTTCACATGAAAGAGCTTATCAGAAAAACCTTATGTGCCCTAAACTGGGGAATGTAAGACTTTTACCTTATAGATCTGGTGTTTTTTATCTTAGATTTCCAGAATGGGGAGATGTAATAAAAGAAAAAATAATATTAAGAAGTAAATCCGGTATCTCAAATGGGAAAAGAGAGAAGGATGTGCAGTTTTCTAGGCTAAGTTTTCTGAGTTGCAGAGACCAATTTTCTGAAATATTTGTTTCATATTTCTGAAGAAAAAGGTAGAGAAAACAGTCCTCAATATTGTTAACTAGGAGTGATGGTGATAGCAAGAAGGTGCTTTCTGAATGGACTGCTGTTGTTGAACTGTACATTTGCAAATGTTTCTAGTAGGTAAATAGTAGTAATACAGATTACAACACCAGGCTCTGGAATTTAGTTCCATCAACCACAAACAAGCCTAGAAGAGGATAAAATTAGCTAGTGTAAAGTTATAATTATTAAAAATATATCTATTTGTGCCAGACCAGTGTGGCTCAGTGGTTGAGCATGGACCTATGAACCAGGAGGTCACAGTTCAATTCCCAGTTAGGGTACATGCCCAGGTTGTGGGCTTGATTCCCAGTAGGGGGTGTGTAGGAGGCAGCTAATCAATGATTCTCTCATGTCACTGATGTTTCTATCTCTTTCTCCCTCTCCTTTCCTCTCTGAAATAAATAAAAATATATTTTAAAAAATAAATATATCTATTTGTGAGGCATATATTGAAGATCCATAAATGTAATCTGCCTTGGGCAGATGGAAACATACAATTGGTAAGGGGTCTAGAGATTGTGATTTACTTTTTAACTATGTAGTAGAATCCCTAAAATGTTAGAAGGAACAGGACCTGTGAAAGAGGAAATGAGTGGCCAGAATCGACTCTGTCACACTCGCCAAATGCACACCCTCAGGTAGAGACCCACGGTCACTCTTTCAGATGCTGTTTTCAAAACCCTCACAAAAGACAGTGCAGTGAGTATATGTATTCATGATGTGCATATCATGTGCTCAGCTCAAGGATATTTGAATGATGCATTGAGATGTATTCCTAAATAAGTATTCAGCATTTGTAAACGGCTGAGAATGGGAAGAAAAAACATATGTGGCTTGATTTTCTTTAAAAAAAAAAAAAAGTCCCAACTCATAAAGCAGAGCAGTTCCTGTGAGTTGGTGTTAATGCCCCATTACACACCGAGGCCTACTCACATGTGTTCACATGCACACAATCACACACACACATAAACAACCATGTGGCATTGGTGTGCACTGATTGTTTTTACCTTGTGATTCACTTTTCAAACCAAAGGGGGCCTTAGTTCTGGCTTACAGGCTTTCTCACTTTGCATGGCTCTCTAGACCTCCACAAAGATGTCTGAGAAAGATTCTAAAGATTCTCCAAGAGCAAACCCGAGACCAAAGGTTTTTCACTGTGGAATGATTGGTTGGATGTGTGTGTGTGTGTGTGTGTGTGTGTGTGTGTACACATACATTGAAATATGGATAACTTTGTTTTTTGTTTTTCAGGCAAATAAGGTAGTTTTATTTATTTTTAATTCTTTATTGTTGAAAGTATTATACAATATGTCCCTCTTTTTCCCCCATTAACCTTCTCTAGCACCCGCCTCCGCCCCAGGTCTTTAGCACCCTATTATCTGTGTCCATGGATTATGCATATATGGAAACAGCCCAAGTACCAATCAGTAGATGAGTGGATAAAAAAATATGGTACATTTATACCATGGAATACTATGCAGCAGCGAAAACGAAGAATATCTTACCCTTTGAGACAGCATAGAGGGACCTGAAGAGTATCATGCTAAGTGAAATAAGTCAGTCAGAGAAAGACAAGTATCACATGATCACACTCATATGTGGAATCTAAGTAACAAAATAAACTGGTGAACAGAGTGGACCCAGAGTCTTGAAGCATGGAACAGAGTGTGGAATCTCAAAGGGAAGGCGGGGAAGGGTGGGTGGGAGGTAATCAACCAAAGACCTGTATTAATATATGCATGGCCCATGGATAACTTTGCATTGTCTCTTTTTTACTTCTTGGACCAATCCTTTATGACATACTGAAGGGAGAACACAGAGTCACATCCTAGGTCCATGGGTTGGCAAACTGCGGCTCGTGAGCCACATGTGGCTCTTTGGCCCCTTGCGTGTGGCTCTTCCACAAAATACCATGGCCTGGGCTAGTCTATTTTGAAGAAGTGGCGTTAGAAGAAGTTTAAGTTTAAAAATATTGGCTCTCAAAAGAAATTTCAATCGTTGTACTATTGATATTTGGCTCTGTTGACTAATGAGTTTGCCGACCACTGTCCTAGGTGATCTCTGTTTTCTCTGACCTGGCAATTAGGGGACTTGCAGATGCTGCCTGACTTGAGGCTTTTGCCCTGGACTGGGCTATTGGGCCATTGATCTCTGAGAGGCTCCTACATCATACTACTAACTGCTGCCTAAGGAATAGAAAGGTCTATTAACTAGTGTTTTAACTTTTGCCCCACAAATTAGAGATATATACTAGAGGTAGAGGTAGAGGTAGAGGTAGAGGTAGAGGTAGAGGTAGAGGTAGAGGGTTATAGTGGGAAATTAAGTGTGCATATTGATCTCTTAGACATTTAAATTTTCTTCATTTGCTAACATATTCTACACACTGAAGGATTGTCATCCCAAAACAGTCTTATGGAGTAGAAGATAACTTTTGTGATCTGACAACCTCATGGTCTCCTTAGTGTTTATCTGATCATTAACCAACAAATGTTCATTGAGCACCTATCACAATGTGCAAAGCACTGTCCAAATCACACTTGCTGTATGCAAACTCATGGGATTGTGAACTATTTGAGAACAGGGGCTATATCTGAATCAGATGTGTATCCAATATAAAGTCTAAAACATAGTAGACAACTGGTAAATGTCTCTTGAATAAATGAATACACAATTGTTCCTTCTCTCTCCCATTGGCAATTGATTTAAGAGGATTGGTTTTATTTTTTGCTTTTTTAAACCCTTTTTTTTTATTTACCTGAATTAATTTGTAGAAGAAGTAAAGGTTGTTGTGCTAAATTAAATCAATTAACTAGATTAAGTTGCTGTACTCGATAAATTGTTCTATAGATGTCCTTTGCAATGGGACTTTGAACCTCCTGTCAACAGGAGAGGGGGTCTGTCACTTCACTCCTCTGGAGAGTTAGGTTGGTTTTGTGACTGCTTTGGGCCAGTAGATGTGGTGTAAATGACAGTGTAGGTGTGCCTGTTCTGGCTTAAGCCTCAAGAAGACTTGTGTTCTCTGTCTTGGGCTTCTGGCCCATGAGAATGTTTCCTGACTAGACTAGTACAGGAAGAGAGACAACATGGACCAGGGCCAGGTCATTCAAATCAAGTCTGTGCCAAGTCAATCAGTTCCCCAGCTGACCCTCCCGCCTACTGCAGGGGTATGAGCAAGGCTATCCCAAATAGGCAGAGCTACCTAACAAAAACATAGACTTATAGCAAAAATATATACCTTTTATTTTATGCCACTGAGCTGCTGTGGTTATTTGTTATGCTGCATTATTATGACAAGAGATAACTAGTACAGACATCTTCAAGTCAACTTCCTACCTGACTTTCTCTCTCTTTTCAGTGTCCAGTAATACACTTTTCCAAGATCTCTCTGCTCTCAAGAAAATTTCTGGTTTCAGTGACTTACAATAAATTTTGATGTAATAGATTACTTATTTGCAAGGTATTAATATATTAAGCATATATTCTTTGAAATGCAGCCTTACATATACCATTTTTACACCAATTTATTCTGTTTGTTGACCAGAGAAAAGAGAAATGGCAATAGAAAGAATAGGAGTAGCAGATGTGCAACGTGGACAGCCCAACCTCAAAGACTTATAATCCCGAGACATGGTAGCAAATCTTTATTCGTCTAGGAGTAAATAAGGCTGTGTTCACAGTCCTTCCTTTCTCAGACCTTTTAATCTAAAAATATCAGCAGTGGCTCAATAAAACAGAAGAGATGATAAAGTCAACTATATAAAAATGGGCCTGTTCAAAAAATGATTTACACTTATTCAAGTCACCAAAATGTACTACAATTCTAATAAGTTGTTTCAAAATTTCAGACTAAAATGAACTGATCAGTAAAATGCCTAACTTGTGTGCCCTGTTGATTTCACCAATTTGGATATGAACGAGCTCTCTCAAGAGGTGTTTTCACAGCAGAAGTGCAGTGGGTGGTCTTTAATAGCAAAAACACATAAACAGAATGTTGAAATGTGAAGATAAAAATGAAGACAATTTGTAGAAAGAAGCCAAAACTTAATTTTGTGAGTAGAGGATTATCTGGCATGACAGGGAAGAAACATGTGGGAGAAAATAGCAAGAACTACTCGTTTCATAATCTAGAAAGTCTTCCCAGATGAGTTGGAAATATCTAAGTTTTTGAAGCAAGGATTGCAGGTTCCAGCTTTAGTGGTGCTCTGGGGTTTTAGAGTTTTGCTCATCTGTGTGTTCCATTAATGCTTAACTGAGAAACCATTGCAACACTTCAAGAATCGCAGATCTTACTGTGGCAACTCATACTGAACAAAGCTTTGCACTGTGTCTTCTTTTGTTTTGTTTTTCATGACATCAGCGGTCATTTTTGGAGCATCCACAACATGTATGAAGCATCAGAGTTGATATGGATTTTACAGGATAGAGAAGGCAGGTTACTGTCCATAAAAAAGTTGGCCTGTAGGAGTCCTTTCATTCATTTAGTTCAGTGGTCGGCAAACTCGTTAGTCAACAGAGCCAAATATCAACAGTACAACGACTGAAATTTCTTTTGAGAGCCAATTTTTTTAAGCTTAAACTTCTTCTAACGCTACTTTTTCAAAAGAGACTAGCCCAGGCCGTGGTATTTTGTGGAAGAGCCACACTCAAGGGGCCAAAGAGCCATTTGTGGCTCACGAGCCGCAGTTTGCCGGCCATGGATTTAGTTCAATGACTTAATTAATCAACCAATCCATCCATCAGTCCATATCCAGCAGGTGTGAAACATCAGAACCCTGCAGTTTCTTCAGCTTCTCTGGGCCTTAGACAGGCGCTGGAACTTTCACATAGAAGGTACCACACAGTTATTTGTTGACTTGATTCAAGTGTTCCTCATATTTTGATGGACAGTTTCCTGGGATTGCTGCTAAGAAATCAGGAAGAAGAAGGAAGGCATCTGGAAAAGGATTTTTCTTTTCCTGTGGTATCTGGACCACTCTTTAGAACTGATCTTCAGCTAAGAAAAACAACAGACGAGAGCCCCTTTTAGGTTGCATGAATCCAAAATAAGATCCAACATAGCCTTTGCATTTCTCAATTTTTATGTGTTTATCCTTGCGGTGTTTAATGTGTACATATAAGTCCCAGCAAAAGTAGCTGAGAGAAGTGTTTTGGTCACTGGTTGGATTTGGTCTAGATTTTTATAAGCCTTGATTTTGCATCTCAAACATATTTAGTCACGAAACCTTCTGTCCCAATTTATTTTAATTTGCCAAACATATTTCTGGTAGGTTTAACCCCATCAGGTGCTCAGCCCAATCAAATACGTGATTTACAGAAAACTAATGAGCTCTCCTATAGAGCATATGCAGCTTCTTGCCCCTCACTTGCCCCCCCCCCCCCAGTCTGTGACATGCCAAGGAGCAAGGGTGATGCTCTGAGGTATTCTACACCAAGGACAGATCTTCAAGATCAAATTGGGTAACAACAGGCAAACAGGTCACTTTTACCATCCGAGGTATAATGAATGAACCGCGTGTATTGGACTAGATGAAGCAAGTCCCACAACACAACTTGGTATT
Organism: Cnephaeus nilssonii; assembly: GCF_951640355.1. Lineage (NCBI taxonomy): Eukaryota > Metazoa > Chordata > Mammalia > Chiroptera > Vespertilionidae > Cnephaeus > Cnephaeus nilssonii. The sequence goes on along the minus strand of NC_137086.1, from coordinate 33,708,599 downwards.
GCTCAGACACAGTTAATTTTGGGTCAACTTTTATAGCAAATATTCAGTGTTCTACCCAGATTGCCTCAATGCTCACCATTCTGTGCATGCTGAAAGCTTTCTTCTGTAAGCACCCCACTGCCTGAACACTTTCTCTGGCTGTTGGAGCATGTCCAGCCTTCATATGGGGTATGCAAGAGTTCTGGGAGCCAATATCTGAGTGCACTCTTGGCCAGTGACCGACAGAAGTTGGTGGATAAATTCAGCAGCTTTTTTGGCCTTCAGGTGGGATAGCTCTGCAGGTTCCACACTGTCATCCAGTGGTCTCCAGCAGGATTGAGCTCCAGTTGAGCACAGTTGTAAATGACTTATAAACACACTCTGTTGGCTCCCTTCCTTTTCCTGCCCCCTTCCTCACTCCACTCCTAGGTCTTTGTGGAATCACTCATTGACTAAATCCTTATATCAGGTTTTAGTTCCAGGGAAATCCAACCCATACAACTGTTAGTAGGAATTCTGCATTTGGAGAGAGAATATCTCAGACAAAGCCTAGCGTAATTCAAAAAGAGTATTAATGTTAATTGTTTTTTTCTTTCCCATTAGCTTTTTCCAGTTCTGAATTATAGAAAGCTACTAAGAAGGCTTAAAAATACAATATTTAAATTTAAATATTAAATTTCAAAAGATATTTTAAAATATCATATGTTTTCCCTCCCTCCCACTCACCTGTCCTCCCTCCCTCCATCCCTCCCTCCCTCCCTTTCTTTCTTCTTTCCTTCCTTCCTTCCTTCCTTCCTTCCTTCCTTCCTTCCTTCCTTCCTTCCTTCCTTCCTTCTTTATATTTAGTTTCTGGTTTATAGCCACTAGAATGAATGTCTTACATCCTTGAGATGAACACAATATCATCCTCATTGACCTAGCAAGTCATTTTTTTCGATGATGACAAGCTAGGATCACGCCTCATAATGACTGCTGCACGATTGTCTTGTTAGGAAAAGGGCTAAGGTGGGATCATCTTTAATGACAGTGAAAACACTTCATAAAACCTGACTCCTCAGTTTTACAGGCATGAGTCTGGAATTTTAGCAGATGTAGACTTACTAAATCGGTCAGTCAAAAATTATATCAGTTGAAGTGCAATGTTCCTGGCAGTCTAAAAATCCTGTGCTTGTAGGTGATTTGGAGGGCATTTCGTTAACTCTTTAATTGGTTGTTTCGATGCTAGAGGCAGTAGCTAATTGCCTGTAGGTCACTGTAGTCCTGGAGCTTAGGTAAATGTATATTGTCATATGTCACATTTTCATATGGTTCCTTTGCACAGGTTGGGAGAAATGATTGCTGCGTAATTAAAATTAAGACAAGGTGGGAAAAGTGATTCAATTAAAGCCCCGAAGCCATTGCACAAATTATCTGATATACCAAAAACTAATGAATAGTTATCACTACTTTTATCTTTTGCCTCCTTGTTCTTCAATCTTCCGTAAATCACAGAATGCCAGAGCTCTTTTCAAGTTTGTCGTGGCTGAATGTTGGGTGGACAACTGGTGCCAGGCGCAAATGCCCAAGAAGCTCAGTGTTAAAGTACACCTATGTAGAAACTTTGCGGATGGGGACTTAAACTGAAACTAACCAGAAGAGAAATTTAAGAAGTCTCTCCATAGCCCGATTATTTTGAAAACATCTGTAATGTTTCAGTCTGCAGGGAGCAGGTATTATATACCATGGTGAGTGATGACAGTGAAAATAAATGAGATATGTCATACCCCAAACATCCCAGGTTTTGCATCATTTATTTTACAAATCTCAAAAGGTTCTCAGGAAGCATTAAGATGGAGGCAAGAATGAGAACTTTGTGATACCATAGCTAACAACAATTTTAATTGTACACAATATTGGTATAACAGCTGATTGCCTATCTTGCTAATATAAAATAAAGTAAGGTGATTTTTGGTTTTTAATTTAGAAAATTAAGGCTAAGGGCTCTTATCTCCTGAATTCTATGTGTGGAAAGAAAGCTGTTCACATTCAGTCTGGAGTTTATCCACATACAGGAAGGAAGCAGCCTTTGGTCTCATATGAAAAGCTGCTTGTTGATAAGCCTCGTGGTCTTCAGGATCCTTATTTGAAATCAAAATCCTCTTGGGAATGTGTCAGAAAACTAACAACCTCTACCCATGTATAATTGCTACCGTTTATTAACACTAGTTTTCGGGAGTTTCACAAATAGTATTATCTGATGTTTACAATAACCTTGTAAAGTATCACTTTCATTTCATTTTAGAGTTGAGGAAACTGAGCTCATGAAGGTTAAATAATTATACCAAGGTCATCTATCTGTACTAGTATATGGCATAGAAGATATTCTCATGTGGTTAGTCTTTCTGTTGATGCCTTACAAACTATTGTGAAACTCTGTGGCTTAAAACAGAAAGCATTTTATTGCCTTTCACGATTCTGTGGTGGACTGGGTTCAGCTGAGCTGCTCTTGCTCTGGGTGAAAGTAGCTGAATCTGTAGTCCCCTGAACTTGTGACTGGACAGCATGTCTCATACACAGGTCTGGGACCTTGGGCATGGGGTGGGAGTGGGGGTGAGTTGGCTAAGATTTGAGAATGGCTAGAGCTTTCTCTCTCCATGTAGCTGGAAGACCTCTCCCTCTCCCCATTGCCTTTCCATGGGGACTTCTCCTGCAGGGTAGCTGGATCACTTTCATGGCATATCAAGGCTCCCCCAAAACACAAAAGTAGGTCCTGATGGGCCTTCTTAAGGATTAGACCTGAAACTGGTATGGTGTACTTCCACCATCTTCTGTCGGCTAAACTGTATCACAGGAAGCCCAGATCTATTGTGGGTGGAGGGGTCTTGAATATCTGGAGCTATAATTTATTTGGGACCATCTTTAGAGATTGATGGCTACATGTGTGATTCCAAAGCAGGCAGCATTTTTACTAAGCATCTGCATTGATGTTTATTTCTTCATAAAAGCAAGCATTGTGCCTTCATTTTCTTTCTTTTTTCCTCATCATTACCTCTGATCACATGAGCACTGATCACAGTATTTGGAAGAAAGGTGATTAATCAATGATTTTTTAAATGAACTGTTGTTGAAAAGTTAGGAGATTATACTGCTATGGAATGGTTGTAGGTACATGTTTATAAGATAATTTCTTGAGAAATGAGTTTGGGCAGACCTGCACTAAATATTCCATGATGGCTAGAGATGAGCCAGGAAAAGATAGGTCATTCTTTTGTGCTCTGGAATGTCAATAGCAACAACAATAACAAGATTCTAAGCCTGTCTAAGAACTTCACTTGAATTAATTAATTTAATTCTTTCAAAAATGCAGTAAAATATACAGTATTATTTTTTCTATATTATAATAGGGAAGCTGAGGCACATAAAGTATTATACCCAAGGTCACACTCAAAATAGTGTGTGTAACTTCCTGGTCAGGAGTGTTGAACCAAGACAATGTTTTATTTTGAAGAGTTTAACAGACTCACTCTGAAGATCAGAAAACCAAACAGAACGTATAGGAAATAGGCCCAGTAGTCTGGGAGGGGAGAAAAAGCTATTTTTTGAGTTATACCAACAATTCCCAGACGAGGTGTTCTTATCTAAGGAGGAGCCCTTTCTTACACTCAGTAAGTAAGACCCCGATCTCCCTTTGTTGGCATCCTTGAAATAAAAAAACATACATGCTGAAAATTTGACTATTGTTTAAGTTATCTATATTTTCTGTCATCATTTTATTTCGTGTTTTTAGTAAAGTTTTGTTGAGAGACTGAAGCTGTCTCTGTTGTGCCAAGAATATCCAGGCATCTTCTCTACACTTGGGTCAGGGAGAAAGGGCAGCCAGGAACCCTAGTGAGAGAGGAGAGGTGGGACCATTAGGAATATGTGTGATAAAACCCTAGAGGGGAAACAAAAAGTGTAAGGAAACCCAAGAGAGATTTTTCTTTCTCAATTCCTTTTTTTTGCTGGAACAATTTGAGAGGTCAGATGTACGTTGTGTTTTCAAAATTGAAGCAGTTTCACACTATGTAATACAGTGACTAACATAATAGTGTCCCTTATATAAATAGTCTGTGTCTTTGAAAAGAGGAGGGGCTAGGGCCTCATCATTTTCAGGCCACTTCTGATGTAGGAGATACTGAAATGAAGGAAGCAGAAAAGGAACACGAGGAGCGGGTATTTCAGAGAAACTTTATCAACTTCATGATTTTTCCTATATCTAGTTGAATTCATCCAATCTTAGCATTGAACAATTTTTTTTTCATGTATATGAGGGGAGGGAAAATACAGCACCATTTATACCTATGGCATGTGCCCTTTTGAAAATTGGGAAGACTGAATGTGAGTGGGATGCTTAATAATCCTAGAATTGCGATTTTTTTTTTTTGAGGTGATTCCTGAGAGAAAAAGGAAGGTATCTGGGGCTTGGTTAGAAAGCCAAGGACATTGTGTATTCAGGAAGAAACAGCCATGAAAGTGAAGAATTGGACAAATGGAAAAAGTGGCCCACTAAAAATGATGAAAACATAGATGTATTAATATGTGTAGGTTGGCTTCTCAGTTCTTTCAGCCAAGAGCTGGATATCGCCATAAGCTAACCCAAAAGAGCTCAATCATGAGTGGCATTCTCAGGAAAGAAAGGTCATACCTTTATGTCCTTCCACCACTGCCAGGAGCACCGGTTAATCCCTAGCATGTTCCCTGAGGCCATCCTCACCTGAGTTTTGCCTCATTGATTTCAGAAATTGGATGCCCACATTGTCTTTCATTATAAGAGCTGTGGTGAGCATGACAAATGATTTATGGACAATTATGTAAGTTGAGAGTTATAGAAATACTAGAGGCCCAGTGCACAAAACTTGTGCACTTGGAGGGGGGGGGGGGTGTCTCTCAGCCTGGCCTGTGCCCTCTGGTGGGGAGCGGGCCTAAGCCATCAGTCGGACATCCTTAGCGCTGCAGAGGTGGGAGAGGCTCCTGCCACCGCCCCTTTGCTCGCCAGCCATGAGCCCGGCTTCTGGCTGAGTGGCACTCCCCCTGTGGGAGTACACTGACCACCAGGGGGCAGCTCCTTCTTTGAGTGTCTGCCCCTTGGTGGTCAGTGCACATCATAGCGACCGGTCATTCTGCTGTTCGGTTGATTTGTACATTAGCCTTTTATTATAGAGGATAGAGAATTAGAAATGGAAACTGAAATTTTGGTATATAGAAAACACCCTCAAGGATGCCAATTTTACATTATTGAAAAGATGTCATAGATAATATTTTAAAAAATGGGTTGCTCAAAAAAAAGTAGCCAATCATATAGTCAATCATAAGTCTTTGATCTTAAAAAGTACTGTGACTCTTTCACCAAAAATAAATATTTCACCGAAAAGAAATTTACTTCAGTCAAAAACATTTATAGAAAAGCTGCTATGGGCCAAGCCAAATTTTAGAGTCAGTTACACAAGCCTTTATAAAAGCATGCATATTTTTCAAGTTCTATCCCCCAAGTCTTTTTTTTTTTTTCCTTTCTTGTGTCAAAAAATCAGAGCCAGGGCATCTGTTTGAAGTTGATTCTTTTATTACTGATGGCAACAACAGAAAAAACAATCTACCTAGCTATAAATGTCTGACTAAAGTGAGTCTCCTATATATTGAGATGTCCCCCAAAGTACTAAAGGTGTATGGACAAGGGACCATTTAATTTTTTCTCACAGCTTTGGCACTGAAACTAAGTTAATTAGTAGTTAACTGATGAGTAAATCTCAAATATTTTGATTCAGTGGGTAAAAGTCTCTCGAGATACATTTCAATATATCTAAACCATATAATGACAAATCAAAAACTATTTTTATTTTGGCTTCTCTATTCTGAGCGGTCTAACATTCAGATATGGTAATCTATCTAAGTTTGGTGAGATTTGGAGGGTGGGTGCAGCAACATAACACTGAGCAACAGAAGTATCTCTACTTGCTATAATTAAAGCTAATACACAGTGTGAAAGAGAGTCAATCAAATAATCTAGCAATGGATAGGAAAATCTTCCTGCAGAACATTCTGTGCTCTGGGAACCATCTTGCATGCAATTGGAGGAAAGACAGTGCAAATTTGTCCAGGAGTGGAGACAAACAGAAAGCATGAGTGTTAATGAATGGGAAAGTTTGATAATAATAAATAATCTTTCTTCTTTGCTCTTAGTGCTGTGGTATTTTTAAGAGAGACCTAGAGCCAAATACAATGCAAATTCCTGAATTCTAACTGGTGCTTGGCATTTGCTGTTGAAAAGCACTTTCTTTGGCTTTTGTAGGAATTCTGCATTGTGGAGTAAGTATAGAAGAGGGGCTGCCCTTGAGAGCTGCATTTTCCAAATGGAGAGATTAGCGTTCAGAGAGTATACGTTTGATAAAACTTCCTGGTGATCATTATGAGGTACTGTAGTTGAGTACAAAGGTGTTATTTGGCCCTGCCATATCTGAAATATCAAAAGTTAAAAATTTCCCAGAGATCATCAGGTGTTCTTAGGACCAAGTTCCTTTCAGAATCAAGTACCTTTACTGGGAGGTTAGAGGCAATATAACACTCTAATGGCAATTCTTGTTAGCCACTCAGCTTGAAATCTGTTGATGCTACATTTTGGCAGAGCCACTCCCATTTTTTCCCACTTGATTAAGCTCATAAATTCTCCCTTATTAGAGTCTGATAAACTGAGGTGGAGAGAGATTAAAAGCCTTGTAGTTGCCTGGCACTCTTGGACTCTAAGCTCCCAACCTATTGTTCAGACTGAAAAATTATTATTCTCAATTATAATGTGATTTTATACTTTTTGAAATCAAATTTTTAGTTTTCAGATTTAGGGACAGAATTTTTTAAAAAATAAGTTCATGAAAAATAATAAATGATCATGATCTTAAAATTATATCAATACAGGTTAGATAGTCATTGCAAATTTACTTAATTAGACAGTATAGCCCCATTAGACTTGATGCTCTGTATATGTAGGAAATTGTATAAATTATTTACCAAAAGTTTAATATGGATCTTGGAGTCATTCCACACTTTTTTTTGAATTTCTGCTTTTAGGATTATATACATTTCCTTATAAATCAAGGTATTATAAAATTATGAAAAATGTTGAATTCTGTTTTCTGACTCCTTTGGGTAGTTTTCTGAGTTGAATATCATAGCTCTAGATTTTAATGATCTTTGACTCTGAATGTTTATCATTAGACTTTAGGTCAGGAAAGCCTTTGAACTCATGTTACTTAACTATTTTTTGCAGGAAAGTAAAAATACTTACAATAGCATAAGTTTTGCTATTGGTTGAATTAGTAACATGTCCTCAAAATTTGAATTTTTGAGTCTTAAGACCTGAGGCAGAAAAGGCTCTCATCCTATCAATATTATACTCGAATGGGGAAAACAGAAAATAAATGAACAAATAAATAATTTTAGTTATTGATGAGTGCTACAAAGAAAACTAATCAGTCAATGAGATCAAGAGTGGTAAGGCTCTTTCAAAGAGGATGGCAAATTAAGATTTTTTCTACATTTGAGCTTAGAAGAAGCCAGCTACATGAAAATCTGCAAAAGTTAATTTCAGAAAGAGGGAACAGAAAGCCTGCTCTAAATCATTATTGAGGAAATTTTCTATGATATTAACAAAAAGTCTTGAAGTAGACATTGGAGAGGGGAGTGGTCAGAGAACCTCTCAATGAAATGATGGTTGAACTAAAATATGAAGAATAAATGGAAAAAAAAGAGATTAAATGGTGTGACTCAGCTCGGTGAAGAATGTGATGACAATGAAGAACACTAATGAATAACTATCCAAAGTCCATTCCCAATCCCCTTCTCTCTTGACTCTTTTAACTTGAGAGGAGAACAACCCAAAACTTATTTTCTCACCTTTCCTTATTGTAGAAAAGCCATGTAATTCACTTTTGACCTAAGGGACAAAAAGGAAATTTTTTTCAGGGACTTCTTAGAAAGCTTTGTGTTCCTATTTAAAAAAAAAACAACAACACACAGTCTAGGCTGTGGTGGCTAACCCACCTGCTGCCTTTCATTCATTCATTCAAAAATATTAATCAAGGGCTTACTATGTAACAAGAATTTTCTAAGCAGTGGAAATATGGAAGTGAACAAAATAAAGACCTGCCTTCAAAGAGATCATATTGTGGTGGAGGAAGATGACAACAAAAAGACAGAAACACTCACATACAAACTATATGAAGGTTGAGTGTCATGAGAGAGAAGAGTGGATGTTATACAGGCAGTTAGAAGCTGTCTCTAATAAGACAAAATTTAAAGAAAGACCAAAAGGAATTAAAAGAACAGGACATTTGGTTAGCTAGCTGTTTCCCTGTTAATCACGGTCTCAAACACCTTTAGTGTTAAAGCATTGCTACTGATTGTTTTCAATAAATACCCCTGGGGAAAAGTTGTTTACACAGGGTAAGTGCTGAGTCAGGTCAAGTAAGACAAGTCTTACAAGTTGGGTTTCCAGATAACTTTCAAACAGTTTAAATAATAATAATTAGCTGAGAATGAAGCTTTTGAAGAATTTCATCTCTTTCTCCCACATCAGTGGTTATCAGAGCACTGGCTTAACCATGATTGTGAACTTGGGTTTCAAGGCTACAGCAGAGTTGAGGAGAGGTGGGTAGGAGTCAGGCAAGTGAAAACACCGTAAAAGATGTCATAATTTTTTCTCAAAATAATGCCCTCTGATTGTTGCAAGCTTTTAGTTAAGTTCCAGAATACTGAAAAGTTGATTTTGATGAATTTTTTGAATGTTTTTATTGCTTTTATGTGGGAGGGGACTTTTGGATGCCTCCCCCCACCACCATTTCCACTGACCTCAACTCCCAATTGATTTATAACAAAGGTGCAAAAGCATTTTAATAGAGAAAAGATAATTCTTTTAACAAATGGTGCTGAAGGCATTAGGCATCTATCTGAAAAAAGGAAAATAAATGTTGACCTAAATCTCTCGTGTTGTGCAAACATTAACTCAAAAATATTTCATGGACTTAAAATATATAAGAATAAAACTTTTTTAAAATACATTTTTTATTTATTTAGAGAGAGGGGAAAGTAGAAGGAGAGAGAGAAAAACATTGTTCACTTGTGTCCAAGAATAAAACTTTTTTTTTTTAAGTGGAAGAAAATCTTTGGGATTTTGGACTTGGCAAAATATCCTTTATACTTGATATCAAAAGCACCATCTACAAAAGGAATAATGGATAAACTGGATTTCATCAAAATTAAAAACATTTTGCTCTGGAAAATACCATGTTAAGGAAATGAAAGCAAACAGTACAGACTGGAAGAAAATATTAAACCACATATCTAACACAGGAGTGGTAGCATGAATATATAAAGAACTTTAAAAATTTAACAGTGAAACAATAATCCAATGAGAAAACGGGCAAAAGACATTTAGAGACATTTTACAGAAGAGGATATGAAGATGGCAAATAAGCACATGAGAAGATGTACAACAACATTAATAACCATTTTGGAGATATAAATTAAAAATTAAATTTAGATACATAGTGATACCCCAAGATGGGATATTGCTGTCACCTATCCAAACAGCTATAATACAAAAATAATGACAACTCCAAGTGCTAGAGAGGAAGCAAAGCAACTGGATTACTCATATATTGCTGGTAGGAATGTAAAATAGTGCAGCCACTTTGAACAACCATTTGGTATTTTCTTGAAAACCTAAACATGCAACTACTAATCCACCTAGAAGTTGCCCTCCTAGGCATTTATCTCAGAGAAATTAAAACCTATATTCAAACAAAAAAACCTATGCATAAATGTTTATTGCCATTTGATTGCTAACAGATGAAACCGGGAAACAGCCCAAATGTTCTTCAATAGGTGAATGGTTAAATAAATTGTAGCACGCCTATGCTTTGGAATGTTGCATAGTAATAAAAAGGAACACACTATTTAAACACTGGACAACTTGGATGAAGCTTCAGAGAAATATTACTAGAAAAGTCAATCCCAAAATATTATATACTGTATGACTTAATTTATATATCATTCTTGAAATGACCCAGTTGTAGAAATGGAGATTAATAGTAGCCAGGGGCTAGGGGTGTTGCGAGCAGGTGAGTGAGGCTCTAAAAGGGCAACATGAGGGATCCTGTGGTGATGGAAATGCTCTTAATCTTAACTGTATAGGTTTCAAGACTCTGCAGTACAATAACAGCTTTGCAAGATATTACCACTGGGGAATATTGTGGCAAAGGGTACATGGGATCTCTCTATTTTACTTCATATGTGAATCTACTATTATGTGAATCTGTGGTTATCTCAAAATAAATTCTTAATTATAGGAAAGAAGCCATCACAAGAAATGTGCTGGAACAACTTCATATCTATAAAGATATAAATAGAACTTAAACCCTTATCTCATCTACACACAAACATTAAATTGAGATACATAATAGTTCTTAATGTAAAAGTTAAGATTGTAAGGCTTCAAAAAGCTAATAGGAAATATGTTCATGATCTTAAGATAGCCAAATGATATTTAAACAGGACAAAACAAACAGTGAGAGAAAAACATTGTAAGTTGGACTTATTAAAATTAAAACCTTTCTATAAATCAATATATAGACCATTAAGAAAATGAAACACAAGCCACTAACTTGGAACAAGATCCCCAATACATATACGTCAAAGAGGACCTCTTTCAGAATATATAAAAATTCCTATAATTAAACAATAAAAAACCCCACCTATTTTTAAAAATGGGTCAATAACTTGAAACTTTACAAAGAAAATACACAAGTGGTTAAACAGGTAAAAATGTTGCTCAAATATCATTAGTTACTCATCAGAAAAATATGAATGAAAACTACAATAACCTATAATTTTACATCTTTTGGAATGAAGTTTTCATAATAAATACTGTGCATACCCGAAGTTGGTGAGGATGTAGAGCAACTGGAATGCTCATACATTGGTGATGAAAGCATAAAATGCTGAAACCACTTTGAAAACTTGTTTGGCAGGTTTTTTTAAAGTTATATATATACATTACTTATGACTCACTAATTTTACCCTCAGGTATTCACCCAAGAAAGCTGTAAGAATATTCACATCAGCCTCAATTACAACTGCCAAAATATGTGGAAACAACCCTATCAATAGGAGAATTAGATAAATTATGAATGGACACCCATCACCTACAATAGAATACTTACGTGGCAATACAAATAAACATTTGTTAAATGGATCGCTAAAACATTATGTTGAGCAAAAGAAGTCAAATATAGAAAAATACATGACATATTACATGTTAATGAGATCAAGAACAAGTAAAACTAAGGTAGCTGATAGAAATAAGAAAGTCCTCCTTAGGAATGGGGGGAATTGACCAGGAAGGAATGGAAGGAGACTTTCTGTGGTGATGGAAATGTTCTATGTGTTGTTTTGGATGATAGTTGTATGAGTTTATAAAATTGTCAAAATTCATGGACTGAAGAGTTAAGACCTTTGCCTTTTATTATATAAAAATTATACATTAATAAAAATCAAAGTTTAAAAATATGTAAACATTTGGTAAACTTTCTCTAACAGCATAAAGATAATGTTAGGCTAGTCCTACAATTACCAATTTAAAAAAATTGCATGCTAAAAATGTCCGTTGGGTGGGCTTTCACTTGGACCTTCTAGACCATTAATCTAAAATATAAATATCTTATTTTCTCATTATTTCTCTTGTTTAATCCCCCAAAGATTCGGTTAGTTGACAGGAACATACAAGGTGAAGAGCTGCTGAGAGAGAGAAACAACTTTAAAAGAGAGAGAAAAAAAGAACCCAGAAGTATTCTCCCCTTTCCTTTAAAAGTGTCCAAACAGATTTTCTTTCAATTTGTGAAAAGAAGGAAGTGTCTTTTCAGCTAAATCTTATTAAGGCACCAAAGTATTGTGTAGCCAGATGAGAAAGCTAGCAATCAAAGGGTTCATAACAGCTATGCTGAAAGTCTCTCTCCAGGGCTCAACGTGGAAAGGGAAAGGTGGTGGAGACCCGCCTCTGCGTCGGACCCCCTCGCCAGTCCTCCCTCCGCTAGCCTTCAGCCCCACCCACAGCTCAGATGTACCTGAGAACAAGGTGAAGGATGTCACTTTTAGGGGGAGTCCAGTTCATCTCAATTCATAACCTCTAACTGAAGATAAAATTAGGAACTAAGATGCTTTTTTAACTCTAGTGGGAGTTGGGTAGGTTTGAAAATTACATTCACTTTATATTGTTAGCTGGCCAGTGTAACGCCTTTCCATTCATCGCATTCCACAATTGCAAGGTAACATATATCTTGGAACCGGCTTTCTCTTGCATTCATACTTACTTCTTCCATAAATATAGGTAAGCACCTACTATGAACCAGCCACTGAGCTAGCAGCCAGTTTTTACTCTAGAGGATGAACTGGGCACATGGGGAGGAGATTATGACTGGAACATGCCAGAGGTCACCTGGATGGATGGTGGGGACTTCAATCTGAATCACATAGGATAACAATTAGTTGTGTGAAGTTTTTAATGCAATTAAAATATAGGCAGGGAATCCCTGTTATGATGACACTTTGAGATCATATTCATGATGTTTAAACAAATACTTTTATTTAGTGTAACAGCTTTCACAAGTCCTATGTATTAATCCCTGGGTAGATAACTTGACTGCCCAACATATTTAGAGCTAGGTTTTAACAGAGTGTTTTGGGAGGTTTTGCCACCTTCCTTGGATATGATGGAGGGCTTCTACTTTTTAGGCTAAATGTACTTATTCCTGTGCTAGAGGCAGATGTTGCCCATAATTGGATTTATATAAAATGGTTCCTAAACTTCATGCTTATTGCAAATTAAGTTATATATAGACATGTTTTCAGGGATGGAGAGGATTCTGTTTACATAGCCTCTCATTGTTCTCTAGGGAGAACAATAACCAGATGCAGCAACTCATCTTGGGACCAGGATGATGGGAATTAAGGGGATGATACCCCACCCCACCTCACCCTGAGCATAAGTGAAGGAGGTGGACTCTACCTGAGGGAAATAAAACAGACCATCCAAACTTGCAAAAGGTGGAGTAGCTGGTTAGAGAATAGAATTTGTTTTGATTCTGGTATTGTACATTGTCACCCGAATCTTTTGTCTTTGGCCCCAAATGCCTAGGAACTTTGTTACAAACTTGGGTGGGGGTGGTTGTCAAGAGCCAGCAAAATGATGATTTTTATTTGTAAGAATCTGAAAGCCCCAGTACCTCTGTTTGTGGTTTACTAACAGAGTATGGCTAGGGGACGTGCATTTCCTGTCACTTCATTGTGATGCCTATTTGAGTAGAAAAGAGGAGTTCCCCGAGATTAATAAGCTTATCAGTACCGCCAAACAAACACCTGAGCAATGAGGACATTGTGTATAGCCTTGCAAAGGGATGTCAGCAAAGAGAACAGAACACCTTTTGGAGGAACCTTTGGAACGGTTCAAGACAAGCATTCTAAGAGACGAGCAGAAGAATGGCCATTGCTAAAGAGCACTTCTGAGGAAACTCAGCTGCTCCTTGATTCAATCATGTGGATTTGGGTTCCAGAAATGTCACTAATTTTGTTATTGTGATGGAGGCTGGTGTGGTCTTGGAAAGGGGAGTTGTACTTGCATTAGGAGTCCCAACAGCCAGCTTGTACCCACATTGTGCTTGCTTGCTGTCCTCTTCTGGTTCCCCTATCCTCAATAGCAAGCCCCACTAGAGGCCCCTCATACTAGATTGGGCAAGGTACTTAGTCTCTGGATCTCTGTGCTTCTCTTTCTTCAAACCTGTAAAGTGGAAGATACCATTCCATGCACTTCCTGTTTTTGTTGCTTTTGTTGTTATGGTTTTAATTTGGATTCTAAAGAGCCCAGAGATGGGGAGGGGTAGAGAAGAGAAAAAAGTACAGAAAAAAGGAAGGGAGGTAGGAGAGAAGGAGAGATGGAGGAAGGGGGAGAGACAGAAAGAATTCCTTATAAAGGAGTTCCTGAAATCTCATTAGTAAGGATTAAAAAAAAGAGATGATACATTTTATACTAGACTAGAAGCCCGGTGCACGAAATTCGTGCACGGCAGGGGGTTGTCCCTCAGCCCAGCCTGTACCCTCTCCAATCTGGGACATCCCTCTCACTATCCAGGACTGCTGGCTCCCAACTGCTTGCCTGCCTGCCTTCCTGATTGCCCCTAACCGCTTCTGCCTGTCAGCCTGATCACCCCCTAACCACTCCGCTGCCAGCCTGGTTGATGCCTAACTGTTCCCCTGCCAGCCTGTTTGCCCCCAACTTCCCTCCTCTGCCAGCCTGGTCACCCCTAACTGCCCTCTCCTGCAGGGTTGATCACCTCCAACTGCCCTCCCTTGCAAGCCTGGTCCCTCACAACTGCCCTCCCTTGCAGGCCGGGTGCCTCCCAACTGCCCTCCCCTGCTGGCCATCTTGTAGTGGCCATCTTGTGTCCACATGGGGGCAGGATCTTTGACCACATGGGGGCAGCTATATTGTGTGTTGCAGTGATGATCAATCTGTATATTACTCTTTTATTAGATAGGATAGAGGCCTGGTACAGGGGTGGGGGCCAGCTGGTTTGCCCTGAAGGGTGTCACAGATAAGGGTGGGGGTTCCCTTGGGGTGTGGGGCAGCCTGAGCGAGGGGCCTGTGGTGGTTTGCAGGCCGGCCACGCCCCCTGGCAACCCAAAGGGAGGCCCTGGTATCTGGAATTTATTTTCCTTCTACAATTGAAACTTTGTAGCCTGGGGCGGCAGCCATTTCTGTGGCAGTTAATTCACCTTCTACAATTGAAACTTTGTTGCCTTAAGTGGGTGGGCCCGGCCAGGGTGTGCGGAAAGCTTTGCTTCCCCTGTTGCCGCCGGCAACCCTGGCCTGCTCTCTCAAGCTCCATTCTGCCGCCATTTGTTTGAATTTGTTTACCTTCTATAATTGAAACTTTGTAGCTTGAGTGGAGGCTTAGGCCTGCAACTGCTATGGAAAGCTTGGCTTGCTCTGTTACCTGGGAAACCTTGCTCTCTGTGGCTGTAGCCATCTTGGATTGGGGTTAATTTGCATACTCGCCCTGATTGGCTGGTGGGCGTGGCTTGACTTGTGGGCGTGGCTTATGTAGCGGAGTGGTGGTTAATTTGCATATTACCATTTTATTAGAGAGGATATACTATGCAAAATATTAGCATTATTCAGTTATTTGTGGAAGTCGTCTATATTGGTTTTGTTATGGACTGAATTGTGTTCCCCAAATTTATATAGTGAAGCCCTAAATCCTAGTACCTCAGAATGTAACCATATTTAGAAATAGGGTCTCTTCCGAGAGCTGATTGAGTAAAAATGAGCCCAATAGGGTGGGACCCTGATCCAATAGGACTTGTGTCTTTATCAGAAGAGGAAGAGACACCAGGGATGTGCACATGCAGATGAAAGGCCACATGAGGACACGCAGGACAATACCCCCCACAGGAAAGTCACATGAGATCAACTTCCTTTTTTATGCATTTATATGCTTACATACTAATAAGTGATTAAATGTTATACTGATAATTATATTGTAATTACTGAAGTGCAAATAAAAAACAAAAAATATGAAAGAATTCACCATCCTTCTATCTTTTAATCAACTAAGAGAAATAGCTAGTTTTACATGTTGACTTCCAAAGGTATATTTCTACATATAAAAATTTTAGTGATAGCCCTTACCGGTTTGGCTCAGTGGATAGAGCGTCGGCCTGTGCACTGAGGGGTCCCAGGTTGTTTTTTTGTTTGTTTGTTTTTTTAAAATATTTTTATTGATTTTTTACAGAGAGGAAGGGAGAGGGATAGAGAGCTAGAAACATTGATGAGAGAGAAACATCAATCAGCTGCCTCCTGCACACCCCCTACCAGGGATGTGCCCGCAGCCAAGGTACATGTCCTTGACCGGAATCGAACCTGGGACCTTTCAGTCCACAGGCCGATGCTCTATCCATTGAGCCAAACAAGTTTTGGCGAGGGGTCCCGGGTTTGATTCTGGACAAGGGCATGTACCTTGGTTGCGGGCTCAATCCCCAGGAGGGGGTGTGCAGGAGGCAGCTGATTTATGTTTTTCTCTCATTGATGTTTCTAACGCTCTATTCCTCTCTCTTCCTCTCTGTAAAGTCAATAAAACATATTTTTTAAAAATTTAGTGATATAAAAAGTAAGCTCCATAGCAAATTTTAAAGATTGGAATACATGATTTTCCAGTAGTTAGAGCAATTCTTACCTTTATTGTTTTTATGGGGTTTTTTTGTTTGTTTGTTTGTTTTTTGAGGGGAGTTGTTTTGTTGTTGTTACATTAAATAGAAAAAAATTTAAGAGGAAGAAAAAAGGAAAAAGGAGAGAAACTACAGTGTAGAAAAAGAAAACCTATAAGTTCTAAGCTCAGAAAAAAATATAGTTATATTTCTCCTATTTGGTCAATATTGAGTGTTCTTGACTTACATCACCTCCCTTATTGACCTGCTATAAGTGAAAAATAAACATTGTGCTTTAATCACGAAGATTTTGAGGTGTCACTGCAGCATAAGCATGGCCATCCTGATGGATCTACTGTACTTCTTAAGAATGGCTTGAATGTAGAGTTAAGAGACTACATTCTTCAAAGAAACGGAAGCATTCTGCCTTCTGGGATTTAGGGGATGCTTCATGGAAGGGTGACACTGCAGATGGACATTGGTAAATGGACACGACCTAGAGAAGGGGAGATGGGATCAAGGTTACCCCGCTTACGCCTGATGCGAGGGAAAAGCAGAGCAAGTGCACAGAGGCAGGAAAGTGTGGGGCATCCTGAGAAAGAATGAGTAATTTTGTTTAGCTGGAGCAGAAACACATAATGAGATTAGTTAGCAATTAATTTGGCAAGACTTGTGTGCCAACTATTTTCTCATTCTTTCAAAGGTACCTGCATGTTATAATAAGCTCACTCCCAATCGGGCATTATAGAATTTTCCCAGCTTCCTAATCACTTCACAGCTACTAGCTCCTGCAGAATGTAAACTAATAGTTAGAAATTTATAAACGAACCTGCTATATCTGAGATTCTTTTATTGAGAGGTGCTATATTGTTTTTGTTAATAACGTGACTATGTGGCTGGTGCCTAAGCTCAGAGTGCCAGAATGACATCATAAAACAATACCCAAATACATGTAGGTCATCTTTCATCCGCGAATCTCAAAGTGCCCTGCAAACATTAATTAATTAAGGTTTAAAATTAATTAGATATATTAATGTTCACTCTATAGAACAGGCTTTGCCGTTTCATTGATTTGTACGTGCTAACAAGCTTTGCCCAAGTCTCTTTCTTCCTTCCTTTTCCCTCCCTTTGTATGTAAATAGGTATAAAGGGGAAAGACTTATGGCATTTGGAACAGTGGAGTTTGATTTGAATTTGGACTTTTCAGCTGCCCATGTGTTTTTTAAATGCCGGCCCTGTCACCGTGAGGACTGATTCTGTGGGGTCACTTCTACCTTTCTCGATGTGACACCGGGGAGCTGTGCCAGGAGCTGAGTCTGAGCTCCGCTGCTTTCCTTTTCCTGCCAGGTTTTTAACATCTTGCTATTGCCTTGACCTAGATTCATATGGAAATGATGATGCCGATGTCTGGACAGGACACGGGCAGTGTGTGATTGTGTGGTTTCAATGCTTATAAAATATGACCTGAGTGTCTGAAAGGGGAAAAAAAAAAATGCTGACAAATCAGATCTTTTCATACTAGAGGTTGTTTTGAATAAATGCACCTAAGGATCAGAATTATGTTTTCTTCTAAAAAGTAGGTGAGAAAATAAATAAATAACAAGTGAGTATTCTGTTATACCTGGGAAGTGGAAATTGGAACACCCGTCTTGAAGGATTGGGTTTCTTCAGTTTCTTCTTTTTGTTTTAAATGTACTAGCTTCCAGCAATAGATCAGGATTTGGGGTTTGTTTGTATTTACAATTGGTGTCTTAAAAGATTCATTATGAAATGTGTTGCTGTTTCCAAGGAGGAAGCTGAGGCCCAAGCTGGTGAGCCCTGGCTGGGCAAAGGGAGACTCCCCCATCTGCATTCTGTTAGGGAGAACACTGACCCTGTGTGTCGAGGCGCAGGCTGGGGGTGGTATTGCTTACACATGTGTCTGGGAGCTGAGCTGGGCCTCAGCTCATGAAGGTTTCCTTCTTTCAGGGTCAGACACCGGCCAGCGCAGATTTAGCCATCTTGGCCCTGATGTACTCCACATGGCTCACATTCCCAGTCCAGTTACCCACGCTGGGGCTGAGCTGCCAAGTCCCAGCTCACTCCTTCCTGTTCTCCAAGCTATTCAGTCCTGCACACAGAGAGCACAGCTCATTTCCCAACGTTCACACTCCTTTGGTGGGGAGTTTTCTTGGATTGTTAGTTCCACAGAAGCAAAATTTGGGGGATCTGGTTGTTTGCTGGAACCTGCCACCAGTCACTGGCTTTGGAATAAGGACTCCTTTAGCCAAGGTGAATGTAAAGGCAGGCAGGTTTAAAAAAATAAAAAAGAGGTTTTTATGAAACTTGTCTTTTCTTTGGGGAGCCAAAAGCATTTTCCATGTGGAACCAAATGCTAAATTATTTTCTGCAGACCACAGCATTCTTTATTGTCACTCCTACCCATCAAACATCCTTCTCAGCTCAAGATTATTGGGCTTCTGGGCTCTACAATTCCCCTACCTAACTGCTTTTGCTCATGGGAGACCTTCCGGTAGAGGAGGTCTCACTGCCTTCTCATTCCTGTCTGGCTGCGCAAATTTTAACCATTCTTCAAGCTCCCACTTCTGTCCTCATTCCTTACTGAAGTTTACCTGTCCACCCAGCCCTGGGCTCTCTTCAGCCTGTGAACTCACAGCATGATTGTCTGAACTGTTTCACAATTAATCATGTATACCATTGCCTTGTGACATCTTCCATATCACATCATTATTAAATTCATATGGTTTAATTTTTCAGGTGCCAAAACAGCTTTTAATACTGTCTGTGGCAGGGGCCAAATGTTATATGATCTTTGAGTTTCCCTCGGTGCATATCAGAGTTGGGAGTACATTGTCTCAGGGAGTATTTATTGATTTAAAGTACTTGAGCAAGAGAAGTGAAATATTTAAATAAGACAAAGTCTCTGATGTTATTTTTATATAATAGATGTGTATATATATTTATATATACATTTGTTTGCATATATTACATTTTTCTTTGTATGTAATATTTAGAAAACAAATTAATTAGAGAGAAGAAAAATTGGTTGTAAGAGTACTTGATTACTGGATTCTGGAGTATCTCGAGGAAATAAAAGTCAGCTAGCTTTATGGCGTATTTTAAGTAGAAACTGAACAGTCTTCAGACACACAGACAGCCATATTTCTCCTTCAGTGTCTCATTATGTTTCTCTATGCGTATCTGATTTTCATTCTCTTGGTAGGTAAACTTTCTATGTTGCTATTGGAGGGGACATCCCCACAGTTGGAGAATTTATGCTTCCTCACGTCTAGCCACATCCAGTGACTGACTAGCTATCAATCAGTTCCAATTCAAAATTCCAGGGAGAGAGTCTGATTGGTTCATTGTATCAGATGACTATTCCAGATCTACTTGACTGCAGCTAAGGGACAGGTTATACAAAAAAATATAGTATAGGAACCCATCCTTGTGGAAGGGAGCCAATTCAAAGGTAAGGGAAATTATCATAAGCTGCTCAGACTCCCCCAAATTTTATCAATTACAAATCTTAAATTTAGCCCTTTCCCAATTTTGGCACTTAGTCAATAAAAATCATGATTCACTTAGGTCGCTGTGATTAGAAACCTGGACCATATGCCTAACTCTCATCTCTCTATCTTGTTCTCAAATTCTGCAGATTCTACCTCCCGTATCTTTCCTGTCCTCTTTGTGCCTTAACCCAAGTCCTCCCCGTTTGTTACCCATATGAGTACAATAGACTTTAAATTGTACTCTAAGCCTCAACTCCTTCCCATCACTTTCCAGTACACTCCATATAAACATATTGTTAGAGCACAATTTGAATGAGATAGATTTCCTGTATTAGAATATAAAGGTGTTGGTTTTTTTTTTACCATCACTTACATTTATTCATTCCATATTATTTAGCTAATATTTGTTGACCACCTACTATGAGCTATACACTGCTTGAGAAGATAGAAATGGAAAGAATATTCAGACACAATAGGTTCCAGTCCCCATGGGACCTTGAGGGAAAGCAGACTAAATAGAATAAACTAATTTTAGATAAGAGTAGTCAAAATGAAGAAAATAAATAAGTTGATATGAGAGAAAATATGTAGGGAAATGAGGCTATTTTAGCTGAAGTTATCAGGAATATCTCTTTGAATGATATTTGGATTTCAAAAAGATCAGAATAGAAGAAGAAGCAATTCTTATGAAGACTCGGAGGAAGAGAACTCCAAGCAGGGGGAAGAGAAGATCCATATGCTCTGAGGCATGAATTAAATAGATTTGTTTCAGAAACAGAAAGGTGGTGAGTGTGCCTGGAGCACAGAGTTAGGAAGGGGGCAGGGTAACACAACATGAGGTCAGGCAGGTCTAGGAACCAGACCATGGAGGGCTTAGAAGTCCTTGGAACTTGCGCTCTTCTGTGTCCAATGGGAATCAAGTATATGCAGAAAGGAGTCTTAAGAGAGGAGTCACTTTGAGAAGTTTTAAACTTTGAACATGACCCATGGCTGCTTTGGAAATGGATAGTACAGTGGTGAAAACCAGCCAAGCAGGCCAGTTAGAAGATGACTCAGCAAAAGATGATGGTATAAGCCACAGTGGGGGTCACTGGAAGTAGGCCTAATAGGACTTGGTGGAGAAAATGTGAGGGAGGTAAGGGAAGAGTTAAGGAGACTCCTAAGTTTAGGAAAACTTTTTGTAGTACCATTTCCTATGACGACAATGACAAGGGGAGGAACAGGTTTGTGTGTGGTGGAGTGGGGGGTGGGAATCAAGTATGTAAATTCAGATATGCCTAATACAAGTCCAAGAAAATAAATCAATTGGGAAGCTGGATGTATGAGTCAAAGGAGAAACTTGAACTTCAGAATATTAATTTGGGAATAATCAGCAGAGAGATGGCATTTAAAGCTCTAGTATTGGATGATATCATCAAAAAAGAGAGTGTAGAGAGGGAACAGGACTGTAAATAGAGGCTCAAGGCAAGCAAACATTTATATGTTGGATAGAAGACCAGTTATCAGTGGGAAATGAGCAAGTCAGCCTAAGGTTCCTGTCAACCTAAAAATTCATTGAGCTCATGGTCTTGAACAATGTACATTGCCACTATTTTCTTGAAAAGAGGTATCATTTTAGCTTCTTTATCCAAAAGAATGCAGAAAATTGGCATTTGCAGAGAAATGCATGTTTTCACAACAAGTATAATATAAAGCTGGTATCCCCAGCGGAAAGCCTCCCAACCACCCCCCAGGACAGTCTGAGTAAAAAAAAATGATTATGTATTTAATGTCCACTGAGCACCCTGGAGAGAAAAAGAGCATGCTATAATTGCAAAGTATTATTTTTACCATTATTAATACATGAATCATTCATTAGGAAAAAAGAACCAGGAATCAGAAAGTCGGGAGATAATAGGCTGTATTTATAATGTTGCACAGAAGGAATTGCCCACATAAATCCCCTCCCACTAGGAAGTGTAGCCAGATTCACCCATGCTGAGTATTTCTTGTTGCAAAGACAAACCCTTAGCCGTATCTCTGGAGAGTTGGGTATTTGTAGCCAGGTGAACCAATATCTGCCCATACCTTTATCCACCACCCCCACTCAACCCCCGCCCTTCATCTTTCTGGCTGTGCAGGACTTTTGCATGAAAGGTCCTAGGTGGGAGTAACCTTCTTGAGTAGGATCTCTTAGAAAGATGCCAACTTTCTCATAGGGGTGAATGTTTTCAAATTGAGCATTTTAGATAGAAAAGGATAAAGGAATTTATGAAAGTTAGAAGGGATTTTAAGAATACCAAGCATAAGCATCAAAATCCTGGATTATCTGCCAGGATACCTGCCACCTAGAGCCTGAATGTTTTATCATGAAGCAAAGAAAACAAATAAACTCGCAAATCTGAAAGTGTGCATTTAGATAAATCTTTGGAAACACAAAACATCAAAAGACCCTGGACTTGATTTGCAGGCCTTTATTGACTAAAGTATTTAGAATAAATAAAACCAAATTGAAGTAAACTATTTTTATCCCTATATTTTATAAAGGTGAATAATTTGCTTCCTTCTGGGTTTCAAGGACCAAAGGCAAAAATGGCTCTTTTAAAGAAAAGTTCACATTAAACATCTTCGAACAGGACATTAAACTTAAAAGGGATAAATTAACACTGAAATGGGCAACAAGGAAGACTATAAAAAAGTTTAATTGTTTTCTTCTTAAGTGAGAAATAAGAGAGAAAAAGGCAACTGGTAGCAATGTGTATATCTGTGAAGAGAGAGAGAGAGATTAAGTCCTGAATTTCTGATGGAACATTTTAATGATAGACTTCTCTTCATAACCAGAAGGAATTGGAAGTGGGTGATTATAGTTACATGATTTTATTCAAATTTTACATAGCTCTACAACAGGATTCACAAAACTCGTGAATACATGTAATTCCATAATAGAATAATGTTGGCCAGTTCTTCCAGCCCTGATTATGAAGGTAAATTTATTGTTGTGTCCTCTGATCCATCCGGGTGTTCTTCATCTCTCCACCGTACACTGAGTAGCAATTGGAAGGTCTACAAGATTGGTAATCAAGAGGAGTAGGTGGCTAATAAGCAATAATTCTTTCCTTTAGAATCAATTGAAAAGCCACATGTGAAATCAGTCTTATTTTTGACCAAAAATATTAGTCCCAGCTTAACTACCCATATTCTTCACCAGATTTTTAGCTAAATGATTTTGCCTATACCAGGAATCAAATTCATTCTAAAAAGAAAAGAAAAAAAGTGTCACAGTTCATAATGTTTAAATAAATATACCCTGGATTCTAAAAGGTAAATCGAAAGGCATATTCCAAAATAGGGGCTTAAAGGGACTACTATTATGGAATTAAGAATAAAATTTCTCTAAATTGTAAATTTTAATAGGGATGATTTTATTGTTGATTTTTTTATTATTCTGTTTTAATAAATTCAGCCCTCTTATTTTTATGACATGTGATCTGAACTTCCCCTAGAGCAAAACCACATTTAATCTAAGGCAGATTTACTCCTTTTGTGAAGAAACACTGAGTTATTTTTTATTGTGTCTATATGCTCCCAGCTAAATTTATTCTTGACTGATGTATTGATCACCTTGGTAGCAGATCCTTTAGTTCTATCCAACGTATTGTTCTCTTGGACATTAAGATTGCCTCTGGAATCTTGATCTGGTCAAAATGTGTTTCTAAAACTGACTTTTTAACTCTTTGAACACAGATTAAAATATCTAAGACTGTGGTTCTGTTTGCACCTGCTGGTATGGCCTCAGAAGCTCTGTGTAATGACACTCTCTTCTTCCAAGATGAAGTAGGTCACACATATTCCATCCTAAATCACACCACTCTCACTCATGTGATGAACATCACACAGAAAAAATGACAGCTGGAGCTTGAAACATAATTTGGGTCAATCCTTACAGACTAGGAAAACATTTTGGTACCTGTAGCTTATGCACAATGCCAAATTGTTAAATGAATGAAAAAATAAACAAATAAATGCAAGTTGACTGGGTCCACAACTCTTGGCTCTAGTGACCTCATTCATAGTACTATGCATTCATTAGCTGAAATGAGGCCCACAAATAACCCTTTCCCTGTGCAAGAAATCCAACCTTAAAGGATTATACTGAATATTTTAAGAGGACAAAGTATAGCTGTTTGTTCTATAAGAAGTTACCCAACCTGCTTCTTTTCTAGCCTCTCATCTCAAATTTTGTTGGGGATAAAACTGGGGCGGGGGGGGGGGGGGAGCCATTTTGGAGGTCCTTTCTTTTGTCTGTAGGTGTTATATATTTCCTATTCTATGGGATTTTGTGATCTATAAGTTCTTAATTGCTAAATATCTTCCAGATTTCCTAACTGATCATTTACTTGTCTAGCCCACCCCCCCCCCCCCGAACCCCCCAGCGGGCTTCCTCAAACTGATGTAGATTTGTTTTTAAATTTCTTCTGTCATTTGGATGGGATTTGAGGAGGGATGATTTGTTCAGTCAGCCATCTTGATTCAGAGTTGATAACCTTTATCAGGGCAGGCACAGAGGGACAGAACTCATGCCCTAGATCCTTTAAAAAGCAATTTTGAGAGACATTTAGCAAGTTGAGAACACTAGCAACCTGACCTACATCCTTTCAGTTTATTGATTTGCAAAATCCTAGTCTTTCTTTACTTTCATATTTTCTGTGCTTCAGTTCTTTATGAAGAAATAAAATAACAAACAGAGGAAAAAATTATTAATTGTATCAACCGTTATTCTTAATTCTACAAGCATCATAAACACGGAAAGAGTATGAGATAAATGATTTGTGTTCCAACTTGGGATTCCCATCAATTCCATTTTTTTTTAATCAAGAGGAATATTCTTGAAAACTACATATGCTTCTCAGCAGGTGTATATTGTTTGGTTGTGCTTCAATTAGAATTATGTGTGCTTGGAGGGAGAAGTTGTCTGTATGTTCAAGGAAGTATTTTTACCTATTAGTTCTACAGTGTACACAGCAAAAACTTACGCTTTCCTCTAACCAGGGATTTTTATGTATTGTTATATTATTAAAATGAGATGTAGTATGTCTGATTATCATAAAAATGGTTGTTTAATAAGTAAAACTAATCAACAAAATGGATATAATTTCTACTCTGAAAGATGAAAATATGAGACAAGATATTACTCATTTTAGTCTCAGTAATTGGTAGTGATGATGATGGTGATGTGTGTGTGTGTGTATGCACATGTGTGTATTTAGCTGCTAAGCATTTTCTCACTAAAATCCAAAGGGAAGATGCCTGGAAGGGTAACTGAAGGGGCATTGGATTGTAGGAATTAGCAAGATCTGCTGGAATAGAAAGAAGGAGAAGGAGAGAGAAGGATGAGTGGTATTAAAGGAGGAACTGTGCAATGGATTCTGTGTGTTTTTTTATGCGCTAAAGGCCGTGGACTAGACACATTTCCTTGATACCCTTTCTCAGTACCCAGTGCCCTTCTGTTGCATCTGCTCAGAAATCCCACTCACTATTGTGCTTCCTCGGAGATATCCCTCCATGATCCTCTTTTCCTTCTTCTCTGTCCACATTAATCTGTTCCAATGTTTTTTGCTTTCTTCAAGACATACCTGTAGTTTCCTCCCCTCTCCATAGTATTTCCTCTGATCATTCCTTATGCCTCCCTTCTCTGGTTTACCTCAGCATTTAGAGAAGGGTAGTAGTGGCAAGAAGTAGCAGCATTATCTAACTTTGTATAATGTTTTAAAACTTATGTTGTGCTTTTACATTTTTAATCTCATTGAATTTGAGGGAGGTATTATAAGCCCATTTTTATGATAAGGACATAGAAAGTGAAAAGTTAAAAGGAATGTTCAAGGTCATTCAAGTATTTATTTAAGAACAGAGCTGTGAGAGGAAGGTTATAACACTCTAGGGTTCATTGAAAACTAAAATTCATGCCAGAATGCCTTCAAGACTATATAGTGAAAAGTGCTTTGGACCTTGGTCCTTATCTAAGCTCTGAAACTTACCAGCTGTGTGACTTTGAACAAATCATTACTCCACTTTGACCTTTGTTTTTCTGTCCCAGGTATTGCCAGTGCTTGTCATGAAAGAAAATGAGATGTAAGGACAAGTTATCTGTTAAAAGTAGAGCTCTGTAAAAATATTATGCTGATAGGACTGTTGTGTTTTACAGCTAAGTTACCATTTACATAGAATGAAATGCTCCAGGGCAGTTCTGCAATTCCTGGGCTTGCAAATTATTTGTTGTTATTTAAATTTGCAAAAGGAGAAAATGAAAATTAGAGATGGCCACAGAATAAATTGTTTGAAGGTAACACCTAACAGTGGGCAAAGTCCCGATTATCTATTGCTGTTGTCTATTATTGTGTGGCTTAAAGGAACACTTTATTGTTATCTCCTGGTTCTGGGGGCTGAGGGACCAGCTGACGTTCTCACTTGGGGTCCTCCATATGGTTTCAGTCAGAGAGCAGCTGAGGCTGGGGTAATCTGAAAGCTTCTTCACTCAGCACCAGCATGCTGAGGTGACTGGAACAGCTTAGGACTGATTTGTCACTGCTCTCTCTAAATAACCTCTACACATGGAGAGCTTGGATTTTCTTACAAATTGCAGTCTAGGACAGTTAGACTTCTTACTTGGAGGCTGGCTTTCTCCAGAGTAAGAGTTCCAAAAAGCTGAGAAGCAAACTAAGAAGCTTTTATGATCTAGAGTTGGAGTCTCATTATAATATTTTTGCTGTCTTTATTAGTCAGGTGCAGCATCAATGGCAGCCCAGAGTCAAGGAGAGAAGAGGAGTAGGCTGTACTCCTCAATGGAAGAATGGCACGTATGACAGGGAGGGAAATAACTGAATGTTGTCCTCTGGGAGACAAGCTAACAGTAAGCTCTGTCTTCTGTCCTCTAATCTGTTGGCTGACCAATGTCTCAAAGCTTACCACTGCCAATGTCCTACCTGTCACATACATTCCAGACAACACCACATTCATCACTATCTCTTGCCCATCTGTGACACACACAAACACACACACATACACACACACACACACATACAGTGTCAGATTCATTGTCTGCTAATCAACATGTTGCATTTATATACCTCTCCACTCACCTGAATTTTTGTGTTTAGATTGAGTTTATCATTATTAAAAGTAACAGTTTAAATTTTAACTATATACATTATATATATGTGTGTATATATATACACAAATATATATAATGTATATAGTTAAAATTTAATATACACATACATACATTATATATATATGTGTATATATATATATATATATATATACACACACACACATATATATATATATAATGTATATAGTTAAAATTTAAACTTAAACTGTTTAAAATTTAAACTGTTACTTTATATTATATATCCCAGAAATCTGTTCATCTGTTCCTTGGCCATACTTGCCCCCATTAGGCTAGCAGCCATGACAACCTATGCATGTTTCATCACAAGAGGATCCAGGAAAAAGATTTTGGGCAGCAGAGTTCATGTGACTGCATCTAGGAACTTAGCAAGTCAATATGGGTGGGTGTGTGTATGAGAGAGAGAGAAAGAGAGAGAGAGAGAGAGAGAGAGAGAGAGAGAGAGAGAGAGAGAGAGAGAGGTATGTATGTACTTGGGTAGTGGTATGCAAAGAATAGTAGTAATATTTTTATACAGAAAAATACGTTTTAGGATTCTGAGACTATAATTCTCTCCTAGGTCAATATTAACTTCTTCCTGACTTTAGATTGGCAGAAAAATTGCCTCATGGGCTTTACCTCAATAGGCTGCACTAAGATTATTTTAGATTTTGCCTAATTGCCTTAAGTATATTTTTTGTACATCTGATTTTTATAATGAAAGAAGTGGGATGCAGTTTTATTGTAAGTACTAATGGCAATAACGCTAAGAGTACAGGCTGCTTCTGTATTACGTGTTGGCGAAAGTGCAGTGACAGCTATGAAGCTGCCAGGCGTATCCTGCCAAGAAAATGTACATAAGGGAAGTACATGGAACAACTGTTAGAGAAGCCATGAGAATTCCCCATGTCGCATTAATATGGTGTTAAAACGATTTTAATTGTGCACACACACCCACAGACCTCCAAGGGTTAACTGCACACAATGTAATGAATTCAATAATGATGAGTTAAAAAAGGTCTAATTAGCAAGTAACCACTTTATTATGAAAGAAAATGGTAATGAATTTAATAGCTCAAAATCATTAACAATATTTAGTTTGCTGATACTTGTTCTCTATTATCCTCATTAATATGAACATTTAATATGTTTTAAAATGGATTTGTAATACTTTCTGTGCCATGAGGTTACACTGACAGAAAGAGTGTAATTATTCTGCTAATTGTTATCACTGTATGTTTGTGCTCCGAATAGAAGTATATTTAGGTGTTAATACAAAAAAAAAAAAGTAATTAAGGAAGGAAAGATTTAAAACCTAATTAAACAAAAACTAAAAAAAAAATCTTAGACTACTATAAGAAAAGAAATTCGAATGCTTTGGAAAGTATTTTTTCTATTGTTGCGAATTCCTTGAAGGAGGGAATAAAATTATCTAAAAGAAAACTGGGATAAAGAGAAAAAAAAATAGAAGTTCAAGATTCACATTCTGCAAAGTAAAGTTAGATCTTTTCAGCATGCCGGACTGCAATGAAATGCAAACTGTGATGATGGCTGAAAACTAGTACCTCACACACGGGGAAGTTAGTAGCTTTGCTCCCTCACTTGAATTTATCCTAAAAACCCCCTCTGTCTCAGTTGTCCCCTAAGAATCCTCACATATACTCTGGTTCATTTGCCACTGAGTCTTATTTTTTCTGAGACTCAATTTATTTTTTCTTCTTAGAGTACCCTTTAGTCACCAGAGCCTCTAAAGGTAAAAAAAGTTTCAGTCACAAATCTTCATAGATGGAAAATATCACAGCATAAAGAAGACACATATTATTTGAACATCATCTAACATAGTCAAAGGCAAAGAGAAAGAGGGAAAAAGCAAGCAAACAAATGAATAGTTTCTTCCCAACAAAGAGTTTGAAATTCTTTCTTAAGAGATCAGCCCAATATACCACTCCAGAGTTGGTGGTCATATGACCTTCCTATTTTGGCCTGTGTAAAAACAGAAGATTGATAGACTGTTCTGAGAATGGGCTAAGAGCTACAACATAATCTACATAGTTTGAATTTTTCCCTTTAATAATTCAGTATAAGTTAAGAATCTCTTCTAAGAAGACAGTAAAGACAAACAGTGAAGATCTGCTTTAAAAATGCTAAGTCCCAATACCCTTTTATCTGGATCAATCATTCTTTCTACTTTACTATCCTGTTCCCTGCCCTCACCATGTACACAGACCGATCTTGCTGCCACCTCTCCTCCAGCATCCTCTGTTTTGGGTGTCAGACCAATATTCCCAAATCAAAGTTTGCTATCAACACCCTGCAGGAAACAGACAAAGTGAGAGATTTGCAGGGACCTTTCTGCACTCTACATGCAAAGTACATAGAGAGAATTTAGAATCGCAGAATCAATCCATTAATATATAGCTCTATTTTGAAAGCATTCTCTTAACTTGAATGTGTCAAACACAGTATTAGAAACAGAGGGGCTCCAGTCCATATTGGCTCCATTATTCTTCCTTCTAATCCCCCTATTAATATTGTACTACATTTTGTACACTTCTCGGGTAAATTGTTAGCTCTTGTTCTTGCTTTCAAGGAACATAGTTGTCCAACATGGATAATTTAGCCATTAAAAAAAGCAAATTGTAATCTATAATTGAATTCATCAGTTACCCTACAGGCAAGCTCTGCTCCTGAATGCTGCCATACAGACATCTATACAAAATATGAAAAGCCAAGCATACTGAAAATTTGGTGGTAGATGTTAAGATGGATTATTTTCTATGTCCTAGGATTAAAAATGTCCAGGTTATCTGACTGCCTTAAGGAATAAATCTCTATAAACAGTTTTTCATCGTCCAGGCCAAGAAATAATGATATCCAGCCAGTTTGCATCAATGTAGATAAACATAATAGACAGTATATGACTAAAGTGACAAAAAGTATCATGCAAGTGATAATGGTGTTGTCAGTCTATGGATTGACAGATAAAGTTTTCCATATTGACATGAACATTAGAGACACTTTGCCAGTATAGTCTTCCCCTTTTCTTTAATTCTTATACATAATTGTGTATATTGCATATTATGTATATATTGGCTTTGATTCTTAAAAAGGTAGAACTACATCTTCTATTTCATAATCTGATTTCTTACATTAAAGTAGGTCTTGGACATAGTTTAATAAAAAATAATTATATCTCATTATTTTTACTGATTGTGTAATATCATATCAAGCCTGTATGACTGACAAATTTTTTACTAGATATTAGGTCTTCCTTTGTCCTCATCTGGGAGGAGGATTCGTTTTTGTATATTGCCTGATTTCTTCCTCAATATAAAATTCCTCAAGTAAAATATATCCAAAGATGTACCTAATTTAAAATGCTAAAACATATTGTCAGATGGCCCTCCAAAAATATTAAGTTTGTATATACTAGTACTTCCACCAACCATTTTGAATAAGAGTGACTGTTTCTTCATATCTCTGTTGGCATTGGACAAAGTTTATCTTCTTTTTTCCCCAAACTAAAAATCTAATTTATCATTATGGATATCATTATTCTTCTCTGGATTTACACTTTTGCTGGTATAATCATTTTTTTTATTTAGCTCATTCCCCCCCACCAGTCTTGCTTTTTTAAAATAATAAATACTTTTAAAACTAATTTTCTTTTGCCCTAACTGGTTTGGCTCAGTGAATAGAATGTCGGCCTGCGGACTGAAAGGTCCCAGGTTCAATTCTAGTCAAGGGCATGTACCTTGGTTGCGGGCACATCCCCATTAGGGGGTGTGCAGGAAACAGCTGATCTTGTTGCTCTCTCATCGATATTTCTAACTCTCTATCCCTCTCTCTTCCTCTGTAACAAGTCAATAAAATATATTTAAAAATAAAAATAATTTTCTTTCTAAGTACCACTTTCTTGGGTATCATAGGTTTTTTATGATAGTAAAACTATTGTCTTTAATTGTAAATATTTTGCAATTCTTATTATGATTTTTTTTTGTTATTTAGGGAAGTGTCTTGACATTCTCACATAGTTCCAAACATGTGCTGCTCTTTATTCTTTTAACATTATGATTCTAAATTTTTGGAATTACCAGATACATTATTCTTTATAGTACATATTTTTTGAAATATCTTAAGGGTTTTTAATGCATTACAAACTTAGTATTTTTTTGCTCAGTTATCTTCTTCTGTCTCAAAGGATGTTAATTACTAGGTAGTTTTTTTTTTTAACTTTTCAATATCTAGATTGTCTTTGTTTTCTCTAACTTTGCAGGAGGGGTATTTTGTTTATTTTTTCTGATCTCTTTTATTCATGCTTAAAGCTTTCATCAAACATTTATGATTGATGTTTAACTACCCATTCATTTTAACAAAGAAATCCTAAAAAGTTGATAGAAAACCATGGTTTTCACTCTAGATGAAAAAGTGACAAACCTGTAATTGCATTCAGGGACCACAAAATGTTATTGTATATAGATCTTTACTCACCAGACACTCACTTTTCTCACATAAGAATCTTTCAAGCAGGTGAAGGGGGCTAAAGGTGTCTCATTATTCTTAATAATTCTATACTTTATGTAGCTTATCCAGTATTTTTATATTTGGAAGAGTTATTCCACTTTATATCTGTCCATCATATTTCTTGAAATTTTTACTACTTATTTTAACTTGTATTTCTTGGATCATTAGGGCTACTGAACACTCTTTCATGTTTCTGTCAAATTTTTGGATGAATTATTATTCCAGTACATAATTTTCTCTTGTCATTTTCATCTTTTTCTTTGACATGTAAGAACAGTTTATGTCTTAAGATTACTAACCTGTGTATATATTGATACTTTCTTTCAATTGAATTTTCATTCATAACTATGATTATGGTATATTTTGAAGTAAATATATGTTATATTTTTATTTTTTCAAACCTATTAGTGTGATTTTTTGTAGTTTATGGCCTTGCATCATGTTAAAAAGGGTCTTATTCATCTCATATATATGAAAATGCCTTTCTATATTTCTTCTATAAATTTTATTCTTTCATTTTTAATATATATATTTTCTTTTTTTCATTGAGAGTTATCTAATATTATTTATTTTTCTTCCCCAACATTAGTAATTGTGTCAACCAAATTAATTAAATTAATTAAATAACCCATCCTTTCCCCAGTGATTTGTAAAGCTACTTTTATTTTGCCCTAAATTGACATGAATTTTATTGTTCTCTTACTCTGTTCATGGTCTAATATCACAGTTTTAATTATTGTAGTTTTATAATACATTTTATATTCTTCCTCCTTTCCAACATAGTTTTGCTTCTTTTCTATTTTTCTACCAAATGAAATTTTTAAAAAATTACTAACTCAGGTTTGATTTGAAATGTACTGTATTTAAAGGCAAATTAGGTAATTGATGTTTTAACAGGACTCATAATATAACATAGTTCTTTTAAGCTTTTTATGTCATCATGCCCTTATTATTAGCTTTTTGGTATATTAAATAATTTATTGAAGAAAGAAGATTGTTGGGATTACAGAATGTCTGCTTTATTAGACTCATAAAATAAGCTGATATTATGGAAATAAAAGATGCCAAATATCAAACCCAACTTAAAAGACTAATTTTTCACACACTTGTAGATGTTAAGCACATGTATAAACCTTATAAATCCTTAAATGGATATGCTCCTCTTCAGATAGCAACATAATTCACCACCTCCATTTGCTTATTCCTCTTCTCATCACCATAACAACCCACAACTCATAATGAGCTGCAGAGAGCATTACCAGGAGAGATGGGAGCCAGCAACATGTGCCCCTTATTTGCAGTTGGTTTTCCTCAGGGGAGTACTCTTCTGATTTTTGGCTTACCCTTAAGAATTCTTGGTATAGTCTAATGTGCAGCTCCATCTAGTTAGAACTTGAAAATTTTCATTTGGATCATAAGCTGAGTCAAAGCTGTGTATCATAAACACAGCCTTCTACGTATAATAATTCTCCTAATTGACTGTCAATAAATAAAATACCAAATCTACCAAGATGTTTCTTTTTTTTTTTTTTTCTTTTTTTAATGGACTCTTTTTTAGAGCAGTTTTAGATTCACAGCAAAATTGTCAGGAAGGTACAGATATTTCTCACATATTTCACACATGCCTGGCCTCTCCCGTAATCAACATCTCCCACCACAGTGGTACCTTTGTGGTAATTGATCATCCAAAGTCAATAGTTGACATTAGGCTTCAGTTTTGGTGTTGTACATCCTGTGGGTTTTGACAAATGGATAAAGACATGAATCCACCCTTATAAATATCATATAGAGTAGTTTCACTATCCTAAAAGTCCGTTGTGCTTTGTTCAGATAGAACTTTCTTGATAAATATTGAGCCAATATCCAGTTCCAACTCTGATATACTTCAACCACATAACAAAAAAGTCAAATATTTTGAACTGTAAAAGGGAATATCAGTTATCAATTAGGAGCCTCTTAACTATAACAAGTGTGTATTTGTTCAGTGAGCAAAAGATACTACAAGGAGCAAAGGTAGAGAGGAATTCTGGGCAAATATAGAAGAGGAGATGCCTGCTGTAAGAATCAGGCTCTGAGCTGAATTCCATTTACACTCCCCTCAATTCCTTCTGTGAAGCCACCTCTGTGTGTAATTTTTTTTAAATTTCATCAGGTACACTATCTATAGAATCCTACTCAGGAAACTACTCTCTCTCCAGAATACCTCCAGATTCTCTCCAGAATACCTCCAGGTACACTAGCTATAGAATCCTACTCAGGACTTCCTAAAATGAGTATAAAACTGATCAGACCTCTTCTGCTGTCTACTGACAAGCATAACCCACAGCTTGTCTCGGGCTATGTATGCAAAGCTTAGGGTTCTGGCTTGCCAAAGTTATTTCATTTCTGAGATTTTTATTGAAATTCCCTTTTCACCAAATTCTTTTTAAGGAAAGTGTTTAGATGGAGTTTTTGTTGTTGTTGTTCTTTGCCGTCTTTCTTTTTCAGCAGAGCTGTTGCATAACACAATTGGTTTTGCCTCCTTTATAGGAAAGCAGGCCACCTCCCTTCATAAAGGGCGAGGGCACTGGTGTGCCTTCCAATCACTTGATTCTATTGTTCTAAGCAGTCCTTTCAGTGTTTTTGGCAGGCTCGGGGTTTCTGTGCAACCATGGCCTTATTTTATTATTGTTTGGAGGGGAGTGCAGCGTGATTATCCATTCTTCCTTCAGGCAAAGCAAGCCATCTGGAATGTTTATTAAGCCCGCCGGCTGATCAGGAGGCTAGAACTCTGGTGGTATACATGAGCACGGATTGTTCTACATCATCACTGCTTTGTTCCTCTGATGATGCAGCACGCAGAGAGGGCCCCGCTAATGGATTTAGAGCACTTCACAGTAGAGGTGCCATGGGCTGAATGGCGGAAGAGATATTTTTGGTCTCTGGGTAATTGACTGAAAGGTGGTAGAAAAATGTTTAATGTAAAGCAAGAAGGCTTCAAAACTTTTAAATGTTTAATTTGGGGTGGTAGAAGGGCAGGTGATCAGCAAGAGGTTTGAGGAGCAGCCTTTGAAGCCCAAATCTTTGCGATGAGTTCATGCCCTCCTAAGCCGGTCTGTCGCTCTGCGTAAAAAAGATCAGTCGAGCTTGTCCAGAAATAAAATGCTACTATTCTAATTTTAAAATATAGGCATTTCCCAGCCTACACTAAGCAGTACTTATAATTCTTTCCTTTTATTAGTGTCACGGCAAAGAAAGAGAAACATTCTTCCTTTGCTATAAATTTTGGTCTGTAATTGTTGAGCATATTTTTTGCAGGAAGGCAAACTTTGTCTTTTCATGCTTTTGCTGTTTGTAAAATGAGTGTTTGTGGAGCTGGGAAGAATAATTTATAATGAGGGTTTGGTTTTTTTTTTCCAATTTAATTTGGATTTTACACTGAGTCAACTTTTCAGTCAATTATAGAACTATGATTAGTTACCAGTCACTTAAATAAGCACCTTTTAAAAATAGACCTATAAAAATGATACAGAGACTAATCACGAATGTGAGCAAATCTTATGCAGGGCCACCCGAACCATAATAAGAGGAAAGAAAAGATGGCTGAGCAAATAAAACCTGTGTTTTGCTAAATCACAAGATATGTTAGTTACCCAACTTACAGAATAATTCTGCCCTGGGCCAGCTTATGTCAGTGCACAGGATATGCATGCTATCAATAGAGCCCTTTAGTAAATCCTTGATGAGTAATTTACCTTTATATGGAGACGGATATATCAGGTTGAGAAGCTGTGTGTAAAGTATCTTGTCTGATTTTATAGTTTGTGTCTATTAATCTAGATATAGGTCTATATATATTTTTTTAAAGTTTGCCATCTATAGAGATATGGTTATATATTGCATATGTATGTGTGTATGTAGCTATATATACACATACACTTAGATAAAAATATATGTGTATATATATGTGTGTGTATATATATATATATATATATATATATATATATTCATATTTATAGCCCTATATTTTTCTTCACAGTCAATTTAGAGATATTTGATCCACTTTACCAGAAGTCAGGGCCATACTGATATTATTGAAGAACGAATCCTACAGACACATATATCTCTATATTAGTTGTCTCTTGTCACAATCATGATGCATAAACACTACCACTCCCCAAATTATGTGGCTTAATACAGCAGTCATTTATTATCCCTCATGAGGCCATGGTCCACTGGGCAGCTCTGGTCTTAGTAGGGCTCACTCATGCATCTGAGTTCAGCTGCAGGTCAATTAGGTAGCTTTGCAATATTAGCTAATTCTGTTGCATGTCTGGGTTCTTGGGTGGGAAAATGTGGCTGACTTTCTCAGCTCCTCATGGTCTTTCCTCCTCCAGTAAGTGAGGCTGGGCTTGTTCTTAGAGTAAGAGAGAAAGATAGTGGGGCTTTCTGAGGCTTAGGTTCTGAATTGATGCTGTCACTCCTGCCATATTCTATTGGTCAAATTAAATCACAAAGCTAACACCAATTCATGGGCTGGGGAATATACAGCACTGCATCATGGGAAGAGCTGCAAAGTCATATTACGAAGGGGATGGAGATAAGAGAGATAGACATAGCACATGTCTCACTTCAGCTCACAGTTTCGTGGAAAGTCAAGATGAGAATGCTTGCTTTCTATTCTGTCACCGTGTCTAACACATTTTGCTCTGTGTCTCTTAAAATTAAACAATGACATAAAAATGTTTGTTCTTAAACCCCAATAAACCATCTGCAAATTGCACATATCAATGTCCTCAAAACTAGATTCTGTGTATATAACTATTAACCATAATTTTGGTCTTATGTGTACCTGCCCAAAACCAAAAAATCACTAGTTAAAATTATTTTGAATGCTGTGCCTAGAAAGTCATGGAAATGTCATAAGTTCAGTTCTCTTCTTAAAACTTTCTTAAACTAATTAAGCTTCTACTTAAAACTCTAAGGAATAATATTTTGGTTTTACTTATAACATCTCTCTGCCCCAGTATTCTCATCTAAGCCTCTTGCCCTAAAACTTCGTTATCCTATATAATAAAAGCCTAATATGCAAATAGACTGAACGGCAGAACTATTGGTCACTATGACATGCACTGACCACCAGGGGGCAGACACTCAATGCAGGAGCTGC
Source organism: Cnephaeus nilssonii (assembly GCF_951640355.1). Classification (NCBI taxonomy): domain Eukaryota; kingdom Metazoa; phylum Chordata; class Mammalia; order Chiroptera; family Vespertilionidae; genus Cnephaeus; species Cnephaeus nilssonii. The sequence continues at coordinate 33,672,028 of NC_137086.1, read as the reverse complement.
CCCCTGGTGATCAGTGTGCTCCCACAGAAGGAGCTCCGCTCAGCCACAAGCCAGACTGACGGCTAAGGATGTCCGACTGCAGCTTAGGCCCACTCCCCATCAGTCGGATATCCCCCAAGGGCTCCCAGACTGCTAAAGTGCACAGACCGGGCTGAGGAAACCTCCCCCCGTCCCTCCACCCCCACTCTCCCAGTGCACAAATGTTGTGTACCAGGCCTCTAGTTTTTCTATAAAATGGAGACACTTTTCTATCTAAAGCTCTCTTCTAAGCCTCTCTAACTGTGCCTATCAATCTTTCTTCTCTATTAGTGTGTAGAAGAGTGTTGATTACTAATATTAGACATGTAAAAACAAAGAAATAAACAACCTCACAGTGGGTTGTAAACTACTGACATTTGGTTTAATTTGTGTCTTTATATTTGAATTGACAGAAGCTCACCAATTATCCAATTAACATGTAAACCTGTCTATCTGTTTCATACTCTGTGGTGAAGCTCAGCCAACTTTCAGTTTATTTGGACTGGAAAAACTGTTTTAATTTTGTTTCATTTTCTGGAGAAGTGCTCACATGGCTGACCTACTCCTTGCTTCTCTGAACCTCTTGTTCTTGCCTTCATTTTCTTGTGTGTAGCATGGGTCAAAGAGTTATTGAGTGCTTTGACATTCATGTACTAAGCCAGGTGCACAAGAGTTCTATGGCTTATGAAAATTAGGAGGAATTCATATGCCTTTTGTATCCAATGATATACATACATAGAAGAGATTGCTGGAAATAATGGGACTTTAGATTAGATAGATAGATAGATAGATAGATAGATAGATAGATAGATAGATACAGATAGATAGATAAACAGACTTGGGTAAAGGTCCATGTGGAGGCTAGATCACAGATAGAAATGTTGGGACCCATGAGATCCTGCATCATAGCAACGGTAAAGTTTAATACCCAGGCAGGCCCCAGAGCTTGGGCCAGAAGTTAATGGTGGTCCTGGGTATAACCTGGTGGTGGTTCTCAGGAATGCACTGCTCCTGCTACTCTGGTGGCCTGAGAGTACTGTGAGAAGGAGGTTAGAATTTTCCAATGTGAAAAACCTCCAACATTAGAGGTATGATATTTGAGGCCTCAATCAACTTTGCTGTGGCATCCTACTTTTCCAATCCAAATAAGCCTACAGGGAGACCCCATTTGCTTCTGACTCTGGGGGTGTTAAGATGCAAGTCCCTGGTCTGTCAGATTCCACTGACTTCAAGGCAAGCACACCTGAGTGCCAGACGCACTGGCACCATGCCATGGCTCTGGCTCTTACTCCATTGGCAAGACAGTGGGATGGTTTCTACCTCAGCCAGCACCTCAGCTGTGGTGTAAATGAAGGAAATAAGAACATGATATCTCAGGGCAATTCTGAGTTTACATTCTGTGGAGTCTCTGCTGAGATCATTGTAGCAGAGATGGAAAGTTTGGGCAGATCAGTGGACATAGGAAAGCCACCAAGTTTGGGAAATATTTGGGGAAGAGGAGCTCTGTAAGTCTAGTCTTTCTACAAAAAACAGTTTGGATATTGAGGCATCGAGACTTGAGTAGTGTGCCCTAGCTGGTTTGGCTCAGTGGATAGAGCGTCGGCCTGTGGACCAAAGGGTTCGATTCTCGTCAAGGGCACAGACTTTGGTTGCAGGCTCCTTCCCCATCCGGGGCCCTGGTCTGGCTCATGCAGGAGGCAACCAGTCAATGTGTTTCTCTCACATTGGATGTTTCTCTCTGTCTTTCTCTCTCTCTTCCACTCTCCCTAAAGATCAATGGAATGTCCTTCAAAAAGGAAAGATTTTCAGCCTTTGCTTGCTGTCTTCCAAAATATGAAGGGTTTGATGAACTACTAACATCTCCACAGCGGGCAAGCAAGAACCGGGTGAGAAGTGTGTGATGGGAAAGAAGTCCCAAGAGACTGAGCCTTAGTTCACTTGAGATCCATTTCTTTATAGATTAATTCAGGACATATTACTCTGATGTTTTGGCTTGTGGGGTTCCAGAATTAAAAGAGAAATATTATTTCCCAATTAACCAGGGACCCTTGTAATTTTGTATGTCTCCATTAAACAGCAAGAAGTAGGTTCGACTTTTTAAAAGGTGAATCTATAGGCTAGATGTTGAAAGATGGTTGAAGCACTAGGGTCTTACACCCTACCCCACAGAGAGAAAGTCAAGCATTAGTATCGCTATCATCTCTGTTTTTCAATCCCCTTCATTTGTACCCTCCTCTTCAATACTTCCTAAGCATGTATCGTGTATATGTGTGAAGCTGCACTGAAAAATTAGGAAGGACTGGCTTATCTTTTAGGAGTAGGTAATGGTTTCCCTACTAATATTAGGTTTCCTCTGCTAATCCTTACAGGTAAGAAAGATTTGGTGGAGTAGCCCATGTTTATTTTTATGGCTGATGGATACATAATATTTATGTGAATTTGCTTAGGGTGATGGTGCTTCTACTTGCCGGTTAGATTAACCCCAGGTGTGCATTCCCTCTATCTATAGGATTTAACCCAGATCACATTTCTATGTAAAGGTGACTGTTAAGTAACTTTTAATCTACATTAATAAACCACAGAACAAGAGAGTTGGGTAGAGAGACTTTTTTACCCAAGAAGGAAGTTTGGGAGTATAAGATATTGATTTGTTGGACATCATAGTAATTGCTTATGTACTATCCTGCAGCTGACAAATCTATTTCTTTAAAATAAATAAACACATAAAATAATTAAAGAAGCAGAGCTCAGAAAAGGGAATGATCTGGATTGAATTTGATCTAAGAGAAACATGCTAGGGTATAGTAGTAGCTCTACCCTATGGAGGCAATTCTAAGACAAGCAATGTTGTTGAGTAAACTGACCAAAGTACTCCAGTATGACTTTTATTTTATTTTATAAGTTTCCAAAAGCCATAAATTCTAAACAGGATTGAGGATGTGCTTTATTGTTGGGTCATTCTAAACTTCTCAAGGAGCAAGTTGCTGAGTGTTCCTGAGAATCAAATTTCAGTGATGAGGTAACTTCTGTTAAGAAATGGAACTGTGGTCCAGGTGGAGAATGCAAGGCTGACTCTGTGAATGGAGGTTGACAGCATCAGCAGCCCTGCCTCCTCTTCAGCCCAACCATGAAGCTGCAGGGATAATAAACAAACAAACAAACAAATACATAAATAAATAAATAAATAAATAAATAAATAAATAAATAAGTGAAATTATTTATATTTCCTTTACAGGCACATCAAATCCAAAAGATAGAGATCTCGGAATAAATTCTGTAGGCATAAATAGACTTCATGGGGAGCTGCCTATATTTCCTCTCACTATTGAATCCAATCTGCTGTGAAAAATTTTCACTGTCTCCAAGTCATCATGAAAACATTCTCTGCTAATTGAGACATTCCCAAACAATTAAGATAGCCAGATGCGTCTGTTATTTGTAATTACCTGAACATGCATTTCTTTCTTTGAGAATAGTTCAATTTTTTTAGCCTTTTGAACTATTCCAGATAATGAAAATGAAGATGACTATGTGTGCATTTTTCACTCGGCCTAATTTTGACGTAGAATTACCTCTTTCCAAAATTAAGCAGCAAAACTGGAAACGTGTGCCGAAAGAACTTTTTTCATTTTGCCTTGTGCCAAAATAATGCCTTCTCTCTCGATATGAATCACATCTCTGACAATTTCTAAGACTAAAGTTGATGCAGATTTAAATGTAAAAGATGGAACCTAATGGTTAAAGAAAAAATAAACCATTTATAATTACCACTCATGGACCTGCCACATTTAATCTTTTAGATTCATGATGGGTCTGCAACACAGTTTACAGTTCTAGGCATGTAAATATAGCAGGCTTTCCTTCCATAAATGGTAACTACCTGTGTTAACTACTACTTTCTACTGTTACCGATACTACTATCCCTTCTAATCCCGATAATAACATAGTCTCTCCAAATTAATATATTAATTAGTGATTTGGGGTTTTCTAGAACATTTTGTTGTTTTTAAAATACATATTTTTTTATTTCAGAGAGGAAGGGAGAGTTAGAGGGAGATAGATATAGAAGCATCAATGATGAGAGAGAATCATTGATTGGTTGTCGCCTGCAAGCCCCCACCACTGGGAATCACATAACCACTGAACCACATGGGCCGGGCTAGAAAATTTTGTTATTGATTTGTCTAATTGAACGAAGAATTGATCAGAATAATTAACCACTTTAATCCAATAATAACCATACTGAATTTTCACATTTCCAACTATGAAAACCATTGTAAAATTTCTGGATTCAATTTAAATTCTATTTCTGTCTTCTCTTAACTTTATAGCATTAGACTTCACTATGTTTTTATATATTAATTTTAGGTCTCCTTTTACTTTTTTACTAAATTGCCTTGAGCAATTATTTACCTTGCATTATAATTTAAATTTTTGTATACCTAATCTGAAGGCAAGGCCTGCCCTATCCTTGTTTTTATTTTTTAACTACATGGCAGGTACTCAATAAATATTTGATTTGCTTTTATTTCAAAAGGCCTTGTGTCTTTCATATATATTCATTCCCTCCAGCAAATAAATTGCAACCATGCATAACTTATTTCCAATCCTTATTCTGCTACATAGTGATTGTATGACTTGGACAAGTCATGTATCCTATTGGAATACACTTTTTATTTTTTTATAATTTTATTTTATTACAATTGTATATGTATAATAGGCATCCTGTCAATGTTAAATTTTACTACTATAACCTTTATCTATTAAAAAAATCTTATATAGTGTTTGAATAAAGAAAACTTTTGGAGAAAAAAAAACGTATAAGCTTTCCTTGTTGTCTTAAATTTTGAAAAATTATATTTTACCTAAGTATGTGCAAACACATAACTTATATATTATTTAAAAAATCGAAACAGCCCTAACCGGTTTGGCTCAGTGGATAGAGTGTTGGCCTGCGGACTGAAAGGTCCCAGGTTTGATTCCAGTCAAGGGCATGTACCCTGGTTGCAGGCACATCCCCAATAGGAAGTGTGCAGGAGGCAGCTGATCTCTGTTTCTCTCTCATCAATGTTTCTCTCTATCCCTCTCCCTTCCTCTCTGTAAAAAAACAATAAGATATATTTAAAAAATCAAAACAAAACTTTACATGTGCATGTTAAACTAATTAAACAAGGAGGCCTTTAGACTGAAGTGTGTCTAATGCCATGGTGACCTACATAAGCAAACCAAAATTTAAGGCTGTAAATGCCTCAAGGTTACAGAATCAAAACATTAAAGATAACCCATCACAAACAGCCAACTAGCCTTTAAGTTACAACCAATTAAATTATTTCCTTTCTTTTCTCCTGCACCTGCTCTATATATCTTTGCCCTGGCTCCCGTCAGTGGAGTGCTCATAACCACTTCCAGTTTGGCACCATTAGATTTGAATGGATAAATGCTAAAATAAGCACTTAAATTTTTTAACATGCCTCAGTGTATCTTTTTAACATATACAACAAATAAAAATAAGTAGGCAAAACTATTCAAAATGATTCAATGTGGCAGATGACACTGTTGTTTTGCTGAACTACATGATCTATGTGGGTTTAATTGTAACAAAAATATGTAGCCATTTAATTCCCTTCTGTCAACTTATATATTTGTAATATTGTGTTATGTGCCATTCCTTAAATCATTGTCATCACTTCAGTCAGTTTTCCTTTTTAAAAAATAATTAATTCAAACCACAATCCATTGTTTTAATGGACCCATTTATTTAGCAGTCCACCCAAAATTAATACTAAAAGATAATTTCAAAATAGAATTTAATGGGAAATTCTTCATTGTTTGTTACTGTGTAGTCCTTATAAATTATTACAAGTTGTGATGTACAAATATGGGTCTGCGCAGACTATCCATGAGCAACATGAATGGTACCTATTACTCTGTCTGCATGCATTTCTTTGAGTTCAGTATGCCCTGCAATGATCTAATTATTCAACCAGAATTCTCTATTTTAACAACTGTAAAACCTTTGGCAGTTTCTACCAGGTGCTGTGATGTCATACTGTGTATTTGATACAAAAACTCCATTTATATATTAAGCCCATCTCTGTTCTTTTCTCATTAGCCTGTGACAATTAATGTAGAACATTATTCCACCACATTGTCATTTTCATGATGTCAAAACATTCTAGATTTATAAAATATATTATGAAGCTGAAATCCTAGACTGTGAAAATATCTTTCAATTGTAGATGATCACTGTAAAATACAAGTTTTGTCTTTATAATTAGTAAAAGAATCTCACACGAGTACAATAGCAGACACATGATGAGTGCTGTCTCATTAACATTAGGACATGATCACCTAAAGCCTACTAGAAATGCTCTAACTATAGATGATCATTGGTTACCAGTATGGCAGTAAACTCAAATATAAACCTGAGCACTGTACTCATGTGGCAGTACTTGTTAGAAGGTAGTCTACCAGGTGATTCAGAATATATTCTAGTCTTGCATATTTAAAAAATTATAGTCAGTAGGAAAACATAAAATTGGAAACAGAAAACTCATCACTGTAGACCTCATTGACTTTTTACAATGTTGCCACAGACTGTCATGGATGAGTAGACAGCAAACGAATACATAGGTTACCCAGAGGTGTTCATTGGAAAGTAAATAAGAAGCTTAAATGCTGAGTTTTTCCCATTCTATGGTTGCTTTCCCTTTTGAGATCTTTATTTATTTTATTACTAGTAGCCCTGCGCATGAATCCTTGTGCCAGTAGCTCGCCAGTAGCTCACTGCTGCCCTCCAGTAGCTCTCCGCCCTCTGCCCTGCCCTCCTTAGTTCTCCCCAACCCCGCATAGCTTGCTGCCTTGCCCCCTTCTGTAGCTCTCCACTGCCTGCTTGTAGTCAGTAGCTCGCTGCCGCCCTCCTGTAGCTCCCTCTACCCTCCCCACTCCCCCCATAGCTTGCTGCCCTGCCCCCTCCTGTAGCTCTCTGCTGCCCGCTTGTAGCTCGCTGCCCCATCCTTCTGCTGATCCGTGATCTGGTCATTACGCGGTCGGTCATTACACTTCACGGCGTAACAACCATTTGCATATTACATCTTTATTATATAGGATGACCAAGGCAGACATTTGGTTATATCTGCTTTAAAAAACTGTCTACATTAAGATCATTATAGTCATGGCCTCTGATCTAAGGCAGCAGGGTATTGATTGGGCTTTTGTCTGTGTGCCAATGTTGAGTACAAACTACTTCAGGAGAAGCTTGGCTCTACAGAGGCTCCTATGAACTGCTTCAGTGGGAAGGAAAGATGGCTTTTAGTTCTTTCCTTCCTATTGGCAAAGCATCTTTGTCAGAGAATGTCAACCTTGCGTCAGCTCGGTTGGCTGCTGGGCCTTCCATCTCTGCACAAACCCGAAGCACAGAAGAGCGACACACTGTGTCAGTGTCAGGGGCACAAGCGTGAGCTCTCTGCCTATCTGGATGTACCAGAATTTTAGGTGAAGAATGAAATATCTGTAGAGGAATTCCTGAGAGTCATGCAATCCATTCAGTCCTTAAGATCAACTGTTCTCAACCCTTTCCTGCCTCACCCCACCTGAAAGACAGTACTCACCTACATACCACACTCCCATGGGTACTAGTAAATGCAGATTTTGGTGAAACCAAGAAAGTAAATACAACTATTATAGTAAAATAAAGCATTGCAGTAATAATTCATAATCTTCATGTCTCTATAAATGGTGCACCAAATGGTACCCGGTATTATGTCCATTTTACAGAGAAGGAAGATGAAGCTCAGAGGGCCTAAGTAACAATTGTAGGGGTAGATGCCTGATCTAGTCCGGCCTACTATGTTGTTCTGTCTGCTGTCAATCATCATTTCAAGCCTTTCATAAAGGAATTTATCAAAGGAGACTCTAGCATCAATTTAGAGCAGGAATTGAACAGGAAGAATAGCTGGGCCATGCCTCTATAAGAGATGGACGTGCATTTGAGTGCTTCTTCCCTATTTTTCTAGACATTAAAGGGAAAACCTTGGATACACTCTGGATGCAGACTGAATCTATCATACTAGGGAAGGCTGAAAAAAGATGCAAACATATGAAAAAAACAATTAGAATATAGTTGGATCATTATTTAAAAAAAACAACACAGGTTGGTACTCACACTGTGCATATAAACACATCTTGAATACAAATGGGATTCAAGAAAAGCCACTGAAGGGTTACTTGTTATTATTAACTGTAGCTGGCCTGTCACCCCCTTTTATACTACTCCCTTCTATAGTAATTACACAATGCCAGGTATTATTCTCTGTCATTTGTATATATTAACTCAATCCTTTAACCACCTTGTGAGTAGACACTGTCATTATCTTTTTTTTAAAGATAGGGAAACTGAGGCACTGAGTATTTATGTAACTTACTCAGGGTCATACAGATATTAAAGGGTGGAGTTTGGGTTCAAACCCAGACAGTCATCCCCCAGAATACATGTTCACCACAATTACACTCTGCTGTGTTCTCTCTCCTCTGGCCTATGGCCATCTCCACTTCTCATTCATTCTGAGGTTGGTTTTGGGCAGACCAGTCTCTGAGGTAGTGATAGCAAAGGAGAGGGATCACTTCCTCCACTCTCCCCTTTTCCACTGGGAGAGTTTGGGAATCATTATAAATTCACAGGTGCCAGCCCGTCTCTTCCAGTTTTAGAGGACCCTGTAGAAACAGAGAGGCCTTCCCAGTGCCCTTGATACAATTCCATAGAAAAGCTGGAATTCATATAACGCTGAAGCACAGAACAAAGACAGCAATGATAACAAGATACAGCACTCAGTGCCTGCTCTATGGTCGTCTCTAGGATCAGCCCATAGCCTCTCAACAGCCCTCTAAGGCTGATACTGTTTTTACTCTCACTGCATAAATATCTAAATAAAGGGCAACAAGCTTGTAAAACAGGCAGTCCTGCTCCAGAGCCCATCACCACTGCAACAGAATAGGGAAAACTTTTATAGTTTGCATTGGAAATTTAGATGTAAATGGGTGACATTAAGAATCAGATCTTAATATGGATAGTTTTTACTAGATGATGCCAGTGGAATAGGCACAACCTAAGCCACTGATACTTTGACCAATGGTATCTTGTATATTTGTGTATAAAGTAGGTATTTCTTAAATTGAACCATAATATTGATAGAGCAGCAAGGGAGCAGAGCATGGCATAGAATCTGTTTCCTCCGGTATGATCTTTATGCACGGGGACCTGCAAGGTATAAACAGCCAATCTTCAGCATCCCTGTGCTGGCTTCAAGAATAGAGCATGAACAGGAAGCCCTGGGCCTCCTTTCTGACCCAAAATATTTCTGGTCAAAGGGAAATTTGAAACAACAAGGGACAGGTAGCAGAAAGGACAGGCGTGGCTCAGCCCCCAGGGCTGGTAAGAGTAAAGAAAGGAGGAACCTCTCCCCAGGGCTTACCTGGCAGGAGTGTCTGACCCTCATAAGAGCCTCTACCTGCCTGGTTCTTTTTCTCTGCCAGGGTCCTCCCCACTCCTCTGGATCCCCTTCCCCAGGCCATAGGATCCCATCTGGATGCTGAAGATTGATAGCCTGGAGAGTCCTGACTCAATTCACTGCAGTTGTTTGGGGGCTGTGGCTTGGATTTGTATTCTAGACATTCCAGAACACAATTTTTACTATAGAGACACCAAGACACCTGGTACTACACTCCAGGCATCCACAGCCAGGCTTTTGTGGCTAAGACCTAAACTCTCAACCTCATTTATAAGACTTTTTTCCCCCATGAAAACATGCACTCATTATTCTAAATAACTTCCATCAAGATAATATTTGGAGGACAACCTGTTCATGATTTGGGGACTTGAAGCCTGGTAAATCATTGCTGCATCCTCCATGCCTTGTGATCTGTTTTATTATCACCAGAGTGTGGTGATGTTTAGTCTCTCTCACTATACCAGAGAAAGCTCGAAAAAAGGGCTCGTCCTTGGCTCCTGACACTCGTCTTTCACAGGGGTCTCTGCAAAGAAAAACATAGGCTGCACTCCACTTTTCCTAAATTTCTTCTCTCTCTTTGAGAGTTGCAAAACAATCTGATAAAACGAAGTATACAATAAGTGTTTGGGGCTGAGTGTAAAGTTTACCATAATGTTTATTATATATGCAGTATCTACAACTGGAATTGGCTTCTCTAAACAACAGCTGTGATGGAGGAGACAGCTGTTTTGGAGCAGACATGATTTTGGCCTGGGAGTCAAGGAATCCAGGATGAGTTTCAGATCTGCCCCTTGTTTCATTAGAAGAGCTATTGGGCTGTTCTGATGGTTGTCTTCGTCATCTGTAAAATGGGAATAATTCTGCCCCTGCAGGATTAAATCATATATCTATGTGTCTATCTATAAAACAATATTTTATAAACTACTGAGTAAGAGCTCTTAAGATTGTTAAGTAAAGTTGGATAGTTTTAAACTATAATGGTTTGGGTGAAATGAAACTATTTCTTTTTAATTTTATTTTAAAAATACGTTTTTATTGATTTCAGAAAGGAAGGGAGAGGGAGATAGAAACATCAATGATGAGAGATAATCATCCATTGGCTGCCTCCTTCATGCCCCCTACCAGGGATTGAGTCCACAACCGGGGCATGTGTCCTGACCGGAATCATACCATGGCCTCCTGGTTCATAGCTTGTTGTTGCTCAACCACTGAGGCACACTGGCCGGGCAAAACTATTTCCTTAGTTAAAAATATAAATGCACTAGAGGCCTGGTGCACGAATTTGTGTATGGGTGGGGTCCCTTGGCCTGGCCGGAATTGGATCGGGGCCATCTCGCCCAGTTTGGGGGGAGGGACTGTGGGAGGTTGGCCGCGATCGGGGCTGGCCAGTCAGGGGGAGGGACTGCGGGAGGTTGGCTGGCAGCAGGAGGTTGGCTCTGGGAGTGCACTGACACCCTGGCCGGCTGGGGGTAGGGACCGCGGGAGGTTGGCCGGCCATGGGAGGTTGGCTGAGGGAGCGCACTGACCACCAGGGGGCAGTTCCTGCATTGAGCATCTGCCCCGTGGTGGTCAGTGCGCATCATAACGACCAGTGGACCGGTTGTTCTGTCAACAGGTCATAACGGTTGCTTAGGCTTTTATATATATACTAGAGACCTGATGCATGAAATTCGTGCAAGAGTAGGCCTTCCTTCCCCCAGCTGCTGACACTGGCTTCCCTCTGGCACCTGGGACCTGAGCTTCCCTCTGGCTGCCAGCAGGCACCCAGGGCCCGGGCTTCCCTCACAGTCCCAGCTTCATCCAGAAGGTCATCTGGAAGGACGTCCGATCTAATTAGCATATTATGCTTTTATTATATAGGATATATAGATTTGACACCTCTTCTGTCATATTTTGCATACCTTATACACACACATACAGCCTCTCTCTCACTCTCTCAAATTCACAGAAAGTGAAGACACATAAGTGAAAGTAAAGCATTGCAAAATTTTGGCACAGTTTGGAAGAAAATACAAATAATGCATAAAAAGCTGCATAGCAATGAAATTGCATCATAGGGGTACCAAGAGAACATCTGTTCCTTAAAAATACACCCAGAGTGCAGGGTTCAGTTTGAGGCATCTCTTTTCAGAACAAATGAACAACAATGCGAGGAACTCCAGGCTAGAGCAACATGATGATTAAGCCCATAGAAGAATTCAGTTATCTGGGTGGATTAAAGAAAATGGATAATTCATTGAAGCCATTGCCAAGATGGGGAATAATTACAGTCCACAAAAATTTCAAAGGTAGAAGAGCAAAGGGAGGAAAGGAACTATTTAACTTAATCCAGAAGATGATGCATTGCAGTAGGCATCAATGAGAGAAGAGGAAATTTTGTGTAATGATTTTTGGTAATTACTCAGATACCAATGATTTAAGGAAGGGCAGGGGCTCTGCAGAGCCATGATGTACAAAGATCCATGAAAAAGTCTTCACTAAAACGTCCCCACCCGTAATGCACAGTGGAGTCCTCTGTCTCAGAACCTCCCTGGACCCAGGGTCAGTGCACTTGATTGTTCAGATGCTTATTTGTTAAATTGTATACTAGTATATTAAGATGCTTATAGCTCAGAGCCATCATCTGGATTATAGGAAATATTAATTCATTTAACAAATATCACTGAATACCTACTAGAAACCAGGCAGTGCTAGGCACTTCATTGACAGAGGGGGGCAAAAGTAGGTTTATAGTTGTTTGTATGGAAAATAATACAGCAATCTATAATAATAAAAATGTAATATGCTAATTAGACCAGACAGCCTAACAACCTTTCAGATGAAGCCGGGGCTGCGAGGGCCAAGGCAAGCCCCCACGGCTGTGAGGGCCGAGCCCCTTGCACGAATTTCATGCATTGGGCCTCTAGTTAATAAATAATAATACAAGAATAAACTCTGTGTTTTGCATACTCACAACTGTAGAACTACTTTCGCCCTGCCCTGTATGTCATGACATACACCACTTTGATTGTTGTGTTTGTGCTGGTTCCACTAATTAAATATTATATGTGGCCTTTTTCATATTTATCTACTACTGCCAAGTAAGCTCCATGAGGGTCATGACAGGGATAGGATATGGATTTTTCCATGAGAGCAGGCAGCCCCATCCTCTGACTATATAATACTGAATGCATTCCCCATGGCCCAGCATATAGCCAGGTTGGGGGACAACTGGCAAGATGTATGATACCAGTGTGAAGTTATTCTTAGTGCCCCAAAGTATTATCAATCCCCAGACTTCTTTTAGCCTCACAAACATGTCATGAAATAATATTCAGTTAAAAATATGAATGCTTTTTTTTTTCTAGGATAAATAATCAAATCCTAAATAGGCAAACAGTGTCAATGCCAAATGTGTACGATTGAGACAATCCCAGGGCTGTTCAGGTAGAGACATCCTATATAATAAAAGCCTAATATGCTAAGTGTCCGGTCGTCCGTTCAACCAATCAAAATGTAATATGCTAATGCCACTCAATTGCTCGCTATGACATGCACTGACCAGCAGGGGGCAGACAGTTGACTGGTTGGCCATTCACTATGATGTTCACTGACCACCAGGGGACAGACACTCTGACCAGTAGATTAGCTTGCTGCTGGGGTCCGGCTGATCAGGACTGAGCGAGATGGGCCAGACACATGCTGGAGCCCTCCAGTGGTCCCTCCCTGGCTGGCCAACCTCCCGTGTCCCTCCCTGGCCCTGATCATGCACCGGTGGGGTCCCTTGGCCTGGCCTGTGCCCTCTCACAATCCGGGACCCCTCAGGGGATGGTGGAGAGCCAGTTTCGGCCTGATCCTGCAGGCCAGGCCGAGGGAGCCCACTGGTGCACAAATTCGTGCACTTGGCCTCTAGTATCTAAATAATGGAAGACAGACTTGTTAGCCAGGCTGACATCAAGAGAGTTAGTGAAATACTGATGGCATTCTAAGTAAGAAGGGGAAATGGTGATAGATTTCTATTGTCCTCCTCCTCTTATTTTATGTGCATAAGATTTTTTTATTTCTAAGAGTTGATCAACTGTAAACATCTAGAATATGGTAAATACTAGAATGGACACACCATTAATTCTGTCTTTTTGTCTAGAAAAGATCAGCTAAAGAGAAGTTATTTTATTAGTACTTCCAGCTCTATGCCAAATATCCACACATGTCCTCTACAGTGTGTGCTTTAAATTACTTACTGAAATGGATATTTGTCTTTACAAAGAAATAATGGTTTCCTCATGTTTCTCAGTAACAGGAAAAATTTCCATCCTTACGGGGGTAAGATTAAAAAGCTAATCAGCATTGTGGTCTCTCGGAGTCTGCAGATGTGCTCTCCCCAAATCCGCAGTGGATTTGGATTACCTGGCAATATTTGAATGGCCCCTTCTGCTCTTCTTGTACGTTTATTTAACACTTTGCTCAGCTTTGTTTTTAAGTGATTCTGACAGCTCCTAACTAAGCAACAACGTGCTCTGGCTAGCTGTTTGGCCAAAGGTTTTAATGATTTAAAAATAAGCTTTTATTCACTTTGCTTTTAATGTAGAAATGTCTGCAGATGGGAGGAGGCCCAAATTAAGAGCTAAGAGATGTCTATTGTGGAGGTTGGGTCAAATTTTTGTAGAGAGATTTAGTCTGCCAGCAGGTGAATTTAGCATAATCAGTCCCCCATCCCCAATGAGAGAGGGTACTATTGACTTGTTTAGGGACACATTTACATATATTTGAAAAATGAATTCTTTGGGAAAAGCAGAGCCCACGTCAAGATCATCTTTTCAATACTTAAGTGTTCATCTTCCTGCTTGCCACATAGTAGGCATGTAAAAAGAAATTGGTGAATGAAGTTGTTTTCCTCACTACATTGTATGTGACTTGAGGTTACATACAACGACCTGTCTGTGTTTGACCCATGTGGGCTGGCATTGTGGTAGGTCCTCAACCAAGACTCCCTGAATGATTGTAGGACCGACCTGTTTCTCATTCCACTCTATGCCAAGCCATGGGAGGAGGAGTAAACAGAGTTAACAAGAGATGAAAAGAAGGATTGCTGAGCCACAGTGAGGGGTTAGAGAACAGGAATTTGTGGCAAAGCTAATCAGCATGTTTTCAAAAATAGCTCTAACAAAACTTGGCAGCCTGGGAGACTGAGAGAGAGTGAGAAGGAGAAGGGGGAGGGGAAGCAGATGGTGGGGGAGGGAGCTCCTGGGGTAGGGTTTTGCCAAGTGGTGGATGGAATCCCTGTCTCCTTGTTCCTTCTCTCATATATACCTTTTGGTGAACTGCCTTCTCTTAGAATAAGTCTAAGAATGGTAGGGAGACTCCAGAGCTGGACAAACTCACATAGAACGTTCAAAATGACCAGAAGTGTTGACCATGGTTATTGGCCCAAAACAAGCCTTCATCTGTTTTTCTGTAGGTTTGAGGGTTTCTGTCTCCTGCCATGCATCTCCTCCCCACCTCGCTCTTCCTCGTTCTCACATGTAGAGTCACTATATAATTTTATCATTGAAAGTAAGACAATTTTTAGAGGAGGTGGGGGGGGGGAGCTATTAATGATTACACATAGGGCTGTATTATGACTTTTGTGGGCTCTAGGCACCTTTGTCTCCACAGGCCCCTTCCTCCCGACAAAAGCAAAGCAAAACAAAACAAAACAACAACATTAAAATTTATATTTTATGACTGTGATGGTATAAAGGTGAAAATAATCCAGGCTGGATTCATTATAAAAGCCTTTTTTAATTTTCTAAGAAATTACAATTAAAACAGCACTGTGCCCTAGGTGGACCCTAGCACTCTGCCCAGTGGAGAAGCCAGCTCTGTTTACACCAGGGTCACAGACCTAAAGTGGGTCTGTCCTAGGTATGGTCACTCTATAGGTCGTAAGAATTATGTTAATAAAGGCTGCACTCAGCAGGGCTCCGGGTTCCCCGGGGCTTGCTTCAGACCCATTCAGAAGGTAATGAGTCCAAACTCATCAGGATGTATACATTAAATGTGTGCAGTTTTAGAATGTCAATTATCCCTCAACAAAGCTAACAAAAAGTATTGAATTACCTGAACTGTTATAATCACATTATTGGAGTGGGGGAAAAGATGATGTGGGAGATAGCAAGTAAGTAGATCCAGTGGTTAAGGCAGAGACTGGATGTGGGGTGTGGTGGGTGGAAGGCAGAGGCAGAGTCTAGGGGGTTTGCTGAAAATCCCTTGAAACTAGCCAGGGGTGGGGTAAGAGGCTTGCTGAAGACCTAGCTGTCCTCCTTTTTCTACAGTGAGTCTTCATTAGAGTGAGGGGAGGGTGCTGGCCTGCGGCTTCATTGGGTGAGATATCTGGTTAAACATCAAGCTGTTTGTAATTCTGATTCTGATTCAGAAACCAAGAGCAAAGTGTTTCATTTCTCTATAATGAAAGGTGGTGACTTTAGCAGGGAGCTCTTGTCCCGCGATACATCTGTAGTAAGACTAACCTAGTCACTCACTTAACATCTAAACTGTTAAGTCTGGCTAGTTTGGCTATCTCTCTTGTATTTTTCATTCATTTTGCATGAACATGTAGCTTATTTTTCTCACTAATTTGACTGTATGCTTCTGGTGAACTGAAACTGTGTCAGTCTTAGCTTTGACAGTTATTAGATCTAACTGGAAGTGATCTCAGAGTCCAAGTCACCTACTTTTTAGCTGGGAAACGTAACAGCTCTTTGGTGGGAAAGCCATGCTTTCAACTCAAATCTGTTGTTTTCCAGGTAAATGTTTTATTCTAAAATTTTATGGCACCTTTAAAGGTCTTTTCACAGCTTTGGTAATATCATCTAACTACCATTCTCCCCCCTCCTTCTTTTTTAATGTAGCTTGATTGCTATTATATTGCATTTTTCTTCCTTAATTCTTTTATCAGCTCAATAATTTGAGAATCTTCATTGATGTCTAAAATCATACCTTTTACAAAATTTTCTCGACCCCTTTAATTCATAATGGCCTCAATATCCATGCACATCTGTCACCCTCTACTTGTACCCTTCAAACTCATCTTCCCTTAAAACCGACCCAACTTTAATAATCCATATTTAAGAGCTCCTCTCACCTATTATGGCAACCTTACCTACTAGCCATTCAATTCCTTCTGTCTTCTACATCAGTTTTTCTCCTTTATCAAAGCCCCTATATCCTCACCTTCATCTCAGTTATCCTAGTTCTTCCCCCTAGCTCCAACTTCAGGAGCCTTCCCCAGATCCCAAGACTCCATCTCAGTTACTTCCAAATGCTTCTTCGTAACACAGGAGAGTCACTTCTTATAGTGCGCTACATCATGCGAAATCCCCCAAATGAGTACCCTTACCATTTGTAGGCTACTCGTTTATTCCCCAGGTGCCAGGCTTTGCCAGGTACATTTATGAGAAAGTTGCCATTGAATCTGCTAAACTCTTATTCTCCCGCCTCACTTTTAGGCATCTTATTCCTCAGGATCCCGGTTCCTTATGCCACTCTGAACTGTATATCCATTTTCTCTCAGAAAAAAAACCCCACATGTTTTAACATTTTTCTGCATTTTTTATGCTTCATTCTCAACCATGCCGTCCTCATGCTGAACAGATGACCTTCTTTCCTACTTTACTGAAAAAGCAAGGGCCATCTGGTGCAACCTCCATAGTCTTTCCTCCTCTCCATCTGTCACCATGCTTCACTCTCTGAAACTTTCCCTGGTCTCTTCGTCTTCCTTTCTCTTCCCTCCTGTTTCCATCTCTTTTCCAAAAGAAACCCTAGGTTTTTAAAAATAATAACTGCTGTGTATCAAGCCCTGAGCTAGACTTGTTATGTACTACATGCAGAGACTTCTCAGTGACATTTAAAAGTGGGTATCTCAGGCACCCCATCAGGAAACAGACTTAGGAGTTAACAACTACACCAAACGCCACCCAAGTACCATGAGGCTCTTGGTCTCCTACTGCTTGGTTTTTCCAGGATCTTCGAGGAACAACTCTTCTTTCTTTGGCACCTTTGGTCTTTTTCTCTAATTGTCGTTGCTTACGTAAAAATATACAAATGCATTTACTTTTCTAAAAATAAAATGCTTTCCTCTTGTTTGACAATGAACATGCCACCTAGGTATTATTCATTTTGCCCACTAAATTGATTTTAAAAATACACTCACTGCGTCTGTTTACTAACATTGCTATCCATTAATTCACAGAAAATCATCTCCCATGTTCAAATCCTGAGGGTCAAGTTAATGGAATTTTCTGGATCTTCTTGAACCCTCTCTGCACTATTTAAAACTATATGCAATGGGCTCTGACTCCTTGGTATTCTCATCTTTCTTGGCTTCTATAAATATTTCAATTTTCTCCTCCTTTTAATGTTCCTTCTCTGACTCTACTGTTTTCTAACTCTGAAGAGTAACTATTTCTCAAAGTTCTATCCTTCTCTTCTTCTCCTCTTTCTGTACAACCTTCCCATGACATAATGGCCTTCACATCCTCACCGTTAGCAGCTATTTCTAGGCTAATAAGTGGCAAAACTATAACTCCCTTCACCTTTTTCATATGAAACACAGCTTTATACTTGCAAATAATGTCAACCAGACATTTATATCTGATTATAACATTGGCATCTCAGTACAATTTACAGTCTACTGTAAAATAGAGTATATTAGACTTTCCCTAAACATTTGTCCTTCTTCTTGTCTTTCTTCTTTCTGTCTTCTTTTTCCCAACTCAAGGATCATGGACCTGCCTTTGAATTCTATCCTCTTTTTTAAGCTTTACAACTAAACTGTGGCCAGATTTCTATGGTCTGTAACATTCATGGTATCTGATAGCAATGATTATCTTCCTGCTTGCCCCATACGTCCTTCATCCTAAAATTTGCTCCTTTGCTGAGAACTTTTGCAAAGCTATTTTCAGATAAGTTCTGGTTCAAATTTCGGTCCTAGTTTATCTTACAGCAGCCTTATTTTCTTAAAGGTTCCTAAAAAGTGTGCTTTTTATAGGCAAACATATCTTTGTAAACCTAATTATTGCTATATGTTTACAAGTTTTAAAATTAACAGGACTCAATCAATTGACTATAATTTATATAAAATAAAATGCACCCATCTGTAGCAAACAGTTTGATGAGTTTTGCTATATGTATACATCGGTGTAACTAAGATACAGGGCACTCTCATCACCTCAGTAAGCTCCCTCATGCCGATTTGTAGTCAATGCCTGTCCTCATGCCACCCAGCCAATCTGGTCCCCAGGCAACCGCTAGTCTGCGACCAGTTACTATAGCTTATTTTCTTCCTATTCCAGAATTTCATATAAAAGGAATCCCACAGCATGTAATGCTTTTCTTTCTGGTTTCTATCATGTAGCATAGTGGTGTAGACTATATCAATAGTCAATTTTTGTTGCTGCATAGTACTTCCTTGTATGAATATACAAGAAAACAGTTTATATATTCAACTGTGACTGACATTCAGACTGTTTTCAGTTATTTAATATATATATATATATATATATATATATATATATATATATATATATAAAATTGATTTTTTACAGAGAGGAAGGGAAAGGGATAGAGAGTTAAAAACATCAATGAGAGAGAAACATCGATCAGCTGCCTCCTGCACACCTCCCACTGGGGATGTGCCCGCAACCAAGGTACATGCCCTTGACCGGAATCGAACCTGGAACCCTTCAGTCTGCAGGCCATCGCTCTATCCACTGAGCCAAACCAGTTATGGCCTGTTTTTAGTTTTGAGGTATTATGAAGAAAGTTGCTTTTTGTAGAAATACAAAATTTCTCTTAGATAAGCAATTATGTAAGAATTGTTTGATAATTAAATGTAATTATTGATATAGTCAGGTTTATGACTATGACTACTATTTTTCTTTTCTTTTTTTTTGGTTTGCATTTTGTCCCATCTGTATATTGTTACTCTTTTCCTGCCTTCTTTTCATTTACATGACTATATCTTCAGTATTCCATTTTCTTTTTTTCTTTGGTTTAAATGTGTTCCTGATTTTTATTGATTGATTGATTGACTTATATTAGTGGATGGTTCTGGGGTTTACAATATACATTTGTAATTTGCCACAATCTACATACACATAATATTATATCCATTTAAGTACAATAATAAAAAAAATATGACAGCAGTATGTTTCTATTCTCCCTGTACTATTCTTTGCCTTATTGTCATAAAATTTATCTCTACATATTTATAATTCCCCCAAAATATTTTTTGCATTATACAGTAAATTATGTTTTAAATCAATAATAAATGTGGAAAAAATTCTTTTATACTTACCTTTACATTTTCATTTCCAGTTTTTCTTATTATTTTTGTGTAGGTTTGAATTTTTATCTGATACTAGAGGCCCGGTGCACGAAATTCATGCATGGGGGGGTGTCCCTCAGCCCAGCCTGCACCCTCTCCAATCTGGGACCCCTCAAAGGATGTCCGACTGCCCGTTTAGGCCTGATCCTACATCCCTCTCACAATCTAGGACTGCTGGCTCCCAACTGCTCGCCTGCCTGCCTTCCTGATTGCCCCTAACCACTTCTGCCTGTCAGCCTGATCACCCCATAACCACTACCCTGCCAGCCTGATTGCCCCTAACTGCTCCCCCCCCCCCCCCGCCAGCCTGATTGTCCCTAACTGCCCTCCCTTGCTGGCCTGGTCACCCCTAACTGCCCTCCCTTGCAGGCCTGGTCCCCCCCCCCAACTGCTCTCCCCTGCAGGCCTGGGTCCCCCTCAACTGCCCTCTCCTGCAGGCTTGATCACCCCCAACTGCCCTCCCTTGCAGGCCTGGTCACTCCCAACTGCTGTATCATCCTGCTGGTCATCTTGTGGTGGCCATCTTGTATCCACATGGGGGCAGCCATCTTTGACCACATGGGGGCAGGCATCTTGTGTGTTGGAGTGATGGTCAATTTGCATATTACTCTTTTATTAGATAGAATAGAGGCTTGGTGCACGGGTGGGGGCCAGCTGGTTTGCCCTGAAGGGTGTCCCAGATAAAGGTGGAGGTCCCCTTGGGGTGTGGGGCGGCCTGAGCGAGGGGCCTGTGGTGATTTTCTGGCCAGCCATGTCCCCTGATGACCCAAGCAGAGGCCCAGGTATATGGGATTTATTTATCTTCTATAATTGAAACTTTGTATCCTTGAGCGGAGGCACAGGCAGGTCAGGACAGCCAGGAAGCTTGGCTTCCTCATCGCCAGGGGCAACCCAAGCCTCCTGCTCTCTCTAGCTCCGTGGCTGCCGCCATTTTTGTTGGGATTTATTTATCTTCTATAATTGAAACTTTGTAGCCTTGAGCAGAGGCCAGGGTGGGCCAGAGCGGGCGGGAAGCTTGGCTTCCTCCATCACTGGGGGCAACCCAAGGCTCCTGCTTGCTCCAGCTCTGTGGCCACAGCAATATTTGTTAGGTTAATTTGCATACTCGCTCCTGATTGGCTGGTAGGTGTGGCTTGTGGGCATAGCGGAAGTATGGTCAATTTGCATGTTTCTCTTTTATTAGATAGGATAATGAAATATGATATTATGTATGGAAAATTGTTTTATTCTTATTTTTATTCTTATTCTCCTAATGATAATCTTATCACCCTTTTAATGCTATAATATCCTTAATTGACACCATCTGGTTGTCATAGGACTTTCTAATTCTTTATATTTTGACTTAATTCTTCAGGTTCTATGAGTTTTTTATTTGTCCACTCTAAATCTTCCAGTCCACAGTCAATCCAGTTATTCTCTATGCACAAGGAAACTGAACAAGTACAATTATGTAGATCAAGTGCCAAACACATTTTTACATGTAAGTGGAAACTATATTTTGATTTGAATTACTTGGATACTTACAATAATCATTTAACTTTCATATAGATGTGAATTATTGGCTAAATGACCTTAAGTTATTAGTTAATATGCATTTATTAAGTGCCTTTTATGTTTCCAATAGCACATTAGGTATTTTGGGCCAAATAATAATAACCTTAATAATAGTAATACTATGTAATATTTATTGATAATACTAAAGGCCCGGTGCATGAAAATTTGTGCACACAGGGCTGGTGAGGGGGTGGGGGGTGTTCATCAGCCCATCCTGCACCCTCTTGCAGTCCAGGACTCCTTGGGGGATGTCCAACTGATGGCAGGGAGCAGGCCTAAGTTGGCAGTCAAACATCCCTCTGGTAGCCTGGGAGCCCTCAGGGGATGTTTGACTAACGGTGGGGAGTGGGCCTAAACCCTTAGTTGGACATCCTTGGCACTGCTTCAGAGGTGGGAGAGGCTCCCGTCACCGCTGCTGCGCTGGCCAGCCATGAGCCAGCTTCTGGCTGAGCGGCCCTCTCCCTGTGGAAGCAGACTGACCACCAGGGGGCAGCTCCTGCATTGAGCATCTGCCCCCTGGTGGTCAGTGCGTGTCATAGCGACCGGTTGTTCCGCCGGTAGGATCAATTTGCATATTACCCTTTTATTATATAGGATAATGTGGTCCAGGCATTGTGCTTAAGGTTTTTGAATACATAAACTTTTTAATTTTCCACAAAAAAAAAAAAAAAGGAGAGTAGTTGCTATTTTATCCCTGTTTCTTACCTAAAGCAATCAAGACTTAGTGATGTTAAGCAGTCTGTCCCAAATCACACTCTCAATCCTGGTTGCACATTATAATCAAGTGGAGGGCTTTTAATAAATTACCACAATGTCCTGTCCTTTGACCATTTAACTCAGGATCTCCCTGGGATATCATAAACATCAATATTTTAAAATATCTTTTCAGGTGATCCAACTGTGAAGCCAGGTTTGAGAATCACTACCCTTGAGCCTTTTATTCTTTAGAAGAGTTTGTAAAAGACAGTTCCTGCCCACTCTGAGCTTACAAGTCATTAGTTAGACATACACAGATGAATCAATACATAACTAGTAGAAAGGAACCAGGAGGTTAAAAAAGCAAACACTGAATTATATAGCACACTATAAGAGCAGAATTTGAGAGAATGAAACTCAATTATAATTCATAAGTGTAAAAAGAGTTTGAATATAATGAACAACCAAATGCTTTCTCTCTTACTGAACAGGAGATGCTTTTAAATTGCAGACAAGATCATGTCTTTTCTAAGAAAAAGTTTCAACATTCAGTTGGACCGCGGAGCCTAGATTGTCTTGAAGACTCTTAGCATAGGGCAGTTTTTAAATGCTTCTACTCAAAGGCAGGTCGGTTGACTGAGTGACCCTCAGGGCCTCTCTCAGACTTGGAATTTTGCGACATGCATTGGAATGCAGACAGCTCATCACTGTGATAAAAATGAAACAGTCATTGTGTCTTGCTAACTCAGACTGCTTACCTCTTCAGCCATCTCCAGAAAGTTACCCTAAGCCATCAAAGCACATTTCAGTTCTGGTTTCCAAGAGCAACATTCTGAACAACAATATCTGAGAATAACAACTCACTTTTACCAAATACTCAACATGGCAAAACTATCTGTCTAAGCATTCAACATTATTACAAGTTTACACCCCTTCAGAATAAATAAGTTTAATCAAGGAGGCTGAGTAGTCAGTGACCCATAGACAGGTTTTAAGTGAAAGGTGGGGACCCATACATGGGGAATGTACCCAATCCAGGGGAGTGATGAAGAAACTGAAGGTTGTGTCACTGTGGATAAAAAACAATGAGCACCGTGGGCACATTGAACATAGCTGGTAAAAGAGTAGGGCTTCACAATGCTCTTTCACTTTGACCAGCATTGCCCCATCGTTAGGGTATGAAACCTCATCCATGCCACACTGCCTCACTCTCACTGCTGTCCACTCCCCTGTGAGAGCTGGCCACCTAGTGCCAAATATGCTAAGAATATACAGGAAGGACGGCAATGACTGCTGAAGAAGGTTGTGGGAAGCAGAATATGAGAAATATGTATAGGAAATGACTGTAGAAACATCTGATCAAAATGTAAAATCTGACATTTATCTGTTTGCAATGCTGCTGGAAGGTGGTCATGCCAGCCACGGATGGGCCAGGAAGAAGTGGTTTTTCTATTAAGGGTAAATAAAATGAGGGTAAAATTTTAAGTTGAGGAATTTTTCTGTTGCTAGAAGGCAAATTACTACATGCAGTAGTACAAAAGAACAGGGGTAAACAATACAATATGCTGTGAATTGCGAATGCATGTGTGGTAATGTCATGAATATATTAACTCTCTTCATTGTCAAGACAAGTGACAGAGGCTGCCTGAAATTCAGAGAGGAGCCGGCTGTCACTCTGCAGCTCAGACACTTGGAGTCACATCTCCCCTAATAACAAAGTCTATTCTGTTTACATTTGACATGGTGAGCAAGGGGTGGTGGGTTGCTTTTATATGAAGAAAATGAATGAAGGCATGAATGAATGAAGGAGTGAGCGAGTAGATGGAGTCCCTACCTGGTCCATCCTGAAGCCATCAGTCTTCCCTGTTTGGATGAAAACAAATCATCCCTGACAGGAGCACATTTCGATGAATTTTTTAATATTTCTGGCAATGAGTTGTATTTATTTATTTTAACTATGTCAACATACTGCACATTTCTGAGTCTGGTTCCCAGTGGTGTTTAATAAAAGAAACCTGCAGAGCACTACAGTGTCAGCATCGAGGAGGGAGGAGATTCCATATGAACAAATGGAGAGAGGGGAATTGGAGGATGCCGGTGAGGGCTGGTGACAGGTTAACATTAGTGCTGGTTAGGCCGAAGGGTCTGGCTATCCGGCTGTTTCTCCATCCTTTTGCGTAACTGAGGTAGGAAGGTAAATACCTCATTGTGCTTAATAGCAGGATCCGGAGAAATGTTCTCAGAGTGAGGGAGGGAAAAAAGCCGGAGGCAGATTATTAGGTTGGAATTAAAATGCAGAAGAGATTCATTAAATTGTTGACCCTCCTCCCCACTCCAAAAAAAAAAAAAGAAAATCAGGTTGCCATCTTAAATTGACAGCATTAGAGAGGAATTATGTGCGCTGATTAATAAGTGAATGTTTTTACCATTATGATCGTGGCACCTGCTAGTTATGTCGACACTGAAGAGGCTCTCAAACTACAGTGTTTCCAATAATAAAGGTACCATCAGCTGCAAGTTGTGCACAAGTGTCAGTGCAGGGACACATCATTTTCTTATACAGTTGTGATGTTTAAAAATATTGCCACGATTCCTCTTGCCAGTTTCCTCTGCACCCTCCCCCCAGCTCTTACCTGGGTATTGTCCGCAAAAGCACATCATTTACTCACATCAGTAAAGCAACGGAAATTTAGGGTCAAATCAGAAAATGCCAAAGAGAGTGGATTCCGGAGCAAAACTAACATGCAGCTTACCATTTAGAGCCACATGATATGAAGTGATTTCTAAACATGTGTTATTCTTTTCATGTTCCAAGAAAAATGGCAATTTTATCCAATTTGGGTGTTTGCCAAAGGTGCCATTTCACCAAATGTAGCTACGGCCATAAAAAAGGAAGCTTCAGAGTAGATTAACTGGCGTTGCTGTACTATAATGGTGCTTTAAATGAGCAATTTGAGACAATTAACCTGGAACAGGCACTTTTGAATGCTTTATCCCTTTAACAGTTTTGGTTCTTCAAACAAGAACAGAGAAAATGAAAATTGGCTCCTTCCCATCGTAGAATCTTCCATATAACTTTGTGAATCTGCATATGATCCATAAGGAGCGTGTAATGGGAAATCTAAACTATGTAATTTGGAGATGTAATACTCCATCAACCAAATAAAATCATTTAAAAAATTAATGGGTATTTATGTGGCTGACTTAAGATAAAAATGTTCTCCATCTTTTGGTGATACTTAATAGCTGTTCCCCTGGATGTAAAATGCATATTTTTCATCTATGTACTTATTATTTACTATAAAGTATGGGAGGGAAAAGATCATTTGGAATTATATGGAATTATTAAAGTATTAAAATGCTTTCACACACTATCTGGAGATGCTGTTCTCTCATTATATTTAAAAATAGCTAGGCAGAGGAGAACAAAAATAAAATGAATCTTACTAATAAAATAAAAGAGATTTAAGAATGCACTTAGTTATCTGGTTTCAAACCACACAACAACTATTTGTGGAGTGCCTACTATGTGCACAAAATTGAGGGAGATGATGTGGAGCAGATTAATTATAGCCATCATCATTATGAATGCGCTGTCTGGAAAGGTCAGTCTAGAGATGGTATACACGATGGAGTGGAGTCAGAGTGATAAAAGGCTTTTACAGTGATTGAAGGGCCCCTGATGTATTGTGGGGGCGAGCCAAGCTAAAGAGAACTATCCTAGGGAAAACTACTATTTAAAAATCATTGCTGGGAGATTTGGAATTCTTAATAGAAACTCCAGGAAGCCTGAGGCATCTTTGTAATATGGAAATGGGAGAAAAGAAAATACCAATTTCTGCCTGGGAATTGACCTTCTCTTAATGATGTGTGACCCTTACTTCAGTTCCTTCAGGTTTAAGCCCCCACCAGAAACACAGCAAGGTCTCTTCCCTGTACAGTCTGAAAGGTTGGTGCTCAAGGAAGCAAGCACAACAACATAGAAGGATGACTTATCAAATGGAAACAACAACAAAACCCCAAACCGTCAAGCACTGTGTATTCTATGAGAAGTAAACCAGTCATCTAAATGTCAGAATTTTTCCACCTTGCTCAATCCAGCATTTTTTTTTTCTCAGCCCTTATCTCACTTGACAATCCTGCAGCCTTTCACACAGCTGATCTCCCTCTTTAGAACTTTCTGTCCTTGGCTTCCTGAATATTACTCTCTCCTACCATATTGATTGACACCTCTTAGTTTCCTCTGTTGGATTTTTCTCTTCTTCTCAATCTCTAAAGTTCGGAGTGCTGCAGCTCTCAGTCTTACCCTCTCCTCTGTCTTCACACATCCCCTAAGCCATCACATTCAGTCCCATTTCATTATTGCATATGCCATATTATTGACACCTTGATTTTACACCTCTAACCTCCATCTCCCTTGGACTCTGGATTCATAAATCCATGTGTCCCTGAGTATCTCCCTCTGAATGTCTACTAGACGTCTCACAATGAACATGACCAAACTGAACTGAACCCAAACTATTCTTCTTCTAGTCTTGCTTAGTAAATACCAACACCTATTCTCAGTTATTCAGAATGAAAGGCTCAGAGTCAGTTTTTCTCCTTGCAGAGTTTCATTTTTGTTCTAAATTAGACAAATGTGCTGATATGGAAAGCCCAGATGATTCTGTGCATAATCTGAAATATCACACCCACCTTATAGATAATGTTTTCTCTCTTCTCAATAATGGGTTGCCTAACCCACCCATGCATTTGAAAAATAGCTGTTGGGTGTGGTACCCATGGTGAATTCAGACCCAGCTGGATTAGACACATGGCTTGGTTTCATGGAGCTTACAATTCCATACCCGAAGAAAAAAGTGTATACCCTGCTATTCCAAGAGCTGGCAAGAAAATTCATGAGTCCTCTGACTAATTCAATAAAATATCTGAAAAGATAACATTACAAAGATAATGGTTGGTCTCCACTCCTTATCCTATCATATTTCTAAACATATATTCCCTGAGGGCCCATCTTCAGATCTCTAATTCAAGGGGAGAAAAGAAGGGACAGAGAAAAGGTTAATGCTCTAAATGTTTATTCTAGATGAGCAAAGTGAGTGTGGTCGCAGTTATTTTTCAGAATGACTATTGAGGTCAGTGAGGCTGGGTGGGGTTTTTTCTGTTCTTCTCCTAGGATGCTTATGAAGAAAAGTCTACATTCACTCAGCATTCACTAAGTGCTTATTTGTTAGAGATACAATAGGCATTAAGACAGATTCTCTATTCTATAAGGAGTTTAAAAGTCTAATCAAGGGTGAAAACAAAGGAAAGAAATTGTACAATACCAGGGCTCAGAGGCACTGAGTAAAGATGGGGGACACAGTTGTTGATGGTGTGGACTGTGCCACCTGGTGGGCACAAGGCAGGTCTGTAAAGAAAATGCGTGTCCTCCATTCTGGGCAATGGGAAAGCAGGGACAAAGGCAAGAAGGTGTGAAGCAGCCGGGCCTATTCATGGAACTGCAATTCTCAGTTTGAAAGTCGACTGTGAGGAAGACATGTTCAGAGGTGAGATGAGAATTAGATCACAGCCATCGGGTGTGCCAAGCAAGGACTTGGCCTTTATCCTGTACAAATGGGGAGGGCAGTGACAGCCTTACAGAAAAGGTAATGTAATTAGGCGGGTACGTGTGCAGATCACTGTGACGGCTGTGTGCATGGACTGGACGTCATTGGGAGGGGGCACGTCCTCCTCATATTGTGACTGGGCATCACCAACCCTGGAACTAAGTGTTTACAGTTTTAACATACGTAATAGACCTTAGTCTTTGTCTACTTGCTTTTGGGCCTTTAAACGTTTTTACATTATTAGTTTGCTCATGAGATGTAAAGTCCATGGTCATTTATGATTTGATTTGATTACATTACTTAATATGCCTGCTTTGATTGATTCACCTATCAAATGAAGAAAATAAAAGATTACCCCTCATAAAGTTTTGGGGAGGACTAAGTTTTTACATGTAGCAGGCTTGGCCAGTTCCCAATTAAGTATAGGTTATTATTACCTAAACAATGATACTAATAAATAAGCACACATTTTACTCCATCCAGGGCTGAGAACATGGCTGTGTTTATGTTTGTCAGGCCACTAAGTATCTGAGTACTATAATAGATTATAGATCATTTGAAGGAAAAAAATAAAGGCATAATTAGCATTGCTAAATGCCAATGCTAACTCTCAGTGCTGAGCTAGAAAGGAAGTTCCCAATTGAAAATTTATAATATAATACTGTTCATGTCAAAGTGTGACTCTGCATCGGTCCAATCATACCATTAGATGAAATAATAATTCTGTTTGGTCAGGAGTTATGGACACTGGACATACCCAGGGACAGGCATGACCCTGGTGTCCTTGAGGTGGATGCCCTCTTCCTAACATTTTGCCTTTGCTTTCTTCCTCCAGGGCTTGTAAAGCTCATTCTGAAGTATACTTTCCACTAAAAACAATACTGGCTGCCCTATTTTAAATACTTTTTATAGCAATTCCTATACCACATGCTTTATATCTAGTCATTGAAAACTCATTACAATCCAGTGGTTATAGTTATATTGTTGTTATTATACCCATTTTACAGATAAGGACACTGAGGCAGAACTGTGATTTAGTGACTTCCTTAAAATAGTGCTGGGCATATAAATAAGCTGCTTTAAAATAATATTATTTACCTTATGGGTTAACGGATTGAAGAATAGTTATCTTTTATTTTAACACGGAGAGACTAAGTGGCATCTTACAAAATCCCACTTAGTTAAAAAGATAGTATGCTTTGAAAATACTAGAGTGTAGCCAAATATCAAAATTAGAGGTGTTAACATGCTAAGTGGAACCACCCCTTAACCTATTGATTACTAAAACAGAAGAAAACAGCACCTTTTCAAGTTTTTCTTTTTCTTTTTTGTCTTTCAGAGTAATTGGATTCAAAATCACATCTGTAGCATTAAACCAGTGTTTTCAACCTTTTTTCCCCCCTCCCAATTGTTTAACTTCCATCTACATCTCTGGCATAAATTTAAGCCTTTATTTGTGACTATTCGGATAAGCACTTTGCCTCTGACGGCATTGTTCAGGGCCCGGCATCATTGTTACAGCTGTAATTGTAACAATCGAGACACGGTTCTTTGTAATTAGAAAGTCAAGATGGTATTCAGCAGTATGGCGGCGCAGGCTTCCATTTGTTAGGCTATTAGAAAAAAATGTTTACAGAGAAAACAGTGTCATTGTTTAGTGCTCTTAATTGACCATCTGCCTGGTAAAGAAATGTCCAAAGAAGGATAAATAAGACCATAGTACACTTATTTATTTCTTTTCTTTGTGCAGGGAGGAAATTAGGAAAAGCAACAGCAGAGGCAAACTAGAAAAGACATTGCTAAATCAGGCTGCCAGTGAAATCATGGCATGCATACATTTCTGTTCTCTTATTTCTTCTAGTGTCAAGACAAAGACCTATGGCCTCCTCGAAGTTAGTTTTAAGAAAAAAAAATGTTTCAGATTGCCCTTGGAGTCCTGGGGCAACATGGTTCCCACCTTCATGTCCCCCTTTCTCCCAACTAACCCTCTGTGTGTGGCTGCTCTGCCCTGACCTCCCTGCCTTGTTCCCCGATGCACAGTTTTTACAGATAAATGCTCCCCCGCTGAACTTTTGCTATTGTGCCCTCCCTGCTCCGTTCATGCTATAGAAATCTTACCCATTCCTTCAAGGTCTAAGTCAGGTATTTCTCCCCTACCCCAAATGCTATTATCTCTTTCTGACCATCCGAGAAGACAAAAATCTCTCCCTTCTCTGAACTCCTATAGCACTTATTTTTCCATTCACTTGGCAACGAAAGGTAACCTGTCTGGTGATGTTCTTCTGTTGTGTTGGAACTGTTATTCAAATTCAGCACTGCCATTTGCATCCTCATATGCTTCTATTTTGACTCTCCCTTTAGATTGTAAAGTTCTCTTCCTAGAATCATGCTCATCCTTCTTTGAATTTCCCCCAAAATGCCCATCATTTTTTTTCTGTTTATTTTGTTTTATTTGATTCCAAAAAAAAACAACAGGATAGCTCTTGGTATCCTGTGAAATGTCTATCACTCATCTTTTGACAAAGCCAAAGAAATTCAGGTTGATTTGACTCTCCAGACATGTCAATTCTCTTCTGTAAACATACTCGGTACCTATGTGCCCTCACTTTCTACCAAGCAGTGGGGATGCAGAAAAGGAGCAGGTGTGGTCCCCTGTCTCAAGCAGCCCACTTCCGGGAAATGGTTGCTGGTAGAGTCATGCATCAGGGTGAAAGGGATGCAGGGAAACACAGAAAATGCATGAAAATCTGAAGGGAAGCTACCTGTAATGGGATTCCGATTCACAGTGTTGATTTTGACAAGGCCTTCTCTGTAGTCACCAAAATCCCAGGTTCACATTTGATGGGCCTGTTCTTTTGTTGTGTCCATTGGCATACATCTGAGAGAAAAGGCTGCATCTGCTGTTCTTGCCAGGAAGGAAAACAATGTGTGGCACCCAGGACAGAGCTGGTCCCAGCTTTTGTAATTTGGGTCTTATTTTGTGTCCAAAAAGCAAGGAGCAGCTGGTCTTGAGGAGATTATCGGCTGCGCTATATGGATGTCCTTCTGCCCAAGGTCTGAATTGAGTTTCCTCCCAAGATGATGAGTGACCAGGCTTATGCTCTGGGACCTGTCTCTTCCAGGATCACAGATGGAAGCCCCCATTACAGCCACACACAGATTCACCACAATATGGAAACCCTTCAAGCAGGAAATGGAACAGAAACACAAAATATGACCCGACCCAATACCAGGGAGCTTTTTCCTGCCTCCACTGTGAATGGATAACTCTACGTGTTATGTCTTCTCTGTAGTTTTCTGTAGAGCACAGAGCCTGGTTCACTGTCTTTGAGACTCAGGCCAACTTCTTTTGTGATGCCTTCTCTGACCTAGTCTCTTTTCAACTCAATTGCTCTTGAAGCATTGTATACACTTTATACATTTTAAAGCATTTCATAGATAATGCTTTTCACCACTCACTAGCTGTAATTGAACCGACTACACCTTGAGTGTAAATTACTATTAAAGATAGGTTTTGGTTTTCCTGCTGCATCATAGTCTCAAGCTGTTAAAAGCCACAGGACTTTTGCTCCTGTTGTTATGCCCCCCCCTGGAATGCCTTCCCCAGCACGTCCTCATAGCTCACTCCCTTTATTTAGATTAGATTTCTGTTTAAGTTTTGCCTTATCATTGAGCTCTTTCCAGCCTCCCTGTGGAGAGTAACCCTTGCCCCACATCTAAGCACATCCTCTATACTATATCCTGCTTAATTGTTTTTCTCATTGCCATTCACATCATCGTAGCGCTTAAATTGTTTCCCTTTCTGGATTTAAGTTGATAAAAGCAGAGGATTTGTTTTTTTCTCCCACCGGTGTATTTCCAGAGCAGTTTGTAGGTGCTCAATAAAGATTCCTCTAATTAACGTGTTTTTAGAGATTCGTGGCTAGCGCGCTTACAGTGATTGCATAGGGCACAGAGTGCTGTAGAATTCCTGAGCCTTGGATCCCATGGGGATCATTTAGCCACCATGGGGCCAGAGCAGCTAGAGCCCTCTCTCCAAGCATGCCTCCTGGACTTCGAAATAAATAATAGCATCCACGTCTTTAGCGTGGCCGTGAGGACATGATGGGCGAGCTTCAGGAGAGCCTCTGTCTCCCACAGCATGTGGCCTAGCCATACAGATTGTTTTCCTTGCCTTCTCTTTGCTCTCTTTGTTCCCTTTCATCCTCTAATTTTTTTTCTGCCACCATTCTTCCTTTTTCTTTCCCTTCTTTATTTTGTCTTCTTCCTTCTCTTTTTTTCCTGCCTCTCTTGTATCCCTCTGTACTAGGTGTGGAAAAAAGCAAACACGACACAACAAGGTTTTTCCTTCTGCATGTGCCTAAGTATTCTCAAAGCATTCCTCTCGCTCTCGCTCTCTCTTATCTGTTACTTTTAAAAGGATTTCACCAAACCATCCCCCATGTATCCAACATATCTTGATGAACATATTTGCCTTTATTGGCATTTGGTTTTCAGCTGAAAGTTTTCACAGTCCCTTAACGCTTCTCAGCTATCGAAGATCCACAGAGAAGGATCCTCCTTTTAGGCATTCCTGGATAAAGTTGGTCTCCTATTCATCCTTTTATGCTGTGTCAAGAGCATGTAATCTAAAGGGATACATGAAACACCGGAACCTACACATGGATTTCAGGTAGAGGTTATCATTGTTTTGGTCATAGGGGAAATTTAACACAGAGGTTTTCAGGCTTGCAATCTTAGCCCAGACAGAAGCCCTTACTTTATTGGGCTTTGAAAAGGCATTATTTTTTTGATATTTTATGGTTAGAAACAAAAACGAATTTAGACAATAGATTGGCACACACTGAAATACAGTGGTAGAATCCATAATCCTTAACATAATGCCTGGAAAATAGCAGACACTGGCCATAATTATAATTTATATTAAACTCAGCTACCCTGACTTAATCAAATAGAAGGGGGTTTGTCAGCCTCATGAAACAAGAGGAACAGTGACAGATCATCTAAGAGCAGTGTTATGACTTACTGACATCTTAGTGATGGCCGCAGCATCTCTAAGGATTCCCTATGATCCAGGCAGGAAGAGAAGGAAAGTAGAAAGATAGCGCTGGCAGATTTCTGCTTATAACATGTGGACCAGATCCTGTGGGTATCTGGACAGATCCCTCACTGCATTCAGGCACCTGCTCAATGTCCCCTCACCCATAACCCTTCCCTGACCTAAAAGAGGCCTCCTTTGTCACTTTTTGCCCTGTGCCATGGTTTTATTTTTTGCTTCAAAGCCTTCATTACCTCATGAAATCTTGTATATTGCTTTGTAAACACCTGTCTTCTCCCCACCAGAATGCCGGGTATCTGAGGCAGGACCTGAGTCACTGTTATTCACCTCTGATTTTAGCACCCATATTCATGGTTAGCTTTAGGAGATGCCCCCCACATATTTATTGAATAAATGAATTCACATAGAACAATCACCTTAAGTTGCTTACATTCTAATATGAAAGATGGACACTCTACCGACCTACTGAAGGCTAATGCTTCTTAGTTATTCTGGCCCAGAAATACTCGATTTCCCAACAGGCCCTGCCCCTCTTGACCTCTACCTCACCTCCCCCCATACTTAAGCCAGATTGGATTCCCTTCAGTACCATCGGCATTTTCATGGGATAGTCTTGGGAAGCTGTTCCGACTCACACAAAGGAGTGTCTAAAGATGGCAAAGGCTCTTTCTATCTTCGCTCTGTGATGGCATAAGATCTTTATCAGGTCAGTGCCTCAAAGGAACCACAAGCTTCTTAGGGGATAATCTGTCCAGCTCATCCTGTCACTCTTCAACTCAGTGCCACTCAGTAACGATGTGCTCTGCCTGTCATCTTATTATCCTGGTGCAGTAAAGCAGCCGCCTCCCTCCATTTTCAGCTTATTTGGAGTTGGTTTAACATCTCCACTTGGGTATGTTTGGTAATTGCATCTGAAAACCCACCAAGGACTAACCATTCAAATAGTTATCCAGTGTGTCTTGTGCAGGGGAGGAAAACTTGTCCTGTCTTTCCTTCTAGGTTCTTTGGTGGCCTAATAAT
The DNA here is from genome assembly GCF_951640355.1 of Cnephaeus nilssonii. NCBI lineage: Eukaryota > Metazoa > Chordata > Mammalia > Chiroptera > Vespertilionidae > Cnephaeus > Cnephaeus nilssonii. Next base: position 33,638,221 of record NC_137086.1, on the reverse strand, counting down.
TAAATTGACATCAAACAGATTAAGAGGAGAAAAGCAAATTTAATTTCATATGTACGGGAGCCCCACAAAGACATGGAAACATGAGAAGCTCTCAAATAGTCAGGTGATTGAGACTTATATGCTATCCTGAGCTCAGGAGAAGGGGGTGGGGTCTGGGACTTAAAAGGGGAGGAAGACGGTTCATGGGAAGATGGGCAGAGCAAATGTCTGGCCAACAAATATTTTTGTGCCATTTCTGATGTAGAAAAGCTCTCCTCCTGATACCTAGATTCTATTAGGCAGTTCAGGGCGAGGTAAGAAGCTCTTCTTGAGTCTGTTGTGACTTAATTGTCTTTAGCTCGAAATAACCCTCATGCCGAAGTGGTGCATTCTGGGGCGGCCTGCATTGAACCCCATCTTGTGCATGCGAGTTAGGGGCAAACCAAACTACATTTGGTTTTCAAATGGTGACAGAAGCCAACAAACTTGATATTCAACCACCAACAACAAAATCTTATTGGCATCATTTGGGAAAGGTTGCAAGATTTATATACTTGTGTAGTCCAAGGCACATTCACACAATGAGATTCTAACCCTCCCCCAAATATCTTTTATCTTCAACGGATCTTGTTTTAAAGGTACCTGCCCATTTATTGTGGATGACAGACTAATAAAATGAAGTCATTTTAATAAACGCTGTATCAGAATATCCCATCTTCTAATGTGGCAATGTGAAATTTCACCACTGGAGGAAACATTTAACATTCTGACTATTTTAATACTTTTAATAAATATTTGCAATTCCTATGATAAAGCATCCCAGTAGAAAATGCATTTCCTCTGAAATTTATGTGGCTGCTGGCAGGTGGCCATTTTCTAATTTTCTGTCTCACTTACATACATTTATTACAGATTTCTAACCACCCCCTTTTACTCTTTGGCTGACTATGAGCATGCTGTTTCCTCTGAGTAGAGTTGGTGGTTAAAATTGAGGATGGTAAACAAGAGCTTTTTGGTTTGCAAATTGGTGAGTTCAGGCCTGTAGTTCCTTTGAATCAAGTCTTCAGATCCAAAGGGGCTTCAGAATCCTTCCTCGGGACCTTGAAACAGTGAAAGGTTGGTGGCAGGCACAAGGGTAGGAGAGGAGTGAGGATTAGGTCATTGTTTTTATCTATTAAGCTTTGGGCTTACTCATGGAATACATCAGAATCTGGGAAATACTTGTTAGAGTAATAAGGTTTAGAGAGATAGTAATATCCAGGTTAAGTAAACCATATTTTGAAAACCATAAAGGGAAGGGAATTGTTTAATAAAATTCTATTATAAATCTTTTTGAAGAATAAAAAATAACTTTAAGGTGTGTCATTACCCCTTAATGTGTATTTCCAATCTTTGTTAGACATCTTCATATAAAATGCCTGGGAACACCTCAAACTCAAACATTTTAAAACAAAGCTTACTATGCCTGCTATTTCTATTCCTTACAGTCTGACATTCGCAAAATTGAATCCCTTATCTGTATGCTGGATCTCACTTAAAGTTATTGCCCTTCTCTAATCAAACAAAATAAAAATCTGAGTCTTTTTCAGGCATTTTCTCTATAGGTTATCCCAAGTCCTTCTTATTCTACCTACTCAATGTCTCTTTACTCATTTCCTCCTTCAATTCCTGTGGTTGCCCTAGCTTAAGAATTTATTATTGCTAATGACCACTCTATTTTAGGAATTATTGAATCATTGTATTTTCTCATTGAAGCTTTTCAGCAGTCCTAGAGTCAGGTGATAATAATATCATCCCCACTTTACAGGCAAAGGAAAAGGCAGAAAATTTCAGTGACTTGCCCAAGGTGACTCAGCAAGGAGGTCTTAGTGCTGAGATTCGAACCTCATAGTCTGACACCAGAAAGGAAGCTCTGAACCACTAGACTTCTTATTTTGCCGTAAAAACTTCATAGCTGTCCTCCCTGCTTGCTTTTTCTTGTCTCTCCTATTCCTTCTTCACATTTCTGCCATAGACTGCTTATCGAAATATGGGTTCCTTTCACAACTTACAAAACCACTGATGGTGTCCTTATGCCCATCATTTATTCACTCATTCATTCATCCTCCATTCCTTTATTCCATTTACTTGACAAATATTTGTGGACCACAGATTATGTACCAAGCACAGTTTAGATATTGGGGCGACTGTTAAAATAAAAGTCATCCAAAATTCTTGCCCAGTGGCTAATAAGAAAAAAAAAATTGTGATACAACGTAAGTCTGGGTAGTGGTAAGTACTATAAAGAAAGATAAAGGAGAGTAAACAATAGTGAGGAGAGGATTTGTGTTTTAGACAAGATGATTAGGAAAAGCACCTGAAATGAGTAACAGTTAAGTAGAGATCCAGATAATAGGAAGAAAGATGCATTGCAGGCCACGGGGGAGAGTAGTCATGAAAGGGGGAAAGGCAGGTGCACGGTGCTTGAAGCTGGGCTCTCCTGAGCCTGTTCATAGCAGCCGGGAAGCCAGAATGACTGAAGCCAGGAATGAGTGCTGAGACAAGAGAAACTTGAGGGACACGGGGGTGGGGCCCTATAGATTATGCTAGTTTCTTTGGAGTAATCTTCCTTTTCCTTTCACTCATGACATATATTTCCAATCTCTTTGAAGCGGCGGCAAGTTGTCACGATGCACTACCTGCTGTCTTCAAATGAGAGCACACACTTTGCCATCTATCTTCCTGACTCTATCCATATTAAAGGTTCTCTTCTCTGACTTCTGAAATGGTCCCATCCTTCAAAGCCTATTTCCCACACCGCAGCCTGAGTTCATTCTTCCCGTATGTCAAACCCAACTTTAGCTCCCTCCTCAGTGAGGAAAAGGAAGGGACTCTTTGTGAAGGAACTCCAAATCAGGCTGGCTGTGACCAAATCCCACTGTATGCAGTACTTGGTTGGCCGGGGTTCTCCAGGTCAACCGAGGACATCTTTCCGAACCTCAGTCTGGTGTTGACATTTTAAAAATACAGCATTAGCCCAAACTGGTTTGGCTCAGTGGATAGAGCGTCGGCCTGCAGACTGAAGGGTCCCAGGTTCGATTCCGGTCAGGGGCATGTACCTTGGTTGCGGGCACATCCCCAGTAGGGGGTGTGCAGGAGGCAGCTGATCGATGTTTCTAACTCTCTATACCTCTCCCTTCCTCTCTGTAAAAAATCAATAAAATATATATTTTAAAAAAAACAGCATTAGAGTAACAATCTCATAGGCTTTTCAAAGAAATAATAGAGAGTATCCTTGTACATAATATGAACCCAATAAATTTTAACTTTAAATTATTTTAAAGGACTTCTAAGATCTCAGGACCCTTTTCTTATTAAGCTAAAAATATGCTCTAGTATTATGCTTCTTGGGATAGACTTTAAGTATCTTGACAGCAAAGGCCATATCCAATTTATTTGTCATAGACTTTTTTTAGAGCCTCTCCATGGAGTAGGTGTTAATAAAATGGGTCAAAGTATTTATTATCCAAAATGAAAACCTATGTACTTCATCTAAAACATTTGAGATACACATTAGTGAAGGATTTTGTAACGTCTAAAATCAAATATTTTCTTTTTATTTACAGCGGGATTAGGATAAAGGGCTTAGGAAATACAGCAACACATGGAGAGGAACTTTGTGGTCTTGGGGCAAGGACACGTTTTGAACAAAACACAAAAAGTATCAAACTTAAATTGATGAATGAGATTGCATTAAAATGTAAAACTTTGGTCCATCAAAAGCAAGTGAAATGACAAGATATAAACTATAAGAATGTATTTGCAATATATATAACCAACAAAGATTTTGCATCTAAAATGCACATAAAATATCTACTAAAAGGTTTTTAAAGATACTACAAGCCAACAGAATAAAATGGAGAATTATATACAAAATAGAAATTTTACAGAAAGTGGGATGCCAATTCTGAATAAACAAATGAATAAAGTGATCAAAATTCTTTCTACTTAATGAAATAATGTTAAAGTCCTTGATAAGATAACATGTATGCTCACTAGACTGGTATAAATTTAAGGTGTTTGATAATAACTACTGGCAGTAAGAATGTGGACCTGTGGGAATACATAGACAAGTCTGGTGGGAGTAAAACTTGATTCAACCATGTTGGGATATACTTTGGTGCCAGTTTCTGAATTTGAACATTTGCATGCCTTATGGGCTAGCAGTTTCACTTCTATTTATGTGATTTAGAGAAATGCTTGCTCATGAGCCTTAAGAGATATGTACAAGAATATTCATAGAAGCACTGAGTAGAAGCGTAAAAACCTTGGAACAACCCTAGTGTACTTCTGCAGGAAGATATATATTATAGACTAGATTACATTTCCCCCAAAATCTGTATTTGAGGCTTTAACCATCAACATATCTATACATGGAGATAGGGTAAACAAGGTCATAAGTGGGACTCTCATCCACTGGACTGGTCTCCTTATAAGAAGAGGAAGAGATATGTGGAGTGTGCTTGCACAGACAAAGCCCATGTGAGGACACAGTGAGAAGAGAGCTGCCTGCAAATCAGGAAGAAAGTTCTCACCAGGCACCAACCCTGCCAGCACCTTGATCTTGGACTTCCAGCCTTCAGAACTGTGAGAAAATAAATTTCTGTTGTTTAAGTCCCCAAGTCTGTAGTATTTTGTTATGGCAGACCCAGAAGACTAGTACAATACATAAGCCATTTGTGATCTATAAGCACATGGAACATTATACAGCAATAAAAATGAATGAACAATCTATAGATTCGATGCAATCCCCATTAAAACACCAACAGCATATTTCACAGATCTAGAACACACTCTCCAAAAGTTCACATGGAATAAAAAAAGACCCTGAGTAGCCACAGCAATCCTGAGAAAGAAGAACAAAGTTGGAGGGATCGCAATACCAGATATCAAGCTATATTACAAAGCCACTATTCTCAAAACTGCCTGGTACTGGCATAAGAACAGACATACAGACCAATAGAACAGAATAGAGAACCCAAAAATTGACCCAAGCCATTATGCTCAATTAATATTTGACAAAGGATGCAAGAGAATATACAATGGAATCAATATAGTCTCTTCAATAAATGGTGTTGGGAAAATTGGACAGATATGTGCAAAAAAAAAAAAAAGTAACTAGACCACCAGTTTACACCATACACAAAAATAAACTCAAAATGGATAAAGGACTTAAACGTAAGATGGGAAACCATAAAAATCTTAGAAGAATCCATAGGCAGCAAAATATCAGACATACGTTGTAGCAATGTCTTTACCAATACAGCTCCTAGGGAAATGGAAACTAAGGAGAAAATAAACAAATGAGACTACATCAAAATAAAAAGCTTGTGCACAGCAAAAGAAACCATCAACAAAACAACAAGAAAGCCCACTGCATGGGAGAACATATTTACCAATGTTATCTCCGATAAGGGTTTAATCTCCAAAATTTACAGAGAACTCATACAACTTAACAAAAGGAAGATAAATAATCCAATCAAAAAATGGGCAAAGGACCTAATAGACACTTTTCAAAAGAGGACATACAGAGGCCGAGAGACATGAAAACATGCTCAAAGTCACTAATCATCTGAGAGATGCAAATCAAAATGACAATGAGGTACCATCTCACACTTGTCAGAATGGCTATCATCAACAAATCAACAAACAACAAGTGCTAGGGAGGGCAGTGGCAGTGGTGGGAGCCTCTCCTGCTTCCACAGCAGCTCTAAGGATGTCCGACTGCCATGGGAAGCAGGCCTAAGGTGTCAGTCAGAAATCCCCTGAGGGCTCTCAGACTGTGAGAGGGTGCAAGCCGGGCTGAGGGACCCTCCCCCCACCCCCAGTTCACGAATTTTGTGCACCGAGCCTCTAGTTTTCAGATAATATGATAATGTTTTAAGTATCAAATCTATACTAATAAAAGGGTAATATGCTAATTAGACCGGGAGACCTTCTGCACGTCCTTTTGGACAAAGCCATGGTGGCGGTTGAGGCAGAGGTGGTTAGGGGAGATCAGGTCAGGAGGGGAGGGCAGTTGGGGGTGATCAGGCTGGCGAGCAGGCAGGCGGGGGGGGGGCAGTTGGGGGCAAGCAGGAAAGCAGTGGGGGGCAGTTGGGGGCAATCAGGCCAACAGGGGGGCAGTTGGGGGCAAGCAGGCTGGCGGGGGGGGGCAGTTGAGGGCAAGCAGGCCGGCGGGGGGTGGTGAGTTGGGGGCGAGAAGGCCAACAGGGGGGGGGGGGTAATTGAGGGCAAGCAGGCCAGCAGGCAGAGTGGTTAGGGGAGATCAGGCAGGCAGGCAGGCAGGTGAGCGGTTAGGAGCCAGTGGTCCCGGATTGCGAGAGGGATGTTCGACTGCCAGTTTAGGTCCGATCCCACAGGATTCTGAGCAGTTAGGAGCCAGTGGTCCCAGATTGCGAGAGAGTGCAGGCCAGGCTGAGGGACACACACACCCCCCACCCCCTGTGCACGAATTTTGTGTACCGGGCCACTAGTATTACATAAAAGGGAATAATAACTGTTTTTAAAGTGCTTTTCTTTCATATGCAGCTATATAGCCTTCAACTTTGATTTTAATTGAAATTCTTTTTCTTGCTTTCCTTAACATCCTTTGCCTTTTTCTTTTTTACATATAAGTTGGTTCTTTATAAACTTTAAAGTTATGGAAATAGCCAGTTTCATTATTTTTTGTTATGAAAAATATACTACTAATATAATAGGTGTGTGAGTATAGTATTCAGAATCAATTCCAGTGTAAAATTAATTCTCAGTTACTTGCAATATTTAATTTGTATATGCAAAGTACCCTAGTCACCAAAAAGATAATTTACTTTGCTCTGAAATCTCTCAGTCTACATATTAATGTCATCTTTTCTTTCAGACCCACATACTCACTGGAACTCATTGGTATTATCTGTGTGAACTTAGAGGAGTTGCAATATCAATAAGTTTGTCAAACATCATTATATCTGGTCTCTTGGGCAGAATTTGTTTATGTTATCCCAATTCTATAACTGTATGTCCAAATTTAACAACTACCTTCCAATACTTGATGAATTCTTTCTTTTTTGCTAGTCACATTCACCACTGAAGGTTAAGTGTAAAATCTTAGCTACTTTAATATATTTTTGCTAAAATCTCTAGCAGCTTAGGGAGCATATTTTCCAATCTGTAATTGGTAATTTAAAAATTAATTCTAAAAGTATGTGTTAATAGCCCTATATTCCTCATGTAGTTGTGGGACCACAGCATACACACAGACTAGGTACAATATCCATTTCTAATTTTTAATCTGATGTATACCTTGATACTCTGTGGGGATGTTGGTGGAATGGGTTGTGATATTCTCCCCCACTAAAACATTGCATTTTTGTGAGATTTTATTGCCACTTGTCCTATCCTAAAATCTTCAAAACTCTCAGTTTTACCACATGGAGTGTCTTGTGACAACCACAGTCACAACTGGCTCTAATCAGAAAGCTTGTGTGAGACATCATCCAAAAAGCAGAGTGAGTTGCTCAATTATTACTATTTTCTATCGTTTTATTGTAAAAAATACGTTAAATGTGAACCATTCTTTTAACATTGGTAATTCAGAGAGACACCCATCAACACCACCACTATCAGCTAGCAGAGTCTGACAATTGGAAAATAGGTTGCTTTTTACAAATGTCCATGTTATTGGCTGGCTATGACCGGGAAGCACTGAAGAACTGATGGAATGTTCATGCCACTGGAGCGGTCATAATAAAAAAGGTTTGCTTCTGCAGGTGATACCAAAACCAAAGCTGCATTGATTTTTCTTTTAAAATAGAGTTTCCTCTCTTCTCTCATTCAGCCAAGTTCATGTTCCTTCAGATGCTAAATCTGTACATCCCAAAGGCATGAATACGAAAGCAGACTTCCTTGTTTCCTAATTATCTTTGGCAGAATCAGTATCATCAAAAGAAAAATCCCATCGAAATCAACGTACACAACTAGGAGAACAGGAAACAGCATGGCACTTAAAAAGTCATCTATTGTCGTGGCCCACCCACAGGAGCACAGGGGTGGAAGCCCGTGCCCTCTGCTAGAGACGTCTTCAGGGCTGGCTGGGGAGACAGAATAAGATGCTACCAGATTTTCTAATTGTCCTAGTGGTGGTCTTACTGTAAGGAGCCCTAGAGAGTGGAGGGATGCTGTTAGGGGTACGTTACAGTTTGTTGTATCTATGCCCAAAGAACCACCACTCTTATTCTCAGATTTAAAGATCTTGAGGTTTGGAGTTACTAAGTCTAGGCTTCCTCTGGCCTTCCATCAATCCCATTGTGTACATTGGATTAAGAGCAATTGGGGTTGATCCTTCCCTGAACTTTGACCACCATCACTTTGGGAGTTCCCACAGGCCTCTGTGTTCTGTGGTAATGACTTTTCATTTAATTTTTACTTTTCTTGGGTGGGCTGGAATCCATAAATATAAATGGGAGGGCCGCTGGTCATTCTAGGAACAGGAATTCAATCCTCAGGAGGCTCTGATAAAATGTACACTGGATAGAGCCCTGTTCTTACAGCTTACGTTTATCTGAAACTCTGTGAGTTACAACCTGGTAATGTCTGTTTTCTCATGTGTTATCACATCTGTAATGATAACAAAACCATGCTAATTCATTCTGATTTTTTTTTTTTTTTGGTGACACTGAAGCTGAAAAGACCCTCCAGCCAGCCTCTTACATCAAAGTGCTTCTTTCCTATTGTGCCACTTAAAAACAAAACTGTATTCCACTCTTCGGCACACTCGAATCTTTCCATTTCTATTACAATCCTTCATTAATTTGACTACCTCGTTGCTTTTCAGCTTTGAAGAAGGGGAGCACTAGGAAACACTTGAATTCACGGTCAGCTCTGGCAGCGTGGGTCTGCTCTTCCAAATATTTCAGCTATTTCCTCCCCGCTGGCTTACTATCGTGTTTGAGTTCCTGTGCAGAGCAGATACGAATCGTGCCCTCCCATGTTAGGCATCATAAATATCTTTCAAATAATGGATAATTCACCTGATCTTATGCATTCCTGTGCACTTAAGAGATTCTCAGTGGGAAGAGAAAAAATGCATTTTGATTTGAGGCATTCCCAGGTTTTATAGAGGTGCTAAATTATATCCCTGGAATGCTGGGGGAACTACTGCTCCCATTATCAAATGCTATCTCTATCTTATTCTCTTCCCCCTCCTCAACCTCAAAAGAGACATCTGAAAGGGTACCCCACCTGGTAAACAGCAAGATCCCCCTCTCTATAGCCTCATGTTTGCAACTTTAAATAACTGTGTGTGGGCATCATGGATACCAGGGTCTGTGGAAAGTAAGGGGATTTCATTACTTTAAATCTCTGGAAGGAAATGGGAACCTCTGTACAAAGCAGCCGTCCCATTTTAACTGTGCTCTGAATGGTTAAAAATGTGTCCTTATATTGAGCATATATATCTGCTTGGGTCAAATTTCTTAGTGTAAATCTAGCCCTCTGGAGCCAACCTGTCAGTTTTATCTCTTTTTAGAGCATGTTTCCCCCGAAGTTGACTATGGTTATCAGAATCATTTGAAATCTTCTCTGCATCGTTAGTATAAGTTTTTCTTCTGTAATGTGGATTCTGGAAGCCTCCCAGTCCTGCTCAGTCATTCTCATGGTGTGTAACGACTGGGATGCCCTCACAGCAGAATGAATGTAAACGTCGTCTTAGGTTAGTTTCTCCTGAAAGCAACCTGAGCCCAGTCTTGGTGAACATAGTTGATTTGGGAGGTGATTCTAGGAAGATCCAGTGAAGAAGAGTGGAGAGTGACTTGGGGGAGGTAGAAAAGCCACAGAGTGTGTGTTAATGAGCTGATTCCCATTGTGGGCTGTGGGGCTCCATTGTACGGGGGACCCTCTGAGAAACTGTGTGGAACACACCTCAGGATCATTTCATCAGGGGTTGGTATGGGGGGGCGGGTCTGAGATGTGTTTCCATTGACAACCACCACCCCCCCACACACACTGGGAGAGGACTGCAGGGGAGCGGGGAGGGGGCATGAATGCCCAGCACTTCCTCTTTGTGCCTTATTGCGGAATCCTCATATAGGTGCTGGGAAAGCACTCTGGCAGTGGAGGAGAGAGACCCAGGTGTTTGAGGTGGACAGCTGCGAGCCTGCTGGGAACTGCACAGGGGAGTTCTGGTGGGCTGAGGGAAATAGGCAGGGCATCTGGAAGGGCTGCCACCGAGGGCAGCCTGGCCATGTGAACGTGGCCTTATGTAGAGCCACAGGGATGTGGAACAGCAGAGTTTAAATCCTGCCTGAAAGCACTGCAATTTAAAAAATATATTAGTAATAATTTAGAGGCTACATCGGCCAAACAAAATATGTTGGCCAGTTTATAGCCCTTGCCACAATGAGCATTTGGGACAGTGCCAAATTGGAAGGCACATCCTATCCAAAGGATGCTGCCGTTCCTCAACTTCAGCCCATTTTTATCCTTTAAGATTATGGGCCGAACACTGTTAGGTCTTTTGATTTTTTCCATGAGAATCCAGAAATCCAGACTTGATGAGAAATTTCTTGCCTTTTAAACACTATGAACTGAATTTGTTTGAGCCCCATAAAGTACATCTTGAGGGTGTCTGCCTCCCATTTATAAGTCTCTGCTCAACAACAGCAGCACAGGGGGGTGTGGGAACTCAGGACCTCCAAAGTATACAAAGTGGCTCCATGGAGCATTTCTGGGCAAACTGGTTTTGCTAATGCATGCTCATTTCAGAGAAATAAAGTTTCTGGTATAGAAATAAAAGAGATTAAAGAAATGAAATAAAAACAGAAGTTGGGCAGTGGCATCCTTAGATAAACTTCATTTCCATTGAGTGGATCTCACGCCTTGCGGTGGGAGGTGCTCTAAAATAAGTAAAGAGCTTTTTGCCCTTGTTACTGTAACCCAGATTAAAGCAGCATTGCTTTGCATCAGGAAAATTTAAGGTAGGGCTTTGATCTTTTCTCTATTAAAATAAAGTAATGCTTTAGTCTGACCTCAAGGAAGTAGTCTTAATTAGGGGCCTTAAATGAAATAATTGACCTTGGCATTGCCTTCAGCTCAGGGCACAGAGCTATTATCAAAATGACTTATCGAGAATTAAGACATGCTGCAATAGGACTATTTATTTAATAATTTTACATTTTCAAATTTTTAGCTCCCAGACGCTTAGACTGCAAGGCCATGTACCAGCTTTGCAGCGGCCAAAATGTTGTATCAAAATGAAATCTATGTTGAGATTATGCATTGATAAAGGATATTGTCTTTGTTTAAACACTAGTATTGTTGACATTTTGGACCTGCTTCATTTTCCCATCAACCATCTTAATATCATTTTTTGATTGTGAGGCATCTCTTCTGTGTGTTGGTGGGTATCGTTTTAAGCATTGGCACCAAGATTGGAACAGAAAAGTGCAGAAAAAGCACTGGACTATAAGGCAAGAGATTTCATTCCTGGTCTTCACTTTGTCACTATCCAGTGGGGCCTGGGGAATTTTTTATATATCACCTTTATATTTCTTACAGCTTTATTATCTCATACAGTTAATATAATTATTGTCTAACTTTTTAATCTGACCTTTCTTTGTCTTATTTTCTTCTTTACCTAAAAGTCAAACTGTGATCAATTCTTCTTACCAAGGAAAACTCTGGGCACTATGTTAAGATGACAGAATATGTCTAGGTAGTTCCCAAGACCTTCTTTCTGGTTCTTTTTTCTCTTCTATGACCTACTTCTTCTCTCCATATTCCTTTACTCTCACAAGACACTTGGTGACACCAGTAGACTCTTACTCTCTCAACAAATTGGATTCTCACTCAAAATCTCCAATCATCCATTTACCCCATAGTGAGAAAAAGCTAACTGATTACTGTCCTTTTTTTTGCATTTGTACTTATTTCTGGTTAAGAAATAAGTTAAGATTTTACTCTCCTAGTATAGAAATTCCAGAAATAAGTATCCAAGTGAGAGAGGTTTTAGGGTGCTATAACAAGTGATTTCTACTTTCTCTCAAGACTTTTAAAAGGAAAAAGAGTGTAGATGTAGTACGGAAACCCAAGGTTCAACCTTGTACGGGCTACAGAGACAGACTATGGAAGGGCCAAGAAAAGAGCTCAGGTTTTCTGTGCATTTCCCACTACAGACAACAAACGTTTATTTGATGACTGCCTAGTGGGCAAGGTGCTGGGGACAGAGAATTGAATGTAACAGTGTCTGCCCTTTAGGAATTCAAAGGCTGGTGGAGGAGATAAATGAAAGCATAGATTTACAGGGCAGTGTAATGTTTGCCCTGTTAGGCCCAGGCAGGTCCTGGTTAGATGGTGTTTGGCACAGGCCAACAGACCCCATTGTGTTCTCAACCTTTTCAGACAGTATCTGTCCACAGTACTCCAATCAGACCACATAATATGTGTTCTCCCATCCTTGTCTCCTAATAAATCACCTTTCTGCTTCACTCTCACTTTCTTGTCCTTGCTCTCAAGCCGTTGCTCTTGCCCTCATATCCTACCTCCCCAACACAAACCACAGTCCTTATCTCTGGTTTGGTCCAGGAAGTAATTCCTGGTCTCTCCTGTATTCCTCAGATAGCTGAAGGCATTCTCTGGCTGCTCTGTTAGTCCTAGGTTTCATTTCAGTTCACCTGACATGGTGCCATTTGCTCCAATAAAAAAGATTTTGAAAAGCCTCTGAGAACCCAGAAGAGAAAATATGTAATAGAAATAGTAGAGTTAATAACATCTTTATCAAGGAGGCACATTTTCTCTGGTCTTGAAGAGTAAGCTAGAGTTTGGCAGGCGAGAGGAGGAAGATATTTAGATTGAGGGTTGAATGTACATAAAAGCTGGAAGGCATGACAAGCAAGGTGTGTTTGGAGACAGATGGGAGTCTTCATGAAGAAATCATCTGCACCTTCTCTTCTTCATAGATGTAAGCTTTATAAGAGAGGAGCATTGCTACCCAACCAAAAAGGACAAGGTTGATCTTTTATATACAATGTGTATATGGGAATGACAAAAATGGCCTTGTGAAAGAGAAAATTTCAGTAAGAACCTTACTATTGGGCCAATTTCATCTCATTGATTATAACTTTATACCTTATCTTGGTTCCAGAACACGCCCCCCTTCTTTCTCTCATCATCCTCCCACCATTCCCTACTCTCTCCCCTCCAATCCATCTCCTCTCATTTTGTCCTGAGATCCTGAGAATTTTTTCCTTTAACAATAGGTAGGGCCCATCTTTCTGATTTTAACTTCTTCCCACTGGGAGGTAGAGCTTTATCCTGACAAACTGTTTGGAATTACTGGGGGGGAATATTAATAGAATTTGGACGTGCGTCCTACAGCAGTGAAGAGAACACCTGAGAAGTTGGAAAGCTTTCATGGGAGATTAGAGGCGGCTGGGAGGAAATGTGCGAGGTGGTGGCGAGCTCCCCGCGCGGGTATTTCGCTATCCAGGGATCTCTAATTACTCATACAGTACATGAACAGTATGATATGTCCTTACAATTGCGGATGTCTTTTCAAAGATAATCTTTAATAGTTTATTTGACAACCTGTAAAATTATAGAAAATTATTAGTCTTGGGAATTACAAAAATCCCTGTAGTACAGTCAAACAATAAAATTATAATTACCTGTGGGTAATTGAAATTTAACTGTTTTTTTATTGTATATTACACATCAATAGCAACATAAGTTCAAGAGGTTTTTTTCTTCTTTCCTTTTTTCTTGCAAAACCTGAGAAAATGGACAGCACTGTTGGGGGCTTGTGAGTTCCTGTCACAGTACTGAGCTTGAACAATTTCGATTAAAGCCCCATGTTTGAGACTGTCATTAGACCTGCATTAAATTACATATCTGGAGTGTTAAAAAATAAAGAGTACAGTAGCTTTTTCTCAGCTACCTAAGGTAGGTAGTTAAGGCCTTGATTATCTTTAAAGATCTCTTTTCTTCCCTCCACTGAAAGTCATTGTTTCTTTCATTAAACATAAAACACATTTAAGAACACTAAGCTGTGAAGACAGGAATATTAAGATGGCATATTCCAAAGTACCTTTGTTCTGTATTCATTGCTCTGGGTTGACTTTTTCATTGTATAATATGATTTTATTATTTAGCTCTCATTCAGCTGCACTGAATAGGACTAGCATTACCTGGGACCTTTAATTCCTTGGGCTTTGGATAAAGTAGGTACTTGCCTTCCTCCTCTTCCTCATCAACCTCCCCTTCCACCACTACCACATTTTTTTTAAAGTCACATAGCATTTTCTTTTTTTTAAAAAAACGTTATTTAAATATATTTGTATACAATGGCAGGAAAAGATAAATTCTGTATGGTTTACTTATATGTGAAATCTAAAGAAAAACAACAAACAAACAAACATAGCAAAACAAAACAAAACAGGCATTTTCAAACCAAGGCCAGGGGCTAGCATTTCAGTGTCTCCCCATCACTTCTCTTGAAGGATTGGCCTTTAGCATAGCATCTCCAGGCTTCACCCTCTGGTTTCCTTTGTTTAAAGGAACCTTCTGGTTCTTGGATTTTCACAGCTGAATAGGAGTTTAACTGAATGGAAAGAAAGTAATAAATCTGTGCGTGGGGAAAAAAAGTCATAGATAACAGGGCTGGTTCCTTTGCAGAAATTGTCCCCATCTTTTGCTGTCCCTCCTTACCCAGCTCCACTCTCCCACCCTGTCTCAGAGTCCTGCCATTTCCGTCTGTAAACCTGATAGCTGCTACAAGGCCTTCAGGGAACTGAGGGGACTCAGAATAGCCCCTTGAAGCTTTTATCCAGAAGTAGCCACTTCAGGCCAAGTCGTCTGATCTAGTTTCTTCTCTGTGGTTTGGACGGTAACGGGGATTTAAATCTACTTTTATTTCACCAGCTGCTGATTTTCAACTCTTTATCTGGGTAGAAGAAAATGGGGTCTAAGAATGTGGAAGGTTCCAGAATAATATCAGAAATTAGCCAGGAAGCTAGTGCTAGCCTTTCTTCTGTAAGTAGTCTAAAGGGTTCAATGTAGGGGGGACAAGAAATCTTCATATCTGTGGTCACCACTGGGAAGTCCATGACACATGAGGTAGAAGAAGGAGGGGCTACCTCATTCAGACCTTTGTCTTAATTTTATAAGTGAACCAAGAAAAAGAGGACAAAATATGAAGTTGAGGCACAACATCATCTCATTTATTCTCGTGTCCTTCATCAATTCATTCACACACATGATGCCAGACACTGAAAAGAACACTCAGGTACACACACACACACACACACACACACACACACACACACCCCTAATCTTTTAAATAAGGTATCATCAAGATTTCCCATTTAATGGCTTAAGTCATAACTTCATGAATCTTAAGAACCAATGTTGAAAAGCAAATGTACATAAAGTATTTCTTTTGGGAAAAGTTAGTCCCCTTAGAATTACTTCTATATAATGATTTAATGAGGCTCCTTAAAACACCAAATCTTATTTTCTATCCAAAGTTTGGTTAGGAAGTATGTGCACTACCCTAAACATTAAATGCATGTTGTAAAATGATAAGAAGCTAATATATTACCAATTACCCTCATGTAGATGAAAGTTCAAGGTGGATATTGTCCCTCAACAGATTGGGCTAACCTCAGTAGTTTGAAGGCCCATGAAATCATGATTTTGTAAAATATCAGTTTGGTGTGATCTTTTTAAACAGGAACCAGCTCTTACCTGGTGTACTCATTAATCATCTTTCTTTTCCCACTCCAGTAACCTCCAGGAGGGTAGGCACTTTGTCATGGTCGTCATTCTAATTTTCATAACCATTCACTGCTTTCACACTTAAAATAAAGTCAAACCAGCCCTAGTTGGTGTAGTTCAGTTGCTTGAACATCATCCCATGCACTGAGTGGTCACAGGTTTGATTTCCTGTCAGGGCACATGCCTGGAAGGCAACAGATCAATGTTTCTCTCTCATCGATGTGTCTCTCTCTTTCCCTCTCTTTCTAAAATCAATAATAAAAATTTAAAAAGAAATCAAACCCTCTATATCTGGCCCCTGCCTACTTCTCTAACCTTGTCTCCTACCCTCTTTCCATTTCCCTCTAGCCCCTAAGTCCCTTGGTATTCATTAATGCACCAGCTTCTGCCCACTTTGCATTTTTTTCCCCCATTCAGTTATCTTCTCACCTCCTCAGGAAGATCTTCTTGAATACTCTTCTAAAATGTGCATTCCTCCAAAGCCAGCATTCTGTTTCTGGTTAGTCTGCTTTGTTTTTCTTCATAGTATATATCACCATATAGAAAGAGTTTTGTGTGATAATAACTCAGTAATAGTCTTTGAATAGTTAGTATTTTGGCAAATGAAGAGCATCCCAGGATGGGAATTGAGTAGAGATCAAAGTGATCCTAAGTTATGCACCAGGGTTCTTAGGGCTATGAACAGAAACAGACACAGCAGGAGGGATTTGTATAGATAGAAATAGCTAGTCACTGATGAATTATTTTGATTTTTGTATAGAGATATGTCATTTCTGATTTCTAAAATGGATTAGATGATCTATGCAGTTAAGACTCTGCATTAGGGCCAGTTGGCATGGCTCAGTGATTTAACATTAACCTATCAACCAGGAGGTCATGGTTCCCTTCCTGGTCAGGCCATATGCCCTGGTTGCAGGCTCCATCCCCAATGTGGGTGTGTAGGAGGCAACTGATCAATAATTCTCTCTCATCATTGGTGTTTCTATCTCTCTCCCTTTCCCTCTCTGAAATCAATACAAATATATATTTTAAAAAAGACTCTGCATGGGGTCCAACAGTTCAGTATTACATGGGGAAAGTACATGTAGAAATTATCAAATCCATAACAAGGTAAAACCTGGTTTCCACCAATTTAATCACTATTAAAAGCCTCATAAACCATATTTTGGTAAAAAAAGGACTAATATCTATCTCACACCTATGCCCAGCTTCTAACTGAACTGTTATATGATTCTTCACATTCCTCTTTAAAAAGTCAATGGTTTATGAAATTATCCAAATACCTGAATCCTTCCCTAGCCAGAAAAAAAATCATTAAATGTAAAAGATTTTAAATTACATGCACTCCATAATCCCCCAGGCTTCCCCCTCCCTCCCCGCAACCAAGTGAAAGTTATAGTTTCAAGATAAGAAATATATGTAAGGCTTAGTAAATCTGGGATGAAAGGCTCCACGATTTTGACACAATACCTAAAATTTAACCAAAGTTGTTGAAAGGTGAGACTTAAAAATATCCGAATACTATTTTTCTCACCCCATTCCGTAATTTTGTGCATTCCTCTTTCTACTTGCAGAGGAGTAAAAGTGGAAGACTTGTCCTCAGCAGACCCCCTCACCTGCGGAGTCCTGGGAGGGGTACTTCTAAGACAATACTCTAAAAAGTCATTCCTTTCCTGAAGACTCTTCAGAATCCTTAGTATGCTCAAGATGCAGGCCTCACAGCTACATGGTGGTCTGAAGGTCATGGGTCATGTGAAGACCCAATGGATCTCTCAGTGTGGGCAGTGTCCTTTGCTCAATTCAGCTGAAGGCTCTTTGAATCTTATCTTTTGGGAGATTTGGAGTGTAGAAAGCAAGACAAATCTCCATCCTCTGACCTTCTAGAAGATTCTCATTTCTTGCAGTCTACTTTAAAATAGCTGTCCTATTCTAACACCCCCAGGTCATTTGGGAACCTCTACAAGGACTTCACAGTGTGTATCATGCAGAGGTCAATGTCTCTCCCTCAGTGTCCACATTCTTGAGTAGCAAGTTCCTCTAAACTCAGGGTTACCAAGGGAATGGATTTCTTTCAAGTCTGGAGGAGACCTCACACTGCTCTAAGTTTCATAAGCTTGTTAAGTCTTCCTGACTGAAACCACAGGCCTAGTTGACAGTCCAACATCCCTTCCAGCTCTAGGAGTCCAGGTTTTAGCTCAGGCCCAGATAATTCTTGTAGTGAAAAAGTGAAACTTCTGTTCTAGCTAATTCAGTCTTCAGCACATTTGCTACTGTTTTTTAGAAGCCAGAGGCGATTTACAAGGGAACTTGCAAAGCCATTTTGCCTGAACAAATTCTCCATCTGGTGATTCACTGAACATTATCTCATATTTCTTAAAGAAAGAAACAAGGAATGGACTTAGAAGGCCTCATGTTGAGGTTTACCTGCCAAGACATCTTATTCTGCTGACTCTCCAGACCTATTTGTAAATTTACACTTAAAAACACCCTTTTGGTATAATTTCCCATTATTCCTTTGCTTCTATCTGTCTTAGGTCAATGAAGCTGGAAGTTGGGGACCATGTGCACATAAATACTAAAATAGTTGAAATTCAGGAGGAATTTTGTAAAAAGTCTCCATTTTTATGGGATTCACAAATGAATTTTGAGTAACTTTTTAGTCAGTAGTTCTGTGGTGCTTAAGAACAATGCTGCTGCTGAGGCATTTCACATTGCCTCCCGTGGAAAAAAAATAATATGCACAGATCCTTTTCATGCAAATGGAAAAAACAGGACCTGTTAGTGTGGATGATCATACACAGGCTCTGCTATTCCTTCTGGGATACTCTCAATTCCCCCAAACATTTACTACTCTAACCCTAACCTTTGCTTTTTCTCCTCTTGTTTGCTGGGATATTCTTGGTGGTATGCCCATTTCCTTGCAGAGTTTGCTATGGCCCTGTTGGTTTCTGTGTTTTTCCTGACTTAAGCCAAATGCGCCTTCCCATCTAACTTGTCCTCACTTACTGACTGCATCACTTCTCCTTCTACCTTTCTACCCTCAGAGATAATATCTCCCCAACAAGTTGATTTGCTTTTGAAGTAGTTTGTGCCTATGAAAGGAAACTGTTCTTGGTACCTGCTCCTTCTACAACACTGCTTTTTTAAGGCCACAGACTTAAAAACTCATTCAGCTGAGTTTCTTTGTTTTTCCACTGTTTAATCCATAATTCTCTTGCTGTGACCTTTGTTGCTATTTGACTACTTTGGATATTGTGCCCCTTTTATAGGCCTCCTATGATGTGAACTCTGGAGGACAGAATCTGGGCCAGATATATGTAGAAAGAGGTTCAGAAAAATAAAAGAGGAACTGACATGTCCAAGAAGGGGCTCAAGGTTTACAAGACATGGGGCAATGGAAACAGTAAATGTAATCTCACACAAGGAAACAAAACTAAGATGGAACTGAACTCATTCACTTCTATACACACACTTTCATTCATCAGCTCAACACGTGTCTCTAATACTCTACCCCTTAGTTGTTTCTTTTACAAGATTGCTCAAGATTTCTTCTCTTTGTGCAGGAATCCTAGACCTACACAATCATCATTAAACACAGATGTGGCCCTAACTGGTTTGGCTCAGTGGATAGAGCGTCAGCCTGTGGACTGAAGGGTTCCAGGTTCGATTCCAGTCAAGGCATGTACCTTGGTTTCAGGCACATTCCCAGTAGGGGATATGCAGGAGGTAGCTCATAATGTTTCTCTCTCATTGATGTTTCTAACTCTCTATCTCTCTTTCTTCCTCTCTGTAAAAAAAATCAATAAAATATATGGGGAAAAAAGCAACACAGATGTGAAAGCATTTTCTGAACCAATGACAATTGTCTCTCTTTTAACTAGTGCCTGGTATGACAAATTTGAGGCTTGAAAAATGTGAGGCTTTCTCCTAGTCTACCATATATCATTCATCCATTCATTTATTCATTCAATCAATCAATCACTTAAGTGACATTTATTGAGCAAGAACCAAATATGTGTCAAGCATTGTTCTGGCACTCCAGAAATGGCAGTCAATACAATAAAGATCCTGGTCTCATGCAACTTACTTATGAGAGGAGTAGGTTGAAAAGATACATACCTTTTCTTTCACATGGTTATAAATTCTATGAATAAAAATATGATGGGTAAATTCACAGAAATTAATGGGGAGAGAAGTTGCGGCATCAAATAGAGTGGCAAGAAAAGGCTCCACCAATAAGGTGTCATATGATTGAATACCATGTGGGCATGAGCCATATGGATATATAGAAGAAGAGCCTTAGATAGTCGGAGCAGGAAATCCAAACAGAAGAGCACTTGGTATATTCGGGAAATAGCAAAATATGGAGTCATCTAGTAGGTCTATGTCCTATGAACACCCATCTACTTTTTATTAAGCCAAAATTAATACCCACTTTATTGTGATAATCTGTTTAGTACTTACCTTTCCCTATAGGCTACACATAACATGGAACAGGTAATATGACTGCTTGGTTTACCCCACATTGTAGTGCTTACTCAATATGGTACATCAGAGGTGCACCATAAATAGTAATCAAATGAATGAGTGGATGTCTGAATAAACTGCCCTATAAAATGAGATAATGCACATAAATCTTTTAGCTCAGTGCCAGACATATAGAACACATTTAATGGATTTCAGGGACAATATATTGCTACTGATGTGAGTAATGATGATACAACCCAGGAGAAGATGAACTTCTTGAAGATGGAGAGACTGCTCCTGGTCTATAGGTAGAACTGTGTAGCAAGAAGGTCACTTTAACTGTTTCTTGCTGAAATACATCCATTTAGTATGTACCCTGTGTAACCCCAATAATAGCTGCAGCTGCGGAAAATGCATCTGTAATTATATGAACATATAATAACATCCAACTATATAGTGAATAACAAGGAGGCAGAACTATTCAACTCTTAATTTCCTATTTCCTTCCAAACAAAGAGCAATGTCTTCAAAGTGGAAACAATTAAATGATGTCAAATGAAGATTACCATCTAAGTGAGAGATTAGTAAAGAACATAGCTACTTGAAGTGACTCTCACTCTTCTGGCCTAGGTATAAAATTATAGATGCTATTGCAAAGACCCAATCCTCGTTTGAAAGATCGCATACAATAGAGAAAGTCTCAAGTTTAAAATAAGAGAGGAGTATGTATCTCAAAAACTGAAGAAAGATTACATTATCATCGAGCCATGAAATATTCTAGGTTTGACAGTAAGAGAATCAACTAGTGATGATTAAATTGCAGATACATGGAATATTATAGTTGGTAAAGTTTGACAAGTTTGTCAAGTTTATGTCACAAAACTCCCTTAATTCTTCATTTTATAGATAAGGGAGCATAGGCTATTTGGTTGAAATGTCTCTCCCAAACTCATACCTTCAGTGGCAGAGCTAAGGGTTGAAGCTAGATCTCTGGTTCAGAGTAGGTGTTCCTTCAATTAATTTCCATTGCCTTATAACAGGTCTCTTTACTTTCATTCTTGCTCTTCCCTAATCCAGTCTATGCATAGTATCAAAGTGATCTTTTAATCCTAAAACTCAGGTAGTTTTACTAATAAACTCTCTAGTAGTTTCTCTTTGCAATTCAAATTCAAATTCTTTATAATGATCTATAGTACTTCTCTAACATATAACGATGCGTGGCACACAGTAGGCACTAATAAATGATGAACTTTTTTTTTCTCTGAATAGTATTATAGAGTCGGCCAATCAAGGTAAATCTACAGAAACAGCTTGATTTAAATAAAATATCCAACATATTCCTCTAAAATTAATGTACATGATGAAATCCAAGCTGGGTAAAAAGTGGGTTAACTAAATTCAACAATCTGATCCAAATAATTTATTTTATCTTCCATTGTCCAGTGGCTAACAATTTGTTCCCTGCCTGGCCAACCCTGTTTACCAGTGATTTTGATGACAACATGGAAAGGAAGCTTATGAAATTTGAAAGGCACAAAGCTGGAAACAATAGTAAATATAACAACCAACATTCAAAATTGTTCTGACAGTCTGGAATTCAGAGAAAATTCCAGTAAGATGAAATTTAACAGTCATAAATACAATGTCTTGAATAAAAGTTCAAATATTAATTGTATAAGTACAGGAAGGAGAAATTTGGCTTGGCAGAAATTCATGTGAAAAAGTTCTGAATGACTTAGCTGACCACAACTTTAATATCACCCATCAGTATAAGGCGGATGCTTTAAAAAGTCACATTCATAGCTTGCATTAGTAGAAAATATTTTTTCTAAATTACTTACAGTAATAGTTTCCTATTCTCTGTAGTTCAGACCACATCTGGAGTATTGTGTTCTGTTCTGGGTGCCATATATTAAGAGGAGACACTTAATTCAGAAGAAAAAACCCAAGATGGAGAAAGTCTAAAAAGAAAACCATAGTTGAAAGAATTAAAATCCAAAATCATAGCAGTATTTTAAGTTCTATGAGGTATTAGAAAAGTTTTATTTTTGCTGTCCTGGAAATCTGAATATAAAACTATGGCTTTAAATGGGTAGTAAATATATTCTCATTGACAGAACAGTTTTGAATCAATGAATATGTGCTTTAAAGGAGGATGGATAGTTTCATTACCGATGAGGGAAATTTATGTATACCTGGAGTAGTTTTAAGATAGAATAGCCACCTGAATGAATTGTGATACATACCTATTAGCTGCTGGAGGCTGTCAGACACACGATGAAAAACTAAACCTCAAAAGTTAGAGCACTGAGTGATTACATAAGCTCTCCTGCTAATGCCTCCAAATTAAGCACAGTGCTCCTCCCCCACATCGCTATCTGTCCAAAGTCGTTGACTCAAGAACCCCTTTCAATTCTACAGTCAACCTATCTTAAATATGGTTCATGGAACCAGCTGCCTTAAAATTTCACAAGAAATGTGACCATTGTCCCCAAATAAAAAATCAGATGCTATACTTGAGCCTGCAGAAAAAAAGAAAACTGTCTTTTGGCATTAATATATAAAGCTTAAAAAACAATGTAAGAAGAATAAACATGTTAAGGTATCGCTCCCAGTTTTTCCCTGAAATAGGCCTATTTTCATACTTTACAACCTCCCACCTGAGGGTCAGCCTTCTAATTCAGTACGCACTTAGGGCTGACTGTTTTTCTCCCCAAGATCGGGGAAGCCTGTGGACACCTGACCCTTCCCTCCCCCTCATGCCTACTCCTCTTCCTCTAACCTACTCCTCTCCCTCTAGCCTACTCTACATCACCAGTATTTCCATGGAAGGAGCTTATACACATGTTTGGTGTCTAGTTTTTGCAGCTGTCACCCAAAGCACAGGCCCCTGGATTGCCTGGCTCAGAGAGCCAAAGGGACTTGCATTCACAAGTCCCACAAGACTATAGCAGACAAAGAATCAGTTATTAATGGGCACAGGAACACCCTCACACGTACGCCTTGTGGCTACACACCTGGGCTCAATGCAAAGGGATCAGGCAAAAAATCTATCTCCAGTTTTTTCCCTAGAAGAGCCCTAACTACATACTTTCCTAACTGCTTGTTGCCTGATGATTTGGCTTCTAATTAGTCTACGTCTATGTGCTAACTGCAATTCCTCAATCACTGGGAACACTAAGAACAAAAAAAGGGGGCTTGAATAGAGCTAAGGCTGAACTTATCCATAATGTACATTTCCTATAGACCACTCTTTCAAGACTGGGAAAGTTGGCAGTTTTAGATAATGCACAGAAACCAACACAGAGAATCAAGGAAAATAAAGAAACAAAGCAATATGTTCCCAACAAAAGAAAGAGATAAAACTCCAGAAACAGACCTTAAAGAAATGGAGATACATGACTTATCTGATAAAAAGTTCAAAATAACAGTCATGAAGATCCCACTGAGGTCAGGAGAATAATGCATAAACAAAGGGAGAATTTCAACAAAGAGAACAAAGTTTTAAGTACTGAACAGAAATCACAGTCCTGAAGAATAAATAATTGAACTAAAAATTAAGTAACTAGGTTCAACAGCAGATTGAGTCAGGCAGAAGAAAGTATCAGTAAAATTGAAAATAGGTCATGGATTCACCCAATCAGAGAAACAATAAGAGAAAAGAATGAAAAAGAGGGAAGATAACTTAAGGGACTTATGAGATATCATCAGTTGGACCAAAATATGGGTTTTTAGGAGTCTCAAAAGTTGAAGAAAGATAGAAAGCGAAAGAAAGTTTATTCAAAAAGAAAATGGGTAAAAACTCCTCTAACCTGCGTAAAGAAACAGACATCCAAAGAATTCCACAAAACATGAATCTGAAGAGACCCACACCAAGACACATAACAAAGTTGAAGATAAGAGAGAATCTGAAAAGCAGCAAGATAAAACAACTGGTTGCATATTAGGGAACCTCCATAAAACTATCAGCAGAGTGTTCAGCAGAAACTTTGCAGGCCAGAAGAGAGTGGTGTGGTATTTTTAAAAAACTGAAGAAAAAAAAAGAGACTGTCTAACAAGAGTACTTTACCTGGCAAAGTTGTCCTTTAGAATTGAGTTTTCATAATGGATTATCAAGATAAGAAAAAGAGTTTTAAAGACAAGCAAAAACTGAAGAAATTCATCATCATTAGACCAGTCTTACAAGTAATGTTAAAGGGAGTTAGCTCTTCAGGCTGAAAATAAAGGTCACTAATTAGTAACAAAAAATATATGAAAGTATAAATCTCACTGGTAAAGATAAGTATATAGTTAAATTAAGAATACTTTCATATTGTAATGGTGATGTCTAAATCATGAATCTAGTATGAAGGTTAAAAGACAGATATATAAAAATTATTATAACTACAACAATTTCTTACTGGATACACAGTGTAAAAAATGTAAATTTTGACAACAAAAGCATAAAATGGGGACAGGGGAGAGTATAAAAAGTAGAGCTTAAATATATGGTTAAAGTTAAATTGTTATCAGCTTAGAATAGACTATAACTATAAGATATTGTATGTAGTCCTTATGGTAACCAAGACAAAAACCTATAGTAAATATACAAATGATAAAAATAAAGGAATATAATCATACCACTAAAGAAAATCATAAAATTACATAGAAAAAAGAAGAAAGGAACAAAGGAATTACAAAATAGGCAGAAAACAACAAAATAGCAAAAGTAAGTCCATACATATCGATAATCACTTTAAATGTATTGGGTAACATCTTACCTAATAATAGACAAACATTAAATTGACCATACCTCCGCTACACCACCAGCCAATCAGGAGTGATATGCAAACTAACCCAACAAAGATGGAGGTTAATTTGCATACTCAGCCACCAAGTGATGGGGGTGTAGGTCTCTCAGGGCCTCTGGCAGCATGGGAAGGAGGGGCCAGAGTGGAAAGAGGCGGCTCTGGGGCCTGAGCGAAAGGGGCTGGGCCGGAGTGGAAAGGCAGTGCCAGCAGCCAGGGAAAGGCAAGCCCATTCTAGCAAGAATCTTCATGCATCGGGCTTCTAGTTGGTTAATAAGATCATATAGATTTCAAGGGTACTTTTCTATGATACAAGATCTGTATATTGCACTGTGTGCCCACCACTCAAAGCCAAATAATCTCTCACTGCATATGAGGACCTCTTCACTCCCCACCCTCCCACCCCTTTTCCTCCGCCCTCCTCAGTGATGAACAAAAAAGCTAGGGCTCTAAATACAATGCTTCCTGGCTATTGGTTGCATCGATCTCACTTCATTGAGTACTTCGAGCAAGGAAGTCTTATGAACTGTGAAAATAATAGAGATGTATGATGAACACTTTAAAATTCAGAAAGCCATTCCAAAACACCCATCATGTAATTAAGCTGTTTGTCTTTATTTTCGGACTATTAGAATTGGTGCACTTTCACTTTAGCACCAGCATTTCAGTGAGACCACAGGGTAAGGTGAGAGGGTTTTCAGGCCACCAGCAGTGGCAGAAAAGGATTTCCTTTCTCCCCTGCCCACTCTGCATTCACGAAATTAAATACAGGATTACTTACATGTTTGTTTTCACAAAGATAATGAATTATTCACTGGCTACTGCCTTCTTCCTCTGCCACCATTCTCTTAGTGGGTATTTAAAAAGTTATTTTAAGTTGTGTTTCCTGTAAATGGTGTTATTAAATCACAGGAAAAGCTCCTTTTCAAGAGCTTGTTGGGTAGCTGTAAAGACAGCCCTGGGGCTCTCTCTGTGAGCTCCTGAAAAAGATGTGGTGAGAGGTTTCACAGCTAGTTGCTTTTTCTCTCCTAATATATACACCATTGTTTTTGAAACAAAATTTGTTTAGTTGCGCATGTAAGTATTTGCTCTAAAGGAGAATCGGTGATGTTGAAAAACCATCCAAGTGTCTTGTACTTCATCTGATCATGTGAGGTATAGATTCAAGGTATTGCTTATCTCTATTGGTAAGAGAATAATAACATTTGTAGTTCTTCCCTCTGAAGACTCAAACCTAAGCTATTTCTGAGTAACAGGATTCTCAGAATCAACTCTTTCAGGAGTCACACTCAAAGGATTCATTCCCCTTCAATTGTAATCAAGTACAGTTCTTATATTAATGGCACCCACCTTGCTTATCTAACCCCCAGACTCTCCTTCTCCCCATGTTTAACTCTGTTCCCAACAAGCAGATAGTCCCCACTTCAGGCCAAGTTCATTCTTGCTTCTGAGCTTTTATTTTTTGCGGTACCACTCTTTTCCTATGCTTGACCTGATCTCTCAGCTTATAGAAATCTTACATTTTCCTCAAAAACAAGTTACATTTTCACCTAAAAAAATAAAAAAAAGAGCAAAAGCAACCAACCAATCAACTAACCTTCTCTGATTACTCCTGCCCAAATCACCCTTTCTCATCACTGGGAAGGCAGTTCCTTAGGAAGAGATGAAGAGCTAACTGTTTTATGGCCTGTTTCTCTCCCCAGGCAAATACCTCTGAGCCAGGGCTCTAGATCTGAGGCTAAGGAGGATGGAAAGTTTCTCTCTGAGGTCCTCTCCACTATGAGAACCAAGAACTTCATGGATGAGGGGTAGAAATCTGGGTTTCTCTCAGCCTGCCTCTCTAGTGTGGAACCACGACTTAATGAGCCAGGAAACCTCTATTCCATAGTGGAGGCTGGACATAAGAAAGGAGTCCCTATTTCTCAATTGGACTTGCCTGAGATTCAGCCTCAGCAATAAGAAATTTGGTGCAGGATGAAAAATTCTGACATCCTACTTGTCCCAGGAAGAAAACCCTTCCTCTGGGTGCTATGGGCAGAGAGACCCCTGAGTTTGTGGTGACACTAGTCTGGAGTAGAATCTCCACCTCACTGAGCTGGGAGTTGGAGAGAGGGGGTGACCTTGGTTCAAATACCACATCCTCTGACTTCAGATATTTCTTGAATAGATGCATCTTCATATGCCATTCATTTTTAAGACAATTTCCAGAGGCTTTATTTTATTTTCATTTTAATTTTAGAGAGGAAGGGAGAGGGAGAGAGAGATAGAAACATCAATGATGAGAGATAATCATTAACTGGCTGCTTCCTGCACGTACCCTAATGGGGATTGAATGAACCCACAACCTAGGCATGTGCACTAAGGGACCTGAATCAAACCTTGACCTCCTGGCTAATAGGTCAAGGCTGAAACACTGAGAAACACCGACCAGCATGAGGTTTTATTTATTTTTAAATAGTTTTAACCAGCATTGGAAAGCTGGCCAGAATAATTCTATATGCTAGCATACTGAAGGTTGATCTCCCAGCCAATTTTAATATTTTTGTTTTATAGGTTTTCTATATATATTTCAGAGTTTAAGTTGAAGAGTGTTTAAAAGTCAAAGTAACTGTTTAACACTAGCTACAGATACACAGACAATTGAGTGAATTGACCTGGTTGATGATCAGCCAATTACATCAAACTACTTTTACTAAATTTGCCTCTTTAAGAAAATCACATTTTCGAAGTTAGCCAGTTATCTTGTGACATACTTCATAATATATTCCAATAATATCTCATTTAGTAAGTATTCATCCAATAAGTTCTCTTCTGAATACATCTGAGAAACAAGAAATAATCAAAATTGATCATAAGCAGTCAAAAGAGATGTTATGAAATGAGTATAATATGTCATTTTTCAGAGACAATACAGCATAGACAATATGTCAGATGCTCCCTTTTATTTTATAAAAATATTTACCAAATGTGGATTTTCATTCCAAAGGTTGGCACATTAAAGGGAATAGAGATACCAGAAAAGGTACACTGATAGAAGTGATGAACAAGAGTAGATTAAAAAATATAAAGCACAAATAAAAACCCAAACAGACTGCCATCTATACATTAAAATTTCCTGAGTGCATCACAGAATTAATTAAAACACAGTGAGTGATTGACTTCATGAGTGATTAAAGAACATTTAGTATACTCTAAGGAAATGAGGATACTTTAGAAATATTTCCATCAAAAATAGTTAAAATAAGACATGTTAGTGTTTAAGGGAGAGCTTCAGTTGTATGAAAGAGAAGCAAGAGGAGTTCATTTTTCCGAATAGCTGTGACATGAAGCACTTCTGTGTTTGATAGAACAGCCGTGGTGGACTTGTTTTGGAACATACCAGTTAGTCTTTTGACAGATGCTGGATGAATATTTGTGCAATGAGTTAATTAATTAATCAACCAATTAATTGACAGCTACTGAGATATTTGGATTCTAACACTCCAAACTGACTTTATGGTAGAGCTCGATGTTCACAAGGGGTACAGCCCATGGAGATTGCATACACCCTGTGCGGGTCATACATCTCAGCCATCACTAATATTGTCACTACAACCTTCAATGCTTTCAAAAGTTTGTGGCTAAGTATCTTCTTCTTTTTTTAAAAAAATTTTACGTCTATTGTCAACACGAACAGCTGACTTTCTTTATGAGGACTTTCATTTTTCTTTTGATGCCAAGGAAAGTCTTGTCATACATTGTAACAAATAGAGAGCAACTGAGTTTTGAGGCAACTGGCTAATCCAAGCCTCTGAGGATATAACCAGCTCTCCTACAAATCTCACCTGAGCTTGAGATTTTTGAGCAAGAAGGTGGAGTGCACCTGGGTTCAGATGTTAGGGACACAAAAATGTGAAGGTAGTAAGCTATCACTCAGAGAGAAGACAATGGCAGAGATCAAACCAATGGTCCAAACAACCAGCCCACTCTCCTGAGGGCAGGCAGAGCGGCAGCTCTGCATTTGGAAACAGTGCAGGAAGTGAGAGAGAATGCAGGGAGGCTCCGAGGAGGAGGAGGAACCTGGACTGATTTCTTGATGAAAGATAGTTTGAGTCAAACCCCATTTCCTATGTCTATAGCTGTATCCAGGCTTACCCTTAATATTTGTGAGGCTAGGGCAAGAATAAATATGGAGACCCATAGATGATATGTCTAATATTTAAAAACTATAAGCCAACCTAACAAACTGGTAAGTAACATATCCTTCTACTTTGAGAATTAGACCATCACAATGATCTAAAACTCCAAGTCTGAATTTAGAGTGCTTGGATTCCTGGTAGTTCCACAGAAGATGTAGGGAAGGCCAGCCCGCAGCTCATGGGCCCGGACCAGCCCCTTTCTTCTCTCTCTCACCTCTACTCTATCCTGCACTATTGGGAGTCCTGCTGTACTTGTGGGGATATCCCAATGCACACATATAGCTAAGCTCTGTTCATACCAACAGTGTCCCCTTGGCCACTCCTCAGGCCTGGAAGTGCTCTCACCAGCTACTGGGAATTTGAAATCCTGGTACCTGGAGCACAAAATCAAAGGGGCGCTTGTTGCCTCAGTTTCCCAAACTCTTTTCCCTAAGGGGAAAAATGAGCTGAGAGAACTAGAGCAAGACTGTCTAAAGCCCAGGATGAGGCAGGGGCCCTATCTCCCATACCCAAAAGAGTAGTACTGGCTGAAATAGTTAATCCCAGTCATATAGAGTTCTTTATATCTTTGTATCTTCACAATTCTTCATATCTTTTCAAGTGCATTTCTATTGACTTTCATAGGATACCTCAACTGCCAACATTGAAAAAGAGAGAAAAATTAGTAAAATCTTAAAATAATGGTAAATATTTCTCCTCATTTTTAAAACTTGCTCTGGGGAGGATTAGGAGTCATGGAAAACATTAATTTCTCTTGATTTTCTATGCATTCGCTTTCCACACATCTCTTATCAGCAATTTATTTTATCTTATACTATTTTATTTTACTTTAATGAGCTGTAACAACTATGGAATGATTGTGTATAGAAGCAAAAGCTATCTTATTCACCCTTTCCCCATTTCATTGCTTGGGTAGGGCCTTGCACAATAGATGTTCAGGTAATATCTGTCCTCATAATCATATAAATGGACAGAATTATTGTAGCTAGGAGCCAGAGAAGCAACAAGACATGTAAAGGCTGCTAAAAATCAGCACAAAGATTTTTGAACAAGGATGCACTTCTGTATTTTCTCGTTTTTGTGGCAAGAGAGTGGCTGCTTGGAATAAACTGAGCCATTCAATTATTTATTGCCTATGAATTTCACTTTTCGGAAGGAAGCATGCTTGGTGCATTGAGAGTAGTTTGGAATAGATGTCAGGGTGAAGAGGGCTGGTCATCACCAACCTAAAGGCATGCGCGGAGGGGCCATTCTATCATTAGACCATGCTCATCTGCAGAGGTGAACCCCGGGAAACAGGCAGGCTGGGTTGTCAGTGAGCCCGGCCTCCCTTTTATGGAGAAGTAAGAATGAAGGAGGACAGTTCTCCCCTGGGCAAGCAGGGAAATAAGATATTTTAAATATCAGCTCTCTTGCAGCTTGATTATTGAGCACCTTCTAGGTGGCTAGTACTCATAAATGCTATGCTTAACACCAGAAGCATTGATATTGTTCAGAAAAAAGGGAGCCAAATAAAAGGGGAGCAGATCTAGACCCCAGTTAGTGAGAGCTGATTTATGAAGAAAGTTGAATCTAAGCCTTGAAAGTTAAATAAAATGTAATGAGGTAGTGGAGAGATGGAATAGTCCAAGTGGAGGGAGTACATGATGTAAGAATGAGGTTTGAGTGAATATTTCAAGTGTAGGTGGGAGTTTACTAGACTCGTCTGCCTAGAGCAGAGTGTGTTATAGAATGGAAGGTACTGGAATCCTATCATGAAAGTTCATGGTTTGAACTCAGTGTTTAAAGTGAACACATCTTATTTTAATACCCTGACAGATCTGGATGCCTATTCTTATTTCATGGGCAAACACTTACATAGTATTTATTCCCTAAGCATTTAACAAATACTAAGTCATTTACACCTCATAACAACCCTGTATAAGGACTTTCATAATCCCCAAGTTACTAATGAGGGAATAGAAATATAGCGAGATCAAGTCGTCATTTTCATACATCACCACACACTGCAAATTAGAAGGTGTACATGATCCTCACATTTCCCTTTGCTTCCTGGCTGGTACCTGGAGTCCTTCCACTTGTACCTCAGTTCTTTTACATTGAAAGTCACCAAAGTGACTCTTCGAGGGGGTTGCAAATTCCACTGGGTAAAGTAGTAGCACTTTAAATTCTTAAGTGTCGTGGCTCAGGACGAAAGTGTCATGGTAGGGACACAATGAAAGGGTGGTGAGGAAGGCGCTAATTAGGAGACAAGGGTGTGAACATGCGAACGGGCAGATCTAGAGTGACACACACTAACTTAGCTCACCTCACAGCTGCACTGGGCATTGACCTGGGTACAGGAAATCAGACATTACAGTATTATAGGCTGTGTAACACCAGAGGACCCTAATGAAAAGGATAGTTTAGGATAATCAGCAAGTTTGTGCACTTCATGAAGAGACAAGGCTTTAGTTTAGTAGACTTGAACCAGCCAAGATTGAGGCAGTATTCTGTGTGAAAATAGGCAATGGTGACTGAAAACCATGGGAAGTGATTTGTGACCTAATAAAGGGGTTAATCTAACTCAAACTGGGTCTACACCAAGAAAAGTGAATCAATACATCTTGAACCAGAGTGTATCTGTACCTGTTGTATGTAGACTTTCTGGTCTGATTCTACTGTCCTCACAAACTATGTAAATGGACAGGATTATTGCTCAACAGAACACTTTCCCTCTAGGCAGAAGGCTATAAACAGGTGGTAATTACTTTAAAGTTACTTAAAAAAACCTTCCTTAACTAGCTTAGAGTAACACTTGATCCTAATATAGCATTATTAAACATTTAGTAAATTCATGGGATCTTTTAAATTGGGAGTCCTGAAGGTTTTTTTCTGCCTGTTTTCAATTAGTCCTTAATATTTCCTCCCCTTTTCTTCTTCTTCTGTGCCCTGTTGTCCACTGAAGTTCTCTTTCACAGACTTTAAATAATTGAAAATTCTGTCTTTGTTGGTCTCAGGTCATGCCTTTGCAAAGAACGTAGCAGCCCCAAATGAAGGGAAATCTTGGCTTTTATGTTTCCAAAGCACCTTTTAGATCTCAGATAGTGCTCCTGGCATTAGTCTATGTGTAAGATTAAAAAAAAAATCAGAGCTAAAAATTATTCCATGTAGGTTTCTTTCTTGACTTCTAGCTGCAAATCCTATTCTAAAATGGACTCTTGAATGCTCGGTTTGGTTTCTCTATTCTTTAGCATGAGAAACATCAATACTAGGAAAGGGTCATGTTGCATGTACATATGGCTCAGTGCCTCCACACACATGCCCCAATGTAATGATTGCAGAGCCCCTGCTTCTCATAAAATTGTGAACTGGCCTTTAACTTGGACAAAAAATCACTTCTATGGGAGATAGGTTGTGCACCATTTTCTGCCTGCCTGCTTGCCCCTATCATGCCACCTTGACTGAGGGATGGAAGTAGTAAAACAAGGCTGAGGGGCCTTCCCTCCCTGTACACAAGCTGCCTGAAGTCTGGATGGAGTCGCCTATTAAATTTCTTTTTGCAGCACTGAGTGCTTATTAACAAAAAGGGCTAGTTGACTGCAGATCATGTTTCCCCAGGAATTTTGCAGAGGGAGGCCAAGCAAATAATTGCTGGGGCATCTTTGTGCAGATGGTTAGATGCACAAACTGTTTTGCTGGAATCCTATTTTTAAATTGGTTAAAAATCAATTGGCTAACTATTTCATCATGACTGAAAGTTACCAGAAATTTGTTGAAAAGAAATTTCCTTTTTGAAGTTGAGAGGGCATGCATCCCTGAATAGAGTTAATTGGCTTAGTTCCTCACATTTGGAATAAACACAATATAATGTCTACAATTTAGATTTGGTTTCTACATGTCATCCAATTGATGGCAAAGCTATTCACCAAGCCAGGGAAGATTTGCCATGTTTGAGACTCTAAACTATTATTATTAAGACTTGTTAAAACTACCATGAACATTAGTTCCACCCCATGATGCCAAGAGTTTTATCTTAGTAGATTATTTCTCATATAAAATTAATTATGTCTTCAAAGAAATACATGCCTTTACTTTTTTTTTTTTTAACTTTACCACTAGACTGCCTGCTTTTGGGGCAAGGTTTTGAAAGACTCTGTATCTGATTTAAATATCTTGTGGTACAGCTGAGGTTTGAAGTGCATCTGACCTTCATATAATGACACTCGCAAAGTTAAACATTACTCGTTTCACTGTACTCCTAAAATTTGAAACTTTAATTCCTTAGAACAATAATAATTCTAAGCTGTAGTATATCTTATGCCCAAAAAAGGATCCCATATCACCATTAAACAGGCCACTTTCCTCCGGAGCCAAAGTCTCTCACATGCTCACGGGCACTGCGACTCTCCAAGAGAGAAAGACTTCTCACAGAATCCTTTTATGAAGGAACATTTTGAAGGACCACTGTCCCAGGAAACAGACTTTGGCAAATGTTGACTTCATATGAATTTGTTCTTCTTTATAAGAGGAAAAGTGGTGTATGAGAAAAGGGGTCAGAGGAAAACATGCAGGATGTCAGGGAAATGCATCAGAAAGAGTGAGTGAAGCCTGGCTGGTGTGGCTCAGTTGGTTGGAGCAGCATCCCTCACACCAAAAGGTGGCAGGTTTGATTCCCAGTCAGAACAAATATCCAGGTTGCATCCAGAGACAACCGATCTGTTTCTCTCTCACATCAATGTTTCTCACCTCTCTCCCTCTCCCTCTCCCTCTCCCTCTCCCTCCCTCTCCCTCTCCCTCCCCCTCTCCCTCTCTCTCTCCCTCTCCCTCTCCCCCTCTCTCTAAAATCAATATAATAAAATAGAAAGAAAGGATGAGTGAAGAACTTGGGTAACTAACTTCACTTGTTTTATATTTTTGCCTAAGACCTATTCTGCAATTAGGCCCCAAAAAGATATCTACAAAGGCCACTTCTTATCATCAGGGCTCCTGTGAACCAGAATCGTGCCTAACAGAGGCCCTTCTTGATTTGTAGCAGAGGAAGCAATGGGATGTAGGCCAGATTCCATTTCCCTGCGCTGATAAGCTGTTTTACCTAAAGCCTGCATGAGCAGCTCATGAATAGCTGGCAGCCAAATTTGGACCATTTAAAATATTATTGCATTGTCCGGCATAATGATAGTAATAACCTTGTAATGAATGTGTAGAGCTAGGCCTTGTACAAAACCGAGAATGAGCCACACTCTTTGCCTGTGCACAGTGAGTACCAAGAGGGCCTTCCGTTCTCCATGGGGGCAGTCACTGTTGAAAAAGTAGGTGATCACTTTTGTTCTGACATTTTGGCCTCTGGCCATGAATATTGAGAGCTGTTATCCTCCAAGGCTACCCATTTCCTTCTCCAGAAGCCTTTAATGCTGCCAGTAAGTATACTCTCTTGTAACCCATGCAACATGATATAATGCCAACTGTCCATTCCATAAAATATTCCTCAAAAAGATTAGATTCAATAATGTTGATGTAAGAGCTTCAGCTAATTCCACTGAATATAAAATCATCTACTACAGGTTTTTATCTCTATGTATAGAGACTTGTATTCACTCATCTAAACTTTGGCATCTGGCATTCACACCTGGACGGCTAATTTCTTTCATTTTGAACCTCTTCTTATTTTTTTTTAATTGGCAAGTAGACAACCTATTGGTCTGCAATAAGGATTTAGAATGAGTTTCAAGAAATTAAACCAGTGTAAAATAATATCTAGTTGTGGGAGCCCCTTTCACGTCCCGCGTGGTTCAGGGTTCCGGTTCAGGGTTCTGGTTCTGGAGAAGGCCGCACACAAATGAAATTTAATTTGGCGATATGGGGGCCAGGCGGCAGTCCAACTCTAGTGGGAGAACTAATGCTAGGCTCTGGCCTTGCTATCCCTTTTATTGAGACTATGGGATACACCCGTTACCCTTAAGCAGGTTTGGGATACACCCATAGCCCTTAGTCAAGTAATAAGCGGATTATCGTATCAGTAAGGATTTACATGATTATTTGATGGGGAAGTTGCCTCAGTTACCATTGTCTCAATTAGATAGGGAGTGGTTGGCTCTGACCTTTCAGAGCTTCAAGGTTGACCAGCCTTTTACATCTTTCTATTAGTGAGACAATGATTGGTTTCCAGCATCTAGTAAAAAAAAAAATGTTTGGAGAGAATGAAAATAAAAAGGAGATGGAAAGGGAGGGGTAGGACAGAGACATAAAATAATAGGAGAGAGACAGAAAGAACAGTTGACTTTGGAGCAAGAGATGTTAAAATTAAGCTGATATTTACACATGAGGCTATTCTTTGATCTGATAGCTTTTAAAATAATTATGTGAGGCAATAAGAGATGTAGAATAGCTATGAACAAGTTAATTGGCTCCATTTGAATTTCATGGATTTCCACGCTGAGTATCTGTTAATGCTGTGTCTCTGGGAACACCCATCATTCTACAACAATGGTGAACCTCTATCCAATCGCCGAGTAATGCCAGAAAAGAATTGGGCTGTTACAGTAAAGGTTAACCAAACCATTGCATTAGTCTTTTTTTAAAATTTTTTTTTTTTTTATATTTGCTTGCAGAATTGAAGAAGTGACTGAAAAGAGGCATATACAATCAATCACTTGGACATTTTCTTATGTTTCCAACTTTGTTTTAGAATTGCATAGGTATGCAGAAGGCCTCTGCACCTTAGAGATTCTCACATCAGGCATTGGGATATTTGCAAAGTGACTCTTTTCAAATGCATGTTTCATGGAAGCCCCGAACTCCTCAAACCTTCCCACCCACTCCGGCCCTTGAGAACAAGGTTCTTACCGGATCTCAGCCTCTGGGCAGTGTGCCAAAAGCCTAGATCGTAAGGTCACCTAACAATTATTCATGGTCCTGAAAACGATGTAATTTTGCAAGTTTGAACATGTCTATCCTCCTTCCTCGTTTTTGCTGGATCATTCAGCAGTGTCGGCTGTCAATAATTTACTCTCACTGATTGAATTCATAAAATTCTGCTTGTGAAGGAAGGACATTTGGGTTACAAATGAGAGATGGACTTGGTCATCCTGCAGAGGGACTGTGCTATGTGCAGATTTGTCTCCTCACTGCCTTGCTGAGCCACAGCATTTCAGCTGGGAGCTGCAGTATGTGACCAGGGAAATCTGCTCCCTGGACTTCCTGCTGGCCTGTTTTTACTGTGGGCCAGTCGGATAAGTGGGGTGTCACAGGATGCAGCATGGCACACCCAGAGTGAAGGAGAAGCAGCGAAAGTCATGCACAGCCTCCATCAGCCCCCGGACCCTTTATTTATTCACAAGCTTCAGCAATGTCCCAAACAGAAAAACAAAACAAAACAAAACAAAAAAACAGAACAGAATGTAGACAAATCCAACGGGTTTTTTGAGGACTGATTTTTTTTTTTAACCTTTCTTCCTAGGAAAGCATAGTTTGCAGCTGCCACTCACTATTTTTTTTTTTTTTTAATATGCATTCTGACTCTCCAATGCTTTTGAACAGGGGTCCTCAAACTACGGCCCTCGGGCCACATGCGGCCCGCCGAGGACATTTATCCAGCCCGCCAGGTGTTTTTGCCGCCGCTGCCTGTCCTGCTTAGCAGCCGACTTAGCAGTGTGCATAGGAATTTGTTCATAGTTTTTTTTTAAACTACAGTCCGGCCCTCCAAGGGTCTGAGGGACAGTGAACTGGCCCCCTGTTTAAAAAGTTTGAGGACCCCTGCTTTTGAGGAACTTGTTTGTCTTCCTGGATACTTTAGGAAGTTACCTCTCTCAGCTCACCTAGAGTTGATCTCATTAATAAAAGAATGACTTTACAGAAAAGAGTTTCAAAAATTATACTTCAACTCAGAATTGCAAGAGTTGGCTTTTTCAGCTCAAAGATAAATTTCTTAAGCATTAAGCTTACTTTATCAAGCATTACACCTGACATTCTCTCATAAATGTTGCATATATTTTAACTTATTTTAATATTGTGTGGGCTTGGTTTATAATATTCTTACTGCCATTACCAAACTTGAGTCTTAGTCATATATTAGTTACAGGGATGTTTAACCCTTCCCAAATATCACTCCACTTAAAAGAACACGGGCTAAGTTTTCTCTTGAGTTTGCTTACTTTTTTGCTTATTTGCCATGCACTTTGTGTATGTTGAAACTAGCCAGCCCGTTGTTGTCTTACTCTTATAAGAATGCAAATATATTTTGACAAGGTTGCTATTGGAAACACCGTTTAAATACCTTGTATATCACTTTCTTGATTATAATCAACATCATAATCTGGTCAGGTAGATTGGTTTTAGAAGGTTTCAGAAGATAGCAGAGTGCACTGCTTACAGGGATCACTGTCCCAGATGCCACTTTGTGAAGACACATAGAGCAACAT
The DNA here is from genome assembly GCF_951640355.1 of Cnephaeus nilssonii. Classification (NCBI taxonomy): domain Eukaryota; kingdom Metazoa; phylum Chordata; class Mammalia; order Chiroptera; family Vespertilionidae; genus Cnephaeus; species Cnephaeus nilssonii. The sequence continues at coordinate 33,600,622 of NC_137086.1, read as the reverse complement.
GAATGGGAGATGGTTGTTCAACTAGCTACATTTTCTAGGGCGCACTTTTACTTTGCTTCACAACACAGGTGTTACCCAAGTGTTACTGAACTAAAGGGGTTCGCCACTTGGGGTGCTCTAATAGAAAACAGGATGTGGTTGTCACAAAGTAGTTTTATTTACTTGCAGCAAGTACAGGAGATGGGATTCATATCCAAAGCTCTGCCTCCCCTGAGGGAAGCTGAGCCATTGCTTATATACACTATTTGGTCACTTGTATGTTGAATTCTTCTCTGCTATTGGCTACACTTATCTGGTTGAGTTCCTGTCAGTTCATCCTGCTTACAGCTGCTTCTGCCAATACTGTGCTACATTTTAATATTTAGCAAGACTAGCATTGCCGAAACCGGTTTGGCTCAGTGGATAGTCACTTGCGGACTGAAGGGTCCCAGGTTCGATTCTGGTCAAGGGCATGTACCTTGGTTGCGGGCACATCCCCAGTAGGAGGTGTGCAGGAGGCAGCTGATCGATGTTTCTCTCTCATCGATGTTTCTAACTCTCTATCCCTCTCCCTTCCTCTCTGTAAAAAAAAAATCAATAAAATATATTTTTTAAAAAAGACTAGCATTTAGTAAGAGCTACCTAGACCTTAAGACCCTTGTCCTATCTAACATTAGTACTAAATCTGCACAAACACCTGGCTCAACTGGTATGACTGAATTGGCAGGTCAATCAATTCAAACGAATGATCGATTCAGTGAGAAAGCATGAACTCAAGTGTTACACTGGATTGACCAGCCTACTCCATCCAAATGGCAGGCTGGTTTTGAAACACAAAAGGCATAACTTAAGATAGTTGTAGAATGATTCTGTTTAAAGGGTACATAACAGTTCCCATAATGAGTTGATATGGTGAGTTGGGTGCTTATAAATTAACAGAACTCAAGAGAAGTAAGGAACAATACTGGCATGTTGAGAAGATTATCTCACCAAGGCTCAAAACAAAAGAGCTCAAAATGTGTGGTCCATATGCATGTGACCTTATTAAAACAATATTATATATCAGCTCACACCTGTCACAATGACTAGTATCAAAAAGACAACAAAGAATAAGTGTTGGCAAAGATATAGAGAAAAAGGAACCCTTGTGCACTGTTGGTGGGATTGTAAACTGGCACAGCCACTATGGAAAACAGTATGGAGTTCCTCAAAAAATTAAAAATAGAACCACAACATGACCCAGCAATCCCACTTCTGAGCATTTATCAAAAGGAATCAAAAACACTAATTGGAAAAGATATATTCACCCCTATGTTTATTGATTTATTGCAGTATTATTTACAATAGCCAAGATACAGAAGCAACCAAGGTGGCCATTGATAAATGAATGGATAAAGAGGATGTGGTGTGTGTGTGTGTGTGTGTGTGAGTGTGTGTGTGTGTGTGTGTGTGTGTAATGAATATTACTCAGACATAAAAAATGAAATCTTGTCATTTGTGATAACATGGGTGGATCTAGAGAGTATTATGCTAAGTGAAATAAGTCAGACAGAGAAGATAGATACCATATGATTTCACTTATATGTGGAATCTAAAATAAATAAAAACAAACTCATAGATATAGAGAACAAATTGATGGTTGCCAGATGGGAAGAGGATGAAGGATGGACAAAAAAGGTGAAGGGTATTAAGAAGTACAAACTTCCAATTATAAAATTAGGGATGTAAAGTACAGCATAGGGTATCCTATATAATAAAAGGCCAATATGCAAATTGATTGAACAGCGGAAAGACTGGTCTCTATGATGCACACTGACCACCAGGGGGCAGATGCTCAATGTAGGAGCTGCCCCCTGGTGGTTAGTGCACTTCCTTAGGGGGAGTACAGCTCAGCTAGAAGCCGGGCTCATGGCTGGTGAGCACAGTAGTAGTGAGTGGTAGCTGGTGCCTCTCCTGCCTCTGCGGCAGCACTAAGGATGTCCGACTGCCAGCTTAGGCCCTCTCCCTGCTGTGGGAGCAGGCCTAAGCTGGCAGTTGGACATCCCCTGAGGGCTCCCGGGACTGTGAGAGGGCACAGGCTTAGCTGAGGGACCCCCCCACCAGTGCAGAATTTTGTGCACTGGGCCTCTATTATAGTTAATAATATTGTAATAATTGTGTATGGTGTTAGATGGGTACTAGACTTGTGTGATCACTTTGTAAAGTATGGAAATGTCTAATCACTATGTTGTATCCTGAAAACTAATAAATATTTATGTAAAGTATAATTGAAAAATAAAATTTAAAACATAAATTAATAAAAATGGAGTAAGGGATTTGAGTTAAAAAAAAAAACACCAACCAATTTGTTAATAAGAAAACTACTGAGCACTAAGTACATATCAGGCATAGTCCTAAGGGCTTTATATTAATTATTTCATGTCACTCTCACAACAAAATATAAGATAGAGTTTGAATGAGGGAGAGGTGAGAGGACAAAATGTAAGTGATACCAAAAAACTCAGTAATCAAGATAAGAAATATTGTAATAAAAATTTTTTTAAATAAAGATGCATAAACTCCATGAAGGATGAAGTATCAAAATGTTAAATAAAGGAGAAACCAAGATGGCAGCATAGGTAAACACCTAAACTTCTGCCTCGCACAACAATTTCAAAACTACAACTAAAAGACAAAACGGACATCATCCAGAACTACAGGAAGGCTGGCTGAGTGGAAATTATACAACTAGAAGGAAAGAGAAAAGCACACTGAGACTCAGAGGAGCTGCAGAAGGCAGAGGTATGGAGATGCATGTGTGGAGAGGGCTGGCAACTGAGCACGCGGCTGGCTTTTGCAATCCGGAGGGAGACACAAGCTCCTGACTGTTCTGAATTCCAGTTCTGGATGAGATTCTGGGGACCCAGACTCATACGGGGTGAAACTGGACTGTCAGGAAAGAGAAAAGCATACTGAGACTCAGAGGAGCTGCAGAAGGCAGAGGTACTGAGGGGCACGTGTGGAGAGGGCGGGCAACTGAGTAAGCGGCTGGCTTTTTCAAGCAGGAGGGAGAAAAAAGCTCCCGGCTGCTCTGAACACTGGTTCCGGGCGAGACTCTGGGGACCCAGACTCATTTGGGGAGAAACTGGACTGTCTGGCAGTGGGCGAAACTCAAAGGCAGCGTTCTCTCAGAGGTGCTTGCAGTGATTACCGCGGGACACTGAGACCCAGGGGCCTCTTAGGGCAGGGCTGACGGGAAGCCAATGCTGTCTGCTCTGCCCTGAGACTCCGCCCCATCCAAGCTGAGCACAGAGGCTTTTGCAAGTCTTGTCTCATAAGGGTTTCACCAGCACAGAAGTTCTCCCAGCGTAGACACAGCTGATCCTCACAGCCAATTGGCCTGGAGGTCAATTCATCCCAGTGACACCAACAACAATCAAGGCTTAACTACAACAAGACTGTGCACACAGCCCACAAAGGGGTGCACCAAGAGTGTCTACCTCAGGTAACTGGGGAGCTGAGCCACTGGGCCCTATAGGACACCTAGCACCCAAAGCCACTCTATTAATTCAGGGAAGCAGCCTAAATGCGGAGACAAAGAAACAGGTCACAAATGAAAGAAATGGAGGAAAACAAACGACTGGATATAGAGTTCAAAACCACGGTTATAAGGTTTTTCAAGAATTTCCTAGAAAAGGCCGATAAATTTAACAAGACCCTCGAGGATATGAAAAAGGATCAACTAGAAATCAAGCATACACTGACTGAAATAAAAAATATTATACAGAGACCTAAAAGCAGACTAGAGGATTGCAAGAATCAAGTCAAAGATTTGGAATACCAAGAAGCAAAAAACACTCAACCGGAAAAGCAAAAAGAAAAAAAAAATCCAAAAAGTTGAAGATAGTGTAAGAAGCCTCTGGGACAACTTCAAGCGTACCAACATCAGAATTATGGGGTCCCAGAAGAAGAGAGAGAGCAAGATACTGAAAACCTATTTGAAGAAATAGTGACAGAAAACTTCCCCCACCTGGTGAAAGAAATAGACTTACAAGTCCAGGAAGCACACAGAACCCCAAACAAAAGGAATCCAAAAAGGACCACACCAAGACACATCATAATTAAAATGCCAAGAGCAAAAGACAAAGAGAGAATATTAAAAGCAGCAAGAGAAAAACAGTTAGTTACCTGCAAGGGAGCACCCATGCGATTGTCAGCTGATTTCTCAACAGAAACTATGCAGGCCAGACGGGAGTGGCAAAAAATATTCAAAGTGATGAAGAGCAAGAACCTACAACCAACATTACTCTACCCAGCAAAGCTATCATTCAGAATTGAAGGTCAGCCGAAACCGGTTTGGCTCAGTGGATAGAGCGTCGGTCTGCGGACTGAAGGGTCCCAGGTTCGATTCCGGTCAAGGGCATGTACATTGGTTGCGGGCACATCCCCGGTGGGGGGTATGCAGGAGGCAGCTGATCGATGTTTCTCTCTCATCGATGTTTCTAGCTCTCTATCCCTCTCCCTTCCTCTCTGTGAAAAATCAATAAAGTATATTTAAAAAAAAAAAAAAAGAATTGAAGGTCAGATAAAGAGCTTCATAGACAAGAAAAAGCTAAAGGAGTTCATCACCACCAAACCAGTATTATATGAAATGCTGAAAGGTATTCTTTAAGAAGAGGAAGAAGAAGAAAAAGTTAAAGATAAAAATTATGAACAACAAATACATATCTATCAACAAGTGAATCTAAAAATCAAGTGAATAAAAAATCTGATGAACAGAATAAACTGGTGAATATAATAGAATCAGTTGCATAGAAAGGGAGTGGACTGACAATTCTGGGGGGGAAAGAGGTGTGGGGGGTGCGGGAAGAGACTGGACAAAAATCGTACATCTATGAACGAAGACAGTGGTGGTGGGGTAAGGGCAGAGGATGGGGTGGGAACTGGGTGGAGGGGACCTATGGGGGAAAAAAGAGGAATAATTGTAATAATCTGAACAATAAAGATTTATTAAATAAAAAAAATGTTAAATAAAGACAGGCTATGGTTTGTTGCTTGATGACCCTGAATTTTTGTGCAATGGGAATAATAATTTCTAATTAGCTTGAGGTTCTGGGGTATGGGGCCGTTGTGTCCTTTTCTGGGTGGGTTTTATGAAGGTTGACAATAGTGAGCTAACAGACTGGACAATGTAGAGCTGTAAATAGCATCATGCTTTTTTCTTGTAAAACATTCATTCACTTTTTTCTTTTTTTCCTATTTGGTTTAAAATCTGCAAGGTTATTTTGTATAAGTGTATACAGAGGCACACATTTTTTGTTGTTTCAGGCTAAAATACGATTTGGTACCACATCCAATGTAGATAGATACTCCCCTGTTTTTAAAATGAAGACTCTGAGGATTCAGAGAGGTTAGTAAAGTTGTCAAGTTTGCACAGCTAGGAAAAGGCAGAGCCTAATTTCCAACTCTAGTGTAACTCTCAAGTTAACCGCTCTCTTAATCACTGTGCTCTCTTGGAAATAATAACACTCAGTTAACCAGAAAATCCAACTATCCAGCACATGTTATTCTCTGGGCATTCCAGTTACTAAGATGTTGCTCAGCTACATCCTCAACATTTAAAACTTTTATTTGCTCTTTATTTTTTTCCATCACCATTTATTCCCCTTGTACCCTCTTTTACCTTCACCTCCCCCACAATCACCACATTGTTGTCCATGCCTATGAGTTCTTTCCCTTTTTTGCTCAATCCCTCCACACTCCCCAACATACCGCTCCTACCAAAGCTGTCTTCCTGCTTTCTATCAGTTTGTCTCTATTTTGCTTGTTAGTCCAGTTTTCCCATTAAATTTATACAAATTGTTCTAAGAAAGAAATCAGACTCTTTATAAATAGTATCGTGCAAATCTATTCATAGTATTGGGAGGTAGGTATGAATACTGTGTCTGAGGGTACTGCCATTAAATAAATATGTAAATAAACCGTCTTTTGAATGGAAGACCATGAGTAATCTGCCTATCAGGGTACAGAAGGGGCATTAGGAAGCAGTAATATCTTCTGATCATTTTGCTATAGAACACACTGCCTGTGACGCACCAGAACTCTTTGCAGGATGTAATCTAAGAGACCCGCACATTAGGCCATCATGTTGAAATCATCCTTTGCTTATTTTAAAGCCTGACAACAGCACATATCTGGACATGCATATTTTTTTGGCTCTGCCATGAGACTCATATTTATTTTGCTTCTGCAAGCTGGTTCTTCTTGAGGCCTGGGAAAAAGTGGTTTACTTTGAGCCACGAACTGATAAGTCTACATGTTTCTTTTACTTTGTCTTAGTAAGTGGACAGAGTCTGAACAAAGGGAGAGCATAATGTTGATGTATATGGGGATGGAAATGATGATGAAGAGGATGAGGAGGAGGAGGCTGTGAACCTCTGAGGAAATTTAAGTATAGTTCAGGGTGGCAAGGAAGAACATCACACAGCAGCCCTGGGAATTCGGCTCTAAGCCTCCCTAAACTATACTGCAAATCGCTGAAGAGGAAATGAGGCACTTGCCTTCTCTTTTCTTCCTCTCTATTTTTATTTTGCTGTTTTGTATTTAAAAGTACAAATTTATTCTCTCCATAACTACTGTCATTAATCTACAGATCCATTTACTCATTGACACATTCAATGAAATTCTTTGAGACCTTGTATATACCAGACAATCTATGAGGTGCTGAAGAAACAGATGAAAATACATGGTTCCTGCCCTCAGGAAGTTTATAATCTAATTGGGAAAGAGATATGTTGGCAAGTATTTGTAGTGACAACAATGTGTGCCTACATAAAATGCAGTGGGGTCACACCACAGCCTAAGGAGAGTCTGCTGGGAACATGAGGGAAGGCTGCAGAAGGGGACTGTAGCAGGTTGTCAAATAATATCGTTTTGTTCAACATCATTTTGTTATAACATTGATGAGATGCTAAAGGAACTACACTCTTGTTTATATCAATTATCCTATGGTAAAATTGGTTTCATTATACCTTGTTTTCCTTAAAAAATCAAAGAACCTATGGATGGTTATGTGAGGACTTAATGTACATTTAAACTCAGGCTTAAAAGAATAAATAGAAGTCTTCTAACTGAGTAATGAGAAGGCCTTCTAGATTAAGGCAAAAACACAGAGGCCAAGGAGACATGGCATGTTGTTGGAATGAGTAATTCAGTGTTGCTGGGTCATCAAGTGACATGGTAAGATTTAGGAAGCAGATGGCAGAGCTAGACAGAAACCAGACCCTAATAAGTATGAGTGTTGGTATTAATCAATGGAGTTTAGCTTTTACCTTGAAGGAAGTGGGCAACAGTTGAAGAGTTATGCCAGGAGAGTAATATGATCAGATCTAAATGGTGAAAGACCACCAGATGTTATATAGAGCATCAATCAGAGGGATACATGTGAGTGTCAATGTTCTAGGCTTCTTTCCTTTTTCTAGAACCTCTATCTTCTTCCTTAAAATAAAGCTTCATAATGAATGTGTATTTGGGTATTTCAAAATTGATACTCCAGCTATAATTTGATGTAAAAACATCTGTTTGTGAATCATGAGTCTGATAATCTTACACACATTTGCGAATTGTAATCTATTTTGCCATAGGTGATCAGTTCAGTAGAATAAAGCTCACTTTGGTGTTTTGGGTGTATCAAGAAAGATAAAAAAGATCATGTGACCAAAAGGCCAGTTAAGTGCATTTTGGCCTCAGAGAAGGGAATATGTGCTTGTTGCTGCAAATAGGACCATCTTGTGTTGGTTATATAATTCTGTTAGGTCCACACATTAACATTCATATCCTTAAGAAAAAGCTTCTTTTTAGGCTGAAGTACTCCATGGGCAGTAAATCACCCTTGATCTTCTACCAACCAGCAATTAGTCCTGTTTGCCAATTACCTGAATCACAGTATCTTAGTACAGCTTGGGTAGTTTTTAACATATTTATTATCATAGGTTCAAAGCCTGATTTCTCTCTGTTAACATACAGTTTAGATAAAGTGTGAGAGCACAGCAAAGACCACTCATTTCTTCTGTGGTCATTATAGACTTTTACTCAAAAGAAAAATCTCTCCTCTCTTTTCTGGGCAATGCTTTCCTAGGAGTCTGTACTGAAATAAAATTCCAATGCAAAGCCTGCGTCAAAATGCTGAATCCGGAAGAATTTGGCATAAATAAGACATGGAGTTAGCTGACATGAGATATTGCATTTATTCCATTGTTGGTGAGGACAACACTGAGCCGCTATTGTCACAGGTGAAAAGTGTTTTCAAAGTCTGCTCTGGCGCTTGTGAGATAAGGGGCCGCCTTAGTCTGAACAACCTGAACAAGATTTATCCACATCACTGTAACGGACTCGTGTGTACAGTACGTCCTTGCTCCCCGGGATTCACAGTGTAAAGGCAGTGGAACTGCAGACAACCTCTGGGGAAGTGCTAGGAGGCCGCTTAGAAGAAAACAGATTCTCTCCATCTACTCCGGTTTGGGGGTAGGTAGCAAGCCCTCTCCTGACCAAGAATAGCCCCAAGGATGCTGTTATGATTTTTAGTAGGGAACTTAGGTCAGCTGGGGGAACTTTCTAGTTGGCAATGCGTAAAGCAAATTAAATAAACCAGAGTTCTGTTGCCATGCTCTCTAGGAAGAGTAAGATGCTTTGAAAAAAAAAAAAATCACAGAATCAACTGAGGGTCCTGAGTGTGGAGCTGTTACAATCCACCAATGCGCCACCACCACAATGAAAGACAGCCTTTGTGGGGGGTTGGGACTCATCCCCGCCTAGTGTGTGTTTTCACTGCACGGGGGTCCTCCCTCACATGCTCTCACTCGGGGACAATTCAGCTGGTGCCTGTGCTCCCAGGGACTGAGCTATTCTCAAGTCCCTTTATGATCCAGGCAGAAATTATCTCTGCTTCCAAACTATCCAATGCAGCGCGTGGGTGCAGTGGCTGCTTTCCAGTGAGCTGAAAAGCTCTCATGACTTGGCATAGAGTCTTTCCCTGGGCCCTTCAGTAATGGCATTTCACTTAATACAATATGCCCCTAACTGAGTTTTAGTGATTTCAAATGAATTTAGTCTCCTTATCAATATCCTCTATTTGCTGGTGCGCTTGCTCTTCAGCGTGCTGTGCCAATAAATCCCGCACAAGTGCTGCCTCCTTCCCTCTCAATTGTGTGGCCTCCCTCCTAGGAAAGCAAACACCAGGCAGCAGAAAAGGAGGCTCTCAGAGAACTTGTTTGTGTCGTAAATGTAAATATCAATAAACTCAGAAGGTTGACAAGGGCACGCTCTCAAGAGAGTTGGCCACGTTGGCTGTTTCACACATGAAAAGCTGGAACACTGGGAAGCCTGCGTTGTTTGCTCCCAGCCCTAAAAGGACATGTCAAAATTTGAATCCAGAAAAATTGTCAACCTGTTCAGAAACAGAACTCCGTGAGTCCCATCACAGGGCAAGGCAGCCCGATCCTAGGAAGTTTTGCCAAAGGTAGCTGTGGATTCTACAGGACCCGTGTGTAGAAATCAGGAGCCATTTGCAATTGATAAACAGAAAGGTTTCGGTAGTTTCCAAATTGGAAGTCTCTTAGGAAACCTGTCCTGCTCTGTTTTTTTCTGTTTTGTTTTGTCTTGATTATTTTGTTGTTGTTGTTTTTTATTTAGCATGCTTTTTTCTCTTATTTTCTTTCAAGTAAACTTTTTATTTTGAGATGACTGTAGATTCACATGTACTTGTAAGAAATAACATGAGACCACGTGTACTCCTTCCTCAGTTTCCCCCAATGGTGACTTCTTGTTAAACTATAGTACAACATGATAACAGGATATTGATATTGAGTCCAGATACAGAAGTTTCCATTAACAGGAGGATCCCTGATATTGCTCTTTTATAGCCACACCCACTTACCTTTCATCCCCATATCTCCTTTGCCCCTGGAAACCATTATTCTTTTCCCCTTTCTATTCTTCTGTTGTTACCAGAATGTTATACATGTGGAATTATGGATTTTGTCATTCAGAATAATTCTGTCAAGATTCATCTCCATATGTATCAATCGATTGTTCTTTTTGATTGCTAACCAGTATTTTGTGGTGTAGATGTACCACAGTTTGTTGGACCATTCACCTGATGAAGGATATCAAGGATTTGTACAGTTTGGGGCTATTAAAAACAATACTATAAATATCTCTGTATGGGTTTCTGTGTGAACATAAATTTTTGTTTCTCTAGGATAAATATCCAGAAGTGTAATTGCTGGGTAATAGGTAGTTCATGTTTAGATTTTTTTAAAAACAGCCAAACTATTTTTCATGGTGGCTGTGCCATTGCTATACATTCTCTCCAGCAGCGTATGAGTCCAGTTTCTTCACATCCTCTCCAACATTTGGTGCTGTCATTATTTTTTGTTTTACCTTTTCTGATCTGTATATAGCAATAACTCATTGTGGTTTAATTTCCATTTCCCTAATGGCTAATGAATATCGTTTTGTGTGTTTATTTGCCACCTGTGTAGTGTCCTTTTCTGTGTTGTTTTTTTTTTCTATATAAAATAATCTTATTTAATGTTGAGTTTTGAGAGTTTTTAAAATACTCCAGATATTAGTCCTTTGTCATATAGGTGGTTTGCAGTATGTTCTCCCTATCTGCAGCTTGCCTCTTCATCTCTTTAACAGGGTCCTTCACAGAAGAATTTTATTTTCATAAAGTCTAATTAAATTGATTTTTGCTTATATGGATAGTGATTTTTGCCATCAAGTCAAAAACTCTTTACTTATTCCTAGATCCTGAAGATTTTCTGCTACGTTTCTTTCTCAAATTTTATCATTTTACATAAATTCTGGGATGCATTTTCACTTACGTTTTATATAAGGTGTGACACATTGGTCGAGGCACAGTTTTGACAACGATTGTGCAGTCGTCCCAGCACCATCTGTTGAAAAGGCTAGCTTGCCACCACTGGGAGATTTTGCAGCTTTTGTGGAAAATCAGCTGGGACTTCTGGTTTCCAGGCCATCGTGTCAGGAGCTTCAAAGTCACCACTCTGTCCTAACAAATCTGAACAGGCTGAAAATCAATAACTCTTCTTAGATCCACCAGAAAAGGGGGGTTGCAGGGCCAACTGTTACCCCAAAGTTAGAGAGACAGACCAGGGCAGAAACCCTTGAGCAGAAACCTCTGTGTGGACCAGTGCCAGTGTAGGAGAATCTGAACGCTGATAACAAATTGCTGGAGGCTCCATGTGGACAACTCTGAGTTAAAACCCCCAAAGGCCTGGCCATGGGGGGCCCTCACACACATTTGTGAGTTTTACCCCAAGAGTTCTACTAGGTCCTCGCAGTAAATATCCGAGGAAAATCTTCTCAAGCTTCGGCAGGTGCAGGGGAAAAGGAGCAGTTTTGAAATATATCAGAGAGTTCTTTTTTTTTTCTTTTTCACTTGTTCCCTCTATTACAGATGTCCCCCATTCCTCTCCTTTGCCTCCCTCCATCCTACCTCCAGCCCCGCAAACCTTCTCCACATTATTGTCTATGTCCAAGGGCTATGCATATATGAATATGTATCCTTTGGTTGATCATTCTGTTCTTCTTAACAAAGCCCACCCTCTTTTGAAGCTATTTTCCCAGATACTATTGGGGTATTATATAAGCCTACCTAACCCGGGAAAGGCAAATACCCTACTCCATTTCTTTCTAGGGAAAGAGAAATACCAAATTCAGCCCACTCTTGTCATCCTGTACCATGTAAGGAGAGAAAAAGAACTGAAAAGTACAGTCTCATGGCACATGGTCACCAAAGGACTGATACCTAATTATAGGACTAAAAAATGCTTTCTCCACCCACCTTACCACTACATTACTGAAGGCCTATTCACTTCAGGTCATTTTACCCAGTACATTATGTCCACCTTTCCATAGAAACCTACAAGGTACACTAAAATGCAAAAAATAATATAGTTTGAAGTGACCGAGGACCAGAGTTGGATGTGGAAAAACTGTTGAAATTATCAGACCAGTAATTTAAAAAACACACAAAACACGATAATTAATATGCTAAGGTCTTTAGTTTAAAAAATAGAAAACATACAGGAACAGATGGATAACATGAACAGAGAGATGGAAATTCTAAGAAAGTATTAAAAAGAAATGCTAGAAATAAACATTGTAACAGAAATGAAGAATGCCTTTGATGGGCTCATTAGCAGTTTGTATGCGGCTGTGGAAGTAATTTGAGCTTGAAGATACGATGATAGACACTTCCAGATTTTGGTTGGGGTGGGGGTGCGTAGTGAGGTAGGAGAACCCAGCTCCTCATTCCACCACAAAGATTAACTATTGAAGAGCTAGCCGTGAACGAAACAGCTCTGGGAAACCTCTGGAATCCACTTAAAACGTTTTAGCAGTACTAGGGAACAAAAAATCTGAGAATAATCACAGAATATGGTAAAGCTGTAATAGAGTGATGTTAACTACTTAGCTTCATAAAAGTTAAGCAAAAGTTAAAAGACAAAAGTACTAAAAATAGCTATAGCTTCAACAATTTGTTAATGGATGCACAATATAAAAAGATGTAACTGGTGACATCAAAAATAATGGGAGATAAAAGGATAGAGTTTTTATATGGAATTGAAGTTAAGTTTTTAGCAGCATAAAATAAAGTGTTACATATGTAGGATGTTTTATGTAAGTCTCTTGGGAAATGCAAAGCAAAAAAAAAAAATCTACAATAGATACACAAAAGAAAAAGAGAAGGGAATCAGAGCATATTGCTATGGAAACTCATCAATTTACAAAGGAAGGTTGCAAGAAAGTAGAAAAGAAAAATGGAACTATAAAAATAGCCAGAAAACAATTAATAAGATGCTATTAATTAGTCCTTACCTATCTATAATTACTCAAAATATTAATGGATTTAATTCTTCATTCAAAATGTATACAGTGGCTGGATTATAAAAACAACAACAAGCATTAGGAATCAACTATATGCTGCCTACACGAAATTTACTTTAGCTTTCAGGACACAGATGAGCTGAAAGTAAAGAGATGGCAAAAGATATTTGATGCAAATGGAACCAAAAGAGAACAGAGATAGCTCTCCTTATATCACACAAAATGGACTTTACATTCAAAACTGTAACGAGACAAAGTTGGTTATTATATAACTAGAGGCCCGGTGCACAACATTCGTGCACTGGGGGATGGGGGTCCCTCAGCCCAGTCTGCACACTCTCACAGGGAGCAGGTCTAAGCCAGCAGGCGGACATCCCCCGAGGGGTCCTTAGCACTGCAGAGGAGCTGGGAGAGGCTCCTGCCACCGCTGCTGCGCTCACCAGCCATGAGCCTGGCTTCTGGCTGAGTGGCGCTCCCCCTGTGGGAGCACACTGACCACCAGGAGGCAGCTCCTGAGTTGAGTGTCTCCCCCCTGGTGGTCAGTGCATGTCCTAGTGACCAGTTGTTCCACCGTTCGATTGATTTGCATATTAGGGTTTTATTATATAGGATAAGTGGATCAATTCATCAAGATATAACAATCATAAATATATATGCACCCAACATTGAAACACCTAAATATATTACGCAAATACAGATATGAAGGACAAACAAATAATGTAATAATAGTAGGGGATTTTAATACCCAACTTTCAACAATTTGGTAGATCATTCAGACAGAAAATCAAAAAGGAAATGTTGGAATTTGAACCATGCTTTAGATCAAATAGACTAAGAGATATATACAGAACATTCCATTCAACTGCAACATAATACCCAATCTTCTTAAGCATACCCAGAACATTCTTGAAGATGTAGATAGTGGGGGTGGTTATGCATATGGGGACCGGGTATGTATGGGAACTCTTTGCACTTTCTTTCAATTTTTCTGTAAATCTAAAACTGCTCTAGAAAACACTGTTTATTAATTTTAAAAACAAAATTAAATTAATCTTTAATCAGTTGGGTATATGTGTGTGGGTATATTTCTTGGTTATCTCTTGTAGTCTATTCACCTATGTGCCTGTTCTTCCACTTACAGTCTTGATTACTGTAGCTACATAATGAGTCTTACAATCAGGTAGAATAATTTCTTCTACTGTATTAATTTTCAAAGTTCTTTTAGCTATTCTAGTTAGCAAGTTTCTTCTGGCCTCCATGATTTCTAATGATAAATCCTGTCATACAAATATTATTTTTTCCTTTATAGGCATACTGTCAATCCTCTTTTGATACTTTCAAGGTTTTTTTCTTGGATTGAAGTTTTCAGAAGTTTTATTATGCAATTTAATGTGAATTCCCTAGGGTTTATCCTATGTGGGGTTTACCTAGATGTTTGGATCTGCTGGTGTATATATTTTGCCAAATTTGCAAAATGATCAGCCATTATTTCTCAGAAAAGTTTTTAGCCTCACTCTTTTTTCCTCTCCTTCTGAGATTCTGATGACATCAAAGTTAGATATTCCATTATAGTTCTATAGGTCCCTACAGAGTTCTACAGCTCTGCTCATTTTACATTTTAGTTTACTTTCTCTCTTTTCATATTTAGTCAGTTGCAATTGTCCTATCTTTAAATTTATTAATTCTTTCCTTTGTTCCTTTCATTCTGTTGTTGAATCCATCGAGTTTTTATTTCAATCATATTTTTTAGATTTAAAATTTCCACCTGGTTCTTTTTTATATCCTATAATTTATTTTTTTTTTTGCCGAGACTTTCTGGATTTTTTGGCTGTGCCTTTATCTTTCCATTATTTCATTTGTGTGTTTGTGTTTGTAATTGCTCATTGAAGCATTTTTATGATAATTGCTTTAAAACCTGTCAAATAATTCTAAAATTTCTATCACCTCTGTGTTGGCATCTATTTATTATCTTTTTCATTCAATTTGATATCTTCAGGTTTCTTAATATGATGAGTGATTTTCAATGGAATCTTTGACATTTGGTTATTATGTTCTGAGAGTTGACATTTTATTTAAATCTTCTCTTTTAGCTGACTTCCTCTGGCACTGCTACAGCAGGGAAATGGGAGTGTAACCTCATTACTGCCAGGATTAGATAGAAATCCAGATTCCCCACTTGTCTTCCTTCGACACCCAAGGTGGACAGTATTCTTATCACTGCTGAGTGTGAGCAGTAGTTCTGGATCTCCACTAGGCCTCCACTGATACCTTCTGGGGGAAAGGGTTGGCGTGCCTCCATACAGACTCACATATGGTTTCCACTGACACAGGTCAGGTAGTGGGGGAGTGGAGATAATTATTGCTGGATGAAAGTCATGACTTTCCACTGTGTCTGCTCTGATACCTCTCCATTGGGGAAATGAAAAGTGGTTGGAAATCTCCTTACCTAAAAGTATGCGTGGGATTCCAGGCCTTATGGTCTCCACTGATACCACTTTGGGAGGGGGAATTGTTAGTCTCCAGCGAGAAGAAAGTCTAATCTCCCAATTTAGCCATTTCTGGCATTGGTGGGGCGGGGCCATTGTTTATTCTGTCTTTGTCCTTCTCTAAGAGTTTTCTTATGTTTATTTTGTATCTATTGTCTAGAGTTTAGTTGTATTAGTGGGAGGAATTGGGAAAATAATTGCGTGAAGCTGAAGTCCTCCTACCATATGCTGCTTTATTATCATCCCGAGGTCTAGACTGGAGCTTAGACTTCCCACAATTGCGAATTAAAGCCTATATTCAAAACAGTATTTCTCCTACTCTGGCTCTTACATGATACTTGAATCTTTCAAACATTGAGTTGAGCTTTTTCTTTTTGTCATGAAAACCATGTATCAGCTACTTTGGAAATGGTAATAGTTCAATCACTAAAAGCTATTCTGAGGACTGTTCAGTTGATCAGTTAATTTTTTTCTGCGGGGGATCTTGGAACAGAAGAATCACATATATGAGTTTAGGTGTGGGAAGAGGACTAGAGACCTTCATGGGAAGAACCCTAATGGCACTTGGGGAAAATGTAAGGACAGTGGACATCTGAGAGGTGATGTGCAGAGTTTGGAAGGGGAAAGGAGCAGGGAGTATCCTTTATCATTAAACTCAAGTGGGCCCTTCATGTTACTATAATTTCTTAACCCATTCATTTTTCTACTCTCTAGATAACTATTTCAGACCTCTCATTCTGTAAATCGACACCAGCTTTCTCTCATCTTCAGCTCAGAACCATCTATCCAATTTCATTGAGAAATTACAAGAGAATGTTTACAAATTCTGACAGCACATGTATCTACTTGTTGAATGAATAAGTGATTGATACACAGTGAAGAAGACACTAAAAGAATGGCAGAAGCAACAACTGGAATTATGATAGATATAGCTGGAACTTCCATGACCTTACTCAACTCTGCTGAACAGCTTTGGACTGGAGATCTACGTGGGGAACCGGCCTAGCTAACAAGGCATTTTATTTTAAAATGCAGAAATTATAGTGGTCATGAAGCCCAAATGAATATTTTAACCTGAGTTTCAAAGTACAATTAAAAGAAACAACAATGTAAATATTTTACAAATACTTTCCTGGTTTATGTACTCCCTGTCTTAAAAGGTAGAGTTTGGAATAATTCTAGTTCACTTTGATATAAAAGGAAGTTCACCCAGAAAAACATTAAGAAATCTTTATGTAGTTCCTTTTCTAGTTCGTGAATGCCTTCACCACTTACAAAACATGCTGGAGAGAGAGCAGGGATTCAAGGAGTTTTGCAGTTTCAAAAGGAAACTCTGCCCACAAGAAAACTTTAAAAAGTTTGAAACAATGCAAGTTTTTAAAAAAGCAATAGTACCACTAAAAAATTATAGATCACTTTTGTCGCAATCGTAACTCTGATTTTTGGAGGCTTGCATTTTCCTAGAAATTTGCAAGAAAAGAAAAGAAACTTGATTCATCGACCCACTTTCCTTAGTTTGCCCATTTAAAAATCCAGTTTCATCAATTTTCTAGTAATTCCTCTCTCCTGGTTTAATCACCATTACACCAGCATAATATTCACTTTTCCAAGGGTAATTCCATCTTTAAATTACTTTTTTACTTTTAGGCTTCAATATTCAACCCAAATATTTATTTATTTTTATTACTAAAGAAACTGTAGCCTTTTTTAGGGTAGAAGGGCGGGGGGGGGGGGTCTATTTAAAACATTTTTTTTTCTTTAACCAAATACTTGTTTGTTCTTTAAAAAAAAAAGAAGTAAAAGATAAAATGAGTGCTAAATCTTATTATGTATGAGGATAATTTTCTAATCTGTCACGTTTAGGCTTTGGTTTTGTAACTTTGAAATAGAGTATTTTTAATTAAAATAAAGGGAGAGATCAAAGACTAATGACTGGTTTTAAGGAAACTTTGCTTCTCATATGTCTTAAACACTTACTTATTAAAGACAGCATTGAGACTTTGATAAACTGTACCACCAGCAGGTAGATAATAGGAAGAAAAATGCATGTCATTGAGCACCTCTTGCTTGCTCTATATTTGAAGATGTTTACTACTTCTTGACATTCTCTTCCTACCCATTTGGTTCTTTACTTATCTCTCAGCTTTGTATGGTCTTCATCTTGTTTTCAGACTCTTTTTTTTAATCCTTTTATTCATCGGAGAATCCATCCTTGCTTCTCCATGTCTTTCCTGTTTTAAAGTTTTATTATTTTTTTGAACAGTTAATAGATTCCCATGGTTCGAAGATCAAAACAATATCATAAGGTATATACTGACAATATTTTCTTCCACTTTGTTCTCATTTTCCTCATTTTTTCTTGCCACCATATATGATCACCTTTATAGTTTTATGTTTCCAGTGTTACTTTTTTACATGGAAAGAAATAACATATATATATATATATATATATATATATATATATATATATATCCCACTTTTCCAAATGTTTTTACATAAAAGGCTATATACATTATACACCACTCCGCACCATGCATTTTTTTCTTAGCTATTTTATATATTCTGGTGATCTTTGCATAATACCACAGCTTTTCAATAGCTATATAACATTTTATTTTGTTAATATACCCTAATTTATCTAACCATTCCCCTACTGATAAATACTTGGTTTGTTTCCAATCTATTGTTATTACAAATATCTCTATAATTGATAGCATATGTTATTTTGGATACATAGGGGTAAGCCTATAATATAAATTATTTGAAATGGAATGGTTAGGCCAATGGCTCTGTTTTCTTCTCTACCTTGTAACGCTTAGTAAATGTACAGGATTCAACTGCTGTCTATTATCTGGATTCATCTCATATTTATATCTTATACACTAGAATTCACCCAAACTTCTCTCTCAAATATTAACTATCTTCTAGACATTGTTACTTCAGTATTCCATTAACACTTCAAATCTGTTGTGTATCAAATTGAATTTATCTCTTTCCTTTCCATTTTCATTCTCAAACCTGGTGCTTCTTCTATTGTTCTTTTACCTAGGTATAATTTCTTTAAAATTTTTTCCTTTCATTTTTTCCCTTCCCTTGCTTTTCCATAAATACAATATTTAGTTGTTTGATCAAACCACCTACTTTCTTTCCTAGTCTTCCTTTGGTTTCCATTCTGTTCTGGTACAGCATGAAAACTGGGTGGTTGGAGGTAAGTCACATCCTAGATGCCTCATACTTCATCTTTGTCTTCATCTCAGACCTGAGCTAGATAGTAATGGAGTAAATCAAGCTGCTGCTTCAAAAGGCAGCAGTAGCTGAAATGTGATGGCTTCACATTTAGTAAATCAGATGTCTTTCTGTTACCTGGAGTTTAAAATGAATATCCATAAAAAGCAATTTGTCACCATAGACAATACTCAATTAAATGACTATTACCAAATTCAACTTTCTGCCGTTCTGTTTATTTTGACTTTTTAAAAAATTCTATTAACTTTTGACAAATTAACTTGTTTTTTTGTTACATAGGCAAAGCCTTTGTCCAATATCAGAGATTATCTAAGGCTTAGTAGAAAAAGACATCACCAGAATGATCTTGCCTGATTTTATTTTCTTGGGACCTGTCCACCCCCATATTTGTCATTTTGTAGAGGTCATCTGTCACAGTACTACTTCATCACTTGCTCTTTGAGGAGTTAATTTAAAAAACATGAAATGTCTAGAGGTAAAGCTGAAATATAAATATATAATACAGGATACAGAGTAGATTATACCTAAATATTCCTTTCTAATATACTGATCTCTATAAGAGAACATAAAAATAATGCATATATTTATCAAACAGAGATAAATAAAGTTCAAGAACACTCTAGTCAGCCCAGCCAGCATGGCTCAGTGGTTGAGCATTGACCTATGAACCAGGAGGTCACAGTTCGAATCCCAGTTAAGGCACATGCCTGGGTTGCGGGCTCACTCACCAGTGTGGGGTATGCAGAAGGTAGCCAGTCATTGATTCTCTCTCATCATTGATGTTTCTAGATCTCTCTCCTTCCACCTTCCTCTCTGAAATTAATTAAAAAAAAGAGAATAGTCAGATTGTAGCTAAGATAATATCAGTCATCTAGATTTGAATTGTGAAAGCATCTATGATAAAAGAGGCTATTACTTATTTTTTAATGTAATGGGTGCTGGCTTGTGGTTGTAAAATGGATAATTCTTATTATAATAAGACCTCCACAAAGAACAAGTATGTCAGCAATATTTTAACAATTTCCTGTTTATTATTGTATATCAGAAGAACTAATTAGTTGTCACTAATAATGGATTGGAGATCATGTGTTTCAAGCAATTTTGACAATATGGTAATGTAATAATAAGATGAGGTCTGAAAATTCAGCGGCATGGAGAGAGGTGAAGTATTAACCCATCCTAAATACTTAAATTCAATCTTTTTCATTCTGAAAAATAAACCAAACCTAAGTGCTGCCATTTAGTAAAATTAATTATTTAAGAGGGCACATACCTGATAAATAGACAAACACATACTGGTAGTTCTACTGTAACAGCAGTGCAAATAACTACAAGATTGGATATTAGGTGCTCAATAAAAATATTATTGAAAATCAAATTTTATGTTGGTAGGTTACAATGAAGGAACAACACCACAATTATAACATGGCAGTTCTATACCAAACTGGTCATAATATGCTTGAGTTGCTACTGTAAGCGGTAGGTTTAGAGTATTATGAAAATATATGATTTAAGTGCTGTGAATTATATGGGATAATTCTGAAACTCTCTTTTACCAAACTAATGAATCCAAGTGGAGCTTAGCCACATTCTCTACAATCAGCATGTAGAAAATGTGTATAGAAAATACAGATTCAGAATACACATGGCACCAGTTTGGAGGACAATGATGTGTTAGGCAGTGTTCAGTTTCATGGACTAATAAGTTCAATTTGGCAGTTCAAGAACATTTCTAATTTGGTAGGAGGCCTAAATCGTGGTTTGGAAGAATTTAGAGCCTATGCTGGATATGAAGGCTATTTAAATTGAATTTGCAAGCTGTTTAGAGTGTATAAAATTATGATAAAATGTGCAAATTCCACAGGACTTGATCTTTTGAACAACATCCTATTTTTTGGTGTGTCTTCTTTTTTCCCCTACCTCTTAAAGCCTAGAAGACACGAAGCAGATTTTTTTTTCTAACAGGGACTAATTTTTTATGCTTTCACTGGAAGAGCTGCAAAAAAGTAAGTGATTGAAAAGTACGTGCTAATTGCATAAAATTGGGGAAATAATAGAGAAATGTAAATAACAGAATACAAATTATCTATAAACATACCACCCAGTTAAACAAATATAAACATTTACAATAACCTAAAATATACATAAACAAACGTGCACTCATACACACACTGGATTTTGTAAAAATCAGATCAAACAATATGTAATTTTTTTTACAATTTATATACAGCATAAGGTTTTTCTTGTAATATGATAGGAACTCATCACATTCTAATATTTATATCTATTGTGTTTGTTTAGTGGGAATTCTATGTAATAATGTGCTGCTGTGTATCTCTTAGTAACTCCACTTTTGTAGTCTAGTGGGATCATTTCCCCAAAGCAATGCAACAAACACCAGGAACCAGGCCCTAAATTATTGTTTTGTTGCCTTTCAAGACTTAATGAAGCAATGGAGAAAATACTAATAATGCAGATTTACTTTTAAAAAGTATCTCTGGTCTATAGTGCTTACATTACAAATAGTACTGAACATTGAGGAAATACTTTTTCCGCTATTCAAGAAATCTATCATCCTATGTAGCAAAGCAGCTGCTCATCATATTGAAGGAGTGACATTCTGACTTATATCCTTTTTACTTTTCTTTTTATCCTTTTGTCTCACTCATTAACATTAAATTTAAATATCAACCAATATTCATGTGAGAACTACATCCAGAGAACCTGCTGGTTGTTCAACATTTACAAGTACACAACTGCCCACCTCCCACACTCCACACCATCACCGAGTATTAGTAGCTCCCAAAATCATTGACTCCTTGTCAAATTAAAAGTAGCATGACATTACTGAGCAGTTTTTTAATATATTTATTAGATATTTGAATTTCTTTTGTGTGTGCAAATTATTTGCTTCTATTATTGGTTCATAATTCTATTCAGGTTTTAATATTTATTAATTTGTAATAGTTTTTTCAATATTGAGGAAAATAATCCTTTCTTAATATTTGATGAAAATAAATTCCTACCAGTTTACTCTTTGTTACTTAAAATTTATGTGTTTTTGATAGAAAATAAGTTTTGATAAGTTTCTTCATTTTTGAATGTGTAGAAAGCATTCTCTTACTCCACAAGTATTTAAATGTTCTTATAGCTTAGGTTGCATAGAAATATTTAAATTTCTCAACATATCTAGAATTTATTTTAATATACATATTTCCCTAACATTTATTATGTATATATAGAATTTTTATTCTCACCTTTAAAATAAATTTGGCAGAAGGTAAATATTGTTTTATGTATTTTGATTTTGTGCATCTCACCCACTCTACAAAGAGTAAACTTCTCATCTTAAGAACTTAGAAATTTACAGTTTAGAAATTAGATAATTTGTTGATGTTTGCCATGTATTATTTTGCCTTCATCTGGCTTTCACTGAGTTCATGTCTGAAGCAGAAAATGGCATAAATGTATAGTTTCAATATTTTTATTTAATTTTTATAACAGTTTTTTTGAGCCAAGCTGAGGGGTTATGCTGGGGAGCCAAATCTGAAATGCTCCTAGTTTTAATACTTTTTAAACAATGGATATAACTTTGTTATTTTTGAAATTATGCTCAATTATATTTCTTATTTCAAATTCATCTTCATTACTTAGCATGTTTTGTGTGTTGGAGGGAAACAAGAGATTTCACTCCACAGTCATGATATTTAACTTTCTGTTATTTCTATTTGGTTGTCCTGAGGCCCAAGACTGTGTACTTCATTATTTAAATGTTTTGGAAATTATTGAGAATTTTTTGTTGGACTTAGTAGGCACTAAAGTGCATTATGTATGCAACAAAACAAAATATATTCTTTGTTTGGTGGTTCAATCCACATTTCAAGTAATCTTACTAATTATATAATCTAAATCACCTTCTTCATTGTGTTTAGTGTGTGTGCATACTTGAGCCATGAAAGGCTGACGGATATGTATTAATCTCTCCCACAAATATTGAGCTTCTGCCATGTTGTCTTTGAATTTCTAATAAGTTTGCACTCTACATTTCTAAGTTCTGTTATTTGGTCATAGAGAGTCATGATTGTTACATGTTCATTTTGGACTTCATTTAGTGGTGTGGTGCTGGAAAGTGTTTAACAACCAGGTCTTAGGGTATGATAGGTGTCTACTTTGAAACATTTGACAAATTTTGAGGATTAAATATTACCGTAACCAATTTTAAGCTACCTATATGACATCACTGAATGTGGAGTTGAGAAGCAATGCATAACTGACTCATGAGTTGACCTCAAGGTCTATCTTTTCTTTCAACATGAAATAATCAGCATTGCCCTGATTTTTTCTAGAATTCTATATTTCTGATAGTAACATTGTCATTTTAGTTTCGAGTTTACATGATATATCTTTACCTAACATGCTTTTTATACTCCCTAATTACTATGACATGTTTTCAGGGGTAGGTAGCATATACAAGGCTTTTAATTACTGTCAACCAGAGATGTTTTGAGTTTTATCTATTTATATCTTTATGATAATTAGTATGTTTGATATTTTTCCTATAATTTTTAATATTTCTTAAATTAATAAATATATTTGTCTCCTTTATTTCATAGAGATGAGTCTTATTTTACTATGAGAATTGTGTTTGCTTTACTTTTTATCTTCTCCAATAATATTATTTCATTTTACCTGTTCAATTCAATGTTAATTTTTAAATAACATTGAATTATATTTTTCATATAGCAAAATTAAGAATGAGACCATCTCACCATCTATTTAAAAACTATTTCATCAATATTTTAATTATATGTATTATATTATAAAAAGCATGCAGTTAGATTTAAACCCAATCTAAGCACTGTCTTGTCCCAGATAATTCAATCCATTTATTCCACTTTTATTGTTGCTTTTGTCCATTTTTTTTATTTTCATGTCTTTATTATTTCTAATTTCATTCTTTTGTTTCCTTTTTATTCTCCATTTTATATTTTTAGTGGTTTGGAAATTATATTTTCTACTAGGGGCCCGTTTTGCAGGAAGATTCCTGCAAGACTTCTGGCGGGCTTCCCTCCCACCACCGCCACCTCTTCCGCCACCCCACCTCTCCTGCTGTGGCAGGCGGGGCGGGCGGGGCGTGCCCCGCCCCACCCACCCACCCCACCTCGCCCTCAGCCACTGCTGCTGCCCCCGCCGCCTCTTTGGCCACACACACCACTGCCACCGCTGTGGGCCCCGCCACACCGTGCCTGCCACCACCGCCCGCGCTTTCCCTCCAGCAGCTGCCTTGCTTTCCATTTTCCCTCCCTCTTCCTTTTATGCTGTCTTCAGTCTTCACTCCTCCCTCCCTCCGTGTATGCAAATTAACCGCCATCTTGGTTGTGTTAATTTGCATACTTGCCCTGATTGGCTGGTGGGCGTGGCTTGGGTGTAGCAAAGATGCAGTCAATTTGCATATTACTCTTTTATTAGGTAGGATTTTTATTTTAGTATAATTTCTTTTGTTTAATTTACAAATAATTATATTCTCTATTCAATTAAAAATTAATCAATATAAATTCCTAATTTCTGGTGTAAGAGATTAACAAAGTCCAAACAAGTTCTCATAGTCAACAAAAAACTAGGCAAATTATATGAAGCAATTGTTTTCACATGTTGGCTAATAAGCAGAGTAACACTGTGATCTCACAGACAAGATAAACAAATGAGTTTAGCTCAAAGATTGCCCCAACTTTCTGCAGGAAGCCAGTTCCTAAACTTGGGCACAGGGAAGGAGATCCCTAACAGTGCCCAGCAGTTTCATTGTGTTGAGGAGACAGCTTTATATTCAAGAAGATGAAGTTAGCTAGAATTTGAGAAGAAAAGTACTAGAAAGAAAGGAGTTATGCAGAAAAGGGGATTCCCAAAATGGCTTGGGCTCCCTTTGAGTCCTTGGCTGAAACTAGTCTGAACATTCATACTATGAAACTTCATGAGGCCAGATAAAGAATGACTGGGAAACATATACCTTATACATAACCAAACAGTGAACCCATAGATTTAGTCCCCTCCTCTGAAAATATATGTATTCATACCCTTAAATAGAAGCTTTATATATTTACTAGAGGCCCGGTGCATAGATTTGTGCATACTGAAATTAATTAGAAGGTGACTGGCAGGGTGGGACTGGGCGAGATGGGCCAGACACTCCCTGGAGCCAATCTCCAGTGGCCCCTCCCAGGCCAGCCACAACTGGGGCAGGGCCAGGGCTCGAAGGGTGCCTGCAGAGTGAGTGGGGTCCCTCAGGCAGGTGGGTCCCTTTGCCTGGCCTGCGGGGATTGGGCCGAAACCCCAAAACTGGCAGTCCAACATCCCCTGAGGGGTCCCAGAGTCCAAGAGGGCACTCTGCAAAGTTGCTGTCACTTGGCAGCTCCTGTGTTGAGCATCTGCCCTCTGGTGGTCAGTGCACATCATAGCTACTGGCCTGTCAGCTGCTCAGCCAGTCAGCTGGTCTGCTGGTCGTTTAGGCTTTTATATATATAGATAGCCCTACACAAAAATCAACTCAGCTGTTCATCAACAGGGAAATGGATAAACAAATTATGGTATATATGTGTAATTAATACTATTCAGAAATAAATAAGAACACATGACTGATATGGATTAATTTCAAAAACATAATTTGAAAAAAAAAAGCCATCCACAAAAGAGCACATGTTGTATGATTCTATTTTTATGGAACTGTAGAAAAGATATCTAATTTCTAAAGGCAGAAAGTAGGTCAGTGATGGGCAACCTTTTGAGCTTGGTGTGTCAAACTTCGCCAAAAAACTGAGCATAACTCGGGTAGTGTGTCACTTTGAGGAAAAAACATTATTTCGTGATATTTATAGTTTAAATAACATAAATGTATAATTGTTATATATAATTGTATTTAATAAACCAAAAACTAAATATTTAACTTACCTGCTTAGTGACTTCTTTGTTCATCCATCAGTTGGTTTCTTTTGTTGGTCTTGATATTATTTAGCTTGTGTGGGGTGCCGTGAACTAGGATAAATGAGGGGGAGGGGGAATTCTTTAACTAACCTGCCTATTAGTGGCTTTTTTGTTGCTGAATTTCATTGGCTAAATCTTCAGTTGAAGGTTGGTATTTTGTATACTTCAGGCCCAAGCAAGCGCTACTAACTTCATCTGTCAATCTGTTCCTTTTGTTGATTTTGATATTATTTAACACTGAGAATAAGGCCTCACAAAAGTATGTAGAGGGAAAAATTGTGAGTAAAGCCATTGCTATATTTTTCAGGGTGCTAAAAGTGTCTGGTAGTCGGTTCCAGGCACTCCAAATTTCCTATTCGTAGTGGCACTCCTCTTGATTCTCCAAGTGGCATCTTTGCAGATTCTCAAGCTTTGACCTCAAGTCGACAAACACCTGAGCCCAGATACTGTCTTGAAATTCTGCAAGTTGCATCTCCAAATCATCAATTTGCATCCATTGGGAACCATTTAATTCCAAACTACTGTAGACTACTACATCAGGATACTTAATTATTTTCATGGTCTGTTCTAGACTTCTAAATTGACTAAATCTATCACTAAACTGGTCAAGTAACGAGTCTAAAACATGCTGGTACTTCATATGCAAGAGTTCCATTTCATTTTGTACAGCTGCACTGGCCTTCTCAAAATACTTTGTTACTCGAGGAAAATACTTATAAGTTTTAGTTTCTATATCTCGCTTGAAAATTTTAACTTTACTTTCAAAAGTTTTTATGTATCCAAACATAACGTCAATACTTTTGCCAAAACCTTGTAACTTTAAGTTCAGTTCATTAATATGAACAGAGAGATCTGTAAAAAACATCAGGGTGTTGACCCACTTATCATCATTAAGCTAAGGAAAGTTTCCCAGATCCTTATCGTCAAGAAATACCTTAATTTCAAAGCACTCCACACAGCGCTCAAGAACTTTGCCTCGGCTCAGCCATCTTACATTATTGTACATCAGCAGTCCACTGTAGGTGGAATCAACCTCCAGTAAAAGTGCGAAAATTCTTGCTTGTGAAGGGGGCAAGCAGCTATTAAATTAACTATTTTTGTAACAACTGACATTAAGTTGTTTAAGTCGGTGAACCCTGCCTTGGCACATAAAGCCTCCTGATGGATAATACAATGAAAAGGCACAATCGGATGTCCAATAGCTTCTGTAAACAATTTGACAAATCCGACTTTTTCCCCCACCATATTTGGTGCCCCATCTGTCGTCACTGACACAACTTTAGAGATATCACTGCTTAGGTCACGAAATGTTTGTATAACAACCTTACATATTTCGCTTCCTGATTTACTTGTTGACACTGATACTAACTTTATCAACTCTTCTCTCATTGTGAGACCATCAGAATATCGACCAATAATGGCCAACTGAGCATGTGATGTGACATCAGTAGTTTCATCAAGAGAGATCGAAAAATATTTACACTTCCTTATGTCTCTCTTTAATTGATGTTGAATGTTTGTGTTCAGTCTCATTATTCGGTCTTTTATGATATTTCTACTGAGTGGTAACTCAGATATTCTCTTAATAATTGCATCTTTATTCTGCATATCGTGAAATAGAACTGGTGCACATCTTAGGAGAGTTTCTTTAATAAATTCTCCCTCACTGAGCGCTTTTCCATGCTGAGCTATAGAGTGAGCAATCCTCAAACTTGCAGATTTTAAATTTGTAGAGCCTTTCATAAATTTAAGGATGGAATTAGATTGGCTCTTATAAAGGTGTAGCTGCCTGGAAATGTATTCCTTCCTTTCATCCTCACTTTTTTCCAAGAGCTGGGAATGATTAGTTTCAAAATGTCTATTTATATTCCACGTTCTGCTTACTACCATTTCAGTACATAGAATGCAAAACCATTTGCCATTTTTTTCTATAAAGCCATGCATCTCAGTCCATGTCTCTTGAAAGGGTCAGCCACTGCTACTACCACTTCCTTTACTTAGCCTTAGTTTTTTATTTTTTGGGTTCTCCATCAGGGGGGCAGTGACAGAAGATAGAATTATAGATAGCTTCTTAGGCCTGCAGGCAATTAGGGGTTAACTAGCCTAACTAACCACAAAATGGTGCATATAACTGTCTTTTAGGAAAGGGCAGGGTTAATAAGCAGAAACAGGGGTTAATAAGGATGCACAACAGTAATAGTGGTGAAATGGAATCTGCACTATGGAGCAAGATGGTGTTCCTTATGTGAATTAAAATGGCTGCCGCTATTTCTAATGGTGGGAAACGGCACCCATAGCATGCCACAAACCCTCGCCTCTCCCAGCCTCCCCCTCACTTATCTCAGTAATGATGGATTAGAAATCCATAACACCCCAGAACAGTAGATAATGGTTGCTGTGGTTAACTGTTATTTGGTTACTGGTAATGGCAGGGCCCCCAGAGATGCGTCCCCCACTGCGTTCCGCTGCTCCCTGCTCTGCCGGCGGAAGTGAGGGCAAAGATCCCGGCTTAACCGGAAGTCCCAGAACTAAACGCTCTGTGCCGGACTTCTGTTGTTTTGGCCTACAGACCTCTGGCACAGAGTGTCTAATAGGGGAGGATGAAACATTTGTGACTAGAGTCTTGGAGTTAGACTCTAACTCCAAGACTCTAGTGGCAAATGTTTCATCCTCAGGAGCAGCAAATGTTTCATCCTCGGCATGCGGCCGCGTGTCATCAGAAATGGCTACGCGTGTCAGTGCTCACATGCGTGTCATAGGTTCGCCATCACTGAAGTAGGTTAATGGTTGACTTAGGCTAGATGGGTGAGATTAACTGGGAAGGACCAAAAGAAGCAAACTTTGGTGAAATAAATATTCTTTATCTTGGTTGTGGTTATAGTTACACAGGTGTTTTCATTTGCCAATTCTCTAAAAATATACACTTAAAATGGGCACAGTTTATTGTATTCGTCCCATAACTAAGATGACTAAGAAAAGTTAATTAGTCCCCCTCTCTTTTAAGCTTTCATCAAATCTCATTGCACTTTTCTATGTTTTCTTTCTCAACTAATTTAGTTATTTATATGTTATTTGTATATCCCTCCCCCCTTTTTAACTTCCTTCTTCACCCAGATCTATGAAAATTACTTGTAAATTCTTTTCTAGAAAGTAATTAAATGGATTTAATGTTACACCTTTCCTTATTTAAAAGTAACAGTCATTTAACTGTGACATCAACTATTATTTGGAATAAACTATAACTTGTATTGATTTATCTGGCTATTATTGTTCCTTGCCATCTGAATCTACATTATTAATTCAGTTTTAAGCAGTATTCCTGGAACTCTTCAAGTGCCACTATTATTACTTTTTAGTTTGGTGACTCTGTTTTTAATTTTTAAGCACTTGTGGTTTTTTTGTTTTGCATTTTTGTTTGTTTTGCATTTTTTGTTTGTTTATTCTTCAAAACAGTATGTATTTACTTCTGTTTGTAATAATTTATTCTCTCCAGGGATACAAATTTAACTAATTTAAAGTTGTCTTTTATTTTTCTACATTACATCTGTTTTCTTGGGATATTTTTTTATCCCAGAACTCAGACTTATAACTCTATATTCAAGTGTTTCTTGTTTTTGCTTTTTATATTTATATTTCCCAAAGTACAGTTGGCCTTGCTTGTCTATTTTGTTGTTATTTGTAAATAGACCTAAAGTGCTAACATGGTCACTACTGACTATTGCAGTGTCTTCCTCAACAAAACTAAATATTTACTTTCTCAGACTAATAAATACAAAATTTCATTAAAAGCTCCCAAGGCATGATATACATGTGGGAAAGGATGCATCTGGCTGCTTACCTTGTGGCTTTAGGAGTTCCTTGATCAGGAAGCAGAAGCAAGTTACCAGATGGCTTACTTTTTTTGTTTTGAGAGCTAGTATTAGGTCTATAGCTTAGGTTATAGGCTAGATTCCTTGAGAGAGGGCTGAATGCTATTGAAAATGTAAAACATAAGTATTCATTCACTAAAACAAATACTGTACTTATAGAAGCTTATCTTCCAAAAGTACTAAAACATGTGGGCTAGAATGTATGTTCAGAAATGTTTATTGCTCTATTATTTTAACAAATATTTATAGACAACTATTTGAATTCATCATAGCAAAAGAATTAAATATTAAACATTATATATTTATCTACACTAATAAAAGAGCAACATGCAAATTGACCATACCTCTGCTATGCCCACAAGCCATGCCCACCAGCCAATCAGGAGCGAGTATGCAAATTAACCCAACTAAGATGGTGGCAGCTATGGAGCTGAAGTGAGCAGGAGGCTTGGGTTGCCCGGCGATGGAGGAGGCCAAGCTTCCCACCCGCCCTGGCCGGCCCTGGCCTCCACTCAAGGCTACAAAGTTTCAATTATAGAAGAAAAATAAATCCAAGGTACTTGCTTCCAGCCGGCCCTGGCCTCCACTCAAGGAGGCGCTGAAAAAAAAAAAGAAAGAAAGAAAGAAAAAAAAGAGGGGCTGGGAGCTTGGGTCGCCGGGGGGTGATCAGGCCAGGATCAGACGGCAGTTGTGGGTGATCAGGCTGGTGGGGGGTGGGGCTGTTGGGGATAAGCAGACCAGCAGGGGGGCAGTTGGGGGCGAGCAGGCCAGTGGGGAGGCAAGGTGGGGGCGAGCAGGCCAGTGGGGAGGCAAGGTGGGGGCGAGCAGGCCAGCAGTGGGGGCAGTTGGGAGTGAGCAGGCTGGAATGGGGGGCAGTTGGGGGTGATCACGCTGGCAGGGGGCATTTGGGGGTGAGCAGGCCAGCAGCGGGGGGCAGTTGGGGGCGAGCAGGCCGGCAGGCAGAGTGATTAGGGGCAATCAGGCAGGCAGGCAGGCAGGTGAGTGGCTGAAGCCAGCAGTCCTGGATTGTGAGAGGGAAGTCCGACTGCCGGTTTAGGCCCGATCCCTGTAAACCGGCAGTAGGACATCCTTTGAGGGGTCCCAGATTGGAGAGGGTGCAGGCTGGGCTGAGGAACACTACCCCCACCCCCCTGCACGAATTTCATGCACTGGGCCACTAGTATATATATATATAAACTTAGAAATATTTGGTGAAGAATAATGTCCATTATAACTTTTTGAGTACAGAAATCAAATTGCAAAGTAATATATTAATATAAGATAAAATTTTGTAAAAAATACAAAATAATAATCATCTACTTTATATTATATAGGTACTACATAGAGATAGAGATATAATTATAGATATGCATGCTCTAAATATGCATACATATATAAACACACACATACATATACATATAGAGACATGTATATGTATGTGTTTGTGTATATATATATATACATATATATAGAGAGAGTGCCCCCCCAACATATATGTACACATTTTGAATAATTATAAAGGCGATGTTTATTAAAATACATTTTCAAAATTGAGCCATCAGCTCTTAAAGTATGTATACATTTTGGGGGTACACTATATATATATAGGTTCTTATATTCTGGCTAACTCTTTACAGTTCTGAAAAATATAAACCAAACTATTTTTTGGTTTATATTTTTACATCTCCTAGGTGACAGAGTGTGTAAGTATGGAATTTGCAGCTTTAGTTAATACATGTCCATATTGTTTGATGTGTTTTTCTCAATGAGAATGTGTTTGGATAATGAAATAAATGGTTTTAAAAGATTAGAGCAGTGTTTTAAGACTATACCAATAACTTGAGGAAAAGTCGTACAATTTTACTTTCAAATCCTTCTTAGAACTAGTTTTTTAGAACTTTAGACATAGATTAATGTCAATTGATTATATATTACATTATATTTTATCTTTCAATACTAATTAGCAGTACTAATTTCAGTGTATAAAATTGTAACATTTAAAAATATTATCTACTATTCTACTTCCTTGTTTTGACTTTGTAATCTTGATTTATCTTTTAATTACCTGGAATAGGTCTCCAAGAAGTTTTTAAATATTTTTGTGCAAAAAGGAAATTTAATACTTAATTTATTCTCCCATATATATCTAAGAATTACATATTTTTTATTTTCAAATTAATATAAACTTGAAATGTTATTCACATTTTAATCGTAAAGTTTTCCCCAAAGATTTCTGTAGACTATTATCTCATGTCGCACATTGTTCACTGATATGAAAGAGAAATTTCAGGCCAGATTTAATTTTGTTTACCTGTAGGTTTTTTTCTGCTTGGATGTTTGCAGGTGCTTTTAAGTTCTAATTCAAACTTTAACTGTAATGTTTCTCCTTTTTCCTCATGCTATTGCTTCTGTTGTGTGTGTTTTTTCCTACTTTCTTTCTCAAAAATACAAGTTTTTCAAATTTTGTCATCTTTTTTATTTTTATTTTTATTCTGGGAGAACTTTTAAAGTTTCCCCCCATACATAATTTCAATTGCTCTGTATTTTCCACTGTCCAAACTTTAATTTTATCATTGTTAGTTTTAGTTTGCTTATTACCTTTTCTTATGATCCCTTCTGATGTTGTAACTAATGTGTTTGTTTTGTTTGCAACTCAGCATGATATTTACATGACTCTTTGTTGACCTGAATCTCCTATTTTTGAATAATGTTCAATTCCAAATAGTATTCTAACATTTTTTCCTGCCTCTGAATTGAAAGCAATATAAGCACACTCATTTTTTTTTTTTTAGCAGTTGATAGGTATGGCTTGCTTTGGCCTTACTTATATTTAAGTCTATATCAAAGTATCACTAAGATTCTATTCTTAATTCAGTTCTGTAGAACAAATTTTAAACACATCTCTTTTGGACTGAGTTAAGATTATCTCCAACATTCACTAAATGATTCACTGACAATGAACCAGTTAAGTTAAACCCATCTATAATTATTAACATGTTCCACCAACATCCATCCTCCTGTCACTGGCCCCATCCACATTAAATCTGTTGTGGTAATATCTGTTAGCATCTCCATATTTCCCAAACTTTTGTTTTCTGACAATTTCTGAATTGAAGGAGAAATTTAAAGATGGAAGAAGAGAACAAATAATTTAAGTGTGTTAAAATAAAATACCCATTGTCCTAGTAAGCTTGGGCTGCTAT
Source organism: Cnephaeus nilssonii (assembly GCF_951640355.1). Classification (NCBI taxonomy): domain Eukaryota; kingdom Metazoa; phylum Chordata; class Mammalia; order Chiroptera; family Vespertilionidae; genus Cnephaeus; species Cnephaeus nilssonii. The sequence goes on along the minus strand of NC_137086.1, from coordinate 33,567,970 downwards.
AACAAATATCATAGACTGGGTGGCTTAAACACAAAGGTTTGTTTTTCACAGTTTTGGAGACTGGAAGCCCAAGATTAGAGTGTCAGCATGGTTAGATTCTGGTGAGACTCCTCTTCCTGGCTTATAGCTGACTGCCTTCTCATTGTCTTCACATGGCCTAGAGAGAGTTCATCTCTCTCATGTCTCTTCCTAAATGGGCACTAATCCCATTTATGACGGCCACACCTTCATGACTTGATTACCTTCCGAAGGCCCCATGTCCTAATACCTTTACATTGGGGGTTAGGGTTTCAACATATGAATTTGGGGTGGGAGCAGACATTTAGTCTAAAACACCCATGCAGCAACATCTTCTCAGGATAGAGATGGGAGGCATCTCTGTTTCAAACACAGGCAATAGTGGTGAGAGAAATTACTTCCCTCCTTTCTTTCATGCCAGTTGAATCCCTTGTTTTAACAACATATATGTAACTGCTACTTGTGCTATTAATATTCTCAACTACATTTTCTGATATTTTTCCAATTTTTGGCAGTAACTTCATTGTCACTTATTCAAGTTTTATGAAATTTTCATCTTTTTGTGGACTTTTATACATACTTTATTGGGACCTAGAGAAAACCTGAATTCAAAACATCTAGTCAGACACTTTCTTTCCCCATATTAATTATGCTGAACAATACTTCAAAGCATATTTTCAGGGAAAAGTGTTTTGAAAAGAATAAAAGTAATAAAAACATTTTTCTTCTATGTTCAAGATGACATAACCAAGTAATTTTCATGAGTTCTATCTCATACCAGTGAAAATCTACAAAACAAGGCTTTGAATATGTAGGTTTCAAGGTTATGAAATTATATTGTTAAAATTTTTCAGTCCTTTTCCCAACCTCTAAGAATATACTTAAATTAAACTGCCTACTTTTAATATATTGAGAATTGAAGAAAAATCTGTGAATGTATGTGAACTGTCTGATATATTTTAAAATTAAATATATAGTTGCATTTATAACTAAACTATAAATAAAATATGAGTCTTGGAGAATATTATTTTCAGAATTTTTGCTGCAAAACTCTATTATATTTGTCGACTATAATTAATTTGAATGCCCCAAGTAAATAATTTACATACCCCAATGAAGAAATTATTGAAAAAAGTTGAAACTTAACTACATATGAACTTAGGTAAATAACGTTTTCTCTATAAATGGCTTTTGTATTTCACATAAATGACCAGTATTTAAGTATGACAGGCAACAGAGAATTTTGGATAACACTTAAGGGAGAATAATCAGGCTTAGCTTACTTATGGTATGCATGGGCACAGTATGCTAAGCACTTTGGGCTCCCACTTTCTGGTTTTATCCTTCTTGCATTAGTCAACATCTTTGGATTTTACTTTCTTCATGCCAGTTTAGTAGTACTAATAAATAAATAAATAAATAAACAATATATTTGGTTATATTGATAAATAAATGAGATAGTGTGAGTGCTCTATAAATGAAATATCCTCATGCGAATATACACTACCGTCCTAGCTGTGCAGTAAGTTAGGCATGTGATTAGCAGCTATATTGGCAATGTCATTTTCAACTATGAAGGACAATCTATAGAGAAATAATTGTACATATATTTATTATGGGCCATTGCAACTGTTGATAGTTCTTAAACTGCTCAAATGGTGCTTAATGCCCAGTTAGTAAACCAAGTAAACTCAGCTTCTGACTTAAATGGACTGTGAATGAAGGTATAAAGAATGGTTTCATTTACACATTTACATAATTGTAGGACTTCAGCTGGATGGGAAATACTTTGGCCTCATTAATAAGGACTGGTTCAGATTACATTATGAAAGAATTCCTGAAACATTGGTTTAATTTCATTTTTTTTTCAAGCACACATTACCGTGGTCTGCTGCAAAGTAATCATGCTCAAGAAAGCTTAAAAAAGAAGGCTAAGGCCCTGCCTAGTAGCTCCATTGGTTAGACTCTGTAGTGGTCGGCAAACTCATTAGTCAACAGAGCCAAATATCAACAGTACAACAATTGAAATTTCTTTTGAGAGCCATATTTTTTAAACTTAAACTTCTTCTAACGCCACTTCTTCAAAACAGACTCACCCAGGCCGTGGTATTTTGTGGAAGAGCCACACTCAAGGGGCCAAAGAGCCGCATGTGGCTCGCGAGCCGCAGTTTGCCAACCATGGGGTTAGAGAATTGTCCTGATATGGCAGGTTGTGGGTTTGACCCCTGATCAGGACACATGCAAGAATCAATCAATTAATGCATAAATAAGGATGTTTCTCTCTCCCTCCCTCTCTCTTTCTCCCTCTTCTGTCTCCTCTCTCTCTCTCAAATCAGTAAATTTTTTTTAAAGGCTAAGATACAATAGGAAAAAAGAGCATGGGTGACTTGGCTAGCTCTCTGTTTCTTAATCCCTCTAACCGTTGAAACTGTGATCATTTAACCATCTATATATAGGCTAGGTTCTGCTGCGGACTGTGGAAGTGATACCTGCTGTGTTTAGGGCTAATTGGGTACCCTAGGCCAGTCCATCAGAAGCTGAGCTTCAGATCAGGGTGGCTGCTAGTTCTGCTCTGGACCAGAGCCCCACATCCAGAATCTGGGTCTTCATCTTCTTCTTTTGCAGATGGTAACTGCTTCTCACTCCACCTCCATTCCAAATGCCTCCTCAACCTCCTTCCCAGCTGAAATACCTGATGCCCACTGAGCATCTGCCCCCATGTTCTTCTAGGACCATAGGTTGCCTGGTCAGGGTTATGTGCAGTTACAAAAGTGTGAGATTAAATCAACATGCTGGTTTGGGGAAAGAATTATTCTAGCTCACCAAGTCTTCTGTGTACAATGAGACATGGAAATACTTCTATATATGAATCCATGACTATGGTATTCTGAAACAATGACTTACAATGTGACAAATGGACTGTTCTGATAGTGCTCAATTCATCTACTTATCACTGATATTAGTGTTTGGTTTTTGTCTTATACTAAAGTTTATTTTAGGTTTTGTGAAGCCTCAGCAACATGTAGTCTGTGTGAAGGTATACATACGTGTGTGTTTGTAGTTATGTTTACTTATGTGTATTGATTCATTCATTTTTAGTTCTATTATGGAAAGAACACGGAAACTCCGATCAGCCTGCTATGGACATAAATATTGACTCTGCCACTATCTAGCAGTTTTATTTGGGCCCTTTAGATACTCAATTTTCTCATCTTTGAAATGAACATAATGTAATCTACCCCTAAGGATAGTTCTGAAGATTAAGAGAGACAATGTAAAGCCACTAGCATGAGTGTCTACCTCACAAACGATGTTTAATACATACAGATTATGATTTTTTTTTCATGAAAAATAAAAGTATGAGTGCCTGGATTCATTTCTTGTGACCAAGAAGGGGGTTTCCAGCATTAATCATTGGTCTCAAATTTAATTCATAATGATACATTGAAAAAAATGAGGAATTTGCTAAAGAAACTTATATTCAGCACTATCATCTTTCAAAGTATCATCAGAAACAGAGAAGTTCTGGTGTTAACGAAGAATGGGGCTTGGGTGGTGGGTGGTGCTAGAGTCAATGATTTCTATGAAAAGGTAAAGCTCTTCTGGTTATTTAAGCTGGGAAGTGTTTCGGATATTTTTTATGAGTAACAAATATGGCATTTTCTTGGAAAAGAAATCTCTTCTCTGGCATATATTTGTGTGATCTACCTAGAAGAGCAACCCTTAGCTGCCCAGGAAAAAAAACAACAAACAAACCCCAAACTAATCATCTTCTTGAGTTCTCTGCTTAAAATACTTGAAACCAGCTTCTACCACTGTTCTCGGAGCTCCTCTGCTGTGTGCTACTGAAATAAAGGCCACGGGGCCAAGTCTCCTTGCTCTGCTCCTTTTCAATAAAATAAAAACAAGTCTGTGGCTTGAGGCCCTGAACACATTCAACCAGAATTTCTTTCACATCAGCTGCCAAAAAAAGTTCTCCTTGACTTGAAATCAGCAAGTAAGGAGATCCTATCCAAACACCCAGTCCTTGAGAAAAGCAGACCATAAAGGGTTTTTCATGAAGATGCCAGCCAAATAACTGAAGACGAGGACATTAGGTGTTGTCCCTTGGAGAGGCGGCCAGGGCCCTGAGCCACACGTGGGCCCTGTGAGGCTCACGGCAGTGCCAGCCAGAACTGGAATATCTAGAACGGCTAGTCTCTGTTTACAAAAACCTGCCTTTAGAACATGTTAGTGCAAAGTGTGTTGCATTGGGTGAACCTCCCAGCAACTCAGAGGGTGGAGATAATGAACCTTGACCATTGTACAGAGGGAGGCTGAGACACGGTGGAGATAAATGATGTACCTAAGAGTGTAAACAAAAGCAGTGCAAAGTGAGTTTAGTCTGAAAATGTGTACTAAGTTTCCAGTCTTAGTCACTCTGAGTGGGAACATTAAATACCTATTTATTTAAGAGTGTATGAGAAAATAAATCAACACTTATGGAAACTTTATTAATATTCATTAAGCATTTCTGGAGTCCCTACTATAATTCTGGAATTGGTCACAACAGGCAACAACAAACCTTGCTCTCAGGAAGCATACAGTTTAGTCAGAAGAAATAAGACATTTCCAATACAATTTAAAAACTTAGGAAGTACCCTATTTTTTTATTGATTTCAGAGATGGAGAGAGAGAGAGAGAGAGAGAGAGAGAGGAACATCAATGATGAGAGAGAATCATTGATCGGCTGCCTCCTGCACACCCCACTCTGGGGAACAAGCCCAAAACCTGGGCATGTGCCCTGACCAGGAATTGAACCATGACCTCCTGGTTCATAGGTCAACGCTCAACCACTGAGTCACACCAGCCAAGCAGAAGTGCCATCCTATCTAATAATAGAGTAAAATGTAAATTACCATCACTCCGCTATGCCCACAATTGGGCGGTGGGAGGCTGGGGGGTGGGACTCGGGGTGGCCTATCCGGCCATTGAGAGGCACGGATCCGCTGCCACTGAGGGGGGCGGGACTCCCGCCCCCTGCGACTCTCAACGGCCAGATCGAGGCCAGATCCGCGGCCGCTGAGGGGGCCTGCGCGGACACCCAGCTGCGCCTCTCAACGGCAGAGTAGCCAGGTGTCCGCGGCAGCCCCCCTCAGCGGCCGTTGAGAGGCGCAGGGAGTGGGAGTCCCGCCCCCTGCGCCTCTCAACAGCAGAGTAGCCCCCCTCAGCGGCCACGGACCATCAAAAGCGTCAGGCACCCAGCTCCCCGCGATCAAAAGCAAAAGTGTGGCAGCTGGATGCCTTTCTGCTCAAGCACCAGGCCTTTCAGAAACCTCCGCCATGCCGGAGGCTTCTGAAAGGCCTGGTGCACCAGCGATTGAAAGTGAAAGCGTGGCAGCTGGATGCCTGTCTGCTCAGACACCAGGCCTTTCAGAAGCCTCCGCCACGCAGGAGGCTTCTGAAAGGCCTGGTGCACCAGCGATCGAAAGTGAAAGCGTGGCAGCTGGATGCCTGTTCGCTCAGACACCAGGCCTTTCAGAAGCCTCCGATGCGCCGGAGGCTTCTGAAAGGCCTGGTGCACTAGCGGACAGGCACCCAGCTCCCCGAGATCAAAAGCAAAAGCGTGTAGGGGACCCTACATGTGCATGATTCAATCATGCACTGGGCCTCTAGTATTTTAATAATAGAATAATTTAAGGGCAATGGCACTTCTGAGAAAAGAGAGATAGGTTTAAACCACCAGCAGCATTGAGGCTTTTATGGTGGAGCCCATATTTTAATTGGACATCAAAGGATACATGGGGTGAAATGAATTAAAAAAAATAATAATAAGATCTGATGTCATTGCCTGGAAATTGTCAACAGGCAGGTAAAAAGAGAGCCATTCATTAGGTTGTATGGCTAGAGAAGAAAGAGAATATGGACTAAGGACAAAGCTCTAAGGGGGTTAGTATGGAAGGAAAGGTACTGAAGAAGAAATGGCATACCAAATATAAGCTGTGCTACAGTTCAACAATATAAATTATTGATGTATGTAAAAGTATGCATATTAATATGTCATTGATGTTAACTTGGTATTAGCTCATCTCCATTTTGTTACAAAATTATTTTTCTCAGTATCATTTTTTACATGATATTGAGTAAAGCTAGACACTTTTCATAGTGTCTAGCTTTACTTGTATAGAACATATATGGATTCTCTTTCCATTTGACAAAGAAGACTAAATTTTCAAAATGTAATCATTGAATTAGCAAAATATCTATAAGCTTAAATGTATAAACAAAAATATTATGGTATCCATATATAAGTATACACAAATGCCTGATTATTAATTTAGCTAAATTTATATTTAAATTCATTGCTTTTTACTTTGTTGATCCAAGGTATTGCAATGGCCAAATTATTTATTGCAAGTTGATTTCAATACTTGAATTGAATCTGTTCATAATGTAATCAGAAATATTGAATGACCATTACATAATCATATTCTTTCTTCATAACAAAGTTAGCTTTTATTTATCTTCTTTCCCCAAGTCATTTATTTTACCTATGGTCAGCTCCTGGCTACTGGACTGATGAAGAAGACACATATTTAGCCCAGCTGGCATAGCTCAGTGATTGAGCCTTGACCTATGAACCAGGAGGTCACAGTTTGATTTCTGGTCAGGGCACATGCCTAAGTTGCAGGCTCAATCCCCTGTGTGGGGCATGCAGGAGGCCGCTGATCAATTATTCTCTCTCATCAGTAATGTTTCTATCTCCCTCTCCTTCCTCTCTGAAATCAATAAAAGTATATATTTTTAAAAGAAACATATTTAGACAATAAATCTTAAATAACTCCCATTTACGACATTTTCTCGTGACACATTTATATTTTAAACTTATGATGCAGCCACATCTATAGCAACAGAAGGAAATGCAGGATAATTCAGTCATTAGATAATTTGGGCTCTAAATCAAAATCACATACTCAAAGGCGACATTTAAGCTTTAAACATCTAATTATTTAATTTCTTCAATTTAATTTTTATATGTGGATTTAAGACAGCAAAGAGCTAAAAAATCATCTATATACTTTTGTGAAAAAACAAAAAACACACAAAAACTGGCTTATTCAGTCCAGGAAGGGATTAAAATAATTTACTTTCTCAATGAAATATGCACAGGTTGGTGCAATTTTCATCTTCTCGTTGATAGAACAATAAGAAAGAGTAGCCCTGGTAAATTATGTTCAAGTCCCAATCACTTATGACTTTGATTGCTGCTGGACTCAATGAAGATTTCTCAAGGACTTCCTTAGTTTGTATGACAAGGGATAATAGTTCTAAAAACACATCATTTGTAAGATATAAGTTGGAATAGTTAAAATCAGTTAATTCAATATTATTCATTAGTTTATTTAGATGTTGTTTCATTTATTTAGATGTTTATATATTGTGACGCTAAATAAATTTGCTTTATCTTTCTGGCTGGATCCCCTGTCCATAAATTATTTCAGCTGATCATTCCATTTGGGCCAATTTCATGTTTTCTCCGTATTATCGTTTGTAGCAACCCAAACAATGCATTCTCCTCGGTCTCTAGTTCACCACCTCTTGGGTCTTTTCAGTCCATTTGGAAACCCACACACACAGTCTGTGCCCACATTTGTTTGCATGCTATAGATAGATGGAGCCATTAATGGCTATTCAATACTATGAAAATTACAGACTGTTATAAAAGTTTCTTTGCAAATAGCTGTTTAACACCACAAAGAAGTTAGGTGAAAATTGTTTCAAAGTCTAAAATTAGTTACATTTTAAGCTAACTGCATATGCTTGTATTGTCTCTGATCTAAAATATAATCCCAGGAGGTTGTGAAAAGCATGCAAATTACACAAAGCTAATTTGCTCCAACAGCGACGCCTCCCATGCAGTTGGGAGGTCTATTAGAAATAGCGTATTCTCTGTTATTTGCATATTAATAGCACCTGCTGAAATACTTTGGGATTTACTTCCACTGCCAGTAGAGGGACAGTACTAAAATATATAAAATTCCCTTTTTATCACTGTGTTAGGCTATAAACCACACAGGGTGGACTAAGAATTCTGAATTAATATAGAGAAACTAATGTGTTCATATCGCATATGGTATGTGAAGATATTTTTTCTCCATGATAAACTATAAGTTGTTTAAGAGATTGCAGAAAAGGTGACTATAGGCTTATGACAAGAATATCTCCTCCTCAAAGCAAACAAAACAAGCTCTTCCAATGCACTGAATGGGAATATAGCTCCTTATGCTTTTCTCTGAGAAACAATAAAATGTAACTAAGGAAAACCAGGAGGCATATTGATTAAAAATACAATGTGCTCAGAATAATTCAAATGGCAGAATTTTGTTCACCGGTAAACAATATACATATTGTAGCAACTTAAAGATTTTCTCAAAAACGAACTGTCTTTTTTCTTCTGATCGTGAATTTTCTTGCTTCTTTTCTGCCAACTCAAAATAAAAAGAGGTTTACATGGATGTTTTGACAGAAAAGACAGCTTCTTTTTTTTATTTTTGTTTTTTAGAAGACAGGAAGATGCTTTTGGTCTCTAAGTCTCACCTTTAAAACATAGGACTGCCAGAAAAAAAAGCTGCACTATAAAGACGATAGCCTCCAAAACGAATCTGACCAAACACACCCAGGCTTTCTACTTCTGTGTCTTTCTCCTATTATGACATCCAAATGAAATACACTCCACATCCGGTCCACTTGTTGCAACTATACCTATAACTCAACCCTAATCTCCAACTTGGGCTGGGAAGGAATAACTGGAAAATTTAGACAAAGTGAAAGACTAGGAAGGTGTTTACAGAAATGCGCAACTGAAAGGAGAGGACATGGAGATTTCCAACGTGTGACATTAAGTCTTGCAGAGTGGATTCATTCCCTTAGTTTGATTCATGTAATGATTAGAATGAATGAATACATGTTATGTGCCAGCACTGTTTGAAGTTAAAGATAATAATTCGTTTAATCTTTGGTACAAGTAGGTATCATTATTATCACTTCCCCCCTGTTTACAAATGAGGAAACAGAATAACAGAGACATTGAGATTATAAGAGGTCATATAGTTAATAAGTGGTGCAGCAAGATTTCAAACCTAGGCTTATTAAATTTGGTCTTGCGCTTAACTCTTTCCCTATAGGGCAGTTTTGTCTTAAGAGTGACATCTACTTGTTAATTTTTGTTTTTGTTGTTCTATACAAGTTTCCTGGAAATAGCATTTCTCATACTGTCATGGAGGGTTTCTGTTTTAGAAACTTATTAGGATTGTTTTGCGATTTTCCCAGATAATATGGATATCCAAAGAGTAGAATTCTTGTTCATATTTGTTCCCCAAAGAAAAGGAAACATGGCACCTGTTATGTTCTCTGCCAGTGGTACTTCTGGAGAGGTGCCCGTAACAAAAGATGTGAGGTGTCAGTAAGCTGATTCTACAAAGGTCCACATAAGAACTATTTTAGACTTTGAGGGCCCCATTTAATTTCTGTGTGTCTGTCAAATATTCTTATTGTTGTCATTTAACAACCCTTTAAAAATGTAAAGACCATTCTTAGCTCAAGGGATTTATAAGAACTGGTCACTGGCTGCAGTGTTGAGCCTCTACTCTAAGGAAGACAGGCTGGTTTCTATGTCTAGTTAGCTCACTGACAGCTATTCACTGTGCTCATAAGAATAACACAGTTTCAAAGTTGAGAAAGCCTTTGCGAATCACCTAAAACAAATATCTTATATTGTAGTAAGGTGACTGAGGCCCAGTGAAGGAGTCTATTAAAGAAACCAGGTCCATCTTTTTGTGAAGATAGAGGATAGCATTATAAGTTGATTATTTGGGTAAAGAGTTTATTGAAATGAAAGCTTTATGGATGGGGGAGGTAGTTTGCTATATTCATTGGCAGAATTATTAATAGTATTATAACCATGCATATTATGCTACCCTCCTTAACCTGTGAAATATTGAAAATTGATTGTACAATCTGTTAACTATTTGAAGGGAGTAAAGATTAAGATTGGTACTACAGAAGAAAAATACCAGGTGAAACAAAAATTACAAGGCTAAAAAGAAAACTTTTAGAAATATTGGTTTTTTCCAACAGCATAGATTTTATAAGTTTAATAGATATGGAAGAATATATAAAGAGAATATTCAATATATTTGTACATACAAAGAAAACTTATGCACATTAAAAAGCATAAAGATAAACACAAATAAATGAAAAAAATATTCTTCAGTACATATACTAAAGGATTTTAATCATAAACTCATAAATGGTCAAAGACATTAAAGAAGAAAGTAATAAACGATATGAACAAAGTATATGAACCATTTACCATGCCTGCCCTACCCGTGGGGCCTGTGATGTAGACAGTAACCTCCTGGAAGAAGGCTATTTCTCTTGAGATAAGATACAGATATAGATATAGATATAGATATAGATATAGATATAGATATAGATATAGATACAGATATAGATTAGATATAGATATAGACATAGACATAGACATAGACATAGACATAGACATAGACATAGATATAGATATAGATATAGATATAGATATAGATACAGATATAGATTAGATATAGATATAGACATAGACATAGACATAGACATAGATATAGATATAGATGTAGATGTAGATGTAGATGTAGATGTAGATGTAGATAGATATGGATATAGATAGATATGGATATAAATATAGAGATAGAGATGGATATAGCTGTTAGAGATAAGATAGAGACAGAGATAGATTTAGATATAGATACAGATACAGATATAGACATAGATATAGATAATATAGATATAGATATAGATATAGGTATAGATTAGAGATAGAGATAGAGGTAGAGATAGAGATAGAGATAGAGATAGAGATAGAGATTTTCCAGTTAAAAGATCCAGTATTCATGGTGGTATGCTTGACTAGTCTATGGATTTCTCAAGCAGTGAGTCTGGAAGGAATTTCAGAGTTCATCTACTGTGGTGATTCTCAAATTCAGTATGCATGGAAATCACCTGGGAAACTTGTTAAAGCTGCAGGTTCTTGGAACCCATCCTGGGTATAATAAATCGGAATCTCGGGATGAACCCAGAAGCTCCTTGGAGAACAAGCTCCCCCTGTGCTCCTGGGACAGGTGGCTCTCAGACTTCGGTTGGAGAAGCTCTGACCCAGAACATTTACATGTGAGGAGATGAATGTGCACAGACATGTGCACAGACATGCTGTGATTTGCCTCCGATGACCAGTTTGCAAGGTCTGTGACAAGACCGAGTTTAAGGGTATGAGCTAGTGATGTTCTCACTACCTAACCATACTTTTGAGAATTATTCCATCTCTCAGCTTTGGCTTTTAAACTCATTTTTTAAAATGTCCTTGCATGTAAAGCTACCTCTCTCCTAGCCTTTTTAACTTGGGGAGGGAGAGGTTACCTTAAAGGCTCTTAGCGCCTCCTGCTTCCAGGGGCAGGTAGGCGTGTGTGACCTGGCCCAGCCTCACTGCCCATGGAGGAGCAGCCAGACAGTGGACCTGAGCATCCAGGGCCTTCTCTACCCAGAGAATCACTGTGCATGGGGAATCGGTCTTTTCACGCTGGCACGTTTCTATCAGGCAGCCATAAGAAGCTGGTAATTTTTATTTATTGTCTGCAGTTCATGGCAGCCAGTATTTTACCACCTGCACATCTCAAAAAGAAGGGGAAGAAAAGCACACCAATATTCTCAAAATGTTTATATTCCAGGAGTGTGTATTTCAGAGAGGGAGGTCGTGATGGGTGTATTTTTATTGTGTGGGAAAGAATCCTTAGTGGCGGTGCAGCTGGAAAAATAATGGAAGCACCGGGTACTGTCTTTTGTGACAAAGTTTCCTCTGGTAAGTTACAATTATAACGTAGAAAATGATACCTTAGACGCCAACTAATTTGTGAATCCTGGGAAATGGCGTTCAATGATTCCTCATCAGGACAGCAGAACCTGATCTGTAAAAATTTGGGCCTCAGCGGGAGGCTGTTTGCAAAGAGTGATTTGCATTTCAATTGTAAGTCCAGCACAACCTTTAAATCTTGGCTGAGGCGCTATCACAATGGAATTTTTCTTTTTCTCCTTCACGGAGGACTTAGAATAGAAAAAGGGATATTACCATACATTCATTCCACCGCCACATACAATAAAATATAGGTGATTTTCTTTCAATGAGCAATTATATCAAATTTTTACAATTCCAGGGGAAATATTATTCTCTGTGGAGGAACTGTCCCCACACCATTCCTCAGTTCATAAGCACCACATCTTTCTCCCCCCTTTTTTTCCTATAAAATTCCAAACACTTAGCAAATGTGGCTTTTCTGTTATTTGACTTCACTTAATGAAAAAAAAAATAGTAAAACACACAAATTGAAAACAACAATAAAAACACCCATTTATTTATTAGAATTAGTTTCCTCTAAGGCAAGTCATTGCTGGACCACTGAGGACCCCCTTGCCCCAAGCTGCCCCTCTCCACTGGGTTCAATAGTCCCACTGTGAGGTTTCTTTTTTATCCCCTACCCCCCCCTTTTTTAAAAATTGTTTAAAAAACAATTAAAAGGATTAGCCCTTTTCTAAATCATGGGCTGATTTCTCTCCTGGGCATGACTCACAATAACAAAAGGAATGATTGCACCCTGGGATCTACACCCCACTGCATCCAAGGATGTCAGAAATGGGGTCCCCAGGCAGCAGCGGGCCAGCGGGCCAGTGGGCCAGGGAGGAGCAGGGTAGAAATGACCCCTCTATGGCGTAGTTATTATAGTAGAAGTTTGCTTTGACTGTAAACTTTGTACAACATTTCTCTATCATTGTCAAGAATTGAAATTATCTGTAACTGTATAAATTCATCTCTCAGGACTCCCCCCTAGGTGGCCAATGGTGAGAGCTCACCATATCTGATTGTGCCCACCTGACTCACCCATCTTCTCGGGCAGCTACTCAGCTGAGTGCTCACCCTTCTGGAGACGTTTTTTTTTTTTTTTTTTTTTTCATTTTCAGAACTCTACTATCTGTGGCTTGTCTTGGATTTTTTAATTCCTTCTTACTCCTTAGTGTTCTCCTCCTTCTTGCCCATTTCTAAGTGCGGGCTTGTGTCAAAAGCCAGTCTTTGGACCTATTGTCTCCTGAATCTGCATCCACTACCTGGGCTCTCCCATCTGGTCCCCTAGCTTTACGTACCCTCTACTGTGATGGATCCCAGGCATCCATCTTCAGTCCAACCTCTGCAGATCACCAATAGAATCTCCCCCTAACTCTCACTGCCTGCTCTCCCACATGGTAGCTTCTTCCCCCCGTAACAGTAATTGGCTCCACCGTTTACCCAGTAACCCAGAGTCAGGGTAGTGGAGAGTGGGAGGGTCCGAAAATCTCTCCTTGATTTCTTCTAGTACATCCCACATCCAATTCAACACGGGGTCCTATTCCTCTTGAATATTACCTAGGTCGTTAAAGTCAGCTACCTGCCCTGGCTGGTTTGGCTCAGTGGATAGAGCATCAGCCTGCGGACTAAAAGGTCCCAGGTTCGATTCCGGCCAAGGGCACATGCCTGGGTTGTGGGCTCGATCCCCAGTAGGGGGTGTGCAAGAGGCAGCCAATCAATGATTCTCTCTCATCATTGATGTTTCTATCTCTCTTTCCCTCTCCCTTCATCTCTAAAATCAATAAAATATATTTTTTAAAAAAGGTACAGCCTCTAAAAAATAATAATAATAAATAAAGTCAGCTACCTAATCACTCTCTTCTTCTGCTTCTAACTGTTTCTCAGATACACTAAACTCAACCCAACCTTAGGACTTCAGCCCATTTTCTAGAATGCCCTTCCTCTGAATGGCCGTATTGTTTTCAGAGCCTCTATCTAACTGTGACCTCCTAAGAGAGAATTTACTAGAGCACTGTAGCTAAAATAGTAGCAGTTCCTCCCTTTGCTTGTCCCCTGACACTTTACCCGGGGTTCATTCTTCTTTATTGCATATATCACAACCATAAATTATATTGTATATTTATATACGCGTTCATTTGTCTAGTTCACAAGCTAAGTTGTAATTCAGGCAAGAATTGGTGTGCATTGTTTTATTCCCAAACCCTAGCACACTGACACATAATAGGGATTCAATAAATACTTATTCCATGATAAATGAACTTTAATTATCATTTTAGTTTCTCTCTGACATTACTCATCTCACAATTTCTTTGCAGTAGTCTGGATTTTTTTTTTCATTAAACATTAGCATTTTAATGTATTACATCTTAATGTGAGAAGTTTTGTTTTTTACATTTGCCTCAAATCTTCATAACAATTACTAGTAGTTATTTAGACTTAAGTCCAAATGCTATTTGCTGCTTTTAGTCTACATCCTGCATTCTCTTTTTTTTTAAATTCTTTATTCCAACCATTTTTACCTTTCAATTGGAGTAGTTGATTTGGCATTTGTTTTTGCAGAATGTCACACTTTTTTTTAATGAAATAGAATGATTGCATTATGGATAATATGTAATAAATAACATTTGAGACAAGTTCAAACTGAGCTCTGGGATACAACCCTATATAAATGCGGATATCCTCAAGGACAACAGGATTGCAGGGTTGTTGATCAGTGCCCTGATCAAGCCTTCCTACCCAGTCCTGGCTACATTGTTCAGTGTTTCTATCTCCTGCCTTGTTATCCCCCTCTCTCAGTTCCCCCATACTTCTCACATGCTGCTGCTGAATTCCTGGAACTGGGAAACGGTGAAACCGAGTTTATTAAACTTGTGTCCAAAGTGAAAGTTAATATCTGCGACTGAGGGCCTGTGCTCAGATTTCCGTGAAGGAACGTTGCTTAATTGCTGTCTCTTGGTCATTGTGGAGCCACACACACAAGCAGAGCACTTCTGTGTCTGTGTTTCCTAATTTGTAGGAGCCTAGACTTGTGCTCCTGGGGCCTTGAGGGGAAGGTTGCCCTTCAGTCCTTGCTCCCTGATGATGGGTCTCACCGGCCCAGGATGGGGCCTTGCTCACAACTCAAAACACAGCAGCTTTCATAAAGAAAACCTGCTTTAAATTTTATTATTTTTTTATTTATATGTAGTAATCTGGAGCACTTAATGCTAGGTAAAGACTGCAGTTAACATTTTTTTCTGAAGGATGGTCATTAAAATTCCTTTCCATATCCTCCCCGCCCCCCCCCCCCCCCCCCCCCACACACACACACACACACAAAAGCCACCTCCACTATCCAGGGCCCTGCAATAGAACCCCATCTTTAATTGCAGGCTGCAGGAGAAGGCGACTCCACAGCCACTGTGCTTGCAGAGCCCTGATCCCCAGGTGTCACACAGTCTCCACTTGAGCCTCTACCCAGCAAAGCCCTTGGGGCGCCAGTCTTGTCCCTCCTCTGATAAATTCTACTTATTATACTATGCTGTGTGCACTCTCAGAGCTAGATGAATGAAGAGTAATAATAACTGTTATTTTTACACCGAGTGTTATCAAATCAGAAATCTGACACCTAGTAATTTAATATATATGTTTTTCCACATACCTTTATTGCTGTTTGGCTAGATAGAAAAATATGAGGCGATTGGAGACCAACTGTAAATATTTCTACAGCCTTAATGCCAAATGCTTTCTTTTTCTTTATTACCTTGCTCCCCTTCCTTCATTCTATATTTGTCCTCCTCTCTTTTTCTCCTTTCAATGTCCCCTCCTATAGGAAGCCTTTCCTGATTGACGACCCATTTCTGTATCCTTCCATCATCCCCAATTCCTCCACGGCCACCCCGCTTTGAAGACTATTAATGCAATCTCTTTAATGTTATTTTTTGTTAAACTGGCCCAGATGATAGAACCCAACCAACCTGGGTTTGAATCAGCTCTACCATGTAAAATCAGTTTGACTTTGGGAAGATTGCTTAAGCTTCCTCATCCTGGTTTCCTTGTCTGCAAACTAGAAATAATAATACCTCCCTAGTTGTAAGCATATTGGGAAGATTAAATTGTATCATGAAAATGTTCTTGTTCCAATTAAACATATTTTCCCTTCCTTTCCATTTGCCTTTACAATGGTAGTAAAGCTTTTTGGATGTGTATATTGTCCTGTCTTAGGTAAATTGTAAATTTTTTCAGGCTGACTGTATCATGGTTTAAAAATCGCAAAACAACAAATGTGGGTGGAGGGTTTCCTAGTGTAGGACACGTGAAGGCCCAGAGGTGAAGGCCTGGAGGTGGGAATGGGGAAAAAGAAGGGGGGAAGGGGTAGAAAAGAAAACAAGATAAAACACAATCACTTGTACTCCAAAAGCTTGCCAGGTACTTAGGGTAATGAACAATGTAAAAAGTCAAAAGATAGCACAAAATATTTAAATAATAATTCAAAATCATGAGAGATGCAATGAGCAACAGCGAAAAAGAGTAGCTCTTAAATACTTACAAAAGGAATTGCAATGAGAGGGCAGAAGACAACCAGACCCTTCATGTAAAGGGGTCAGGGCAGGTTTAGCACGTGGCAAGGTCGCTGGTGTGTCTGAGCCAATGAGCAGATTTGATAGATGATGGGAAGAGGAGTCAGCCATTCGTGATGAGATGATTTATGAGTGGCATAGCACAGAATGTGGAATTACTCCACGGAAAATATAAGCAAATGTAAGTTGAGGCAAGAGTCCCCTGTGTTTTTAAGAACTAGGTCTGATGTTTTGGTCTATGCCATACTCTCTCTCTCTCTCTCTCTCTCTCTCCCTTTAATGACTTCTTTTATCTATTTATTTTTTAAATCTTTATTGTTGAAAGTATTACGTATGTCCCCGTTCTTTTCCCCATTGACCCCTTCTAGCCTGCTCCCACCCCCCGCCCCATGCCTTCATGACACTATTTTCCATGGGTTATGTATATATGTTTACAAGTTCTTTGGTTGATCTTTCCCCACCCCCACCTTCCCTCTGAGATTTGTCAGTTCGTTCCATGCTTTTATGTCTCTGGATCTATTTTGTTCATCAGTTTATTTTTTTCATTAGATTCCACAAACGAGTGAGATCATGTGGTACTTGTCTTTCTCTGACTGGCTTATTTCGCTTAGCATTATACTCTCCGGGTCTCTCCATGCCATCTCAAAGGGTAAGAGATCCATCTTTATTACTGCTGCATAGTATTCCATGGTGTAAATGTACCGCAGCTTTTTAATCCACTCATCTACTGATGGGCACTTGGGCTGTTTCCAGATCTTAGCCATTATAAATGGTGCTGCTATGAACATAGGGGTGCATATGTTCTTTCTGACTGGTGTTTTGGGCTTCTTAGGTTATATTCCTAGAAGTGGGATCAATGGGTCAAATGGCAAATGCATATTTAATTTTTGAGGAAACTCCATACTGTTTTCCATAATGGCCACACCAATCTGCATTCCCACCAGCAGTGTACTAGAGTTCCCTTTTCTCCACATCCTAGCCAGCTCTTGTCATTTGTTGATTTGTTGATGATAGCCATTCTGAGACGTGTGACGTGACACCTCATTGTCATTTTAATTTGCAGCTCTCTGATGATCAGTGACTTTGAGCATGTTTTCATGTCTCTTTGCCATCTCTATATCCACATTGCATTAAAAATAAAAAATCTCAGCTCATGCACTCCAGCATCTACTCCCTTCACCTGTCACCAGGTCCAAAGTTGTGGCCTCATGCAGAGAACTTTCAATCAACAGCATCCAGTAAGCAGGGATACATCCCTTATCTGAAGAGCCAATTCAGGTCTGCTGTGCATCAGTCCCATGGATTGCTCAACAACTGATTTGAGTGAATTAAATATTGTCAATGATCTCTTACCTATGAATTGTCTTACCAAAATATACACAGCATCCCACAAATATGTAGCTCCCATGTAATTCGGGAGTTATAAACAAAGGAATACATAATATTGGGGGCTATTCTTGTCTGTTCTTTCATCAAGGGTGAATATTTGACTTCAGCAGACACACAAACTGTGTTGTGCTACTTTATTTTTGAAGCCATGAAATCAGGGCCTGTACTTTGACTGTTTGGGATCATAAATAAAGCACATGGATAAATGTGTTTATTTGGACATGTAATTTAGTTTCTGTATCACTGTATTTTTCTTTTAACGACACAAATGCTAATTTCCAACCATCAGCCCTAGGCACCAGTAAAATCAGATTAAAAGCATTAGTAATGTAGTTAATTCCATTTATAATATGCCTACACCAGAGCCGAGAACATTAAAATAAGGAAAATCTATAAACTGGAATTAAAGTATTTTTTTTTTGGAACTCCTTATAAGAAACCTTTGAAAGAAAGACATAAGGTTTTACATAAACCCTCTCAAGTATCTTTTTAGTCATGTTTTGCAAAGTAATATTTGAAATCTCAATTACAATTTGCCTTGGTCACTTGAGTCTTCATATATTATTCTTCAGGCTTTGTATTAAGGGATGAGTATGCTATAGAATACTTTGCTAGTTATCATATTGCCTTCTGTAACCTTGCCTAATAATCACTATTAGCTAATCAATTTTTCCTTTTTATTCAAATTCTATTATCTTCTCCCTTTTGACCTCAAGTTCCCGGGACAACCCATGCATTATTTTTTTTCTGAAATCCTCAGCATATTACCTGCAGCAAAACAGGATAAAAGTCCTGGCATTAAACCCAATCAATAATTCCACAGGTAGACATCTATTTCATCCCCTTCTTTACTGTATTTTCCTTTGCACATGAAGATGTCATCATCGACCCACAGTCCATCTGGCATTTGCGAGTTCTGGGCTTTGTCTAGAAGTCGTGATTTATTTAGGCCAAGTCATCTTCATTCCTTCCCCCATGTCACCTCTTGAGATGCACTGTCCCATTTCACAGACAGGTAAGCTGTGGCCATTGAATGACATAAAACTAGCTGGCTTAAAATTGAAACTAACAGTCATTTCCCTTGCTTTTTCATAACCACAAAGCTATTAAAGTAAATTATGCATTTTGACTTTATCCTCTTTTCCTTTTTTTTTTGTACTTCTTGGTAATTAGCTAATATCAACAATGAAAGCTCTTAAGAGATGAGTATACTACTTCATTTATTTTTCATTAGTTTAATTTTTATAATAAAAATATAAAAGGAAACATGGATTCATAAACCATGGTTGTTATTAAAAGTTCCAAATATACAGAATGTATAAAGTGAAATCTCCTTGCTACTTCCTCAGTCCAATCCTTTATTCCAGAGGTCTAAACACATATACAAGTACAGACATCCATATGTAGGAGTATATGTAAATTATATGCATCCAAGTGTATTTTATTATAAAAATTAGCACAATGCATATAGGTTGGTGATTTTATTATTTAATATTCCCTAAGGTGTTTTACTGTAGTATATATAGAGCTATCTTACTTTAATAGTTGCATAATGTTTCACAATAATATGTATTAATCACAATTCATTCAACCACAGCATTATGATAGAAATTTAAATTATTTATTATTTTTCACTTTTACAAATAATGCTACCATAAAATACTATGTATGAGTTGTCTACTTCTGTGTAATAAATTATGCTAACAGTTGTTGGCTTCAAACAAACAACCTTTATTACCTCATAGTTTCTGTTGGTCAGAAATCTAGAAGCATCTTAGTTGGCTGGTTCTGGCTTGATGTCCCTCATTAGAGTGTAGTGAAGATGGAGACAGTCATTTCAGGTCTGGGCTGATACTGGAGGACATAAGGTGGCTCATTCATTTGGTTGGCAGGTTGATGCTCGTTGTTATTGGAAGACTTCAGTTCTCCCCCCATCAAGGGATTTTCATTGGCTACTTGAATCTCCTCATACTATGGCAGCTGAATTCCCCAGAATATGAAACCCAAGAAAGCAAGAGCCAGGCAGAGGCTATGCATTCCTTGACCTAGCTGGGAAGTTACCCAGCATCACTACCACCACATCTTTTTACGACTCTACTGAGGTATACCGTATTTTCCGGCATATAAGACGACTTTTTAACCCAGGAAAATCTTCTATACGCCCAGTTGTCTTAGACGCCGGAAAATACGGTAATTGTGTTTTACAGAGAAATCTCACATGTTTAATATATGTGATTTGATGAGTTTAGATATATGCATACACCCATGACATCACCACAAAAAGGGTAATAAAACTATATTTCACCTCCAAAAGTTTCCTTGTGTTACCCCCTTTTTTATGGTAAGAATGATGTACATGAGAGCCAGTCTCTTAACAAAAATTGAAGTGCATGATACTGTGTTGTAGTTATATGCACTATGTGGGACAGCAGATTTCTAGAATTTATTCATCTTGCAAAAGTGAAAATTTATAGCCACTGAACACGTTCCCATCTCCCCAGCCCATGGCAATCATTCTATTTTCTGCTTCCATGAGTTTCATTATTTTAGATATCTGAATGGAATCATACAGTTGTCTTTCTGTTACTGGTTTATTTCACTTAGTATAATGTCTTCCAGGTTCCACCATGTTGTTGCAAATGGTAGGATTTCCTTCTTTTTAAAGACTGAATAATATTCCATTGTATGTATATGCTCCATTTTCTGTATCCATTTCCTGTTGATAGACATTTGAATAGCTTTCATATCTTGGCTGTTGTGAATACTGCTGCAATAAATATGGGAATGCAGATATCTTTGTGAGATTCTGATTTCAATTCTTTTGGGTATATACACAAAAATGCAATTTTTCTTCTAAATCATATAGGAGTTCTATACCATTTTCCATAGATGCTGAATCATTTTACATTCCTACCAACAGATACAAAAGTTCCTTTTTCTATATCCTTATGAACACCTGCTGCCTTCTGTTTTTTTGATACTAGCCATTCTAACAGGTGCAAGGTGGTATCTCATTGTAGTTTCAATGTGAATTTCTCTGATGATAAGTGACATTGAGCGTATTTTTTATATGCCTGCTGAACATTTGTGTATCTTCTTTGGAGAAATATCTACTCAAGCTATTTTTAAAGCCGGGTAATTTATTTATTTATTTCCCATTGAGTTGTAGAAGTTTCTTATATATTTTGGATATTGACTCCTTTTCAGATATGTGGTTTGCAAATATTTTCTCCAATTCTGTAGGTAGTGTTTTCACCCTTTTGATTGTTTACTTTGCTGTTCAGAAGCTTTTTAGTTTGATGTAGTTCCAACTGTCTACGTTTACACAGGCAATCAAGCTTGTGCTAAATTTGGTGTCATATTCAAGAAATCATTGCCAAGATCAAAGAAAAGGATTTCCTTTGTGTTTTCTTCTAGGAGTTTTATAAATTTAGATTCTAAGTGTAATCCTTTAATCCATTTTCAATTTTTATTTATTTATTTATTTTATTTATTTATTTTGGTATGCTGTAAAATCAGGGCATTCTATTGCATGTGAATATACAGTGTTCCCAATATCATTTGTATTTTTGGCTCCATTATCTACTATAAGTGACCATTTATGCTTGGATGTATTTATTCTGTTTTATGGTTTGTATGTCTGTCTTTATGCCAAGATCATGTTATTGTAATTGCTGTAGTTTTGTAATGTATTTTGAAATCAGGAAAGCTGGATGTTTCCAGCTTTGTTCTTATTCAATATTACTTTGGCTATTCTTATTTTGTGGTTTTACATGAATTATAGGATTGTTTTATTCTAAATTAATAAAAAATACTATTGGGATTTTGATGGGAATAGCATTGAATCTGTAGATTACTTTGGGTAGTATGGAAATTTAAACAATATTAAGTATTTCAATTATGAATATGGAATGTCTTTCTATTTATTTGTGTCTTCTTTGAATTTTTTAATCAATGTTTTGTAGTTTCCAGTGCACAAGTCTTTTACCTCCCTGGTTTAGTTTATTCCAAAGTATTTATTTCATTTTGATGCCACTGGAAAAAGACTGTTTTCTTAATTGCCCTTCTGGATTGTTTGTTCATCTATATATATAAAAGCCTAAGTAACCATTCAATCGTTTGACCGGACACTATGATGCACACTGACCACCAGGAGGCAGAAGCTCAATGCACAGGCATAGAAACATGGAACAGACTGATGAATCTCAGAGGGAAGGGGGAGGGGGAAGAGCAGGAAGAGATTAACCAAAGATCTTATATGCATATTAGAGGCCCGACTGGTGGGGTACCTCGGCCTGGCCTATGGGAATCAGGCCAAAACCAGCAGTCCGACATTCCCCGAGGGGTCCTGGATTGTGAGAGGGCACAGGCCAGGCCAAGGGACCCCACTGGAGCATAAATCCATGCACCGGGCCTCTAGTAGTGTATAAAAGTGCAACTGGTTTTTAAAGTTTATTTTGTATCCTGCAACTTTAGTGAATTTGTGTATTAGATCTAACAGTTTTTTCGGTGGAGTCTTTGGGGTTTTTTATATATATGTAAGATCATGTCATCTGCAAACAGAGATTATTTTACTTGCTTTTCTATTTTTTCCCCCCTGCCTATTCATTCTGACTAGCATTTTAGTATTATCCATATATATAAAAAGCCAGTGTCTGTGACGACCATGATGACCAAACGACTGGTCACCATGAGGTGACATTGAGCACCTCTCGGTCCCTCCCCGCCAGCCTCTGAGGGAGTGGGGCAGGACTGGGGACTGGTGAGCAGGCTGAATAGCTGACCTCTTTGTCCCTGCCCCTGGCCTGCAGGCTCCGATGGATCAGTGATGGTGAATGGGGGAATCGGGGTGAGTGGCGGGAGGACCTGGTTGGCTGTCAGGACATTGGGATCACCAGCTTATCCCCCGCTGCTTGGGGGCTCAGGCCTGTGGGAAAGCGGGCGCCCAACAACTTCACCTCCATGCACGTTCTTTGGGCCGGTTGCTGATGGAACGCACTGCCCTCTCAGGGCTGCTCAGGCAGGGGTGGGTAGGTTGCAGGCACACCCCGCACTTGCGTCAGTGCCTCAAGCCCCAGTAGCAGTGGCAGTGGTGGCGGCAGTGGCTGTGGCAGTGGCAGCGCATTCCATCGGCGGCCGGCCTGGTGCATGCACATGGAGGTGAAGTTGCTGGCACCCGCTTTCCCACAGGCCTGAGCCCCCGAGCAGCCAAGGATGAGCTAGTGATCCCAACGGCCTGATAGCCCAGCAGCGGAGGTGGCATTCGGCCTGGGGACTGGCGAACAGGCAGAAGATGGCCCTAATAGCAGGAGGCTAGGCCCTAGGGACCCTACCCGCACAATTTTGTGCGCTGGGCCTCTAGTGTTGAATAAGAGTGGTCAGAGTAGGCATCCTTGTCTTGTTCTTGATTTTAGAGAAAATCTTTCAGCTTTTGACCATTGAGTATAAAGTTAGCTGCAGTTTGTCATGGCTTGGGGGAAGGGGTGGTGCTGATAAAGTAAAACTGCTCTTCTTCCCCATTTTAATGCCCTTGTTCCCAGTTTTGTGATCTTCTGGGGTCTTGCAACTTTATAACTGCATTCTAGAAACCTCTTAAAGTTATTTGGATCCATGTATGGTTGTTAAATTGGTATTTTTATGGAGGGTCAACTGCTAAAAATTCCTATTCTGCAATCTCCCTAATATCACTCTCCTTAGCACTACATAGTTTTTGTTAGAAGCAAGTTACAAAATCTGGCCATCATTCAAGGGAAGAGGAATTTGAAGGAAGAGTTTACAAAAATGTTTTAAAACTACCACAAAAAGAATAAACAAGAAATTATACAAATAAATGAATGGTATTATGTATTTTAGGATATAGTACTAGAAATGGAGTTGCTGAATAAATGCACATACATATTTTAACAGTAGAAATATATTGCCATATTGTCCCCTAAAAAGACAGTTAGCAGTCACATATCCACAAAGACCTTAATATTGCTTATTTACCCACAAACTCATGAACACTTGACACTAGCAGATTTGCTTTATTTTTTTTTTCTACCTGATAGGGTAAAACAATTTTTATTCTTCAAATGTGTATCTTACCTGGTTACTAATTAGTTTAATGTCTTATGTTTATTGACCATCCACATTCTTGGTGAATTTTTTGTTGCTATCTTTTGTTGTTTTAAATATAGTTACTTGCTCTTGAATATATGTTTAAGAGGACTTTATTTACTATGGGTAAAAAAATCTACAAATCTGTTGTCTGTTATGAATGTTAAAATATTTCTTCCTAGTGTTTTTTTTTTCTTTTTTTAACTTTTAAAATGTTATTTTATACTCTATAGAAGTTTGATATATTTTAACATCTGCCAAATTGTTATTATATAGGCTTTATTTCAGTAATCCAAAATTGTTTTTAAAATTATCCAAAGATTTCTGTGTTGTACTCTTATAGCATGAGTTTTATGAGTGTATGTGTGTGTATGTATTTTTTGTATATGGAATGAGGTAAGAAACTAAGTTTATTTTTATTTCCGATTATTTTAAATGGTGATTTTAAAACCATTTATAACCATAGAACACATTGTTTAAGCAAAGACATAAAATGAACACTCCACCCAAATTAGACCGTAGCTCCTTGGCTTGGAGCTCTGTCTTCTGGCTTCCCTTACCTCCACCTTCATTAGCTTCGAAGAGGAAGAGAGAAGGGTGAAGTAGTCATATTGAACACATGTGTTCCATGAAACATGGTTTGAAAAACACTGCTGTCTGAAAACCCTAAAATTTGGAAACAAAAGTAACAGGTTAGCTGTGTGTTCAAGACACTAGGAAACATTTAAAAGTGGAGTAAATAATATTTTGTTAGTTTATGCATTTATATTAATATTTATATACTGGTATGGCTTATATACACAAAGAAATTCATACACTTTCATGTTTTGATTTAATGTTTAAAATTCTTTAATCTGTCCAGTATGAAGCAACTACTTATATTTTGAAAATAAGGGAACATAGATTACAAGTCATGAAATTCACTTTTTTTCTAATAAATTCATTTGGCTATAGGAACCAGGCAATACATTTTATCTCTTAACAATCCTTATATTATAGATACTCACCCCGTGTATGAATGAGTCATGAGCTCAGACAAGCATGTAGATTCAGATGCCACAGTACTCACACTGTGCATATATCATTTATATTCCCAAATATATATACTCTAGGCACATATGGACACACACAGAGTAAATCACAAAGCTTTTCACCCTGTGATTCTTTCTCTGTGATGGATCTCATTATTAATTAAAGAATCATTTAGCTTGCATAATTGTCTTCTGCCATACATAATTCCAACCTTTCAGTGTCTCTTCCAGTTGGCTTGTTAGTCTAAATGCATGCTTTTGTTTTGGTGACATCATCAATCACACCCTGCAGATGGACAGGCACAACAGTGGGGTGAATTATATATAAAGAGGCTCTCTCTTTGTTCCCAATCATGGAACTTACCAACAGGTAACTTCTTTTGTAAATTTCTGTGGTTGAGGAGCTCAAGCTTCCACTGAAAAGAACTAGTCATTTGTTGTTAAGTGTCCACTGTGATATATGAACATTTCTGGCTTTTGGAGAAAATTGATAACAAGACATAAGACTGTTCAAAACAGCCAAACATGCTTTTTTCACACATACTTGTTCACAAATCAAGTTTTTGTCTTTCTTTAAAAACCAAACTTTAAAATAAAATCCAGTCCATCAAATAGTGATTCTCAATGTACAATATCTCAAGACATTAAAATTCCTGGGGCAACTGGGTCATTGTAATAAACATGTGTGTGTGTGTGTGTGTGTGTGTGTGTGTGTAAAATTTCTTTTGGAAGAATAATGGAGGCATCATGGGAAATGGCCATGTTCCATGGGCCCTTTAGACACCATCTTGCTACTAGTTTGACAGCATCAGGGGTTGCCATGCTGAACCTGATCAGTGGGTCCATCAGAGGCTCTGGCTAAAAGAGCAGTGATAGGTGAGAAGCATAGTATTGGGAATAAATGGGTTTGCCCTCTGGCATTAGCCTTAAAAGAATGTGAGAAATACTCTCTCAAATATCCGTACCTTCCCTTCACTGAAGCCCATAGTTTAATGTAATGTCTTATTGATGAAGAATATGATTTATGATTCTTTGGCCTCTATGAGTTTGCTACCCCCCCCCCCCCCATCTAAAATTATACCTCTCTCAAAATGCAACATGATTTTTCTTTGTCTGACTGTTCTGAGATTTGTGAGTAAGTATGTGCTAATGCACCAAGTTCCCTCTAGGAAGGCTATATGTTATCTCTCTCTCTCTCTCTCTCTCTCTCTCTCTCTCTCTCTCTCTCTCTCTCTCCCCCTCCTCTCTTTATATTGCTCAGTACCTACTGGGTTCTGGCAGCAGGGTCAGAATGTTCAGGGAATTTGAATTGATAATGTTTTCTGAAGCATTTTGTTTAGTCATATTATTTAAAAGGAAATATTTTAGAGCTCTACAGCCAATATCTCAGAGAAAACTTGGAAAAGATGTTCTCTATTAAAATTAAGTAAATTTAATAAGCCAATTTTATTAAATTGTGTTAAGTTTTAAGTATGGAAGTCATACACATTGTTCAAAATTCACAAGGTACAACATGACATTGAGCGAAAAGTAAGTTTTCATCTCTCTTTTGATTTTCTAGCTATCTATTTTCCAGGACATGGATTTTGCCAGTTTCTTGATCATTCTGTATAAATTCTTACAGGCATGTTCTATACATTTGTATGTGTATATATGTATTCTTACAAATGTTTAGATGATAGAAGCACTTTTCTGAAACTTACTTTTATCATAATGTATTTTGGAGTCTTTCCATATTTGTGATGTAGAAACATCTTCTTCTGAATAAGTATAAAATATTCCATTGTAGACACATATTGTGAGCTATTTTCAAAAATAAGCTTATCACATAGCCTCCTTTTAATGGATAGTTTGGGGGATTTGCGAAAAAAAATAAAACTGCGCCTACTTCTGGAACATCAGATCATATCTATCCTCCCATGTTTCTCCAAAGGTTTTCATGATCTTTCCTCATGGTATCTTGTTTTCTTGTGCATTTTGTACACATCTCATGAAACTTTATTTGTAGGGATTCCTGAAGGCCTGTATTCAAGATGGCTTCCACTAGAAACAACTGTTCTGTTTCTGCTACCAACCTGGCATTTTTTACTAAATTCTGTGTGTGTGTGTGTGTGTGTATGTGTGTGTATGTGTGTGTCTGTGTGTGTCTGTGTGTATATGTGTATGTGTGTGTGTATATGTTTGTGTGTATGTGTGTGTGTGTGTCTGTGTGTATATGTGTGTGTGTGTGTGTTTGACACCTGACATAGTATGAATTTTAACTGAAATAACCATGTTATAACTGGCTTATGGTTGTAAATTTAAATGAAAGATACCACTCCTCCATCCTATGCTGAGTTTCCAGAAATGTAGCTTTATTTTCCTTCCTTTCTCAGGGTTTGCAGGCTGGTGATGGGCTGGTAAGTGGCCCTTGGAGGGATTAGTTGTTTATGTTGGAGTGTTTCATATTAGATTTCTCACTTAGGGTGACCCCAAGACTTTGTCTCCCCATATCCTCTGAGATTAAGAAAACCAAAGCCAAAGTTACCTGAAATGGCAAATGTTTTCAAGACAAAGACAGACTCAGGGTTACTTAACTTTCTTTGTTCCTCCTTTGTTGTATTATTTACTAAGTTGTTACTTATAAATGATTTTTAAATTAATAGAAGTATAAAACACTTTAGTTGTTTTCAGCAGAAAGGTCACTCACAATAACTACTGCTCAAGAAATATTTGTTGAATGGGTGAAGGAGTGAGTTTTCAGGTCCTCCTGTGTACTGCTGATAGTTCATTCAAACTTTCACAGAGAGCAGTAGGAAAGAGTTCCTTTTCTCAAGGGAATTTTTCTATATAGAAATACCTTTTCTATAAAGCAATACAGAACAAGAATTATGCCTTTGCTAAAAGAGAAGACAAAAGAAAGAAGGCAACAAGAGAAAAAGTATATGGGGGAAGTGCATAATAGGGTGATAAGAGAACAGCTTGGAGATGGGACTGTGAAGTATAGACATTGATGGTTGGTGTTTCCCCGGACATGAGTACATTTTACATGTCTCTTTCATATTTGGAACTATTGCCAATTCTTCTACAGTTGTTCCTGCATATCTACTGCCATAAATGAATATATTCTGACTCCTGAGGGTCCCCCAACCTCACACTTTGAGCTCATTGAGCTTATCATAACTCTAATGGAGGAGTCCAGCAGTTTAGTGAAAAGAATGTTACATTGAAGATTGTTTGCACAGTAGAGGAAAACCCATCCTCTAAGTCCTCCAGAATCCATTTCAGGGACCTGCCACTCATCTTTGAACTCTTTTCTCTCTACTGCTCTTTTTGCATTAGATCTTTCCAGAGAATTATGTTTATCCCTCCACCTTATGGCCTGGGTGGTCTGAATCAGTGAAATTATTCCATTTCTCAGAGCCACATTAACAGAAAGGTGGCTGCAGATAGTCTGGTTCTTCCATAAGTCATAATGCTTTTAGAAGCATTTTATTATCGTCCAGGATGAAATATGTGACGTCCTGTAATGGGACTTAAATATCAGGACCTCTGACTTCTCTCAAGGTGAGCCATCTCCTCACGCCTTCCCTCTCCTCGGGCCATCGTGTCACCTTCTCCCAAGGACTATGGAGCACTAATGCATCCGCCACACACTCCCAAGGATCAGAACTCCGCTAGTTTTTCACCCATGCATGTTTCCTGCAAAGAAGAAACATCTTACAAGAGCACACTTGGGCAGAAATGGCAAGATTTCTTGGGACAAAAAAAATGGCTTCTTAATGGCTGCCATTAACAAGCAGAGCACAAGAGGTGAGGTGATGGGATATGGCCTCCTTGCTTAATGGGAGCTGGTGACCGACACTGTGTCCACATGAGAAAAGAGAGTGTTCAGTGAGTGTCTAGAATATGGGCTGCTTCACACACTAAGTGTTACAAAAGACCAATGAACCCCAGTCATGTTTCTGCTTAAAAATTTTTCTTGGTTATGCATTCCCATGCCCGTGTACCATAACAAGGATATTGCTAATGGGCATTGCCCCAGTTGGCAACAATGAGTTTTCTTGGGCTAACAGGGGCTCTCTCCATAATGACCGACTACACTGGACTTCCTCCTGACATCATACTTCAATCAAAAACTTTTTGCACAAAATGTCACTTTCAAAGTTGCAGTTTGGGGGAAAAAAAAGTGTCCTTATAAAAAATTCATGGCCACAATGATCTGATAATGCAGTGTTCTGATACCAGCAGATGTTTTGTCTAACATGTTCCCTGAAGCTGTACTCGGTGCCTTCATATCTTTCACTTCCAGTTGCTATCTGCTGACTGTGGGATGTCATGTACGTACCCTATAGCTATGCGCGGCAATTCGCATCTAACACCACTGTGCGTAATGAGCTTCGCAAGATGCTTGTCGCAATAACTCCGTACTTCCCTAACCATATGGAACACAACACTCTAAAGCCCATAGACACTTTTTTTTATTACAGTTCAGATCCTTAAAACATAATCTGTGTGATGTCTAGTGAATGTACGTGAAGAGCTGCTGAAAACAAAGTTAACACTTGTTCACATCATCTGTTACAAATGTCCAATTTGGGACAATAAATTTCCTCGGAACCTGTTCTTTTGCTGACTCGTTGCTTTATCTTTTTTCCTCTTTCTCTCACGTCGTTGTTTTTTTTATGAACTATGCATATGTATTAAATGGGATTTGTTGTCCCTAGATACCAATTTGCATAAAGTACAAGCCATCATTGGTTGGAGAGAAGCAAATTACTTCTCCGGCAAGATCACACTTTTTCTTTCTTTTTTCCTTTTTTTTTTTTTTTAATTTTAACAAACCACAGGCAGAGGCTGTTAACAGCACTTAGCCAGATATGCAAAGTATCACTTTTCTCAAAAGCAGCTTGATCAATGAGGGGGAAGGAAAATAAGTGAGAGGTGATATTATTCAATTAAGGCCCATATAAAGCTCACCTGAAATAGAAATGCCATACCTGTTCAGCCACCTGTCCACCTGTCCACCTGTCGGTAAGCTGAGCCCCTGCATGGCCCCTTAGGTTCGTGTCAGGTATTCAACTGTTCTGGGGCGGGGGGGGGGGGGGGTCGGGAACCAAGAGACTTAGCAAAGGAGTGAGACCAACTTGGCAGCTTTTAAAAATAAAACTAAGCTCTCAGTTTTATTCTCTGCTGCTCAAAAAACTCACCATTTTTTATTTGTTTCTTTTTCAAGTTACTCTTGCCATTCTTTTCTTTGTGGCTTAACCAAGCAGCTTTTTGTCAACAACTCTGCCTATAATTAATTGCTGACTCAAAATGTCTTATAAACTGTAGGCCCCCAAACCTCTGCCCATCACTAAAAGCAGATTTTTCCTACCAGATGCACGAAGAAGTGTGGGACATTTTGGATGGAGCCCCAGCATTCAGGTCCACACAAGTCCATGGCTTTCTCCTTCCCACTGCTTTTGTCATGTACACCTGTGACAAGTTGGCAATTGCCTGGGTGATATTGCAGAGACTTGCAAATTCCAGCTTGTCCCTCTGCTAAGCCTGTGCTAGTTTTCGCTAAATAAAGAAACAAACAGCTCTCTCAGCCAAGAATCTCAGACGATGGGTAGGGGGTGGAAGTTGTGAACCTTAGAAACAGCTGGGAATAAATAACACTCTCCAACTTTTGACAAACTTGCCAGAGAAACTTCAGGAGTCTGTGGTCTGACTTAGATGCACATTTTAGTTAAGTTTTGATATGTGTTACAGAATGATTGATTTTTAAAGAACACTTTAGCTAGGCTACATGCCCGTTCTTTACAGGTAGCAAATATATCATTTACTCATTGTAACCCTTAAAGGTAAACAGGGATAGTTAGAAAATTCTGCTCCCCTTTCTGGGAAGGGGCACTCCATTATTATTCATTGATAAGAATCAAAGCGATTTGAATATTTATATTATTATATAATTTACCCCCAGTGATTTGTCAGGAGGCCAAGTAGAGATAGAAACAAATGAGTGAGAACCCAATTTAATTGGCAACATAAGGGGCTTACACCACCACCCATGATAGCTCTGAGGAAGACACAGAGGTTACAAAAATTCACCATTCAGAAGTCAGAGCCTCTGAAAGCATGAGTGTGTGTGTGTGTGTGTGTGTGTGTGTGTGTGTGTGTGTGTGTCCTCCCATTACTTGGCTCCTAGTGTCTAGAAAGCTGGTATTTATAAGGTGCTCAATACCTATTAGTTATATGAATTAATGAATGACTGAACTGTGAGTTAATGAACACATAAAGGAAGTGGGCTACATACAAAGAACTATTTATCTGTTAATAGCACTACAGCAAAAGATTAACGAAATTCCTGTGATGTGAGATTTATTCCTTGAAATTTCCACAAAGAGACATTTTTTGAGTATCTAGATTGTTCTAGAACATAAACTAAGCACTGCTGATTGTGAGAGTAATACAATAGAGTCTGGGAGGTAATATGTGGTTGAAGAAATGGTATGATTTCGAGATAGAAACAAACAAAACAATACATTTACTAGTTCATTAAACCTGGGTAAATTGCTTCATCTACCTGAGCCTTAGTTTTCTCTTTTGTGAAATAGAGGGAAATAGCCATAGCATAGGAATGTTTTGATAATTAAATGAGTTTGATCAATATCAAGTTCCTGGTTTAGTAAATACTCTCTGAGCGTTGGTTTCCTGTTTATTTCCCTGCCTGTAAGAACTTAATAATTTAATTCTACTCTTCTAGATGAACACACTACATATATCCCAAATAAAAGAAAATCTTGGAAGTTTGAGAGAGGTACACAGAAGTACTTCTGAAAAGAAGAACGCATGAAACTAGAAGCCATTTTGTTTCCTTGTCCTGTCTTGCGCCTGTGTCCAATATGTTTTATCTTCCTTTCTTCCATTCAATTACCCAAATTCTATTCAATTATTCAATTTCTAAGCCTTTGGTGTTTAGGAGATAGGGTTTCAGAGTTCTAAGTGGGCTTTTGCATTGTTTGTTTAATCTCAAAACATAAATATTTATCTTTTACTGTGATCCACCCGTTGTCTTTTGCTGCATAGCACATAACCATAAAACTTAGTATTTTGAAATAGCAATTAGTTGTTTCTCACAGTTGATGGGTCAGCTATATAGCTGCCCTTCTGGGTACCCATGTGGGTACATTTAGCTGGGAGGTTGGTGGGTTGAAAATTCTAAGAAGGGCTCCCTCACATGTTGGTGCTGACTGTTGTCTGGAGCATCTTGGTTCTGCTCCATGTGGTCTCTTTCCTTCAGTGGGGAAGGCTGGCTTCCTTCTGTGACAGTCTCAAGTCAATGTTTCAACAGGGTGAACATGGAAGCTGTATGGCCTCTTCATGACAAAGCTCCAGAGCTTGTACAGAGTCATTTGTGCCACATTTTATTGGACAAAACAAGTCATAAGGCCAACACAGATTCAAGGGTTAGAGAAATAGAGTCTACCTCTGGATGGGAGGCATGCCAATGCCACATTGCAAAGAATTGTGCAGAATTACAAGTATTTGTACCCCATCAACTTCAGGGGCCTCCCCTTGATATGGAGGATTTGTGTCCGCATTCTCTTTGGATGGGGCCTTTCCTGTGGCCCTCTTTTTGAGTTCCTGTTCTTATAAACTGAGAAATTTCCAAAGATTCTATAGAACCAAGTCCCTATTTCCAGGTTTTACAATCATTAATGTGCTCTTCTAAACAGAGAATTACAAATGTGTTTTGTACATTTTTTCTTATAATATGATTTCTGCAAGGGAAGGAGTGGTAGAAAATTATTGTAATACTGATAAAAAAATATATGCTGCCTTTCTATATCGCCTGCATAAAAAGGAAGAAAGATTGCAAACAACTTAACTTTACATCTTAGGAAGTAGAAAAAGAAGAACAAATGAAAAATAAAGTTAACAGAAGGAAGAAAATAACTATCAGAGCTGAAATAAATAAAATAGAGAAGAGAAAAAAAAACAATAGAAAAATCAACAAAAGTTAGAGTTGGTTTTTGAAAAAAATAAACAAAATTAGTAAAACTTAGCTACACTAAGAAAAAAGAAAAGACTCAGATAAAGTGTTCAATGAAAAATGAGACTTAGAACAGACATCTTAAAAATAAAAAGAATCATAAAAACTATTTTAATAATTAAGTGAACAAATAGGATTACTAAGAAGAAATTGATAAATTCCTAGAAACATACAACATCCAAAGACTGAATTTAGAAGAAATAGAAAGCCTGAATAGACCAATTATAAATAAGAATGTTGAAGTAATAATCAAAACCTCCCAACAAAGAAAAACCTAGAGCCAGATGGCTTCATGACTGAATTCTATCAAACATTCAAAGGGGAGCATACTGGTTTGAATGTTTAATAGTAGTACAGTACTATACATTCGTTCACATTATTGTCCTACTACCTAATAACTGTGAGAGCTTGGGCACATCGTTTTAACAATTTGAGAGTGTGGATTTCTGTTCTTGAATTGGCAAAAGATTAAAAAAAAGTGAGTTGTCAGTATCGCATACTCTTACTCCAAAAGTACAAATCCTACCAGGGCTACAATCCATTAACAGTATGCTCCCTTATGAACAATCAACTAACAACCATTTACCCCCAAGTAGATTTTTAAATGGTGGAGTTTTTGTTTGTTTGTTTGTTTATTTGTTTGTTTTTGTTCCTTTTTATTGTGCCCAACACTGGAGGAGGCAGAACTTAGAAGAAGAAAGAATGGGAAACATTAAAAAGGAGCTGATACCACCCGCCCCTCCCTGCCCCCCACACACATACAATCCATCATTAAATACACAGGTTAGCTTATGGTGGAGAGGGAAAGAGACAGATATAGATCCTTTGAATAAAAGTGAGGTGGGGAGAGATAACTCAGAGTCCAAGAAGACAAGAGAGAAAGAAAACTTCAAGAGGAAGGGAGTAATCTACAAGACGACATGAAGCAGAGATTGCAGGGTGTTGACTATAAAAAGGCCCCTTGAACTTGGAAGTCAGATTTGAGAATACTCTTCAGGAGTAAAGTGCATAGCGTCAGATGATGCGAATGGGGAGACTGGTCAAGAGCAGACCACTTATCAGGGGTGTCTGGCAGAAAAAAGGAGGAGGAGGGAGTTAAACTATAGCTTTGGGAGAGAATTCTTATTTTATGATATAAATTCCTAAGCTTATCTTAAGAAAGAAGTGAGGTCTAAAGACTCAAAAAAAGTAGTGAGGAGATGTAAAAATTATTTATTGAGCACATACTATGGGACTAACACTTTCACTATTAGAGACACAGCAATGGAAAAGACAGGCAAAGATCTTAGCTTCTTATGATTTACATTCTAGTGGGATGAGATAGGAAATAAAATAAGCAAAATATATAATGTGTTAGATGTTAATATGTGCTATGGAGGATAAATGTTTTCAAGTAATTTTTCAGTCATTCAAGGGTGATAAATACCTACAAGAAAAAAACGTAAAAATGTCAGATGAGACTAGAGAAAGACCCTTAAACGGAGAGGGGTTAGGACAATTGAGTCCTGTTGTATAGGGAAAGTAGCTTTTTACCTCTGCTTTTGCTTAATATGTGTCTTAGCATATGTTTGTCAACACTTTGCTGAGCTCCTACTACCCTCACTATATTTATGTAAGAATTAACACATACTGGAGGACTAACTATTGATGCACAATCTTGGTCCCTTCTTATGGATGGTGATATAATTCACAGTAACCCGGGTAGTGCATTTTCCAATTACACATTCTATTGTCTCTTTTGCTGTCATATGTCACCTTTACCTACCTATCAACTAGCACATTTTACTTCATTATGTGCCCACAGTCATCGTTAGAGACAATGAGTGTATCCTGAATTGTCGCAAACCCTAATTTTAAGCAGCAAATCATGCTCCAGTTACATTTTAGAACAAGTTTATGTATATAATGTAGTTGCAGCTAGTGAATTGAATGCAGTAGGATTGATTTCATGCCTACTCCCATATTTGTATGTGGTATATTTCTTTTAACCATTGTTTTCAGAGTAACCTCCAATTTTTCACAATCGGTGTGGGACTCTGCATTTGTAGCCTCACACATAATGGCTCACAGTGTTTGAATAGCTTGCCCAAGACACCCAAGATATGAAGGTGTTGGTCACGGTCTTTAAAAGTTGGTTCTCTAGAGTAGTTAGCAATTTCAGAAGCAATAAGGCAGCCCTGGAGAGGGTCTGTGGAGAGTCCCTCAAAGGGGGAAGGGCTCTAGAAAAAAACACACAGATTCATTCAGGCTGAATTACATTCTGCCCCAAGTCAACCTCCTCACTGTTCTTTGTCATTCCTTTTGTCTAAGAGTGTAGTGTCATTTTCAAGCTTGTATCAGAGAGTACGAAATCCTCACAACTGCATTAACCTCGTCTATTTGATTCCCCATTTGGATCCATGAATTGGAAAAGTGAAAAGGTGCAAACAGTCTCCACATCTGAATTCTTGTTTGTGATGTGTGAACATTCGAAGTCCCAACTTCACCATCACTCTCTAACTCTGCCCTCTGCTCTCGATGCCTAAAACCCAGGAACCCTGTGCAAGTCCCAACTTGAGACCTTGTCTAAGTATCCTTCTCAATTAGAGAATGTAATTTTCCATTTCATTACAAGCAAACTCAAGCCTTAGTCCCTTTTGCTTCCAGCTCTTTCTTAGCACAGACTCTAGGCCCTAATGAATTTGCCCCTAATTACCGGATAGTTTCTTTTTTAAAAAATATATATTTATTATTTTCTGAGAGAAAAGGAGAGGGAGGGGGGAGAGAGAGAGAGAGAGAGAGAGAGAGAGAGAGAGAGAGAGAGAGAGAGGAACATCAATGATGAGATGATGAGAGAGAATCATTGATCAGCTGCCTCCTGCACACTGGGGATCAAGGCACGCCATCTGGGCTACCTGATGCTTTCTTAAAACAGTCTTTCCTCACTCTCCCTTGGCCTAAAATATTCCAAAACTATACTTTCAGAAATTCCCATTTGGAAATTCCTTCTCACTTATATAACCAGTGAAGTTAACAATGCAATTCAGTGGTCAATTTTATCTCTTCTTTTATCATTCCTTTAGATTTTTCCAGTTGGACTAATTTAGTCCCCTCCCCCCACATATACCCTCTTCCTAAATCCATATTCAAAGTCTTCTTAATAGGAAGTAAAGGCTATTAAATCCTAAAAGTTTCTGCTAAATTTCTTCATTCTTCTTTTGCCAACAGGAGGAAGCTATATATTTCTGCTGGGTTTGCTAGTAATGGGATTTCCCCCCTTTTCCTCACCAGTTCTATAATTAATGCATGTTCTTTGATTCTACATTTATATTTAACACATTTTAAAAGGTACAAGATGCATTTTAAAGATGCTTCTCATCCCCTTGTGATTATTCAATACGGAGGAGCCATGTAGGGATTCTGAAAGCAACTCACAGGAAGGAGGGGTATGCTCTTGACAGACTCCCAAGAGCAGAAGCCTTAGAAGGGAAAGTTCTTGGACTTGGAAACTCTTGCACCACCTGCTGGCAATTTAGGAAAGCAATTAAATGCCAGAGGTGGACTGACGCACTCCCTGTGGCATTTGGGAGCAACCACCCTCTTAGGGTATCATTTTATCATCAGAGTCTGGAGGGTTGCCAGGTACAGAGCCTGTGCTTAAACTTATGGAAAACTTAGTTTTGGCATTTCACACTCCTGGAAAACTGGCTGATTTTTTTTAAAGAGCTCTTTCTCTTTTTCCCTCTAATTCCACTCCAACCTTCCCTCAGCCTAGAGAGAGCTTCAGGTTTTTGAATGCCTCTCTTTTCACTCAACATTGTCTCCTTGGCAGGTTCCTAAGAGGGCTCTTTCTCTCCAGCTCTTGGAGCTCATTCCCAAAGAATAATGTCTACTTTTTGTTAGTAAAAAGTGCCCTTGAGGCATTCACTATATGCAAAGATACTTAGATACTAGGGTGACTTCTGTGGCCTACAAATCATGAAAGGAAGCTCTGGGAGAGGTAGAACAAAGGCTTTTTTCCCTGCATCCAAGGATGCCCCGAGCCTCATCCCTCAGCTGCTTTAAGCAACACCCATCAGTCATTGTACTGATAAGGAAGCTACTGGAAGCAACTTAGCACGTCATTGTCACTCAGTATGACTGACCACTATTCAATAACTCTGAGATTTAAAGGATCTGGGTGATTCCTGCAGCCACAGTTCTCAGCCCATAGACTACATAAACATCATGTAGGGAACTTGTAAAATTGGTAGATACCTGGGCCCTGTTGCAGCGATTCAGATTTTAGATATGAGTAGGCCTCTCATCTTTGCACATCTAATAAGGCTTCGCAGTAGTTCTGTTGCTTAGAACCTGTATAGGTTGTTTTGTTCACTTATCAATGTATCATGTCTTTGCACGTTGACACACCCATAATATCATCATCATCATCATTTTAATGGCTTTTTCATTGCACATGTGTATGATTATTTAGCCAGTGCCCTATTGTTGAATATCTAAAATTTCCCCAATAGTTCTACGTTTATAAACAAATATTTCTGCAATAAATATTTCTGTGCATGTGCCTACCTGTTCAATCTTTTCCTTACGGTGAATTTCTAGTGGTTGAATTGTCAAGTCAAAGGATAATCAATTGTAAGGTTTTTAATAAATTGCTAAATGGCCCCTAAGAAATGTTTCTTGATTCACCCCGTGAGGAGAACTTTGTAATAGTGTAAAAACATACTCTTACCAATCTGAATTTCATTTTCATAAAAAGCAAACAAAAACTGATTACCCATGTGCACTGATAGAAAAAATTATTTTCATTGTTTTAAGTGCATTTATTTGACTCAGAGAGAATGGACACTTAAAAAAATCTATTTGCCATTTAAAGTTCTTATTTTATGAACTGCTTATTTACATTCTTTGCCCACTATATTCTTGCAATAGTTTTTCTTCCTTACTAACCAGAAAGAGCTGTTTACATATGAAGGGTATTAACACTTAGTCGGCTACATATTTGCAAATATGTTCCCATATATTTCTTAAAACATTTTGTTCATGATATTTTTAACTGGTTTGTGTGTTTTTTGTTGTTGTTGTTGTTGTTGTTGTTGTTGTTGTTTTTTGCTATACAGATATTTATTTTTATAAAGTAAAATGTATACATTTTAAAAGAATTTCTACGTTCAATTTCATATGTGGTAAGACCTACTTAAAATTATATATTTTATCATTTATTTTTACATTTAGATCTTTGATCCATTTGAAAATTTTCTTGATATGAAAGACTAAGTTTATGTCTCATATTGTCAGTCTAATGTCATAAAAGCTATCAGTCCCCATATATACTAGTATGTATATATAATCGTAGAAAAGTTCTAAACGGCTATGCACACTCTGGGAGAAACAAGACAAAATATCTCTTCAGAGGGTGCTCTCTTGCACTAGTTTACTGGAAAACTTCCTCTTGCCATTGACTTTGAGACTTGCTGGGCTGTATGGCTTCCAGAGGAAGCCACCAACCTTCCCTTCCCACTATCTGCAGGTCAACAGGTTTCTAAGGCTGTCGTACTTCAGATAAATCATCAAGCAAAGGAGAAGATAAGAAAAGCAACCCAGTATGGTTTAACGTCAATATGTCATTGTGTACTGCAATTGCCTTCATTCTCACCCCGCATTTTCTGTACTTCCCAACTGCAATGTGAGAGAATGAAATGAGCACAATGTGAGAGCAATGAGTACTTTGACCCTGGCTTTATGTGTGACCACTCATCTCACTGAATCTTTTATAAAATGAGTAGATGGGTGCATTAGTCTGTTCAGGCCGCATAACAAGATACCATAGACTGGATGGCTTAAACAACAGAAATTTATCTTCTCACAGTTCTGAAGGCTAGAAGTTCAAGGTCAAGGTACCAGCAGAGTTGGTTTGTGCTGAGGCCTCTTTACCTGGCTTGCAGACAGCCACCTTCTCTCTGTGTCCTCCCATGGCAGGTCCTTTG
Organism: Cnephaeus nilssonii; assembly: GCF_951640355.1. Taxonomy (NCBI): domain Eukaryota; kingdom Metazoa; phylum Chordata; class Mammalia; order Chiroptera; family Vespertilionidae; genus Cnephaeus; species Cnephaeus nilssonii. Next base: position 33,528,962 of record NC_137086.1, on the reverse strand, counting down.
TACATGTGCATGGAGAGAGATTTCTGTTGTCTCTTCCTCTACTATGGGGCTACCAGATCTATTGGATTAGAGTCCTTCTCCTGTTACCTCATTTATCCCTATTTACATCCTTGGAGGTCCTATTTCAAAGTATAGTCACATCAGGGTTAGAATTTCAACTTATAATTTTTTTGGGGGGGGGGGGGTGGCAGGACACAATTCAGTCCAGAACAGTATGACTATCTAGATCTTACACAGATGAAAATATTTTTAAAAGACTTTTCAAGTAAGTGCTACTGGCTTGAGAGAAGGAGCCTAGAAATGCAAATTGCATTGCCACTGAAGTCAGCCTGCTCTCTGTCTTTAGCATGTTAACTATGTCCGGGCTGTGCCGGAAGCTTCCGGGTATTCAAAAGAAGCATTCAGCCTAGGCTCTGCTCTTCAGTGGCATAGTCTCTCAGTGTAAGGAGGTGATACCAACCTTTGAAAGAATGAGAGAACAGCACAAAACTCAATAATTAAGGCAGGGTGGGGCTTCAAATACCGTATTTTCTGGCGTATAAGACGACTGGGCATATAGGAGATTTTCCTGGGTTAAAAAGTCGTCTTATATGCCGGAAAATACGGTAATACACCCATGTTGGAGGCAATCAGGTAAGAGACTGACCACATTCAGAGGCAAAGCAGAAACATGCAGTCCAGGTCCTCTGAGAAAACTCCCTTGTTGAGTGTTGGCTTGTTCTGAATGGAGGCAGGTAGCCCTTGTTCTGAGCTGGGGGAACCAAACTAGTCGGAGCCTGGACAGAGTGGAGTGTCTCCCTGGCACAGTAGGCTCATGACCTCCAGAGAGACCTTCGCGGTAGATTACAGGAGTCCTTGGAACTGGGGACCAAAGGAAGGAAATAGTACCAGCATTTTCTTTTCTGAAAATCAATGTTATTGTAGGAAAGGGAACCCTGGGTGGGCCAGAGGATAGGTCATTCTAACCAGGCCCCTCATTTCTGCAGAGGAGGAAGGTGAGTTTATGGAGACAAACAGCCTCTTCAAAGACACGTCGTGGCATTAGTGTTCTAAGAGCAGATAATCCCAAACACCACACTGGTGAGGAGCCCGGCAAACACAACAGGGGCAGGAGGAGGGCACAGCAGGGCTGTGGGGGCCTCTAATGAGGAGTGTGCCAGCCTGGGCTAACAGAGTAAACCTGGCCCTTGCCCCCCCCCCCCCCCCCCCCCCCCCCGCCAGCCCTTCCTCTCCTCTTCCTCTCCTCTGCCCCCTCGCCCCTTTCCCTGGAAAGCAGGCTGCTAAATACCTGGTTGTAAGCCCTACAAGTGGTGCTACCTGAAGTGGTTTAACCCACTGCCAGGGTTGTACCAATCATTCAACAATTCCCACAGCTGCTTTTGTGAGAAGCCTCTCTCTTAAGCCTCTGGTTTAAGAATTTAGAGTAATCATGTAAAAATGATACCCCTGTGCTCCATGATCCGCTGAATCTCGCTAATGCTGGATCCCAGAAGAGGGCTTATTAATGGTGAGACGCAGTGCCTCTCTCCCGGCTCATGTTTCACACGGATCTCTCTTATGGATTCAGCTGTAAACCTCGCTGCTGATAAAGGGAGCATAATGAACCTCCCCGCTCCACGAGAATGAAATCCAGGGCTGATGGAGCAGTCACCTGCTGTACCTCCTGGCGCTGTGGCAGGCGTGGGAGGTGTGCTTCGGAAGTGGCCGTGGGAAATCGAGGCCATTTCCTCTTACATCCCAGGCTTTCCCCTGTTGTAGCGAAAGAGGCTGCATTTGAAGGTCAATATTTGGGACTGGAGAGGTGCCATCGTTTCTTACATAGCCCCATAGCAATTGATCTGTCAGTTCTCTACCGCTCACGGGATGAAGGGCTTCTCATTACTGTGTCATCTCCATAAAAATGAATAATGCTTTGAAATCTCTAGATCCCATCAAGTAGATCATTCTAGAATATTTGGGAGCTCAGGACATCTCCCACTTTGTTCTGACAGTGAACGCCTGGGCCACTGCCTTTTCTAATAGAAGCCTATGAGGGGCACTGAGTATAACACCACAGTCGCCTCTCTGGGCCCCGCCAGTCATAGCCCTGCCCCACCCAAAGTCAGCAAGGAGATGGCAGCTCCTGTCTCGGGTGAGAAGCCCTCTCTAGAACCCAGGGATGTAGAATTTTACTCTTCCAACAGCTCGACTCTGTATGGAGCTTGGTCCTTTCCCAAACCCACCCAGGACCTCATTTATGGCTTACGTGGTCAAGCAAGGGGCGAAGAGAATCTTGTGCTAGAGATGAGGAAAGGGAGATACACAGGGGTGAGGCCGCTGGCTAAAGCCACACAGTGTGGCTGTGGAACAGGGACTAGCGTCCAGGATTACTGGGCTTCCTGCAAAGGCCAGTGACAAACATGCCATTTCTCTCCAACGAAACACTGAAGCGTTGCCTTAGCAGATTATGTCTGAACGACTGAGAGAAAAATATGGCTCTCCAAAGAAATTAATGATTTTATACTGATAGTTCCTAACCAAGGCATTTTCCTCTGATTTTTCGACTAGTACACAGTGACGGGGGACACTTAAACCTTTTGTCCCAAGTGCCCAAGCGGACAGAGCCCAGGCTGAGGTGCGTGCACGCCTCTTCACAGGCGGTGTGGCTCAGGCCTCGGTTCCTTTGGTGTGCAGCCGGGGGCTGACTTTTGAAGATGACACCTCCAGGTAATAGGCCATCCTGGACAAATGTTCTGGCGTCATCCGAAGCATGTTTGGTGAACGGGGTAATAGCATCCTTGGGAAAGGTGCCCTTTCGTGTGGAGTGAGGAAGAAGAACACTGGAGGAAGGGATGCTCAATTCTGAAGGAACAGCCAGGACCCCTGCTTCTCAAACTAGCTCCCCATCAGCATGACCTCTCTGGAAGGACATACAGACACATCTATGTAAGCACCCGCAGCTAACATCAATCAGTACTTTGTCATAAAAACCACACTGTCACAGGCCCCCTCTGTTAACCACTACTGCCTCATCTGAACACGTACTCCCATTTTAATTTACTTTTCACTTACCTAACCTTAAAATACAACACCTCATGTTACTCACTGCTTATTGATAAAGGGTTAATACTATTTTCCTTCCTCCAGTGAACTTTCTTGCACTCTATCCTCAGTGGAGTGTACGTCTTTGTGTTTCTCTGCCAAGGTATCACTATTGAGCAAATCGCAGGTCTTAATGCTGCCCAGTTCACGCAGCGATACCTTTTTATTCAGAATTGCTGGAGGTCATCTCAATGGGAGGAGTGGGGAGGAATGAGAATTTACCCCCAACTTGAATTAAAATAACTTCTAAGCACTTCCTAGAGCAGGGAACACAGATGAAAGGGGCCCCAAATTATGGGAGTATTTGAAATAACAAGGCAAGGGTGTCCTTTGAAATATACTCAGCCACGTTTGTTTGCCTTTAAGTCAGATCACCTTAACCAAGGACATTGGGTGGCAGGAACAAATGGTTAATGACTGTGGAAGGAAACCTGGCCAATTGGCTTTTCTTCCTTCCTCTTTCTTTTACTTACCTTTTTATATTATTATTATTATTTTTTTAACTTTGGCTAGAATGCCCAGTAGGAGTGCAGACTGGAAGATTGGCTGTCTTTTGAACTGGAGACATCACAGGAAACTGGGGAGGCTCCAAATTGCTAACCTGAGGCCGGAGCAAAAACTTTTTTTCCCCTTCGAAGGGACTGCTTTTTTTCCTCCCCTTCATCGAATGGTATCCCAAGTCCTGCTGGATTGCGACTGTCTTTGTTCCTGCAGCCAAGCCTTCTAGCTGGCTCACACTCTGCCACACGCATAACCTCACGCGAGAAAGGCGATTACAAAGAGGGCAAACACCCTAGAGGGTTCCCCTTTATCAGAACCTTCCCTGTCAGTTGGGCTCCTCATTTCCAGAGCCCTCGTCTGATTATTAGTGTACTGACGGAATGAAAATAACCTCATCTTCCTACATGAATCATAAATAAAACCCTTTTATTTCATCAAAGAGGTTGGCAGGTTTATAGTCCTTTGCAATGCAGGCACGATGTGAATGACATACCTTTAATTTTGCTGACAAGCTCACCGGGGGTTCAAATGAAAAAAGAGTGAAAAGTGGGTGACTTCGACAAACGTCGTGCAGGAGCTTTTTGGCCAGGATAAATATTTCACCTTGCCACTGTAATCAGGGAACCAACTGCTCTTGGTAATGAACTCTTCAATTACTAGTACAGCCCACTTCTGACTCTTCAAAACTGCCTAAGCAACAATACCACAGTGATTATTGCTGACGTTACAGATGGAAGCAACCTGTCAAAAAAGAAGAGGGGCTGGGGGAGGAAAAGAAGAAAAAAAAGTGGTGTGTTGAGGAAAGAAAGCCAATGAATGTTAACATCACTGAATCATCAAAGAAAATTATGGGGATCTGGGCATTGGAAAAAGTGTATTTCCCCACACATACACTCCAGCCCATCCCTTTACCATCTAAACCATCTTGATGACTCCATGAATGCTCCAAATTTTCATTGATCTCATTCTCTCCCTATATAAATCATCTTGATGATTCCATGAATGCTCCGAATTTTCATTGATCTAGACTTGACATCTCTGAATTAGAGAACCCAGCAATGAAAGGCTCTGTAGTTTCTATACCCAGTTCATTTGCCTTTGATTTCTGTTAAGTAAGTATGACATGATACTGTGAAGTCTTTCTTCTAAAGGACAAGAAGCATGCCCAGCAATGTTCTTAGAGCTGACTTCCATACACGTGAGTCTTCTACTTCCTATACAGAGTAGGGAAGGATCAAAGGAGAGAAAGAAACACTAAGTGCTGGGTTTCTAAATTATTGACCTTAATTTTTCCATAGCCTCAACAAAGCTTTGCAGAGCAGGGTTTTAAGTAGTAAAAAGCAAAGGAAAAAATGGAAAATTTCAAAAATTTAATTCCTGGAAACGGAAAGGTTTCGCACTTTATTACAAGACCTTATCAGTGAGTCTATCCAGGACAGACTGAGAACTTAGCCATAAATGAAATGGCAGGCTTTGGGGCTCACAACTTAGCTCAAAACTTGTTTTCACTGCCAAATATAGATTTTGCTCCATTATGTGAAATATTTTAGCAAGAGTAATAGTAGCTACCAGTGATCTACAGGCTTCTTCCTATAAAAAAAAATAGGTCAAACTTTGCAAGGCATGAACTTTTCTTTAAGGCAACTAAGCAAGACAGAAAAGCTAATATGAACCAGGAAAGGAAGTATTTTTTCTCTCTTCAACTGATCAGCAACCTTCTTGAGGACAAGCGCCATGTTTTATTCTAATTGCATACCTCCCACAGAGCCTAAAGTTGTGCAGTTCTCCAGTTTTCTAGGTAACATAAGAATCAGGACAAGGTTTACTAGAGGTGCCACTGGAGACCAAGGGTCTCTGTCTGTTCTGCAAAGTTCTGAGACTCAACCCCATGCATTCAGTCAACCTTTAGATCATTCCAAGTGAGGTGGCTTTTTACTTCACGGATTCCTTGGGGGTCTTCTCAGTTTTTTAAAAATTGTGGTAACAAAACTTGCCATCTTCATTTTTAAGTATACACTTCAGAGGTATTAACTACATTCATAATGTTATGCAACCATCACCACCATCCATCAACCTAACTCTTTCTCTCTCATAGAACTGAAACTCTCTACCCATTAAACAGTAACTCCTAAGTTCTCCGCTCCCCACCAGCCCCTGGCAACCATCATTCTACTTTCTGTCTCTATGAATTTAACTATAAGTACCTCATATAAGAGTGTAAACATAGATTTATCTTTTTGTGACTGGCTTATTTTACTTAGCATTTCCTCAAGGTTCATCCATTTTCTGTTTATGTCAGAATTTCCCTCCCTTTTAAGGTTAAATAATATTCCATTGTATGTATATACCACATTTTGCTTACCTATTCATCCTTCTAAGAGCCATGTGAAGAAGGAATCTTGGTCAGAATCCAAGCAGGGAAAAGGAAACCCTCTAAATATTATATCAGAGAAGACTTACGAGAGAGAACTGGTGACACAAAGAATGTAAGATAGTGAACTCATACAGAAAATAATGCAAGAGCTGAGAAACCAGAGTGGGTGAGGCACCCTCATGTTAACAAGGAAAGGAAGAAGGTAGAATTACCAGAGCCCAGAGGGAACTAGAACACAGAGGAGACAGCTACTTCTAGCCAAGTCAGAGAGACGCGGGGAGAAATAGCCTGACATCTCCCTCCCCCCTACCCTCCACTCTCCCACTGGTGCCTAACACTGGCCAGAAAACAGACACACAGTTGCAAGGTCAGCACCTGCAATAGAGAGAAGAGAGGAGAAAAGGCAGAAAATGCATCCGAGGACAGACAGACCAAGGGCAGGCACAGGAGGTGCTACTGATACCCATTATAGAAATGTAGATACTGAGGTTCAAAGGGGCTGCGGTTACCCAAGATCACAGAACTGGTAACTGCAGAATGAAGATTTCAGTTCAGACTTAAGTACTCAGAAGGCACTGTCCTAGAGGCTTCCTCATTATCACCACCCCTTACAGCAGCACTGGGAGAAGTCCCAGTGCCCGCACGTTCCCATGATGGGGTTTCTTCCCTGAGTGTTAGACTGGGCAACAAGAAGAAAGGCCCTCAGTGACCTGGGATGCTCCCCGCTTGCAGAATCAGACTGAACCCCTGGCCTGTTCCAAAACAGCCCAGGAATAAGACATTGATTCACTGAAATAAGTATACTACTTTAGAGTATGGTTGGTTAATGGCAACCTAATGTATTTCGAAAGGTTCTGGGATAAGACTTCCTCACCTCTCTTTTCTTTTCTCCCTTGATTTTACTCTTATGCTCTCGGCTTTGACTTTAGACTCTGGCTTGGTCCACTGGGTCTGGCCTGGCCTGTACTGTACTCTGAAGCCTGGGGAGCACAGAGTAGGGCGCCCAGCTGATTTAATCAATTAATTAATTCCGTGCTGGTTCAAATTGGTTAACTGCATGTCTCCTGATGTTGATATTCACTGTCCTCTGTGAGTAACACACTTCAATCTTATCTTGTCCTCTGGCTTCAGTCCCTGTCTGCTCTCCCCAGCCCCCCCACCATCATGTTAAACATGTCAGTGTCCAGATTCTATTCCTGACTCTTGATATAATGAACAGTTTCCAAATCATGATACCCACACAAATGCCATCTGCCAGGCTAGATCCTTCAAGCTTGTCTAAAGTCAGTCACTCCTCCTCTCCCTAGAACCTTAAGTTAAGTTTGCACCCGGGAGCAATTGTTTGCTGGTGGGTTGTGATGAGGATAGTCTCCCCATTCCTCAATGCAAGAGTCTCTTAAAAACTGGCGTTCACTCCCTGAAAATATTGCCTGTGCATATTTGAGAGGAACAGAAAGAAAAAGGAATGGAAAGGACAAGAAATAACTGACACAACCGTAGAGAAAGACAAAATCAATTCTATTGAATTCTAGATTGCCATCTTGTCAGGATTTTTGCAAGATTCCTCTGCCACTCTTTTAATTTTCATTACTTCCTATTTTCCTTGAACAAGCATAGAAGCAGGTTCTAATTTTACCAGAGGCTTTTCATCAAATCAGACTTTTTATTCTCCCTAGGTTATCCTAGTCACAAAAACATCTCTCTTTTCAAAGCTTGCATAATATTAGCTAACACTAGTGGGCTACAGCTTCTTGAACCCACACAGTGAAGATGCAAATATTCTTCTTTAACCTGACTCCTGTTATCTTTCATCACAGAGACTGACATTCTCAGTAGCCAGATTCTTCAGAGAACTTCTGAGGTTTATGAAAATTTTCCTTCATCACTGGCTATGCAGACATGAACTTTTTGAACATAAAGTAAGTCATATCTCCCTTCGGTGTTTTGAGGAACCTCAGATGCTTAATGCTCCTATTTCTAACCTGGTAAAATTAAGTCATAATGGCTTTATACATACATATAAAATACTATATATAATGTATATGAAAGAGCCTTGACTCAAGCAGGATTTGTCACTTCTCCCTGGCACAATGACCAGGTCACCACTTCTCACTGCGGCCACGTGGGAGAGTGTAATTATGTTGGAGCCAAGTGACGGGAGGTTTTGGGGCAGAGGAGGGGGGGCAATTCCCAAAGAACTGTTCCATGTAAATTCACAGCCTTGGTGTCATTGCATAAAGAAAACAGCGTTTATGATGTGTGCCAGTACTCTAAGCACAAATTTAACGGTGAGGGGAAAAGGGATAACAGGCACAAATTGAGGATTCTTTTAGTTCACTGACAGCTGTAGTTTCTAAGATCTTCCCTCACTCAGCCATGGACAAGTCTACGTTTGTATACTTTCTTAGACATAAAAACAGGTGCGTATTTCTTTTTTAAAAATTTTTTATTGATTTCAGAGAGGAAGGGAGAGAGAGACATATCAACGATGAGAGAGAATTTTTGATCAGCTGCCTCCTGCATGCCCCCCACTGGGGATCAAGCTCACAACCTGGGCATGTGCCCTTGACCAGAATCGAACCCGGGGCCCTTTAGTCCTCAGGCCGATGCTCTATCCACTGAGCCAAACGGCTAGGGCACAGGTGCGTATTTCTGAAATAAAAACAGATATGTGCTTCTGCAGACTCAATGTAGTCAGGTCTTTAGAGCCTGTTGTTGGTTTAAACTCCACCATCATTTTCTCTTTTTAAGACGGAGGTTACAGAGCACCCTTAACATGAAATAAGGAATTAATATATATCCATTACGAATTTGCACCATGTGAACTGTTGGGGGGTTCTAAAGAGGTCCTAAGCATATTCCTTTTTATCAAAGGGTTTACAGTATAATATGGCAACAGAGACCTTGAGGACCTGCCATCTGACAGAGCTGAGCTCCAGTCTAGATGAAGTGTTAACTAGCTGTGTGACTCTATGTCCTTTAGGAATCTGTCTTCTCTGGACCTTGATTTTCTCATTTGAGAGTGAGATACTGACTGATGATTTTATTACAATAATATTAGTAAAGCGTTTCTTAAAATTACTGACAGATATGAGGCCCTTGATAAATACTTGGGAAGATTTAACACATAGCTATGCAGAGACAGTATTGCCCGACCAACCAGCTCTAATAAGGTGAGGGCCAAGTTAGGGGTATGGCTTATAAAGTCTTTGAGAGTTCAGAGTAGAAGGAAAATGTGATTAGTGGGAGCAATCAAGAGAGAGTTCAAGAAACAGAGGTGGAACCTTGTCAAAAGGAGGGATTTGGAAAGGGAAATGCATAGTTATCCTGGAAAGGCCAGTAGCCAAATAAAAATTAAAATGTGGGAACTCCACATGAGTATGGACAACCGTGAGGAAATGACTTGACTTGGGTCAGGAACCAAGAAGGGGACCAGTGAGAATGAGCCTGGGAAGCTGGTAGGATGGACTAGTTTTTTGTTTTTCTTTTTTTCTTTTAGGCAGAAGATAAACTTTAAGACATTGACATTGAGGTGGATTATTAATTGATGACAGGAAATTATAGGATGAAAAATCAGAGTATAAATCATCAGAGCTTAGAGATGAGCAGGTCGGTAAGATACCATTGAAGGTTGCAGAGTGTCATGAAGTGAATGATGAGACAGGACATAGAGAAATAGATGAGTTTGTTTCTGAGTATGTGACTCTAGAGTGAACCTTATATGGGAGTATAGCGTGGGAGGCTGGGAGAAAGGCTTCCCAGTTGATCCTGACCCTCTGGTTTTGCATAACAGGGAGATGGTACCCCTGTTAACACAAATAGGGAAGTCAAGAAAAAGAGCTGACTTTGGAAAAGGAAAGCCAGATAGAAAAACAGGCCGTTCATTGCCCACAGTTCACTTCCAGGTGTCCCTTAAGGATCTGGAATGAAGTGAGAACATAGTTTCAGTGAATTCCAACTGGGTTATATAACATATTTTGAATATGAAACAAGATGTAGCATCTTTTCTGCTCATGGCAAGGAGGGCTCTCTGCCAAGCAGTGCTGGAACAGCACATCTATTTTGTTAGGCTGAGTCACCGTGCCTTCAGAAACGGTTCTAAACTCAGCTCTGTATGATGGCTGTGGAAAAGTTTATTTCCAGTTTTTTTCTGAGTCTCGAATTTTATTTTTTTCTCCATCTAAAAGGAATATAATGACATCAACTTGTCCTCCACTGCCACTGCCACACATTTTGAGAGAAGTGGGCATATTTACTGAGAACATGTTCAAGGCTCCTCTTCCTGTTGACTGTACTTGACCCTCCCAGAGTGCACTGCTGATGCCTCTGCAGCAGGGGGCACCACTGAGCAGGGTTTGCCATGTCTCTGGCTCCCCCAGGGGACTATGAGCTCTTGAAGTCTGGGACTACCCTTCTCATCTCACTAATGAATTAATGAGCAAAACGTGTATTTCATCTGCCTATAGGATATGGACCCCCTTGGTTACAAAACCTGGCTTCTCTTTGATGGACTCAGCCCCTTTCTGAGAGCAACATGAGGCAACTGGAAATGATTGCCTCTTCCTGATACTGTCCTGTTTCTCAATTATAAATATGGTAGCTTTTCGGTAAATGAAAGTATGTAACACTTGTGAATTGTGCTAAAGACAAGGTCAAAAAAATTAGGCCTGAGCCAGAGGAGTGCCCAGTTAAGTAATGATGCCATCGACAGCACAAGTCAACATGCTTAGAATGTCCAGGCAGCTAATGCATTGCATATCTCCTTCCAGTAACATTTGTATCTGCAGGACATGGACATATGGGCATTTGGGGGAAAACCAAATCTATCTTTGCCAAGTAGCTGCTGAAGTTTGTTGAAATAGAATGACATGTGGACTTGTGCAGAGTGGGACTGAGTAGGAAGAAGAGAAATGAAGAGGTCTAAAAAATATTTCTTGGCCATACATTTTGAAAACCACTTATAAGACAGAGGAGTGGCATTTTTATACACTGCAACATGTTCTATTTTTGTCTTAGACTAGGATTGGTCTTCACTAATGAATTGGTGTACTGATTGTTCTTAACTTTCTCAATTTTCATTACTTGGTTTTGCCATTCTTAGGCAAGTACTTGGGATGAACTAGGAATTTTGTAATATAGGGGAAAATATTAATAATAGCAGAATACTTTGCTGCTTTCTTTGCTAATTGATAATGATTTCTCAGTCATTATCTGCACATGGGCTACACATGTTTTCTATGCCTTTTAAAGTCCATCAGTACACCATGCCATGTAGTATAGAGTCAAATACAGAGTAGGATATCCCCATAATGGATTAAATGACTGCATTTGGTCTTCAATATAGGGTCCTAGGTAATATGGGAATTACCTAAGATAACTTTCAAACTGGGTAAAAAAAACAAAAATAAACTCAATATTTGTGAGTTGAAGCCTGAAGAGCATAATGGTTCCATCATAAAATAGCTAAAACTTCTCAAAATTCCTAAGGCTTGTAGGTAAAAGCAGCTTATAAAACACAAGCTAATGATCTCTTATTAGTTCTGGCTCATGTTTTAACCACAACTACAAATATGTTAATTACAGAAATTATGAAGAGATTTACAGAAATAGCCAACAACAATAAAAATTTTGATATCATTTTATTACTTTATATATTGGCACTGTTATCAAAATTCAAGCCTGGTTCTTGTTTACCTATTGCATACCAGCATAAAGGCTTCCCTACCCTCCCACTTATATATGAAATCCCATTCTTAGTTAACTGTGGCCATAGGAAAAGGGATCTCAAGAGTAGTGGAAACCCATAAATAAGCACCAGTCCCCCCATTTCCCTTCATCCCACTCCCAACCTTGATAAAAAAGCTTGTTAATAAGGAACATTGGCAAATTGAAAATATTATCATGTGTCAGTTTACCTTCGTATCTAATGTACCTTTGTGTGCTATAGTTAACTGCACATGGGCTACACATGTTTTCTATGCCTTTGTAAGTCCATCAGTACATCATACCATATAGTATAGAGCCAAATACAGGGTAGGATATCCTCAAAATGGATTAAATGACTGCATTTGGTCCTTAATATAGGGTCCCAGGCAATATGGGAATTACCTAAACTGTTTACTTCTTGTTCTTCTCTCGGACCATTCTTATTCTTTCTTTACTGTTCAGCCAACAATTAGGTAAGGGTGCATCTATGATTAGTATTTCTCACTTCTCTTAAAAGGACGGAAACATGATATCCATTCTTTTGTTCCTCTCACTTCCACGCTATTCTAGGCACCTGTGCTTCTGTGGCAAAAGGGGGCTTCTAATACAATTATTTTACCTGTGTTTTTAAAATCAAATTTCTTATTTTTTTAGTTTCTTTCCTTTTCCCTCCTTCCATGTGTTGGTGCCTTTTTAAAAACGACTTCTCTGCTCCAGGCTCTCAGAGAACCCTTTCAGAATTCCCTGTGTCCTGATCATGCTCACTTGCTATTGTTTCTTTGTGCTCGTCTTTACCTTAAGCCTCCCTGTCATCTGTATTTCCCTTCCTCACCCTCTTTGACTGTCTCTTACTTTGGCTCAGTTCCCACTGCTTCTATATTTTTATACTTTATCCCATTTGTCTCCTTAATTGGGGTCCCTAGTTTGTTTGTTTGTTTCTGCCTCTTCATCTGTCACCTTCTGTGCTTCCCATTGTTTATTTCACTCTATATACATATACTGTCTCCATTTTTATGTTTTCCTCTCTGCACCTCACTCACTACTTCCCATTCTGCCCCACTCCCTTCACCCATCCCTGGTATATTACTTTTCTGGTATAGTCACATCCACAGAAAGCCTCTCACCCCCTTCCAGCATGGAGGAGACCTGAGTCTTTACTCACTTGTCTCTATCAAAGGCTCAGGTCCTTCTGTCAGCATCAACCACCTCTAAGACCACTTTTCTACAAAGATAATTCAGCATAGGAACAATTTGTTTGAATTTCAACCTAGAAGAGTTTACTAGTAATAGAAGGACCTTAGTGTAGGGCTGTCTTGTCTATGACATAGTTCCATGGTTTGCCAGGTGCTTTTGGAGAAGTCTTCAGAGGAAGAATCATTCCCTTTAACCCTACACTGTCTGGAATGTGTGCACACATATGCATGTATACACATACACACACTAATATACATACATATATTCAGTATGGCACTTTATTCTCCACCCATACATGTGTGTATATAGGTACACAAACACATACATAGATAAATAAACACATATAAAATACCTATATATGCACATTGTACATCCATAATGCACATATATTTTTACACATATACATATGCTAGAGGCCCAGTGCACAAAATTTGTGCATGGGTCCCTCAGCCAGGCCTGTACCCTCTCACAATCTGGAACCACTGGCTCCTAACTGCTCGCCTGCCTGCCTGCCTCATCACCCCTAACCACTCTGCCTGCCTACCCCATCGCCCCTAACCACTTGCCTGCCTGCCTCATTGCCCCTAACCACTGCCTGATGCCCCTAATTGCTTGCCTGCCTGCCTGCCTGATATCTCCTAACCACTCAACTGCCTGCCTGATCGACCCTAACTGCTTACCTGCCTGCCTGCCTGATTGCCCCTAACCACTCGCCTGCCTGCCTGATCACTCCCAACCACCTCTGCCTTGGCCCCCGCTGCCACGGTTTCATCAGTAAGGAAGTCCAGAATGACGTCCAGAAGGTTGTTGGGCTGTTCAGTCTAATTAGCATATTAGGCTTTTATTAATGTAGATATGTGCATTATATATGTAACTTTTATTTATATATTTTTTGTAGTTGAAATTTGCTCACTGACTTACTCAGAAAAGGCTTTATAATGAGAAAAATAATCTCTATCAAATTCATGATTAGCCATTTAAAGAATAATAACTAACAATACTCTGAAATGTTATCATACTTTAAAGATATTTAAGTTATTTCACATTAAATTATTTTATTTATACCAACTGACTTCTTTATTGTTGCTTTGTTTCTTGATCCAATTTTTTAAATATCATAAAATATTCCTTTGAAGTGAGGAAAGTACACGAAGGGCAGAGTGGAGAACAGTTATATATCTAATTTTCAAAGTGGAGAAATGAGGGCAGGACCTGGTGAAATTACTTACTGAACTTGCTCTGTCCTGTAGCTGAGGAGCTGACATCTAACAAGTACCCCCTCCTTTATCTCCACTCACATCACTTTTTATTCTTATTTCTTGACCCATTTTAGGAATCCTCCAAGTTCAAACAATATATCTCAGGATCCGCTTTAATAACTAATGGGACCAGAATGGAGTTACAGGTCTTAATTTTTTATACTTAGCTAAACAAAAATCTGGTTTTAGAAGCCAACATAATAAAAATGACTGCATTAGAGGCAATGGACTGAACTGTCTTTCAAATAAATGCATAATTTTAGGTGTTCAGCAAAATAAGAATTGAGGCAAAAGGCCTTTGTTGAACTCCAATTATTTTCGATATCACAGATATTTTTACACAGTGTTGAAATTTAAGAAGATTTTTTCAAAAGCATTTTATTCTATGTTTTCTTTTTTATTTAAGTATAGTTGGTATATATTATGTTAATTATATTAGTTTCAGGTGTATAATATAGTGATTCAACATTTTTATTCTTTGCAATGTGATCACCCCACTAATTATAGTAATCATCAGTCATCATACAAATGTATCACAATAATATTGACTGTATTCCCCTTTACCTTTTTCACTTTAAGATAATTTTTAAAATTACATATTAAATATGTTTTTCACACAAATGTTCATTAGCAATAATTATAAAATTATTTACCATCAACAAAACCCCTCTAAATTTAAGAATTTGAATATCATACTTTATTTCCGCAGATATGTAAATATGAATCATTTATGCGTGTGTTTGGAATGATGTGAAAAGACTTATTCTGCCTTTTCAGAGGCATTGGAATCCCACAAGGTATTTAGAACACTAAATATAAATCAAAGAAATATAAACTATATTTATAAACTGCCAAAATGCAAATGGCACCAAAAGCTCTCCCTCCGGCTCACCTTCATTTCAGCAGAGTACCTATATGGCCAGAAGGTAGAAAGTGACTAAAGGATCACCCTAGTGAAAAAACTGACTACAGATTAAAGGTTAGCTGGCAGGATTTTCAGATTGATATAGAAAGTGTGCAAGGCTCAACCAATTGGAGATATGGATGTGAGTCTGCAAAATGCCTTGCTTTAAAGCTACCTTTGGTTGTTCTTGGAGGAAGCATGCCAGGCCACGGGCAGAGAGCTGTCTTGACCATGTCTTCGCTCCTGCCCCTTACTGGCCTGCTCTTGGGATTCTGCTGCAACCCCTTCAGACCATGGGGTGGCTTCCCCCCATCACCGGTCAGTCCTGCTTTCCCTCAGCAAATTTGGTCCAGATCTTGCCGATGCATATTAACCTTGCAAGTTATTCCATTCAAGGAAAAACATGATCTCAATTTGGCTATGTATTAAAAGTGCCAGTCTCTGTTGTCTTACCTAGCGCTCTTAATTGCATACATTTAGCCTCAGTTGGAGAATAATTGTGCTTCAGATTGAAAAGAAACAGCTCTGGCCTTGGTTATTTTGGCATACAAGTCTCCAATATGACTCTGTTTTCTAAGTAGACATTAATGATTCTAAAACTAATATTCCTTGTTTGAAGAGGCACAGCGGCCTTGGCATTTACTTAACCTTTTGTCTCATGTATGAGACTGAGTCAGCCTAAATCCTTTTCTTAATTAATATCTTTTCTTTTTATGGCCAACGTTATTTATTGAACAATTTGCATGTAACAATTAGAGCCATGAGAGCTTAAGAAAACTCCTCCAGCTCCGAAGTGCACCTTTTCTGATTTTTATTTATTTTTTTAAGGTTGTTCTGATTACACAAACTCAGGGAAAGCCTAGCTGAAGCAGTTGGGGCTGAGGGGAAAAAGATTCCTTCTTTTTAAAATAGATGTGATTTATGGAAGAAAACTGTAGCCACTTTGCAAGGAGTATGAATTCATTTTACTCAAAATATCTTCAGAAAACTCATATTAATGTTGGCCATTGTATATAGGAGTGAGGCATCGCTCTAAATAAATCAATATACTAAAGGAATGGAGTGTTGTATTTAATTAAATGAACTGACAACAAAATAGGCCCAGAGGCATGATGGATGCTTGGAATGGAATGACAGATCTCAGAGGGGAGGTAAGGGTGGGGGAGATTAACCAAAGAACTTATATGCATATATGCATAGCCCATAGACAGAGACAATAGTGTGGTGAAGGCCTGGGGTGGGGTGCTGTGGGCTGGGAAGAGGGGATAAAAGAGGGGTAAAGTATAATACTATAATAATGTCAACAATAAAAAAATAAAATATAACAGAAGGAGTAAATGTAATAAACTGTCCAAAAGAATAATAATTTCATCTGTGACCACCTAACACCCACAAAGCAAATGACTCTTTGCCAGGTTCTCTCAAATTCCTGTCCACATGAACTCATAAATTCTGCATAATTATAATAACATATAAACATATTATTTTTATATACATCATGTCCTTCATTGTGTTGATATATTGTTTTCAATTTATCATATTGAATAGCTGAACAATATTGAAGCAATTGAATGGGCTCAATACTGTAATCAATCCCATTTTGGGGTATTATATTCTTTGTTGTTGTTCATGGAGAAAGCATGCCTCGCTCTACATTGATAAAATAACATTGCAGTAAACATCTTTGAAGAACATAGCTTCTCCCCTTTTTGCTGTACAAGTGGAATTATTAGGTGAAAGAGCATGTGAATTTTCCCTTCTTGGCAATACTATTTCACCACAGCAGATTTTAATTCTAGCAATGCATAGTAGATTGGTTTGATGACCTTGCCTCTGATGCATATTATCTAATTTTTTGAAGTTGTGCCAAATGGATATACATACATTTTCTTGATAACTTTGAGCTGATGCCTCCTATTCAGAATTTATTGTTTCAAAATATGTTATTAAAAAGTTTTTTTCTTCTTCTTAATAGATACACAGTGAGCAAAAACCAAGTCTTTTTGATCATTGAGGTGCTTTTAAGATTTCAAGGTTGCCTTAGTTGGTTTGGTTCAATGGATAGAGTGTCAGCCTGTGGACTGAAGGGTCCCAGGTTCAATTCCAGTCAAGGGCACATGCCTGGGTTGTGGGCTTGATCCCCAGTTGGGGGCATGCAGGAGGCAGCCAATCAATGATTCTTTATTATCATTGATGTTTCTATCTCTCTCTCTCCCTTTCTCTTTGAAATAAATAAAAACATATATATTTTAAAAATATTTCAAGGTTACTGTTAATGCCAATAATCATCTAAGACTCCAGGTGAAAATGTAGAGGATATAGAAGATGTTTTTGAAAATATATTGATGTATTTTTTTGCCTAGTACTTAATATGAACTCCTGGCGTGATTATTTGCCCCTTTCTGAGAGAAAACCCGAGGTGCAGATTGCTTATTTGAGGGCTCTAGTGAATCAAGGTTTTACTTTAGAAAATGTAATTTTTTCCTTTCCCACCTGGCATTTTAAAGACATCTCAAGTACTCATATTACTAGATATTAAGCACTTCAGCAAGAAATTACCTAAATTTCCCAATTTGCTCCTTAAGACTTCTTGCAGACTTTTTTCAAATGTGCCTACAGAGTGCGGCTTGTCCTGTGCACAACACTGAGTCGACTCAGGTAGTAGCAACATCTCTCTGTGATTCCAAAGCGCCTAGCACTTGCTAGATAAGAACACTACTTCATAATAGCATCATGGTAGATTTTCTGGAGAAAGTGACTTATAGAAAAAGGAAAGGCTATGGTTCTAAATTGTTTATATAAGTATTGATAATGAGTAAAAAACAAGGGAATACTTTTACATGTTATTAATGTTGCAGTGAACACCTTTGAACATATCTCTTTACAAGTAGGAGCACATTTCTCTAAGGTAGATACATAGAAGTGACACTGCTTGGTGGTAGGAAACAGATATTTTCATCAATGTTTTTCATAATTGCTAAATTTTTCTCCAAATAGTTTTAACCATTTTTTACATTGTTAAGATCCTTAATGTTATTAGACTTTAATTTTGCCTCTTTAAGAATTATAAAATGGTATTGCATTGTTGTTTGCATTTGCATCCCATAAACACTAGTGGAATGGAGCATTTCCCCCCATCTTATTGGCCAGTAGCGTTTCCCTTTTCATTCTACACTTATAACTTTCAGAGAAATAAAGTTCCCTTGTCTCTGTTCCCCGTACACCCCCTCAATAATTGTAGAGAAGCCCTAGGCCTGGCCTTCACTGTATGTAGTCCGTAAAGGCATTACTTCTAAAGGGTTGCAAACCAAGGAATTTGGAGTCAAATGTTGAAGTCACTGCACAACAAACTATGCCCACCCAAACCTGACATTCCACCAACACAGCCTCTAGGTCTTAGATTAAAATTCTATCTTTAAGCAATGCAGACAGCCCTAGAGTATTATATAATTATCTATTGCATGCAATGTCTTAGTTATCATTTAGGATTATATCAAAGGTTAACTGCAGCTCAGGTAGGATTAAAATAGAATGGTGTGACCCCTGGCCAGTTGCTCAGTTGGTTGGAATGTCATCCTGTACACCAAAAAGGTTGTGGGTTCAATTCCTGATCAGGGCACATACCTATGTTGCAGGTTTGATCCCCAGTTGGGATGTGTATGGGAGGCAACCGATCAATCGATGTTTCTCTCTCACATTGGTGTGTTGTTATTTTTCCTCTCTCTCTCTTCTCTCTCTCTCTCTGTCTGTCTCTCTCTCTCTCTAAAAGGCAATAAAAACATATCCTTGAGTGAGGATTAAAAAAAAAGAGAATGGGGTGGAACAATACCTAGAAGAAAGTGAAAGACATTGAATTTAACTAGATGGTAAGCACCTTACAATAGGAATTATGTCTTACAATAATAGTAATAAAGTAATAGTTATTTATATGATATCTGCAATATATTACAGACTACACTAAGCATTTTATATACAATATTTCATTTACTTTCACAAAAATACAGTGATGTAGGTGTTATCTTAATTTAACAGATGAGAAAACTGAATATTTAATTTCACAGAACATCTCCATAAGACAAAACCTAATTTTTAAAAAAGGACAAAGATTTGAAGAGACACTTTACCAAAGAGGTATGGGTGGCAAATAATCACATACAAAGATGCTCAACATTATTAGTCATTAGTGAAATGCAAATATAAACCATAATGAGGTACCATTACACATCTATTAGAATGACTTAAATTAAAATGACTGATGATGCCCAGCGCCGATTCGAATGTGGATCATCTAAAAGTCTCATACATTTTCATGGGAAAATAAAATGCTACAATCTTTTTGAAAACACTTTGGCAGTTTCTTTTGAAGTTCAACATACACTTACCGTATGACCCAGAAATCTCACTCCTAGGTATTTAGCAAAAAAGAAATAAAGAAAAAGAAAAACAAAACATATGCCCATGTAATGGGCAAGACCTGTGTACAAATATTTGTAGTAGCATTGTCCATAATCACCAAAACTGAAAACAATTCATAAGCCCAGCAAGTGGTTAATGTGCAAACAAGTGGAATACTACTCAACAATGAAAACATATGAACTACTGAAACACAAAATAAGGATAAATGTGGAAGGTATTATGCTAAGTGAACAGGCAGACACAAAGGGCTATAATTTGCATAATTCCACTTATCTGGTATTTGGAAAAGGTAAAAATAGAGGGACAAAATTAGATTAGTGGTTGCCAGGAGCGAGGGGTCAGAAAAGGGTATTAACTACAAATAATCAAGAGTGAACTTGAGGAAGATGGAAATATCATATATGTTAATTATAGTGGTGATTATATGCCTCTAAATATTTGTCAAAACTCATCAAATTGTACTCTTAAAAGGGGTAAATTTTACTATATATAAATTAGATTTTATTAAATCTGACTTTAGGAAAACAGTTCCTGTGTGATAATGTTCTTAACCTTCTTATCTTAGTATTCTCAGCATCTTAGAATAGGGAGTGACACATAGTAGAAATTCAGTAAATTAATGTTGAGTTAATTAAGAAGGTGATGCCTTGACCATGACAATAATATATTTTGCCTACTTCCCAGTTTTTAGAACAGTCCAGCCATGATCGCTCACACCTGGCATCATTTCTGTAAGCTCACGCTTATGCAAGCGATATTTCTGTGAAGCCGACCCATGAGTAATTTCTGAGTAGGTATTAAAACACCCTCACGTCTACAACTCTAATATATTAATAAATGTGTTGTTTTTAATAAGACATCTAAATTTGCATGCACCATCCTACTTGTTATGTTCAGTACTCAATTTTTTAATGTTTCTTGGACACTAGCCAGTAAGCCTGAGTCCCTAGTTAGTTCATCTATTACTTTCTTGCCACAATAGATTTGGGACTCCGCCAAGAAATGGACTAATATTGCATACAAAAACTCTATAATGCATATTCTGATCTTTGGATATTTTCTTTCTGAGTGAGAGGGGGGAATACACAACACACATTCCCTCCCCCCCCCCCGCACCACACACACACACATTACACACATAAAAATACTATCTATACACACATTCTATTCAAGCTAGGTAAACATTTTTTATTGCTGTTATTAATATCAAATGCCTTCCAAAATCCAAGTATTTGTCTGTCCATTTACATGATCCTCTCACCCTAAGGATTGGAAGGGAACAATGAGTTGTAAAATCTGATAATGATCAAAGATGATGCCTCTGTGTGAATAAAAAAAGTGAAGATTGCAGGAATCCTCATTTCCACAGGAAAAGCACATTTTATGCATTTGATTTGCACATTCTCAGTGTCTTAATTTCAGTGATTTCAAAATGAAATGATCTTGAAGAAGGGAAAGGTTCTGTGTTGGAGAGGGGGCATGCTTACTACCCCACCTTCATTTCCCTTAAAACATAAGCACAGAACTAATGAACGCTGTTAAAGATACTTGTAGAAATGATTCTGATTTGTATCTGATGACTATCTAACCTATTATTGCACTTCATGGGCAGAGATTAATGGGAAATTCTTAAAGAATAAAGACTCTTAACAAGCCTTAGAAATATGTGTGGTCCCAGACTGCACCACGTGACCTCAGTAAGCCAAACCCTGGCTGTTAATAACCTTGACTAATGAACCAAGGCTACAGTCCATGCTCGCAAGTGTCAAGAAATAAGTAACCAGAGAGGTGACCTTTTAACATCCTTCTAAATGTAATTTTTAACAGAACAGTGTCAATAAGTTCAAAATACCATATGCTTTTGATCTGATATGGAAGTAAGATGCATCAATATCAGACAGCAAAAAGGAAGGGGGAAAGAAAGCTAGATAAAGAGGATAAAAAAGGATCTAAAAGAATAATCTACAACTATGACACTAAATACCTTCCCATTCCTTCACATAGGTAAGAATATAAAAAATCTTGGTTCACTATTTTAACATTATCATCACCATGGGAAAATAATACTAATAAGAGTTGCAGATTATTATTATTAATCCACTTAATAACTGTTATCTTTGCCTAAATTTGAGATATATTGTATAACCTAGAAACTGTCCCTTTCTCCTTTCCAGCTCCTAAATTTTCCATTACTAAATATAATTTTAGAATATACACTCTGGCCCTGGCTGGGTAGCTCAGTTGGTTAGAGTGTTGACCAATATGCCAAGGTTGAATCCCTGCTCAGGGCACATACAAGGCATAAATAAGTGGAAAAAACAAATTGATTTCTCTCTCCCTCTCCCTTCCTTTCGCTCTATAAGAATTTCTTTAAAATAAATTTAATAGATTATAGACTCTGGTATCCAATAGACCTGGGGTCAATTTCCAGCTTTGGCACTAACTGTATGACTAAGTATATTACCTAACTTCTATAGAATCAGTCTTTTCATTTATAAAATGGGGCCATTACGAGGATCTTCAATGGATCAGTATAAAAATTAAATGGAAAAATGTGTATCAACCTTTTGACACAATGCCTGGTAATTCAGAAGAGTTTTAAACTGTTAGCTATTATTATAGTGACTGCTACTATTAGCATTGTGAATATGACTACTTGAATTCCTTATATCATTTTAATGTCTATTGTTTTCACCTTTCCCATTAGAGGGCCAACTACTTGCATGTAGTCCACACCCTCTTTGTAGTCTTCACAGTGCCCAGCACAGTGCCTCTTACTGAGTGGCTGAGAATGTGAAAAAATGAATGAGCATGGCAACCTCCCATGTTTTGACACTGGTGATTACGTTTCTTCACAATATCAAACATTTACCTAATAGAGTGAAAGACATACAAAAAGACAAAAAAAAAAGTCAAGATATGTACTATTGGAGAGATGGCTTTTATTTTCATGTTATCTCTTTAAGGATTATGCCATCATTTAGGCATATCCAAGTTTCAGCAAACTTGTGTTTAGGCTGATAAACATAATAAACATATGTTGAAGGTGTCTGTCTAGATAAATGTGAAGAAAGCCAAAGAAAGGTCATTCCTTTAGTTATGGCAAAATTCTGCCTTTCCAAGTGGCTAGTCCCACTTTGGGGAGTATTTTGGAATCCACAGTCTTCCTACAAAGTTCATCCTACAAACAATTCATGACCCTTTTCTCTTTCAACTCCATTTGGATCAGCAAAAATGTTTTTAATATATTTTTTATTGATTTCAGAGAAGAAGGGAGAGGGAGAGATAGAAACATCAATGATGAGAGAGAATCATCAATCAGCTGCCTCCTGCATGCCCCTCACCCCCTCCTTGGGGATCGAGCCCACAACCTGGGCATATGCCCTGACCTGGAATCAAACCATGATTTCCTGGTTTATAGGTCAGTGCTCAATCACTGAGTCATGCTGGCCAGGCTAGATCAGCAAATATTCATGGATATCCTCCAGTGGAACAGTTCCTGAGCTAGATCCTCACTCTCCAGGGGCTTACAGCTTACAATGGAGGGCATTTAATAGAGCAAACACTAAGATAGAACAACTAATTCTTCTTGGAGGAGAAAAAGTAGTGAACAGTGCTTTAAAAGTTTAGAATTGGAGCTGAGTCTGAAGCACGAGTGACCCTACAGTGTAGTAATGAAGAGCAAGGGCACTGGAGCCACGCTGCATCCTGGCTGTGCCACTGGCTATCCACGTGTCCCGGCAAGTCACTTTACTTCTCCGTGCCTTGGTTTCCTCACCCATATAATGGGGATTACAGTACAACTTTCTTTATGGTAAGTTTGGCAAATGCTTATGTGGGAAGCATTATAGAAATGTGTAACAGATAAACAATCAGGCCATCCCTTCCGATACAATCCTTCAGTCAAGCCATACAGCAATCTCCAACCTCAAAAAGTGTGTAGTCTCTTGAGGTGGGGGCATGAGAGGTGGGAGGGCAGGTGACAGCAAACACAACGATTCTGCCTCTACTTTGGAAGTCCTGGAGTTGAAGGGACCACTCCTGATTCTGGATTTTTCCTCAGGCAAATCCTTCACCAAACTCCCCTGCCTCCAGAGCTCCCCAACATCAAGGCTAGATAACCTTTCTCTCCAAGAGGAGTTAAAAAGGTCTTCTCATTCGGAATATTTAAAACAAGGCATGATTGTTGGGAGATGAGGGAAAGGAAGGACAAAACATTTGGAAAAGGAGAGAAACAAAACATTTTCCAGAGCTTCCCGAGAAGTGAGAGGAAGGAATTCTCTGAGCTGGAAAGTGGCATAGCTAAGACTTGAATCCAGGTTTTTCTGACTACAGAGGTACCCAGTGTCTTTAAAACTGATCAATCAAATGAAATGACTGTCAGACCAGTGGTTGAGTATTTCATTTATTTGCTGATTACCTGAATAAACTGTGAATAGCTTTGAAAACCAAACCTATCAAAGCCGCCTGGTTGTTTAGCCTAGACGCCATCTATATGTAGAGTGTATGCACTACAATACAGGAATCCTATGGGCCAAGTTTCTTTTACATATTCCTCTCTGCCCAAGGTCTAGTGTAGTTCACTTCAGCTCAAAGAGCCATTTAGCCCCCGCCCTGGGGATATAAAATTGACTAAGAAATATTCCCTGCCCTCAAGTTGTTTTTAGTTCATCAATGGAAACAAACATATGCATAGGTAGAGTACCTGGCATTGGAAATGATCCATAAGTGGTGCATGAATAACAAATAACTGAAATAAATGAATAAGTGGACAAAGCAGTTGGATGACTGGATTTTTTTTTTTATTATTATTATCAGTAGTAGTTGATTCTCACTGTGTTGTCACCCTTGAGGCTTGGGTAATTGTCTCATTTCTGCAACAAGCAATTTCCCCCTCGATTTGCCTCTATTCCTGCAAAAAATTAGCTCACTGAAAGAAAACACTTTCCTGCTCAAGAGCACAATGCTTGGTTGTCTCACTGACATCTCTGCCACATGTACCCAAACACATGGGTGGCAGCAGAAACAGCTACGCCAGGTATTGTCACTTGGTTGTTATTCCAAAGGCATCATAGAGCTGTTGACCCTTGCTGTTAATGCTTCCAGGGGGGAAAATACACAAGGCACTTGAAAAACTACCTATGTGGTGATCTAATTGTGAGCTAGATAACGAAAATACCAGTAGAGAGATAAAAATATTTATGATTTCTATTTGAATTTGAGTTCATATTTGAAAATGTACAAATATGAACCGTGGAAAATAAAGGATTTCACCATTGCTACCTATTAGCTACATGCTCATAAGATTAAGCATGCTCCAGTCAAGATATTTTATATTCTCTCTCCCCTTGTTATATTATGTTTGATTATATTTCCATCTGAATGAGGTAGTGGAAGTAGGAAGCAGGGGAAAGAGTACACTTACATACATAGTCAGAGGTGGTTTCTTTATTAACTGACTTTATTACAGAAGCATTTACTAAGTGCCCACCCCAGAGAAGGCAATGAAACAGCAACTAAAAATGCTAGTCTCACATTCCCAACTGCCTACTGCACATCTTCTAGACACTCTTAACTGGTCCCAATCTCAGTTATGTAGCATTTCTAATGCTTTTAGTCCTAAACTCAGTTTATCTTACCAGCATTTTCCATGTCACTCATTTTTTTAAAATGCGTATAATTACTGTTGATACCTTCTCTGTTATCCGATATATCAAGAACATAAGCTTTTACATTTTTTCAAAATTTCATCCTGCCTACTTTACTCTCATACCTAGAGAGGCAGTGTGGCACTGAGATTAAAAGGTTATAGTCTGGATATGAAAGTGGACTCAAAGTATGGCTGGCCCTGCCCCTCAATAGCGGTGTAACCAGAAAACTACTTAACCTCAGTAGGCTTATGCCCCATCTATAGAATGGGTAACAATGGTATCTACTCATAGATATAGATGCCATATTAATTTATGAGGACTAATATATAGACTTGGGCAAAAGTAGGGTTACAGTCTTTCATATGGAAAATAAAACAATCATTAATAAATAATAATACAGAATAAACTGTTTCATGTACTCACAACTGTAAACCTACTTCTGCCCCATCCTGTGTATATCTGTTATTAGATATACAGAAATATGTATCTTTAAATATAATTATACTAGAGGCCAGGTGCATGAAATTCGTGCCTGGGTGGGGTCCCTAGGCCTGGCTGGCCATCAGGACCAATCAGGTTCCCTGCCTCCCTGCCTCCCCCGCTCCTCCTTCCCTCGCCCCCTGCATCCACCCCGCCACCCACCCCCAGTTCCCTGACCCAGCCCAGGGCCCGGCCCCAATCTGGTGATCAGGACCTGCCAGCCAAGGGGAGGGGCCAACCGCCACCAAGGTGGGCAGGCCGTGGGCTGATTGGGGCCTGCCGGCAGCGGGGAGAGACAGGAAAAGGGACCTGGGAGGTTGGTCACCGGCCCCAAGGAAGGAACCAGCCCTTGGCCCCCTGGGAAAGGGGCCACATCCATTGTCACTCACCTCCCATTCCCTGTCCCAGCCCAGGGGCCCAGCCGGGGGAAGGGACCAGGAGGTTGGCTGGCAGGCCCCATCGGCAATTGGGGCCTGTGGGCTGTGGGCAGCTCCTGTGTTGAGCATCTGCCCCCTGGTGGCCAGTGCGCATCATAGCTATCGGTTGTTCCAGTCATGTCAGTCGTTCCGTCGTAAAGGTCATTTAGGCTTTTATATGTATAGATTAAAATCTAACACTCTGAATGAGCAAATAGCCCCTGAATAGATAATTTGTTAACTTTAATAAGTTTATTGAGCTTTTCAAAAAAAATCTTCACCTGAGGATATTTTTTCCCATTGATTTCCAGAGAGTGTGGGAGGGAAGAAGGGTGGGAAGAGAGAGAGAAACATCGATGTGAGAGAGACACACAAATTGGTTGCCTCCTATACATGCCCAGACCAGGGCTGGGGAACTCACAACCAAGGTATGTGCCCTTGACCAGGAATCAAACCAGAGACCCTTCAATCCATGGGCCAATGCTCTAACCACTGAGCAAAACTAGCCAGGGCAGTTTATTGAGCATTTTAAAGACAGTTCCTTTTTTTTAATACTATGTGATGATAAATGATACATTGAGTGAGAATTAACAACTATCTTGTTTATACAATTTATTTAAAGGACTATTAAGCCCCAAGCTATGATTTTAAAAATAATCTAGGCTCAGTTTAGCATTCATTACACTGAATAACTCAGCCAATAGCAGTCCAGAAAAATAAATACTACTTCATCAACAAAACATGGGAATGCTAATTGACAGCTGGCAGAGTCCAATCAGATATCTCTGCAGACAACTGACTGGCTACTTTTGTAACATCTGTTTCATTTTGCTAATCTACCCTGATTTCTTCATTTGCTTTTCTAGAAAAGAGAACAGAAAAGGGATGGCATGTAAACCTGAAAAAAAAAGAAAGAAAGAAAAAGTCAAGTGTGTGTGTATATGTAGTCTTAGTTTGTAGGAAACAAAGGCTTCAGTTATTTTTACTATTTATTCCCAATTTGTTTAAGGGAGAAGTGTGATATTTAGTCAAGTGTTAGGGCTTGAACTACTATGTTCTGATGCTGGGTACTGAGGTCTTAATAAACACAACTATAGTGGAAAATAAAGGAATCAGAATAATTTGTGTGGAAAATTTTACTACAAAATCCAGGCTACATTATTTTGCATTTATGTAGGAAGATGATGTAGGAATTTAGTAATTTCACACACACACACACACACACACACACACACACACACACATATATATATATATATATATATATATATATATATATATATATATATAATTTTTCTCTTCCGTTTAATCTCTGATTAGTTCAGCTGATCACAAGTAATACTCACCTAGTGGAAAGCACAGGAGAGGAAAATGTTTTTTTAGATTTAGGATTTCCTGTGTATACCACTCCAATTTCTATAGTTAGTCAGTCTCCTCCACCCTACCCCACCTTTCTTCCCTCATCCCTGGACACAAAGAAAACGTAGCAAAGGAAGGGAGAGAGAACAGAAAAAAGAACTAGGGATAGAGATGGAAAGACCAGTCGTTTAATATGTTTGCCTACATGGCATTCTACCTTTGAACCTTCCAAATGCAACTTTATACATTGTCTTTTGACATTATGCAGTTTGGAATCCTGAAAGCTCTCAGTTTAGACAACTAAATTATTGCTTGTCAATTTATCTTGGGATGAAAGACAGGTGTTTTGTTTCACAGTAAAATTCCATTTAGAGCTTACATTGGCTCTAAACCCAATCCCAGCTTCTTGTGGGCTGGTATTGAAGTGCATCACGGTAGGAATTATCAGACGGGGCCCCAACAGTCAATCCACACAAGATCCTTCTCCTTGGTTCCTCCGGATGGGCACTCCTAAAGCCATTTAAAAGCAATTGAGATAAAGACTCCTTGGAGCTCCAAGGGTTAGAGCGCTTGCTGGTGTTCCAGCAAAGCTGAAAATCCTTATTAGTCTTCTTAGGAAGCAATGCAATGCTTTACTATTCTCTAGTAAATATTCATTAAGATTATGGTTTCATTTATTAAAAAGTTGATCTCGCCTTAAAAGGAAATTTTCCACAAGTACATATGCATTTGTTACTCTTATTTGAGGAGTTTAATGTAAAAGGCCCTACGGAATGGCTAAAATGTTCTCATTTGAGTTGAAAAATAAAACTTTTCTATGGGTTTCTTCATTTCTCTACCCTCCTCCACTCTGCTATAGTTTCCACCATTTCCAGCATCATTTATTACCGGGGTATAAAAGAACTCTCAACAAATCTAAGGAACTCAAACCATAGTTCTAAGAAGGTGTTACATTGTTTGCCTTCTATAGTGGAAAGTGAATAGTGGGGTCATTATCTAATGGGTGGGACTAGTGTATGCATAGATCTTACAATACTGTTCAGAATTCAACACACTTTTAAATTAATCAAATTTTTAGTTTACGATCTACCCCGACTCCACCATCATTTTAAAAATGAGGTAAAGTAACTTGTCCAGGATCACAGATCACAGTAGTTCATGGCAAAGCCAGGATTAGATCCAAGTATTCTGATTGAAAAACTAGTTCTCATTCACCTTGCAGTACTGAGTTGAATTTTTATGCAAAGATGCTTAGAACTCTTTTGGGGGGATAGAATTCCATGAGTCTTTTTTATGATCAAGTCTTGGATCCTTTGTAGGCATGTAAAGTTTCAGTTAAGGTTTAATTCAGAGAATATTATAATCACATATTTATCACAGTTGTTATATAGATTCAGTTTAGCTTTGATTGTAGTAGTCTTTTTACTTTTTTTCTGAAAATGTTTAGATTAGATTGAAGTCTCAGTGAAAAGGTTCTACATATATGAGCTTCAATAAATTAATACATTTCTTTCAAAGGATTTGTAAAACATCTTGAAGATAAAAGCACTATCTTATTTATTATCAATCTTTCAGTGCCTAGCATAATGCCTTGTCCTTAAAAGGTCCCTAATGGATATTTGTTGAATGTCTAATTTGATGATGTGTTTGATTCAGTTTCCTAATCCTGTATTATCTGTAATTCATCTGACTAGCTACAAACTATATTAATTATTCTGGGCTAAATTACCTATTAACCAAACAAACTGTTATTAGTTTGTTTGCTTTAATGTTCAGTTAGGAGTAAGGTAATCATATAGGGGCATGACCTGACCAAATCTCTTTTATTTGGCTATAGGATGCATAGTTGGCAGGGATATAATTAAGAATTGTTCAGTTTTCTTAAACTTTCAAAATTTTCTGTATTGAGATAGAGACAATGTCTGATTTTCAGGCTTTAAAATAAATTACCAAGTGTGTTTTTCATGTGTCAAATGGAAACACCAATACAAGATTATTGTGGAAAATCAAATGAGATTAGAGGTGGTTATAATAAAAATGTTAAAAGCAATCTGTAAATAGGACACTAGGAGTAATGATGATAACTATAACAGAAATAGTAACTTTGAAGTTTACTGTGTATTCTGGGTTTAAAATAAGGATCTTGGGTCAGTTGTTAACAAACAGAAAGAGTTCTTCAGGTTCTAGGGCCAATGACTCAAGACATAAAACATGCAGTAATTGACAACTGAGGGTATTCCTACTGGCCTTTTGCTCATACTCTGCCTATATAAAAAAAGAACTTCATTCAAATGCATGGCTGACAATGAAATGGAAGTTTCATCACATTGCCCTACTCGTGACCTCAAAGCTGACCTCCAGATCACCCCTGAGTCAAAATGCTAGAGGATTCACTGAATGCAGTTTTAAACTGGATTCAGCTGAGTTTTATGAAGAGAAAGCCAGAGTATTATATTTTCAGTGCTTGTTTTTTTAATTCTGTATTTGAGGGCTCCTGTGGCATGATTAGCTTTGAAGATTTCAGCAATTTATCAGTCATCTTTCATTTTCCAGGAACTTCCTAACTATTAGGAACAAGCTATCTACTTTTCATTTCATTGCAAAACAGTCCTATTGTTGAACCTATTCTGCAAGTGACCTATGAGCCAGTTGTAGAATTTATCTGGGTAGAAAGTAAGTGAAGAGTTTAGGACTAGAACCTAACTAGACAGTGTAGTGTGGATGAATTTTTAGCCTGACCTGTTTTTGTTTAGCCAAAGACAAATCAATTAACTGTTGATGGAATTAGTTGTTAGAAGAAACCAATCAGGTCTAAAAGTTGCATAGTACATGGTTAACCAAATCATTTGTTTTTGATGGCTTTTTAACCAAACTTGTTTTTTTTGGCATTTTTTAAAATTCAAAGGTTATAGAAAACACACAAAAGCAAAATTAAAATCAGTTAATTTATTAAGCAATTCAGCTAGAATTGTTCTTTGGTATATACATTAGTCAATGGTTTGCCTTTTTATCATGAACATGTTGTTCTCCACAGTTTTTTGAGGTCCCTGAAATCAACTCCACTAAATAGTATTCAAAAGATTGGATAAGGTTGACATACATTTGTATTACTACTTTTGTGTCTACAAATGCAGCTTAAATTTAAATTAATTTAAAATGTATGATTTCATTATGCATTTTCTAGTATGTGTACAACTGTTGTCATGCAAAATGGCCTGTGGCTTTTTGTAGCATTAAAGAAGTATTCTTCTTATTCAAAAAGACTGGAAACAATGGCTTAAATCAAGTGACAATTCTTTTTCAGCCTTTAGTCATTATGCCATAAAGTAATGCCGGACTTCCCTCCTCAGGAAACTGTCTCTGCCAAATAGTCAGTTTGGGGACTTTCTAAACGTAAAACTCATTATGTTCTCTTTGACCTATAGGCCTTGAGACACCTCTGAAGATATTAATTATCTTTAGGAACTGTAGAGATGTGTTAGGTATCCTGATCATGGTTTTATAGTCATGAGGCACTTAAGTTTGAATAGAATATTTCATCAACTTAATGAATGCTAAATTCACCAAAAAGTTGTTTTTATACCATAAAGATTAACCATTAAACTTGTATTCACCGGTTCCCATAAGATGAAGTTAAAATGCATTTGAACAACATTTAAGGTGCATCACAATTTGGTCTCAATCTACCAGCATCTTATACATTAGAGTAGGTACCCATAGACTTTTTCTGTAAAGGGCCAGACACTAGATATTCTAGGCTGTGTGAGCTATACAGTCTCTGCAGCTACCATTCAACTCTGCTGTGTAGTGAAAAGGGAACCCTAGGCAATATGAAAATGAATGGGTGCAGCTGTTCCAGTAAAACTATTCATGGAAACTGAAATTTGAAATTCATGTCTTTCACGTGTCATGAAATAGTAGTCATTTGATGTTTTTTAGCCAATTAAAAATTGTAAAAGCATTCTTAGCTGGTGGCCTATACAAAAATAGATAGTGATCTGGATTTGGCTGTAGGCTGAGTTTGCTTACCTTTTCACTTGAGCACTGGAGAAGCTCATATTTTTTCTGAACATGCCCTGAGTTCCTATGCATCCATACTCCTCCATGTATCGTTTCTATGCCCTACATCTTTCTATTTTTCCTTTGTTTAACCAAACATTGTTAAACAAAGCTGAGCTCAAGTAACACTATCTCTGAGAAGACATCTATGATTATAACTCACCCTTCCAAATTCTTATTCCACTGGATTCCAATAGTACATTTTACATTCCTGTTACAGGAACACTGCAGAAAAACACATACTTTAGAAGCATTTGCTAAATACTTCTTGAATGAATGAATGATAGAGACATAAATAAATGACTTGTACCAAAATTGTTTGCTGAGCTATTTCCACAGCCTGACTGTGAGCTCCACATGGCCACCTCGTCATATTCCTCTTTCGGTTCCCAAGGCCTGGAAAGTATTTGGCATGTAGTAATATTTTAGTATCTTTTTGTTGAATTAATGTTTTGAGGGTATATCTCAGAGACACACCTATGGAGAACAAATTTGTTTCTTTATGTACATTCTTACATTTGTGGATTGAAATAGTTCCATCTGATTCTCTACAAAATTGCCAAACCTAGATCCCCAAAGCTAAGTTGGAGTTACAAACATTGGCTTCCCCGTCACTCCTTGTAAACACATACTTGTTTATGTTTGGTTAATTAAAATGAGTCCCCCAGTTCCCCTTCCCTTCATGGGCATTACTTCCCATTAACTTCAGTGAAGCTTGCTTGGCTTCAATGAAAGTTTTTACCTGCATAGGGACAGTGAAGAATCAGGACAAAGATCTTCTAAGGCTGTCATTTGTCACCATGAACAAAAGAAAGAGAGATCTTTAGGCATGAGGCTCCGTAACATACTTCACATGCCTCTCTTAATTCTATCCTTGCTGACAACCCATGACTGCCACATAAAAGAAAGCATCAGAATTATAATTGAATGGTTCTGAAATAATCAGAGACAGAACCTCTGAAAAGGAGGTTCACAAACTTATTCATTGGTGTGGTTAGTGACTTGAGTAGCTACAAACGGCCAGAACACTGTTGACAGCATTTCTAGTGCATAGCATATATAGACACTCTGAGTCAGTGTTGACTAGGAAAGCATGGGAGCTTAGCTTTATTCCATCAGCACACAGTTCTTGACAACCCTCACTATTCAGATAAACAAAGTTAAAGAGGGAAAAAGGCACCTGAGCAACCACAGCAATATCATGATATCCATGCTCTAAAATGTTAGCATTTTATTCATAGTGTATTTATTTGATGCAGAATATAAGATATTAGGAGGGCTTGGAAAAATAGCGGTACCAATCTGGTGCAAAGCCCTACATTTTAAAAATTCTTTGGATATAAAACATTAAGTCAAGCTAGGCTTCTTGTTTTTATACTAAGTTACGTCTTATCATTAAGAACAGCATGGCATTCCTCAAAAAATGATTGATATAGAATCTTCACCTTAATTATACATGTAGCACTGTTTCTACTGTATTTTAATAGCTTCTTTTTATTGAGGTATAATTGACATATAACGTTACATTAGTTTCAGGTGTACATTATAATGATTTGATATTGTTAGGGATTGTAAAATGATCACCACAATAAGTACAGTTAACTTTGTAGGTCTAATTTTCTAGACTAGTCTATATAGAAGTAGTTGCCAATGTTTAAATGAGACAATATATGTAAAATTCCAAGCTCTAAGGTTTGACACTCAGTTCCTTCTTTACCCTATATCTTTGGAAATAAATAGAATTATTATCTGAATAACCAGGAGAAAATACACATCTAAGGATCACAGGGCAACCCACATCCACAAATACGGAGGTGAGAATACAAGGAAAACATTGGTATTTATTGTATTTCA
This sequence comes from Cnephaeus nilssonii, assembly GCF_951640355.1. Taxonomy (NCBI): domain Eukaryota; kingdom Metazoa; phylum Chordata; class Mammalia; order Chiroptera; family Vespertilionidae; genus Cnephaeus; species Cnephaeus nilssonii. Next base: position 33,495,708 of record NC_137086.1, on the reverse strand, counting down.
AGTCCTACACCTGGAGCTTTATATATATTACTAGAGGCCCAGTGCACAAATTCATGCACCAGTGGGGTCCCTCAGCCTGTGAAACCAGCTCTCCAACATCCCCCAAGGGGTCCCAAATTGCAAGAGGGTGTAGGCCAGGCTAAGGGACCTTACCAGTGTACAATACGGGCTGGGGAGGGACACAGGAGGTTGGCCAGCGGGGAGGGACCCTGTGAGGGCTCCAGGGCATGTCTGGCCCTTCTCGCTCAGTCCCTATCAGCCAGACTCCAGCAGCAAGCTAACCTACCATTTGGAGTGTCTGCCCCCAGGAGGTCAGTGCACGTCATAGCGAGTGGTTGAGCAGCCTTAGCATATCATTAGCATATTACACTTTGTTTTTTGTTTTTTTAAATATATTTTATTGGTTTTTTACAGAGAGGAAGGGAGAGAGATAGTCAGAAACATCGATGTGAGAGAAACATCGATCAGCTGCCTCCTGCACAGATGTGCCCGCAACCAAGGTACATGCCCTTGACTGGAATAGAACCTGGGACCTTTCAGTCCGCAGGCCGACGCTCTATCCACTGAGCCAAACTGGTTTCGGCAGCATATTACACTTTGATTGGTTGAATGGCCTACTGGTCAACCGGACACTTAGCATATTAGGCTTTTATTGTATAGGATATCATTTAAACGTCCTAATGGTCCAATAAAGATGTTGTTACTGCCTGCATCGATATTTGGAGTTCATAGCTAAATTTTTTACCTGTAAAAACTGTTCCCTAAACCTTCCTCTTCTTTTGCTTGTCCTGGTTAATTAGTTTCTCTCCATCTAAACAAAATATGTGTTCTTATCTGAAATTCCATCCTTAAAGTTACCCTTTTAGTTTAAGACCCTGACTCTGCAAAGTCTTTTATTAAAGTGCACATTACCTGGAACAGATGAAACACAAAGACATTACATTGCACTAAAACTTTAACAGAAATCAAGTAGTCAGATTAAAACACTGTTGCCTTGGGGAGAAAAAAAAAAAAGATAAATGAGACTCTGAGAGAAAAAGAGTAAGATCTTAGATGGAAAAGCCAGGGACGACCCAGGTCCTTGGGGTCCTAGCCTTCATGGGGTAATGTGTGTATGCTGTGGTTCAGAGCCATGGGGGACTGCATACATAACACAAGCAACCTGGTTAGGGAGTGCACCCACATCTGCTTCCACCTGCTTCACAGTTCCGTTGTGATGGACACATAACACCATCTTCTAACTCTCTCCCACCCTCCAAACAGAAAGTCATTTGCCTTCGTTAGTATTGGCTTTCCAGTGGAGCAGCAATAAGCATTGTGTGGGCTTCAAGGCAGGCAGGCACTCCACTGCAAAATGGAGAATTACAATATCAATTACCATAATCAATGCTAAAGCCTGAAGCTGGATTTGGATGGGAGGCTGAGCCAATCTTTTAATCAAAGAATGAGACATTCCTATTGGCAGAGGTTTCCAGCTCCATTTCTCAGACCCAGAGGGAGGTACTCTCTGGAGAGTTTATGTCTTATGCTTTAGCCTCTGCTTGTTTGTTTTTCCCCATAGAGTAGCTTAGCAAACCTCCTTTTACTATCTTCTGCCTCCGATGCCCATGTAAATGTAGTAGTAGCCCCTACCTAGGTGTTCTTATATAAGTTCTCACTCTATAAAACTGCAAAAGCAAGAGGTATACACTGCTTCCATATACACAGTTTTCAAAGAGTCATGGCATTGTAAGTAATGGCAGCATTGCTAACTTTTTTCCTGGTAGAAGTTAATTTTAGTCAGAAATAGTAAATCTTAGAATCCTATCTAATAAAAGGGTAATATGCAAATTAACCATCACTCTGTCACAAAGATGGTGGCACCCATAGCCACAAGATGGCAGCGCCCAGTCCTCTCAGCCCCGCCGGAGTCCCCCAGGCCCAGGGAGGGCAGCTGCTGAGAGTGGGCAGCGTGAGCGGCCTGCCAGAATGCTTGCTTTGTCGCTGCGGTGACGAGGTAAGCGTTCCACCCTGGCCACGGATGGGCCTCTGGGCCGTGGAGAGCCTCTGGGCAGCGGCCGAGCCAGGCCTTGCAGAGAGTTACTGGTGCACGGATTTGTGCACAGGGCTACTAGTTAAAAAATAAAAGAAAAAAAAACATGAAGAGAAGTTTCTTGTACCTGAACAGGAAGAAATGGTGCCTGGACACTGAAACACTTTACATTGATTGTACACACACACAAATATGCCTACGTCCTCCTTCTCTACTCATTTTTCTAAAATTTCAATGCTTGGCCTTTGAATTTTGTAATACTATTTAAATGGTTACAAAGGAGGAGATTATTTTTGGAGGGGGCTTGGGATCCTGAATACTTTGGGGACAGCCCTGTTGGTCATGTATTATGCTAAGCAACTTATATGAAATATCTATTTTCATGTTCAGAACAACTCTATGTGAGAATTATTACCGTATTACATAGAGAATACAACCTAGAGAAGTTAAGTGATTTTCCCAGGCACATAGTTTTAATAGCTGAACCTAATTCAGGACAACCTGATTGTGATGTATGCATTTACTTTAGAAAATTAGGACAGATCTGCCCAAACCAATTTGTATTCCTTGGCTTTAGGATGGCCTTTATACTTGTGGGGATTATTATAATCACATAATTAATAAAATATTTGTTGAATATTAGCTATGTGCTAGACACCATTCTAAGCATTTAATATACATTATTCATTAAATAATTTTAACAACCAAGTGAGGTACATATCGATAACATTCCCATTGTACAAATGAAGAAATTAAGACCCCGGAATGGTTATGCAACTTGTTCAAGGTTAAGGCTCCCTGACTCTGGACCCCAAGCAACTCATAATCAAAATTCTGGCTTGGTTCCTTCAACCTATATTTCTGAACTAAATTGGTACTTACTAGACACAAAAGATTACAAACCATCATATAAGACTGGAAATAATGTATGACTTTCCTTTCTGGTCTGGTGATTCTTTCCATTTATTTTCACAGGCTGTGGCATAATCTAAGGGCTTGGCATTGCCCGTGCAATGGAAACTCTAGTTCTTATAGATGCAGCCTCACTGGGAAGATTCCTGGGGTCCAAAGGATGAGCTTTGCAATGGTTGTGGTGGGGTCACAGGAACAGAGCCACAGCTCCATTCACCACTGAGTGAGAACACCCCAAAAGGCAATGCATTTAAATTCAAGAATCTGAAATCACTCATTTATGAGGAAGTCATGCATGTTTCCATATGTATGTGTGTGCAAATACATGTGTCCATCCAATTTCTTTCATAGCAATTTTTTTTGCATATTACAGTACTTCTATTTCTGTGTATGAATAGAGTTTTTTATAATTGAAGATATATATATTTAGCCATAACACAGAGATAAGGAATATATAAAATATCACATTCACTATAGATACCTTGACTTTAATACAAATGCAACACAATGCCAAATATCTGGCCAAAGCAATCGATAACAGCAGTCAATTAGCCAAGCATGTGGAACTAGTTGTAAAAATTCAGATAACTGACTAAAAATTCCAATTTTCATTCAGATGCCTACCACCATGCTCTTTATCATCTGATGTTTTTCTCTCACTACTTAGAGTGACAAATATTTCATTCCTCAAGCACTCCTAGCAATAACATAGCTACAAAAAAAAAGAAAGCTGAAATAAAAATGTAATGGCTTAGAGATGTACAAATGATAATTTTCACCTTAAAAAAAAAATAACTCATTCAGAGCAAAAATCCTGATTTGTTTACCCCATCAACTCCTGGTTTTGTTTCAAGATTCCACTGATCATTTACAAATGGTGAAAAGCCTCTTTAGCCCATTCTATATTTCATCCCAGGTGATTGAACTCTGCATTCTGATTTCTAAATGGGCAGAGAGATGTACTGTAATGAGAACACAAAGAAACAGGTTTATAACTTGGTACATTATGGCAGCGGGTTCAAAGCTGTGCCGCCAGCCTTTGTTTCTGACTCATGCAGCTAAACTCCAGCATTTTCCAAGACTGTCACAAGGCAGACTCTGAAGGAGGGGAAAAAAAAAAAAGAAAGAAAGAAAGATGCAAGGAAGAGAAAGAAAGAAAATGCATGAAAACAAAGCAAAACTCTCGGGATGGTTTGGGCTGCAGGGTATTTTCCCAGAGTTCTGTCCAAGAATAATCTAGTGAAAATGTGGACAGAGAACCACCGACCCCTGCTTTCCCCTGAACATATGCAGCTCTGATCAGTCTGGTATTTCAAGAAAAACAAGGTCCTGAACCCGAGTCCTCAGACACATAACAAAGCGCACTTCACAGCTGTGATGCACAGCGACCATCGGCTCCTAGGCCTGAGTGGGTCCCAAGACAATGGCTCCTTTATCACCCAGAGGACAAATATCTAGACAGCAATATTTTCTGCTTGAATGCTTCGAGCAGCTCGCGCAACTCCTGACTGAAAGGGAAAACTGAGCTCAGAGTGTTTGCTGAGTGATTATTTTAATTTACTACTTGATGTAAATCTAAATGAACTGACACCCAGCTCAAGATGGACAGAAAGCAATCATCGCGGAGGCTTGGGGGGCTGCGGGAAGAAAGGGGGGGCCCAGAAAAGGGGCTGGTGTGGCACTAGCCTCTGCGGTTTCGCCAACTTTTGTAAGGACAGTGTAATAGATAGGGGGGCAGGCTCCGCATTCCACTTCCCTCTCTCAATTACCATAATAAGTTGGGTAATTTTGTGCTGTTTATTTATCAGGCGAGGATGACAAAGGAAGCCCAGGAAGTCTGCGCTGGAGGCACCCTGACAAAGCACCAGACAGAAAGCAGTCACGTGTGGGGAGAGGAACAGAGACACCACTACTCAAGCACCTGATTATTCCTTCTCAGTCTTTAGAAGCAAACATTATCCTTAAGAAAAACAGCCACCAGCACAACAGCAGCAGGCGTGCAGATGAGAAAATGGGGTAAGACGGGGACTGAGGAAAATTTTGGAGGGCAACTTGAAGACTTAAGTTTTAATTCCTTATGAAAAGCTATCTTTCCTTCTTGGCAATTACTTGTCCAAACTTAGTGGTAGAGGTCATTTTTTTTATTTTTTTTTTTAAAAAGAACTGTTTTCCTAGGTTCCCTCCTTTCCTATTACATGTGGCCCCAGTTAGTGAGGGAAGTTCTTCAGATTGGACAGATATTTTTCAGAAACTAGATGGCAACAGCATAGCTGTGCCTGATTAAGGGGAACATCATATTTCTTTGTGGTGCTTGTAAGGTATTATACAAAGCATATCTCTCTCTCTCTCTCTCTCTCTCTCTCTCTCTCTCTCTCTCTCTCTCTCTCTCTCTCTCTCCTTAAAGATGTGAACACTGCACTAAACAGTCACAGGGCCAAGATACAGATTCCTATTTCAGGGCCAAGATATAGATTCCTATTTCCAGGTTTGTCTCTTCTGTCTAAAAAAGACTTTCATTTCAGCCATGCCTAGCATTCCCTTCAGAAAAGCCCTGTTTGCTAATGAGCATCATCCTTGTTATTGGTAGCACTGTTATATAAATGATGCAGGGTGTGCATGTACATCCCCATGCCTGATTCTGAAAACATGTCCAATAGAGGAAAAATGTATCACCCCTTGTTTCCCACAATCACAATAAGGAACCAAATTAGGGTTCCTATCTTTTTTACTTGCCCTTATCAACTGGTTTAAGAGTGGTCTATGTGTATAGACCTGGTCATGTGTATATTAATATTAAACATATATTATAAACGGCACATATAAATTTTATATCCTTATCTATTTAGTGAATGCAACGTTGACATATCAACATAGTCAGGTACATTGTCAGGTACCATTAAAAACCTTTCATTTTTAATGGGGCTTGAGTTGCTGTTTCTCTAACTAGGAGCCCTAGCGTTCTCTGTAATGACCTTGGGCACTACTATGGGGGCTACCATATGCGGTGAGAAAGGAGAAAACAGCAGAGTGGATCTTCTACCCATACTTTTATCCCTTCTGTATGTTGGGGTTGTTCAAACTTTGAGTAAGATTTTATTTCAGGGTAGTAATGGCAACCTTTGCTTATATTTTTTAAAAAATGGAAAAGAAGGTGTTTTGAAAACCATTTTCTTCCCTCTAGGTTGTCCTTAAAAGATTATCTGAAAAGTAATGGAAAAAACACAATCACCTGTCCAGATGCTGTCACTGTGGGATGTCTAATGCCCTGTGGATTAGACACATATCAGCATTGTTCATGTTATAAAGCTGAAGTATTTCTAACATTGCCCGTTCCTTCTTTGTCTGTGACCATCTCTATTTGTATATGTAGGAAAGTACACGTGGTGTGGTTTCTACAAAACAGTAGACATGTTTTGAGTCCTCCTCCATGTTTGTTTCCAGGCCTTTCTGGTGGTAGGTCACTTGCACATCATTTTGTATACAGCAGCTTAATTAGCAGCTGGTAGATGAAGGGTGCACTTAAGGATATAGAGATGATGAGGCTAGGATCTTAGAACCCACATCGTGGGGCTTGGTTTGTTTGATGTCTGTTTGTTTTAGTTGAAAAACATAGTAGGGTGGGTGAATTATGTCAAACAGATTGGGACTGGACATCTCAGCCCTCTCTTTGAACCAAAAATGTCATAAATGGATTTTTGTCTCATTTATTGGAGGAATCCCATTTTACAAATCAAAACTGAGGCACCCCATTGTCAGTAAGGTTAAAATACATTTCTCTGATTATAATACCACATCAAATGTGCCTTTGATATACACAACTTCAAAATGTTCTTAATACATTTCTTTTTAAAAAATACTAATTCATGCTTAGACCTTAGAGCTGTCTTTTATGGAAGGAATGTGTTTTTCTTCTGCTTTTCTAGTCCATGAAAAAGTTGACTCACAATCTAGTCTTTTTTTAATACCTCTGGCAGTGTCATGAAGAAGAAATGATTCTCTTGACTTACAGTTTTATCTGACTGTGACTTATAGACAAGTAGTAACTGAAAGAGAAAAGAGCTGATCTGATTGAAAAATACAGGAGAATATATTTGATTGAATAATCAGAATAGGAATTTTCTTCTAGGTTATCATTCCTCACTCACATGAAGTTTGACAAGCCCAAGCAGGGACTTTTAATAGGCTTTTAAAATAACTCTTTCATAATACAGTAGGCCATACAATACTGCTTAGATTATTTTTATTTCCATAATAAACCCTCATTAAGTATATTTATCTAATGATATTACAGAACTGAAAGGAAAGGAAATATAAAAAAATATGTGCATGTGTTAAACATTAGCCATTGCAGAAGATTTATAAATAAATTACAGATAATTTATAGAATCATGCCATATTTATAATTGCATGTTTAAAGCAATCTTCTTATGGTAATTGTATTGTATGGCCAACTCTAAGAAGGGGGAAATTATAAATTTATATTTCCAGAGTTGACTGAGATGTGCTGTCTTGTATAGGGAAAATTGTATTGTGTAGAAGTCAGAGCGGGGAATGAAGCTTCTATGCGACTCATACCCCATTACTAAACATTCAGAAGGCTCCGCATAAAAAATTAAATGTTCACCATTTCTCAAAGAGGTCCTTGTTTAAATTCCAAATTAACTTTCAAACAAGGCTGCTATAAAAGAATCAATAAACTTTGTATGACAAAGCAAAACTCTGCTGGTAAATGACAAACAGTTCCTCCTTTGAGAAAAATGAAGGATTTCAACTTCCCATGCAGCCTCCAGTGCATGCTGGTTCTCATAGTTCCTTCTGAAGTCATTTCAACATGAAAACAAAGATTGAGGCTGTAAACTACCCAAGGAACCAAGAATGCAAACCCACTGGACCCAAATTCATCATTTATTGTTAGGATGTTTCCTCTTGACTCCTTAGACCCGTGGTTGGCAAACTGCGGCTTGTGAGCCACATGCGGCTCTTTGGCCCCTTGAGTGTGGCTCTTCCACAAAATACCACGGCCTGGGCAAGTCTATTTTGAAGAAGTGGTGTTAGAAGAAGTTTAAGTTTAAAAAATTTGGCTCTCAAAAGAAATTCCAATCGTTGTACTGTTGATATTTGGCTCTGTTGACTAATGAGTTTGCCGACCACTGCCTTAGACAGAAGCAATTAAGTGAACTAACCTGTCATTGTGGTGAGAAAATAAAACACATTATACTGTACTAGAGGCCCGTTGCACAACATTCGTGCACTGGGGGTGGAGGGGTGTCCCTCAGCCCAGCCTGTACCCTCTCGCAGTCTGGGACCTCTCTGGGGATGTCTGACTGTCCGAACCCAGCAGTAAGACATCCCCCGAGGGGTCCTTAGCACTGCCGTGGAGACAGGAGAGGCTCCCGCCACCGCTGCTGCGCTCGCCAGCCACGAGCCCGGCTTCTGGTTGAGCAGCGCTCCCCCTATGGGAGCGCACTGACCACCAGGGGTCAGTTCCTACATTGAACGTCTGCCCCCTGGTAGTCAGTACGCGTCATAGCGACCGGTCCTTCCGCCATTCGGTCGATTTGCATATTAGCCTTTTGTTATATAGGACTAGTAGCCCAGCACGTGATATTGCGCACAGTAGGCCGTCTGCTGCTTCCGCAAAGCTAGTGGGAGCCGCGCCACTTCAGCGGGAGGTGGGAGGGAGCCACTGGCGCACAAGGGAGCCTCGGTAGTTACTGTGACATCGTAACAGACAATTTGCGTATTACCTCTTTAAATATATAGATACTTCTAAAAGTAAAGCGTATCCTTATGGGGTAGGCTGAGGGTCCTATTAATGCATACTTTCAGATGAGAAAACTCATGAATTCATTCATTTAACGAATATGAATGTTTAGTAATCATCTACTCTACTCCAGGCACTGCTCAAGGTGCTGGGAAAATATCTGTGAACCAAATCTCAAGGAGATTACATTTTAGCTTTAGAGACAGAAAGTGAAACAATCAAGAGAAACTATCCAAGGTACAGACAAAAATAAAAAGGGTAAGATTAGAGAGAGGAATAAGGGGCACTATTTTAGACATATATTCAGAGACATCTGCCCTAAGAAGGAAATTTGAGCACAGATTTAGATGAGGGAGCATAGGAAGATGTAGCCATAAAGCATTTTATACAGAGCAAAGCCCCTGAGTTGGGAATAAAGCTGGTATGCTCTAGGACAGCAAGTATAGCAGAAGAGAGTAAGAAAGAGGAAAAGAGATGGGGGAAGAGGTCAGAGAGGCAGATGGAGGTTAGATCATAGAGAACCTTCTAGGTGACAGTCAGAGGAACAGTGAGAATATGCAAGATCGTGCTGTGAACAAACAACCTCGGAATCTCAGTGGCTGAAGACACCAAAGGTTTAGTGCTTGCTCCTACCGTGTCTGCCATATTAGGCTGGAGGCTCTGCGGCATGTCAGCCTCGTCCTGGGAACCAGGGGGACAGAGCAGCCTCTATCAGGAGCATTGCTGGTTATAGTAGCAGGTGAAAGAAATCTCTGAAGGGACCCCTCTCAGCAGTTAATTTCCCAGAGCAGAAATGACCTCTCGCTTCCACAAACAAGTCATGGACCAGATCTAGTCAAATAGCCACATCCAGAGATGGTGGAGGTAGGGCGCAGGGAAAGCTGTGGGCAAGAAGTACAATTCTAGCAGTAGATGCCATGGTTAGTTGATCTCTCTCTCCCTCTCTCTCCTTCTTTCCCTTCCTTCCTCTTACATTTTTTGAGTAATTCTATCATTCCAGGCACACTAATAGTTTCTAGAAATACAACATTGATCCCAAAGAACATATCCCTGACTTTGTGTAACATGTATTTTAGAGGAGGCTTTGTTTTAGTTCAGAGAAATGAAATTAGTCCTACTTCAGTGAATAAACAATATTCACTCACTACTCCTGCAAGAATATTTTGACTCTAGTCAAATGGTATTCACCACAAAAACGAGTGTCAGAAAATATAAATCATAAAGTTGACTCAATATTTGGTTGAATGTAGAAGAACTATTTTGTATGAGTCTGCTCTAGGGTACAGAAAGAACCAGATGGCTCACCACAGTCTTGTTATAACTACCTGTCCTCTTCCTCTTTTGAAGTTCAGTGCAAATAACATGCTGCTTGCTGGGGTCTTTACAAATACTCCAGGGCTTCGCACACATTTTTCTTAGGAAGGGTACTCTGTCTCCATACTTTGGGGTCCACTTAGGGGCTAAGCAAGTAACATAAGTGAATGACCTCCATCTGATAAAAATGCATATGCGTGGATGTCTGCCAGGTACTAAAGCAAACAGAAGAGGATTTAGTGCCATCTGATTGTTTCATGAAAGAATTTGGGCACAGTGTTTCTAAAACTAAGAGTTTTGGGTTTTTTTTACAGTTGAAAATCTGGAATATAAACATTTCCATTTAAACCATTAGTTCAACTATTTCACAATATTCTTGAGCCAAATAAAACATATTCACAAGCTATATTTTATCTGTGGTTTCCCAGTTTGTGGCCTCTGTTTATACATCATAAATATTGTCACTTGTCACTTAATGAATTGCTGTAGCATTCTTAATCCCAGTGAGGTAGTAAATTCCGTGAAGGCAGGGGCACTTACTCCCTTGCATCATCCAACCTAGTATTGATCACATGGTGGGTGATTAGAAGGTAGTGTACACTGAACAGGGACTCAGAACCAAATTGCTTGGGTTTGAATCCTTGCTACACCACTTGCAATTTGGGGCAATTTTCTTAGTTTGTGCTATACTTTCTTAACTGTTGAGTGGAGATGACGCTGTTCGTTATATCTATCCCATAGGGTTATTTTGGGGATTAAATGGGTTCATATTTGTAAGGCACTTACACTAATGCTTGAGGCATAGGAAGAATCACATAACTTTTTGTTTCAGTTAAATGAAAATAAATACATGAATATTATATGTATTATATAGAATTGAGTGGTCTACTTATAACCATTGAATGGTGGGAACTCATTTAGAAAATGAAGCAGCTTTACTTAGTTGTATAAAGAACCAAAGGTATAAATATCTGACCCAAATAATATCAAGAAATGTAAATCTAACGATAAACCTGTTCTGGTGTGTTCTTTTTAATTCTTGTTTTTTTTAAGGATTTTAAAATATATTTTTGAAAGAAAACTAACAAAGGTACACAAAGTATTTTTTGCTTTTTAATACCAAGCCACAGGTGTGTGTGTGCTTTTAAACAGATGATGAACATCTGGGCCACTCAGTGCACTGGTTTTTAAATTTTCCCATTATTTACTCATTCTGCGCTAACCCATTAAAACATTTAGTGATTCCTCATAAATTAAAACAAACTGATTAATTGCATCAAATGTTCTAATAGATGCATTTTTTAGTGCAAAGGAGTTCTATGCTGTTTTTCGCATGGAAGTCACACTGGTATACACGCAGGTTGCAAGCAGATTTTTCCTATTTAGAGAATTGTATACTGAGGCATAATTTAGGGTGCACTTCTTATTTTAAAGAATGCCTCTTATTAGTTTCTGTTACTGATAGAACATTTATTTTCACCATTTTTTATCTAAGAAAAAGGAGTATTTTTGCATTCAGGCACTGTGCTCAGAAGAATTGTAATAATAGTTATATTTAATCCCCACAATATTCCATTTCCCTCCATTTTACAACTGAGGGAACGAAGATTTAGAAATGTTATATAATGGAAAAGCTGACCAATTTCACAAAGCCACAAAGAGCCACAAATGAGATTTGAATCTTACCTAGGGTATGGCCAAAGGAGAAATGTTTTGGAACCTGTTCAAATTCGTAAATTGTGTGTTGTTGTTTTTACTGATGTAAGTAAATAGGGGGTGACATCAAGCCTCAACTCAATCAATCAAAAATATTCGTTGAGCAGCTAATACTTGCCAGACACTATTTCATTCTCAGACTTTTAGTATCTCTTTCTATACAGCTGAGGTTAAGAATTTTTTTAGTTAATAGGATATATGGAACATTGAATATAGAGAGCAGTGGTTCTCAAAGTGTGGTCCTCAGACCAGCAATACCTGTGGCAAGGCCTCACCCCAAAACTGTTGTATTGGAAACTCTTGGATGAGGCCCAGCAAACTTCACTTAAATGAACTTGTCTGCATAAATGCATAACCCATGGACACAGAGGATAGGGTGGTGAAGGCCTGGGGGGCGGGTAGAAGAGATCAATGGGGGGTGGGAAGGAGACATATGTAATACTTTTAACAGTAAAGATTAAAAACAATGGACTTTGAAGGTGATTCTGCTGTACCCTTAAGTTTGAGCAGCTCTGGTGGAGTAGCAGAGAGCCCTACTAAGAACTGCACAAGTTGGTAAAGGAAGAGAAGGGTTGCTCCACCAAAGGCCTTTCAAATTATAGGTGTGACCTCCTGCGGAGACCAGAGCATTAGCAAACAAATGGGAAACAGGAAAATGAGAGAACTGGGACAGGAGCTCGGATTCCCTGAGGGCACATGGTCTTCTTTGAAGGCACAGGGGTAAATGCAGAACTTAAAAATGTGGCAGTCCTACCAAGCGTACCGTTTGATTTTCTGTCAGAAAGCTTCTGGTATGGGCACGCCACCTGAGGTGTAATCCTGTTCTAATCTGAAAAAAACTTGCATCTCCATTCTCTTACCAACCCCTCCTCACAAAAACATTCATCTCAGAAAGCTGTCACCTGATCAACCAAGTGTAGCTGCTGCCATTTATTCTTTGCTTGGCTTTCTCCTTCCCCCCTTACCCGTCCTGACTCAAGGGGCTGGAATCACATTATCCAGAGGTAGACACTGCTAATCACTTGGAGTTACTCAAAGTACTCACCTATTCCCTGAGCCTCTGATGCCGCATCTGTGGAATGGACATATTTCCTTCCTGATCCTGTCCACCTCTAACTTCCTCTCATTCCAAGGGTGTGACACCCAAACGGTGGGTGAGCTTATGTGCATGAGGGACTATGGCTTATGTGATCAGTTTAGACGCTCTCTTGACTAATGGTAAAAGCCATAGGGCACGCAAGCACCCAATGAACCTGCTATGTCAGTGCCTAAGCCAGATCCATCTCATACATTTTCATGGTCCCTAAGCTTGAGACATCACTCCGAGGAAGGAAAAAAGAGAAGAGCAAGAGAACATGAACCTTTTTGATTTGTCCCGATTCCTACTTTGCTCTCCACTGGTTTTATTTCTATTCCAAACACAAAGAATGCCGTTTGTTTGTATGCTTGGAGCAGATGGCTGCTTTTAAAAAATGAATGGCCACTTTTCTAAAGTTAGGAGGATGGTCAGGAGGAACCAGAGTGGCGCCTTGCAGCCATACGAGGCCCGTTTTTTACAGCTGTCTTTGGAATGTGGCACATTATAATTGACAGACTTGACAAGCATTCTGGTTCCATGGGCTGCATGTCAGGATTCCTGCCCCGTATTTCCATATCACGGAGCACTTCCAGTATGTCCTTAAACTAATTTAAAATTTCCCTGGGTTTTAGGTTCCCATCGTCGTGGAAGGTCCCACATCATTTGCCCGGTGCTTGCAGGATGTGCCTAAGCAGGCAGTACGCTGCCCTCCTGCTGTGAGAGATGCCTTATCTCTTTATCCACAAGGTTGATATCTATTTCCTTATCATTTAAAGAGAGCAACTCCTATTGTATATTGCATCCCCCCCCCCCCCAAATAACATGTGAATTGCATCTATCTGTGGGGGGAAAAAAATGACAACCGGTGCTGGAGTGCTATAAACCCCTTTGACAAGATTATATTTTTGACTTTCAACTTTGTTTTTGACATCGTATAGGTAGGAAGACAGCTTACATATTGTCAAGGCTTTGAGGTTCTCTCTTTTCCACCAAATTTTATGAGTTTTAAGTGAGTTTTAATTAATTCCCTGGAGGGTAGGGGGTGTCAGAATATCTGATGGCATCAGACTCCAATACCTTCAACTAATTTGGGGCATAAAGAATACCTTTAATAATGCCTGGGATAGTTTAAAAACCTGAATTTCTTTTTCACGTGCCACAATAAGACAAAACAAAGGACCCATCTTGCTGCAGATGTAAAGAAGCAAACTTTTATTGATAGAGGTCATCAGATGGTGCCAGGTTGTTTTAAATAGCTTTTTAAAATAATGTCTGAATTCAAAAGAGGCTGGAGTCTTTTTTCAGCTGCAGCTTTGGGAAGGAAACACAGGCCTGTGTAATCTTGTCCACATTCATTTTTACCGTCGTGGTCAAAGAGCCCTACCAGACTGACACGTGTGAAGAATTCGCTTTCTTTATTTGGCTCGGTCAGAGAGGAATTAGCTCCCTCGGTGAACCAACATGAAAAGAAGGGAGTTTAGGGAAATAAGCAACGTTTCTAGGAAAGAGGAAGTTTGAGGCAAACATATGGTTGAAATGCTCTAGTCGATTTCAGATCAAGCTGAGAGAGTTGAGATCCGTTGGTTCAGGGATCCAGTTCACTGCACATTCCTACTGTGCCTGACTACTAATTGCATCCTATGTTTGTCAATCAAATATTTGCAATTAACAAAAATATTCCCTTAAGAGACATATAACAGAGCTGGCAAAGGAGCGGGTGCTTTGCTAAGGAGAGCTAGCTGCACACAGAAAACGTTTTTTAAAATGGTATGAAAAATATTCTGCTGCTGATGACACCGCTAGACACTCCCAGTCAAAACATTAACAAGCAGAATAGGTGGCATGGGGGCCTCACAAAAGGATTTTGTTCAAAGAACAGAAACTTTGTTCTCAGTGTCTCTGACCCCTCCTCCACCTCTGATTCTTCAATCTACAAATACATATAGTGGTTTAATTGAACTCTGTGCATAATTTGCCCAAGGATAAAAGTTGATCTAGATTTTTTTTTTAACTCCAATTTTACAAATGCTCTACTTTTTCACTCCCCCTCCTCCTTGCACACAGATTTCAAGAGGGAAGGCTGAAAAGAAAGGTGACTGGAATATTAAGAACTGTGACATATTCTGAGGAAACTCTAATGTGTAAATTGGTAGAAATGCCAGTAATTTGTTGGGAATTGAAGACCTTCTGTATTCAAGAGTGAAGCTTGGCAGCTGTGCATTGTTGTTTTATAAATCAATATTCCATCGGAAGGTGGTGTGTGAATGTTTGTGTCATTGGGGTTTGTCTCCAACATAGTGCTGTGATAAGAAATGTTCAAAGAAAACAAACACAATCCCTTTCCAGTCCTTTAGGATAAAGTCCAAACATAATTCCACAACAGGGATATAACATTCAAATCAACTACGGAACTTTTGTAGTGACATAAAACCCCTCGCCCACAGAAATGCTATTGAATTGGAGATGCTTTGCAGTATTCCCTAAGACAGGACTGTGGTGGCTGTCAGATTAACAAAAGTCAAGAGGAGGTGAGACAGTGCTCACCACTGCAAAAAGGGCTTCATGCATAATGAACAGGATATGCAGGCCTGTTTAGGAAATTAAGGTGAATCCAAGGTGACTTGGGGTCACATGAGGAGTTACAACGGTCACTAACTGGAAAAGTGAGCATTAAAAATTAGTCGTTGGGTTTAAATAAATTCATCTCAATCATTATTAGATACCATTCAGGCTTAATAAAAAATAATTGCTTGAATGAATTTTTCGGTGCTATCTGGTTATTATCTGGCCCTGAGCTTCTGGGATTCTGGTTGCTGTATGAGAAAGGAGAGTTGAAACCGAGCTGCCTTTTGACTGTTATCAATCCTCTACCATTTAGATATAGCTCACTAGCACAGTTACTACCAGAGGGAGCCACAAAGAATGGGGTGTTTAGTACAAATACATTGATTCATTTTCATGGGTAAAACCTGATACAAGGTCGGTAGGGGAAAAGGTAGTGTTATTGTCATTCTCATCTTACTTACCCAAAGAACTATTTCTCTCCTATAAATCATAAAGAAAACAAGCCATCCCAGGGGTTCAAAAAAATTCAGATTTAAGCCATCAATGGGGATAATTGCCAATATTGGTCTGCTTCAGTGGTTCCCAAACATTTATTATCATCTCCTCCGTCGGTAAAATACTTTTGAGCACATGCTTCCAATATATGTACAATCGCACTAATAAGTTAGATGCATTGTAAAGATTAGAAAATTTAAAAGCAGAGTATAAAGGTAATTAGAACTCAATGCTATCTTCTTGAACTCCGTCTTCCGTTTCCCCTCAGCTGAGCATGCTCTGTTCTCGACAGTGGAGAGGCAGTGAACTTGGCTGGGCCCCGTTTCTCCCGAGTGGCCTGGGTCTCGGCTGACCTGGAACAGAGGAGCAGAAGGAAAATCCTTATTTGCCCTCCATGAACACCACCCCTAAGCTGAGGATTGAATGGGGAAATGGTGGTACTTAGATTTGCAAAACTGCTTAGAGAACACTATTGTTGGTTTGAATTCTATCTTTACAGAAGCACAGAAACTCAGCCCACTAATAACCAGATGAAAACAAAAAAAGAATTTCTCAAAGAGTTCTTTTGTATTAAGCCCAAATGCCATCCAATGCTGGTCAAGATTGATTTTTTTTTTAAACCCAAATGACTACTCAACACACTTGGTGTGGGGAGAGAGGGAAGGTGATGCTGATGAGTGTGTGCATGAAAAATCCCAGGAGAATCTCAGTGGAGGGGGGAAAGGAAAACTAACTTGACTTTGGCAGATCATTCTGGCTGTGCCATTTGCATGTTGTGCGACTTGGAAGCTCAGGTTTGAGTTAACCAGGTAGAGCTCACTTAGCCCCTTTTCTCCTCAACTATTTCTCTAAAATAGGGATGATTAAGTCTATTTTGCAGAGTCATTTGAGCATTAGCAATAATTTTTATAAAGGACTCACACAGTGTTTTGTAGCAGCTGCTCAATAAATGGTGGTCACTCTTGCTATATAGCTGGAGAAAACAACAAATCTTAAGCTTTGCCAAGAATATCGATTCTGTTTTCAAGTAGATCAAATAATTTTGGCAATTATGAGAACATTTTTCTTTTAGAATTAAAAATCTTTTCACTTCCATTATCATTTTTAATCCTCAAAATACATTTGAAAGAGAGATAGGACAAGTGTAAGTATCCTATTTTAGACATATAGAAAGGTCAATAAATCATAGTCATACAAGGCTCCTGAATTCTGGACAAGAATTGGGAAGGTAGCAGACATATTTGGTACATATTACTTCCCTTTAAATAACTCAACCAGATAGATGTGTATGTATGTATGTACATATGCATATATATGTATACATATGGATTTAAAGTTTTCCATCTCTTAAGTTAACTCTGTTTAGCCCAATCTTTCCTCTATCTCTCTTCTTTTCATCAGCCTGCAAATTCTTTGATAATAAAATAAATATCACAACATAATAAATTGAAGATAAGAAAAAAAACATGTTACATGTGCTCTTCTCCATTAAAACTTTGCTTTGGTTGTTGTTTTGAGACATAATAAATAGCAAATGTATATATCATTTGCTAAATATATTTTTGTTTTTCTCCATCAACTTAAATGTTGAATGGTATCAATAGAGTTTGCAAAAAGAAAAGAAAAGGAAAGCAAATAACCAAATTTAAAAATGGACAAATACATGAACATACATTTTTCCAAAGAAGACATAAAAATGGCCAATCTATAATAATAAAAGGGTAATATGCTAATTAGACCTGACGTCTTTCTGGGCGTCATTCCGGATGTCCTTCCAGACAAAGCCAGGGTGGAGGGAAGTAGCCCAGGTCCCAGGTGCCTGCCGACGGCCAGAGGGAAGCCCGGGTTCCGGGTGCCAGAGGGAAGGAAGCAGGTGCTGGCAGCCCAGGGAAGGAAGGCCAACTCTTGCACGAATTTTCACGCATCGGGCCTCTGTAAGTATATAAAAGATGCTCAACATTACTAATCATCAGGGAAATGCAAACCAAAACCATGAGATACCACCTCACATGTGCCAGGATGGCTATTATAAAAAAGAAAAGATAACGAGTGTTAGTGAAGATATAGAGAAAAGGGAACCTTTACATACTGTTGATAGTAGTGTAGATTGTTATACCAATTATGGAAATTAGTATGGCAGTTCCTCAAAATTTTGAAAAGAGAATTATCATATGATCCAGCAATCCCATTGCTGGGTGTTTATTGAGAGGAAATAAAAACAGGATATCAAAGAAACTCCTACACTTCCATATATACTGTAGTGTTATTTACTGTAGCCAAGGTATGCATATGTAAAGATTATAAGAGAAAAAGCCATAAAAAAAAGAAAATCCTGCCATTTGTTACAACATGGATGAACCTGGAGTGCATTATGCTAAGTGAAATAAGCCGGACAAAAAATGGCAAATACTGTATGTTATAACTTATATGTGAAATCTCTTTTCAAAAGCCAATTTCATAGAAACTGAGAATAGAATGGTAGTTGTCATGACCTGGGGGGAGGCAGAAATGGGATGATTTAGGTCAAAGGGCATGAACATTCACTTATGAGAAAAATAGGTTCTAAGGATCTACTAGTAATGTACAGCATGTGACTATATTAATAATATGGCCTTATATACTTGAAAGTTGCTAAGAGTAGATCTTAAGCATTCTCACCACACACACACAGAAAGAGTTAAATATGCGAGTGATGGATGTGTTAATTATCTTAATAATGCCATAATGTCTGTGTGTGCGTATATATATATGGAGCACTTTAAGACACTCAGTCTTACTCATTTTATAATGTCCCTGTAATGCAGGCTCAACAAATGCTTTGCCCATGAATGAATGAATGAATGAATGAATGAACGACAGCCCTGCTCTGAAGCAGGCTGGGCCATCTTGCTAGTTTTCGGAAAGAGGAAAAAAAAGTCTGCTTACTTTAGCCTATAATCACAGGGAAGAATAACCATGTTCTATTACCAAACGTGTTTTTTTCCCTTCAGAAAAGTCCCTAGTCTTAATAAAACAACATGATTCCTAGGCACTATTTATGTTAGAGTGAGATGAAAACACCCCAACCAAAACAGTACAAGAATATTCAGGGGAAGATAACAGATCAAATTGTGCTGAATCCAGTTCCTCGCTCAGTCTGATGCTGCACTAGATTAGCTATGCCCCCGTCAAGCAATTATATGGGACTCGGAATACGTCCTCAGTTCTGTGCTCATTTTCATAATAAACATCTAGTTTCACTTTCTCTAGCACTGTTTTCTCTAAGATTTACCATTTGAGGGTAACAAACACTAAATAGAACAAGTATTTCTGCTGAGTTAAAGCTCAACCACTCAGCTCACATTTTCATGGTTCTATCAGGTTCTACACTCCTACAATCTATATTTCTTTCCAACAGTAGTTATAGCATCTGTCTGGCTCTTGCCTAATCCTATATTTTTTAGCTGCTCGGAAGGAAGGTGGAAGCAGAAGCAGTGCGTAAATTCAGCTGGAGATGCGTCTTTCAGTGTGGCGCCTTTGTAGAAAGGAAAAGAGGACATTGAGCCTGCTACAAACCACAGTTATGCTGGTTTGAAAAGAAGCCGCAGCTGTGTGTTCTACTAGAGACATATGCGACGGAGCTAATGGAAGAAGTATGAAGTTTTGACCTTTTAAAAAGGTATCATCATATTAGTGTCTTTCCAAGAATTAGGTGGCTTAGATCTCACTAATCTTAGAGTTTCAACACCAGGGGATAGAAGGAAACCCCTCTTTCCTGCCAACTTATGCTTCAAGTTTTGATCCTTGGGCGCCAGCAGTTGTGTGTGATAAATAGCAATGAGCTGCTTCACTCTGGGCATCGTAGCCTGCCCATGAGCTCTGATGCTACCCACTGAGCAACTTTGGAGACAAATGATGCACATTTAAATAGCATATTAATATTAAAAAGAGTTCAGTGGGCAAATCAAGGACAAAGCCATTCATTCCTTCCTAGAAATGTAAGCTTCATGTAAAACGCATATCATTACTTCATATGTGTCAGATGGTCTTGGCCTCTTAAAACACAAATTCAGCCCATATGCATGGCAATTAACATGTGTGGTCATGTTGAATGGTCAGGCATGGGTGACCAATGTAGGAAAGAATATCCACAGAAAGAAAATGCAGGGATGGGCAAAAGTAAGGTTGCAATTGTGATACAAATAAATAATATAATTATTAATAAATAATAATACAAAAATGAACTCTGTGTTTTGTAAACCTACTTTGCCAACCCCTGCATTTCCTTTGCTTAAATAAATGTTTTCAGTGGCTATTGTGTCACCATAAACAAGGCTCCTGTTGCTTGAATGTCACTGTTCCTTTTCTTCTGGGAAAGTGGAGAAAAAGATCTGTACATTTCCCTCTATCCCACTTCCATCTTTCCTTACAATTTTCTCAGTATTCTGTTTTCCTCGACCACGATTCAGAAACAGACTGGACTCTAGCTTAGATATTGCCCTTTGGCATGTTGGGTAAAAACCCTCAGAGTCTATAAAATGTCCCCAATGCCCTTGAGTCAGGCATTGGCCCATCACAAGAGTGTTGGCCTTCTGCCAGTGGGAAGTGTATTTCACCCCCCTGTGTTTGTTGATGAAATAAATATGTAAAAGAAAGTTACATATAAAAGTCTTATACATTTGAAGAATTCTCTGCAAATTAGATATTAATTTGTTGGCGATTACCGTCTCTCCACTGCTTCAGGGGAAGTGGAAAAGAAAGACAAGTAAGATGAAAGATGATTAGGTAGAAAGAGAAGCTGCCCTGGGTGAGGTTTCCAGAAGCAGATCCTGAATGGGAGTCTGGGTGTAAGGTGTTTATTAGGGATCAAGACCTGTGAAAAGAAGGGGGTAAAAGCAGGATTGGGCAGAGAAAGAAGTCTAAGGGCTGTGCATGCACAAAAATCTGTGCCCCCCCCTTCCCCGCCCCCAGGAGGGAGCTCTGGAGAGAAACTTGCCTGTCAGTGTCCACACTTTGAGCCAAAATTGCCAGATCTTGGTGCCTTTTCTTCACTCAGTCACTGATATGAGTTGCCATCAGAAAGGCGGGATCTCCAACAAGGTGATTTTGTCAGTGGAGGAGACCCTGAAGGAGCCCACAGCTGGAGACTGTCTGCTCACTACACTCCCTGAAAGTCCTTCCTTGAAGAGTCACCTGGGAAGCTCATTCCACATTGACCACAGCTCTCAGTGATTAAGCCTAAACACCCAAACCTTGTAGAGTGAGTGGCACAAAAATCAGAAGCTAAAGATGTCTGTGTCAGCAGACAAAAATGGTTTTTGTGCCTGGCTGGCATGGCTCAGTGGTTGAGTGTCAACCTATGAACCAAGAGGTCACAGTCTGAATCTGGTCAGGGCACATGCCCAGGTTGTGCGATCAATCCCTAATGGGGAGCGTGCAGGAGGCAGCCTCAGCCAATCAATGATTCTCACCTATCATGGAAGTTTCTGTCTCTTTTTCCCTCCCCTTTCCTCTCTGAAATTAATGATATTATGCATTCAGAGATCATAATAATATTAATATTATGCATTCAGAGATCATAATATTATTATGATCTCTGAATGCATAATAATTTGGCCACTCAGTGTATATCCTATATAATAAAAGGCTAATATGCAAATTGTCCCCTCGACCAGGAGTTCAACCAGCAGGCAGGCCGGCCAACCGCCCATGTCCCCTCCCCCTGGACAGGCTGGCCGGACCCCACCCATGCACGGATTCATGCACCGGGCCTCAAATATTGAGTGGCCAGATTATTATGCATTCAGAGATCATAATATTCTGGCCACTCAGTATATATATAAATATTTAAATATATATATATTTTAAAATGTTTTTTGTCACTTCCCCCAAAAAAGCAGCACCATCAACCATGAAACCTTCAAGAAAAAAAAAAAAATTGACTACTTTTCTTCTGCATCTCAAAAGTAGATAGCCATAAAGGCATAAAGGCTGGAGTTGAGATGAGAGGCCACACTCATATCCCAGCCCAAATCTAACTACAATTTCTATTGTCAAAAGTCAAAACAAAAGAATTTAAAGCATCTTAAATCTGGGATTAAATTTGTCTATCACTGAAAGTTGAAAGCCATGATCTATCTCTCAGCCATATAACGGTGGACATGAATGGTATTAGGTTTTACTATCTCACTCTCAGAGTTACTCATTGCTTATGTCCATGACATTTAATCTTCACGGAATTATCACATACAGAGTATATTTCAATATAACCAGGAAACTGGTCAGCATGTTCCTTTTGAGATCTCAAGAATTTAACATTCAAAAATCCCCTGGCTATTCCAAATGCAGGCCTCAGTATTTACTGCATCTATTGTTAAGCCAAATTTCCCCATCAGTTTCTGTAAGTTGGAATTCAGCTTTAGGGAGACCACAGGATGATCTGGTAAGCTCTGGGCATATAGAATGAGGGTTAAATAGCCTTTGTAGATAATATTGGCATCTATGGAGTATCAATCATGCATCAGCTGTGTGCTAGAGATGTTAATCATTACAGTAATTCCATAAAGTCAGTGTTTTGTAGTAAGAGTGTTCAGTGAGCACTGTCCCAGCTTAGGAGTCTGAAACAGAGTTAGGACTGTACCTGAACTCCCACACATATATTTCAAGGAAGGCTTCACGAATTTCTATCACTCATGGCATTTATAGGTATTCTGGAACATTTGCAGAATGCACATCCAGCATATCTGGAAATGATGGGGGGCAGTTTTGGTTAGTATCTGGGTTTGGCAACTTGGGTGCCTCAGTGGCTCTGACTGGAGGATCTACTCTCTCAGACCTCAGGTAAAGTGATGCTGGAACAGACGAAAGCACATTTGTTTACTTGCAATTATTGCAGTCTCCTAATACATACGCGGAGTCTCCGGCAGTTAAAGGAAATTGGAGTTTTAAGTGTCTGTTGTAGGATGAATTTTGTCCTCCTGCCCCCTCCATTTCTCAGGTTAAATCCCAACCCCAGTGCCTCAGAATGTGACTGTGTTTGGAGACAAGTTCTTTGAAGAGGTGACTAAATTAAAAGGAGGCCATTAGGCTAGAATCTTAGTCCAGTGTGACTGGTGTCCTTATAAGAAGAGGAAGACACGTGAGGGACATGAACACACAGAAGAAAAAGGACGTAGCAAGAAAGCACCACCTACACATCAAGGAGAGAGGCCTCAGAAGAAAGCAACCCTGGCCACGCCAGCATGACTTAGTGGTTGAGCATTGACTTATGAAGCAGGAGGTCATGGTTCAATTCCTGGTCAGGGCACATGCCCAGGTTGTGGGCTCGATCCCCAGTAGTGGGTGTGAAGGAGGCAGTCAATCAATGATTCTTTCTCATCATTGATGTTCCTATCTTTTTCACTTCCTCTCTGAAATCAATAAAAATATATATTTTTAAAAAAGAAGAAAGCAATCCTGCAGACACCTTAATCCTGGACTTCTAGCCTCTAGAACCACGAGAAAATAAATTTCTGCTGCTTAAGCCCCCCAGTCTGTGGTATTTGGTTATGGCAGTCCTAGAAAACTAATACAGGCTCTTTCCCTTATGACACAGATGGTGTGTTATGGTGAAAACTGATCTCAGATCAAACAAATATTTATTATCAAGCAGGCACAAGAACAGTCAGTGTGTGCTATCAACTCAAGGATTGTTGCTTTAAGTTGTTGCCTGAAAGGGTCACTAGATATAAATGAGACATTTATTAGTTGGCAAGATTCAACTCAATTTTTAGTAGGAGGTGGGCAGCAAAAAAATCCTCCAGTTAGAGACTGTGGTGTGTACTGATTTGGGATCCTGAGCTTCGGGCCGTAGATTCTTGTGATTTGTTCATGAAAGGTGAAAGTACTATAGAGGATCTCTAGCCAATCTGTATGTCTTGAACACTACTTATATAAATTATGATAAAAAGTTTTAACATCTATTATGCTAATTATCTGTACCTCTGGGTTGATCAAAGATAAGATTACTAATGTGTAGCCATTTCTATGAGTTTCTGATATGAATATTTCAAATGCTAACTCAGCATCTAATTTTTGATGTTCAGATATTAATAACAATCTTTAGGACATAGTGTAAAATTGACAAATTGATACATATCATATATATATTTAGTTTTATGATAAATTATTCTTTTTTATTTACTTAATGTTTCCAGTTTTTAAAAATTGACATCATTTCAGGCTTATAGAAAAGTTATAAGAATAATTCAAAAAAATTGTAGATACCCATACCCTTCAGCAAGACTCATTCTTCCCTCTCTGTCTCTCTGCTTCTCCACTTCTCTATCTTTCTTTCTCTCCCCACCCCCTGAAATACTTCATAGTGTATTTTATAGAAAAGACATTATCTGCATAACCACACTAAAATAATCAAAATCAGAAAATTAACACTAATAAATTTTGATTCCTAATTATATCATTTCTTATACTGTTGTCCTGCAAGAGAGAGCTTTTCTTTTCTTCCTATATATCTATATCATTGTGAACTAAGGAATTTTTACTTTAATAAGTTATACGCTCCTACTGTCCTTATTTATGTTGATGTACAAATTGTTCCAGATTTGCCCCTTCAAACTAGCTCCTGTGTTCATTCAATGTCTAAGTCACTCTTTCAGCACTTCCTTTCTTTCTCATATAAGATATGCCAGGTTCATCTTACACATACACACACATACACACACATGTGCATTTCTAAGTCTATATGTTGAGATATATTAAAGTAAATTGCAAACAATACAAGGGCCAGTTGCCTAAGGCAGGGTGCCTATCTGCTTCCTAAGCCCTGATAACTCTCAATCAGTGGTTGCCAGGGATTGAGGGGTAGAGGGGAGGGATGAATAGGTGGAGCACAAGAATCTCCTTATATATTTGTCCAAAGTCATAGGATGTACAAAACCCAGAGTGAACCCTGGTAAACTCTGAACTTTGTTGATTTTGATGTGTAATTATAAGTCTATTAATTATAACAAATGTACAACTCTGGTGGGGGATGTTTAGAATGGGGGAGTCTATTCTTGTGTCAGGTTGTGGATTTTATGGGAAATGGCTGTACCTTCCTCTTAATTCTGGGGTAAATCGAAAACTACTCTAAAAATAGTCTTTTAAAGAATATGCGTGTTCAGAGATTAACTCATTTTTTTCCTTATTACTTCTACTATCCTCTTACTAGCTAATCTTATTTACACTAGGTATAGCATTTGTGAATCTTGATAAAGGCCAATTTGTCATTAATTGGAAATTAATTTTTAAATTAATTTTCTTTGGAAATTTCCCTCTCTCTCTCTCCTTTAAGAGTGTAAAGGAGTCCTGAGACCAACTGTCTAACAACCACTGCTCTAGGCAATGTATTTTGAGGACACGAGCACCATGCTCATTTCCAACTTTATATTTTCTTCCCTTTACCTCTGCCAGAATCATAAAGCTACCTTTCATTGATAGTGTTCTGGAATGAATATTGCTCTGAATAAAAAATCAAGAGAAAATAAGGACAGTGTCTAAGAGTAACATCAACACAATAAAGGGGAGAACTAGTAAAAACTAGTAACTAGTCTACTAGTAATAGACCTTGTAGCTGTGTGCAGACTTCTTCTTGCTTCAAGCTGCTGATCCTTCCTTCTTTATCTTGAGGGCAGGGAAGCACCCTCACCAACGGGGTCCCCACACTAAGGGAAGGGGTAATCCGTCGTCCAATATGTCCTCACCTGTTTTGCCAAGAGGCAAATGAGCCTCCCTTGCTCCTGCTGTGCGATCAAATGGTGCATTTAAGCCAAGAAACTCTGCAGGTGTTTCAGCAAAGCAGTCCTGTTTATAAGATGGCACTGCAAGGTGTTAAGAGGCGGCTAAATGGCCAACTGCATGCAGTGTAACTGTTTGATAATGAGCAGAGGAGAATAGGTTTTGCCTTCAGCCAAACTTTGTGAATCTTAGCTTTGGGACCAATATCCTGAAGCATCATCCTGTCACAGCTGGCCTATTCCCTGGGAAAAGGAATGTCCATGGAAACTCACTAAATTTTTGACAGTAAATAGCCCAACACTAAGCCATGTTGATGAGTTAAGTATAACTGAAGCAGACAGATCAGATTAAGATCTCTTCCACCTTCCTCTGAATAAGGCCCCTGCCTCTCTCCACTCCTATTTTGTATTAAGGGAAAATGCACTTGGACAAAAACCATTTTCCCAAGTGCCAAACATTTGCCAATACTTTCAGATGCATGCCGAAGACAAAACACAGTGGGTCTAGCTCAGCTGGGTCTGCTAGCACCATATCTGTGAAACAAACACACCACCAGTGGCCTTCCAACTTTCCAAATGATAGGGTGATTTTGTGTGTTTTCTTCTTTTCTTCCCATTCCCACACATTCAATAAATAGAAGAGTTCTCTTTATTGCTTTTTTCTAGTATCCAGCCTTGGCTTCCAGAAATGCTAATGAGTTGGGGCACAAACAGCAGAGTGGCTGCAGAATTCCTGGGGAACTCTGGATTCAAAATGACCTGAGCTACCAGCTCGTGCCAGCATAGACATGAAGCCAAAGTAGATTTAGTTCCATCTCATCCCTCTCCCACCAAGCTTCAGACTTTCCCTTTATCCTGGACTGTCTTTCCTTCCCAAACAAACCATGTAACCGTCTTCCTGGAAATATGGGGAGGGCAAGAAGGGCTTGAGAGGGGAACAGCTGATGGATGGGACAAAAGTGATCTACATCCATCCTTTGAACAAATGCAATGTGTTTTACCCAACTTCATTTAAGTTGTTTGTATTTGTGAAACACGGCAAGATTTCAATTTATGTCCCTCCACAATAATTTAAGGGCCCTGACAGCAGGGTTGAAGCTGGAAAGATGTGTATACTTGGTGAGACTGAACCTACAGGCTTTGCTAACTTTCAAGAAAGTCACTGTGGAGTGAAAGATCTGGGACTGGCAATGCCCCAACTTGGTTCATATTAATTCCATCCTTCTCCGGCTCAGGCCAAACCAAGTCTTTTAGAAATCCTCATAAGCTTCATCTGAGCTTGGCACCTCAAAATGTGGGTACTTCCAACTATCATACAGCCAGTAGCTCATAAACATACAAGTAAAGACACGTGGGCTCCTGACTGAATACAAGCTGAGCTGTTGAGTTAAAGACTCCAGGAATTAGTGACCAATGTCTCTGTCAGAGGGCAGCAGTGGGATTGAGGATGCTTGCTTTTAGCTTCAAATACCAATGTACCCTTATTGATGCTAGGACAGTTTTGTCCTTTCTCATTTCTTGGTGAACTGGAGGGACAGCAAATGAGTATACTATATTGTTAGGAAGAACTCTTTAGGAGGAGCAGTAGAAATAGAAAGAGTAGGAGCAGAGTAATAGTATTCAACATGATTATTGGCAGATACGATTGAGAAACTACCAAAATCAATGACCCAACCCTTGTCCCTTGCTACTGCTCACTCTGTAGGTGACAGAGCCAAGCATTTTCCTTCTCCAGGCTTTCCTGCAATGAGGGGCTACCATATAACATACTTTGGACCCGTGGTTGGCAAACTGCGGCTTGCGAGCCACATGCGGCTCTTTGGCCACTTGAGTGTGGCTCTTCCACAAAATACCACAGCCTGGACGAGTCTATTTTGAAGAAGTGGCGTTAGAAGAAGTTTAAGTTTAAAACATTTGGCTCTCAAAAGAAATTTCAATCGTTGTCCTGTTGATATTTGGCTCTGTTGACTAATGAGTTTGCCTACCACTGCTTTGGACCATGGCATATGAGGAGATTTCAGGGAGTTAGAACGCTCCTAGAGAAGCTTTTCTTCTTTGGTATAGAAGGACAGAGAGTGATGAGGCCCATGTGAAACTTGTCCCTTCTCCCTGCCGTGAATGATAACTTCCTGGCTAGAAGTGAAGTGGCTATATCGTGACCATGAACAAAGAGTCAAGAAAATGACAGCAGAGTCAAACCTTACCTCGGCAAGCCTGAAACAATGCCAGTTACCACACATCCCTGCAGTCCTTGTCATGTGACAAAAGCAAACTTTGATTTGTTTATTGTATTGGCCCTACTGAGCTTAGCTTTCTAAGCTCAGTAGGGCCAGTATGGGGGAGAAAGGTATATAGTGTGGGGCAAAAGTAGATTCACAGTTGTGAGTACGTGAAACACATAGTTTATTCTTATTGTTTTTAATTATTGTGTTATTTTCCATATGAACAATTATAAACCTACTTTTGCTCCACCCTGTACTTTGCAGAGGTGACTGGAGATTTTTCTCTGAAATCTGTGAATTGCATCGTAAACTATAAAATCTACATGAATGTAAGAAAGGCATTAATTTGGGGCGGATAGAGATTGATCATTCACATTTTTCATCTCTATTCATAACTGTTAACTGTGCATCTAATAGTTACTGAGTAATCCTCTAGTGTGTCCTAAAAATGTTTACAGTATATTAAGTGACTTCTTTATGAGTCATCTAATTCCTGATATAACACCACAGAGAATAAAACAAAGAATTATTAAACTATTAATTGTCAAATTAGAAGATACTGAGTGCTAGTTCTACACAAATTTGAATAATAATCTTTAAGATACATTGTGTCTACTATGTTCCAAGCATTATTCTAACTCAGTGGTTCTCAACCTTTCTAATGCCGCGACCCTTTAATACAGTTCCTCAAGTTGTGGTGACCCCCAACCATAAAATTATTTTCATTGCTACTTCACAACTGTAATTTTGCTACTGTTATGAATCATAAATATCTGTGTTTTCTGATGGTTTTAGGCGACTCTGCTAGCAGTTCTCAACCTGTGGGTCATGACAGGTTGAGAACTGCTGCTGTAGAGCCTAAGACCATCGAAAACACAGATATTTACATTACGATTCATTAACAGTAGCAAAATTACAGTTATGAAGTAGCAATAAAAATAATTTTATGGTTGGGGGTCACCACAACATGAGGAACTGTATTAAAGGGTTGCGGCATTAGAAAGGTTGAGAACCGCTGTTCTAACTAGTTTACACGAACTACATAATTAAACCTTAGGATAACCTTGTTCCACATTTCACTCATGGGAAAATTGAGGTGCAGTGGGATTACATGTGTTGACCCAATTCGCAGATGGAAAGTGGCAGAGCCAGGAATGAATTCAGGCACCATGGCTTCGACCCACTGCTCTCCTGGAAAGAGAAAATATGTCAGATCATTTGAGTTTGTAACCCCTGTCTGTAGTTTACAAAGTTCAGTGACACTGGGTGCAGCATTTATTACCTGTTTACTGTTTCCTCACCTTTAAAATGAGGATGACAGTAACCTAAATTAGGTTGTTTTAAAGATTAAATCATAATGTATGTAAAGCACCTGGTGAAGTAACTGGCCCATGACAAAGCCTTGGATGTGGTTGCTATTGTTCAATGGGAGGACAGATTGGAAGCCTCAGCACACTTTCCATTGGGGGCCAGGAGGGGAGGCTGTTCCTCCCAAATAAGTTATAGGTCCTGAAATTTAAGTTTGGCTCCCAAAGAGTCAAATGTTTTCATAAAAAATATGTTTATGTTGCTGTTTCAAAATGGGCAAGATAAAAGCCCTGCTAACTTTCTTATGAGACAACATTTAAAAAATATATTTTTATTTATTTCAGAAAGGAAGGGAGAGATAGATACATCAATGATGAGAGATAATCATTGATCCACTGCCTCTTGCATGCCCCCTACTTGGGTTCGAGCCTGCAACTCAGGCATGTGCCCTGACTGGATTTGGACTGTGACCTCTTGGTTCATAGGTCAACGCTCAACCACTGAGCAACACCAGCCTGGCTGAGACAACATTTTTTTGGGGGGAAATAATACTTACCATGGAGTGACTGTAAGGGAAACTAGTGAGGAAATTAATCACAGCTCATATCAGTAGAGGAGACTAAACAGAAAGAGAGTCATAACTCATTTATTTGACAAAAGATTTACTGAGTAGACATCATGTGTCACATTTGTTCTAGATGCTACCCTCCCCTGACCCAACCCACCACATAGTTTATTAAGGTGCTAGTTTATCAAGAGGATGCCTTTATGATTATGTAGAGTCCTGACACACAGAGGCACATCACTGTTCTCCTAAAGCTGAGAATGCTGGATAGGTGTGTGTGTGTGTGTGTGTGTGTGTGTGTGTGTGTGTGTGTGTGTTGTGAGTTGTGTGTGTGTGTGTGTATAGGGGGGTGGAATCCATTAATTTACGTTATTGGATGAAAGAACTATTCAGCCCTAACTGGTTTGGCTCAGTGGATAGAGCATCGGCCTGCGGACTAAAGGGTCCCAGGTTCGATTCCGGTCAAGGGCACGTACCTTGGTTGCGGGCACATTCCAGTAGAGGTTGTGCAGGAGGCAGCTGATTGATGTTTCTCTCTCATCGGTGTTTCTAACTCTCTATCTCTCTCCCTTCCTCTCTGTAAAAAATCAATAAAATATATTTTTTTTAAAAAGAACTATTCATTCCCAAAAATGAGAGAGAGAAAAGATGAATAGACTGTATAAATGAATGAGTTTCTGAAGGAGCAGAGGCCTGAGATGTTTATCAAGGACAGGTAGAGATGGGTGATAATATTAGATGATTCAGAACATCTACAGGGGATCAGATGCAGAGTATATTTTAGGGGAAAGATCCCAAGAATGACAAGACAGCTACTATAGGGTTTTGAGAGCATTTGAATAAATGCCCTACCTCATAATATAACTATGGTCTATCAATCAGGTAAGTGAGGTCTGAGGATGACCCAGTGCTATCCCATGAGGAAAAGACTAAGTTCCTTGGTCAACCTTGTCAAGACATTCCCCTGCTGAAAGTAGCCCAGAACCAACCCTTGTCCGCAGAGGCACAGAAAAAGAGTGCTAGGAGCCCATGCAAATGGTTCTCATTTGCATTCAATCAATTCATGTTTTCTGCCTTTCTGTGGCTAATGGGAATGGGCACCCCTTAGAGCTTGCTTTTCTTAATTTTCACATTGGAGGCTCTTCAATTACTTATAAAGTAATCAGCTCTGAATGGAGAGCAACTTGCTTAATAAATAAACAAGGACTAAAATGGGCCTTTTGACATCAAGTCATGTGTCATTTTGATAGAGGCCAACTTTGGGTTCTCCATTTCCACCTCCAAGAAGAGAAAAGTTGCTACATAATTAATTGGAGCCCTTTTTTTCTTCAGAGGCCTCCCTTCTTTATCTGTGAACCCAGGCATGTTTCCTAGTGGAGTCCCTGACTTGGGATAGATTCCTGGGCTGTTCCTTTTGTCATCACTAAAACTCTCTGTTCCTTCTTTGTTCTTGCAGCCAAATTGCATTCCTTGATTCAGGTTTTTTTATTAAACAATGTTGAGGGCCATTGCACTAGCTGTGGAGAGCAGCTACAGAGTTTGGACAGGCTCAAGCCTCGGACTAATGAGAGAGCACAATTCTCTCATGGCAAAGCCACATGCAAGTCCCAGCACAATTATAGCCAAAGGTTAGAGTTGTAAGCTTTATTTTATGATCCGAACCTGTGGTCCCACATTGCTGAGTGATGTTGGCTTGATAGAGTTCAGGTGCATGCAATTGAGTAGATTTGAAACCCACGAAAACATTGTTAATATCTTGACCACGCCCCTACTTTGCCTCATGGAATCTGGCTATAAAATAAAGACTTGGCTTGCAGGCCATGGTGCTGTCTCTCCATCAGAGAGGAGTGTCCCACCTAGCCCCAGCTTTATTGTCTTTTCTGTCTTTTCTAATCCTTCACCACCACCCCCTCAGGTTCACTCATGGCCGTGCTGGCATGGCACAATAGCCTCTTTAGAATTGTTTTTATCCTGAATTTTTCAACAAATGTATAGCCAAATCTTGCACCTTGGTGTCACCCATAAAAAAATGTAATGCTCATTTCATTTTTTAGTAACATGAAAACCTTTAACAGAAATGTTGGGGAGACAAGGCCAAGAACACAGCCTATATGTTGACACTGAATATGACATTGTCAATTGAAACTGACATATTAACCAATATACTATGGCTAGCCAATAAGGAATGAACCAATCTAACTATAAAATCATTGTCTACACACTTCTTTGTCTTGCTTCCCCCCCCCTCAAGAATATTACCAGGAATTTTGACAAATCAATTTAGAAAAATCTGTTCTCCCAATGTATATATTTATGCAGCAGTGCAACATTTGTTTATAAAGCACTTATCATATATCAGACACTTTTCTACAACACAGGATGAGCAACTAGTGGAATAGTAATGCTATCAACAATTAAAATATCATTTATCTGTCATCACTTGTTTTTAGTGAACCTGTGAAGGCTTCAATGATTATATATTATTTTACTATTATTCACAAGATAGAAATTCACAAATTAATTGTAAATTTCTATAAAATTTCAGACACATAATTTCCAGAATGCACATTTCCTATTTTTTGCTTCTCAGAATATTTGCCTCTTCACTTTTTTCTTGTACCATTCCCATTTTTTTCCACAAAATTCTTCAAAGAATACTGAGAGTTCCCCAATAATTTTATGCATGTTTTCTCTATGCTGCCATATATTCATTCAAAACTGAAGAACTGAGAGCCTCGATGCATTGGCATATGCCAGCATAGTAATACTACAGAAATACCACTTTTACATATGCTGAATCACTCCTGAAAATCCATAAATATGCTTCCTATTGTCCATTGTACCCATCTCCAATTTCATTGGCTGCCTTCTGAGAACCTTCCAGAAATTGGTTTCTTCTTACCTGTCCAAACTATTACTACTATTTCTCCAATCTCAGTTCCTCCTTAACTAAGCTCACCACACTCTTTGTTTTTATTTCTATGCCTCTTCTCATGCTATTTTCCACACTGAAATGTACCCAGACCTCTTTTCCTCTCTATTTAAATGCCAATATTTAAGTTTTTTTTCTCCTTTATGGAGTCACCACCCACTATTAACATCTCACACTGATCTATCCCTTCAAATAACCAGTCACTCACTGTGTGGTTCAATTATATTCTAATTGATTCATTTATGTAAGGTTTACTTTTTCAGTTACATGGTAAATGCTTCAAAATGTCTTTGTTTTGCTTGGCTGGTGTGGCTCAGTGGTTGAGCGTTGAGCTATCAACCAGGGTATCACCGTTCGAATGTCGGTCAGGGCACATGGCTGGGTTTCAGGCTGATCCCCAATGTGGGGCATGCAGGAGACAGCCAATCAATGATTCTCTCTTATCATTGACATTTTTATCCCCCCCTTCCTCTCCTTTCCTCTCTGAAATCAATAAAAAAATATATTTTTAAAATAGTCACCCTAGCCAGTTTGGCTCAGTAGATAGAGCGTCAGCTTGCAGACCAAAGGGTTCTATTTGGTCAAGGGTAGGAATCTTGGTTGCAGGCTCCTCCCTGGCCTGGGGCCTGGTCAGGGCTCATTGCAGGAGGTAACCAATTGATGTGTTTCTTTCACATAGATGTTTCTCTCTGTCTTTCCCTCGCTCTTTCACTCTCTCTAAAAATCAATGGAAAAATATCCTATGGTGAGGATTAACAAAAATTAAATAAATAAAAAATGTCTTTGTTTTGTCTCGGTGCCTGAGCGGGGTTGAGTACATGTTCTACTTAGTACAATAGCTTGATTTATGTCCACTCTAGTAACAAATATAAGCCCTAAAATGTAAAGAAAACTTGAAAATTTTGACTTATCAGGATTCCTGGATATTTTATAATCTTGGGTAGGTCACACCTTGAGATGTTTGACTGCAATTGTCAATTTTTACCAGTATTTTCCAACACATTTGACAGGATCATTTTCATAACCCATGGTATCCCTTTTCTGTCCTGGAAAACAAAAACTCCCCTGGAGACATCTAATGAACCCTTTAATTCTAAAAATCATATCCAAGCAGCAGGACAAGTTCTATAAGCCCCAATCATTGTTTCAAAAATCAATACAGTCTTATAGGCTTTTGAAATGCAAACAGGCAAAGATAATAGATAATTTTTCATTGGGTATTCCAGACCACTGAGTTCATTGGAATAAGAAAACTCCATATATGTATATGTAGCCTGGCATAGTATGTTTGCTCAATAAGCTATTAATATAGAAAAGAAATCGAGCCTCCATGAACCGTGTAGATCTGAGTCTGACAGCTACAAACATATAGTTAAAATAATTCTGTTATTCAAAATATTTCAGCACGGAGGACTTGAGGTGACCTTGAATGAAAGCTCCAGACTTGTGCTCCCTGCCCAATGCTGTGTCATAGGTGATGAGAGGAGGTGACAGGAAAAAGAAAACTGCATTGTGCTGGTGGTCAAAAAAAATCACTGAGTAGCTTTAGAGATGGAATAATTTGAATTTAGATATGACAAACGCTTCAAGGCAGGAAAGTTCAGTGATAGCAATGACTGAAGCAGAAACTCCGGGAGCACCTTAACCTTCAAATGCTTTTTCCATTTAGCCAGCTTATTCACTGACCTTCTCTTACAGCCTTGAGTGAGGTCCCTAGGAACTAACATGTCACCTTCTTAGGTGCAAATGGAGACATTTGTTTTTCCTAATCTATTGACGAACAATGAATTGATGTGAAATATTAGACCTATTCTCTTGATCTCCTTCGCATGTCATTCTTTTGTTTGTTTCTTGTTTGGTTGGTTGGTTGATTGGATAGTTATTCTAGTACTAGAGGCCCGATGCATGAAATTGGTGCAAGGGCTCGGTCCTTGCAGCCTTGGCCGGCCCACACAGCCCCAGCTTTGTCTAGAAGGTCATCCGGACAGTTGTCCAGACAGTCGTTCTGCTGTTCAGTCTAATTAGCATATTAGCTCCTTATTATATAGGATACTTTGTTTCAATAAGCTTGAAGAAATCTAAAATTGAAAAAAAAAAGTTGAGTATTACTTGTTCTATGTAAGGTATAGCATATATAGCAGTTCTTCCTTTCAACATACTTATAATAAACCAGAGGCCCGGTGCACGAAATTTCATGCACTGGAGTAGGGGGGGCCCTCAGCCCAGTCTGTGCCCTCTCACAGTCCAGGACCCATAGCTCCTTACTGCCCGCCTGCAGCGGAGGCGGGAGAGACTCCTGCCACTGCCGCTGTGCTCACCAGCCATGAGCCCGGCTTCTGGCTGGGCGGCGCTCCCCCTGTGGGAGCGCACTGACCACCAGGGGGCAGCTCCTGCATTGAGGTCCTGCCCCCTGGTGGTCAGTGAACATCATAGTGACTGTCTTTCCATTGTTCAGTCCATTTGCATATTAGGGTTTTATTGTATAGGATAAGATTAGGTTGATCTTCCATGATGAACTTGACCTTATTTTAAATTTTACTTAAACATCTTGCATCAGTTTAATATAGTCAATCCTTCCTTCTTTCCAGTGTGTTTTACAACATTCTTTCTCTAATACATCATGGTGTCCTGAAGTTAACTATTCAGGAAAGGAAAAAATTCAAAGTAAAAAAATGTGTGGGTGGGGGAGGGGGAGGACCCCTCAAACATGGATCTCTATAGAAGGAGCAAAATTAAAAATAAGGCAGGGAGAGGGTGTTCAAATGGAAAAACAATTAAATAGGCAAATTTGTCTTAAAGTCTAAAGTAATGCTTATTTCATATTTCTACATAGCAGAGTAAAATAGATCAATTTTTACTTAAAATGTTTGGAATAGCTAGTGTTAATAGAAGAAAGCTATTTTTCTTAAAAGGAATGGTCTTGAATCTGTTTTTAATGATTTAATTATTTGGCCATTATAAGCATATCTGGTTTGCCTCCATATAGTATTTTAAAAATCACAGACTCCAGCAAATTGCTACATTTTTAAATCTACATAATGAGCTTGACTGGTGCTTCCACTTCTTAGCTATTTCTTTTATTATCAGGAATATACTCCAACCACCTTGCGATATGTTACCTGCATTTTTGCCCATCTAGAATCCTGCAAGATAAACTTCAGTTTTAGCCTTGCAAGTCCTTAAGGAGTTTCAATGATATTTCAGGGATCTTGTTATTATCCAGGTGCAGCCACAGAAAATACTTTTAAACACAGGCCACAGACCTCCATGAAAGCTATCACATTTGAAATATAAAGCTCAAAAAATTAGCCTCTAAAATGATTAGACCTACCTGGAGTCCAGAAATCCTTCCTGGGGTTGATGTCAGTACCTTTACTCAAGAAATGTCTAAGCTCTTTGTTGGTATGGGGGGAAAAAAACTCAGGAATTCTCCTTCCTGGATTTAATGCCCCCAGATTTAAAATGTAAGTATTAGAAGCTGGAGCCTTCGAACATCTCCCTTCATTTCTTGACATCTTTATGACAATGTATGGTGCAGTACCTCACTTTGCTGCAATTACTGAACAGACAGCACTGTAGGCAATGTAAGTTGCTCTTAAGTGCAGCAATCCATTCTGAAAAGATGTACAAACATAAACTCTCAATTGTGGCAGGCTCCTATGAAACCTGAGCATTATCTGTGAATTTTCTGTCTCCTTTTTAATCATTCTGTTAGCTCACCTCTAGGACCCAGTGGCCTAATTTACTAATTAATAACTATTATTACTTAGTGGAATTGAAAATTAAAATTACTGCCTGCCTTAAACATAATAAAAAATTGGCAATCCATTCAGAGTTTTTTGAGGGGCTGTTTCATGCACTGCACAGTTCTGGCAGCTGGGGAGATGTCATTGTCTGCTTGCTCCATGGTCCTCATGCCCAGATGGGATGGGAGGGAGGTGGAGAATTGTCTCTCTGCCACATTCAGACGAGAAGGGAAACACTATATATCCCAATGTACGGCTGACCCTTGAACAACACAGGTTTGAACTGTGTGGGTGCACTTATACATGGATTTTTTTTCATAAAATACTGTACTAGTAAATGTATTTTCTCTTTCTTATGATTTTCTTATCAAATTATCTTTCCTCTATCTCACTTTATTATAAGAATATACTATATAATACGTATAACATACAAAATATGTGTTAATTGGATGTTTATATGATTGGTACGGCTTCTGGTTGACAATATGCTATTAGTAGTTATGTTTTGAAGAGTCAAAAATTATGTGAAGATTTTCAACTGTGAGAGGAGTTGGCACCCCGGTCACTCACATTGTTCAAGGGCCACTGTATACCTGTAAGATCTTAATAGACAATTTTCTTTCAACCAATAATTACATGATTTAGAAATGTCTGTCTTCTTTAGTTCATTTATTCGTGGTCTTCCTAACCACAGCTTCTGTTCATCCTTTGGGAAATGACTTTTAATCTCAAGTGACTTCTTTCTTCATTTGCTAAGTAAAAGGTCCTTAAAGAGAAATGGATGGTATAAGTTTACTATTATTGTCTCTAATACACATAAAGCAGTTAAGGCCTAGGTCTGTGGCTGGCAAAATGTAGCTAGCGAGCCACATGCAGCTCTTTGGCCCCTTGAGTGTGGCTCTTCCACAAAATACCATGACCTGGGTGAGTCTATTTTGAAGAAGTGGCGTTAGAAGAAGTTTAAGTTTAAAAAATTTGGCTTGCCCTAACTGGTTTGGCTCAGTGGATAGAGCGTCGGCCTGCGGACTCAAGGGTCCCAGGTTTGATTCTGGTCAGGGGCATGTGCCTTGGTTGTGAGCACATCCCCAGTGGGGATTGTGCAGGATGCAGCTGATCGATGTTTCTAACTCTCTATCCCTCTCTCTTCCTCTCTGTAAAAAATCAATAAAATATATATATTTTTTAAATTGATTCTCAAAAGAAATTTCAATTGTTGTACTGTTGTTATTTGGCTCTGTTGACTAATGAGTTTGCCGACCACTGGCCTAGGTTAAATCATGGGAAATTAGGCAGAAATTACTATCATCAGTATTTTTTCTTCTTGTAGTTGTCCTCACTGTTGACTCAGTCATATCTATTTAAAGTAATAAATTTGTTCTTCAAATCTACCCTTTTTTTCCCTACTACTGTTCCAGTAGGAAAGCCAATATTATTTCACATTACAATATGTTTGCATATGAATGAGTGTTTGCTTGTTTAATTTTAACTCTAGTGTCTGTGTAAGGCAGGTACCAATGGAGATGCTAAGATATAGACCTACAGAAGTCCTATTCCTACTCTCAAGCTGTCCATTATCCAGCAGGGACAGGAAGGTAGGAATCCACATGGGAAGCATTATGAAAAAATAGCTCCAAGTTGCACAAGATACTACCGAAGAACTTAGCACACTTAAGAATTCAGGTCATGTCTGCAAAGATTATCACTGCAAAGAGAAAACATCAGTGCCCTTCAAACCACAGAATCTGGTCCAGATACTCTTAAGACCAATCACGAAGACAATTCCCCACATGGAGGCAGGGAGTTATCAAGAAAGCAGATGCAACAGGCTAAGAAAAGATACCTTGTAAATATGCTCAGTATGGTCACTATTCAGTTAGCTTAGCAGATAATTGGCAAAAAAATGTCAGCTAGTTCTTAAGGTTCTCCTAATTATACCTTTTTAGTAATTAGGCTAAAGTATCAGTTCTTCAAGGCTGAGAGTATGTTGCAAATTTTTCTTCTGAGTTCCTAAAGATATTATCATGTCTCTAAAGCTGAAACTCAGTCAATCATCTACTGAGAGCCCATCATTTCTCAGCACACTGGGATGCCATCCGTGAGAGGTACTGCTCTGTTCTCTATCTTCACTTTTGACTAGAAGTACCAGACAGCACCCACTAAAAGGACAAGTCCATTCAAAGAAGATCTTCAAACTTGACCCTTTATAGTTTTGCTCCACATTGAGTTGGGAGAAATGTAAATTTCCATGAATAGTTTATAAGTTTTAATCTGATTTATAAGAATAGTTTATAAGTTTTAGCCTGAAAAACGTGTTGTTGTTTTTCCCTTAAAATCAGACAGGACAATCACTGACACCACTAGATTCTAGCCATTCCTTATTTCCAAATGCTAGCATCAAATAATATTAACCATGAAGTCATTGGAAAATTAAAGTCTAGGTTGCACTCACATCTATGCGGTAAGTACTAATCTAGATAGAAATAGTATTTTTGCATATATTTTTGGGTTGTGAAATTAAAAGAAGGTCACAGAATGGATAAGACAAGCAGCGGAGATATCTTCTTCCTGTCACAGTTTGTCCATTCTCAAAATGTTAATTCAAAGAAATTATTGCAAATTAGCCAGTAGATTTGATATTCAGGGTGCAGAATTTTAGAACAAGAATGATTTTGTAGATGAGGGGCTGGCAGACTATGACCCACAGGCCAAATCTGGTCCATAGCCTGTTTCTGTAAAGAGTTTATTGGAACACAGCCACACCCACTTATGTATTATCCAAGGGCTACAGAGCAGAGTGTGTTGGTTGAGACCAAGGCAGTATAACCTGGAAAGCTTAAAATATTTACTTTATGGTCTTTTATGGAAATTTTTCCTGACCCCTTGTATAGCTCAACAATCCCATATTTGCAATTACCCCAAATCTAAAGTTTTTAAAAATATATTTGGCAGCAAAAACTGAACTGACCTAAAATCCTTTGGTAGCAATGGCACGATCTTATCTGAATTGATATGAGTCCACTTGTATCTTTTATTTATACCACTGGGGATATTAATATGATTCACTGCAGAAATATTAATATTTTTTATTACAGGGAGCCATCCCAGACCCCATCAAGGGTGTTTTGATACTCAGTATACATCTCTCTAAACTCCAAAATATTCTGACTCCTGAAACATACCTGGTGCCAAGAATTTTGAATTAGACTTAGTAAATCTTAAAGATGCCAAAACTCTAGGGTAAAAGAACGTTTTTGTAAGGTTCTGCTATTGAACATTATGAAAGGTATCAGGTCTATTGAGTGGTAATGGGAGGACCATGAGTGATAAGTGCCACTCAGCACTGCAGGAGTTTTCAGATGGAGACACACAGGTGATTTGAATGATGTGCATTTTGTATTGAGGCTTATGGGCGTTCGAATTATCAGTATGCAAGAGAAAATAATAGCACTGATATTAAAAAGAGAGCTAAATGCTAATAGAGATTTGAAATACCGCCTCTATTATATAGAGAGAGTAGCATTCTTACTTTCAAGAATCCCGCAATGTTTACTTCTAGTTCTTTAAGCCCCTGACCTCCAGGTTTCATAATTTTACAAGATGAGGAGACAGTTTCCACCTAAGCAACTCATGGATCTCAGAAAATAACTAGAGGACAGATTAAAAAGGCTTGCTGTTGTAAAACTACAATTTAGTCACTTTATAAATGTGAATCTAAGGCACATATAGAAGGAGTTGCTTTCAATAAATCAAAGAGTTAATTTTGGTGCCTGCATTTGAGTGTGGTCTTGCCACTTCTAAGACAAAAGCTTAGCAGGCAGCATGGTGATGGTCTTTACGGCAGGTAAAGGAAGTGGACACAAAAACATAATATGTCTGAATAAGTGCACAAAGTAAGTAGCAGCCTGAGTCATCAGAAAACAAAGGAAGGGAGCTTTTGACATGGAATGTTTTGATTCCAGAAAGACTGTTTCATAGAATCCACAGCACATTCAGAAGGCCCTGAGGCAAATGTTGGGTCGAAGAAGCTCAGAGGCATAGCCTCATTTTTACTTCATCATAATATAAAAGTTGAAAAAAAAATCAAGCTGACCTCAAGAGTTTCTTCTTTGAATGACCAAAATAAATAAGACCAACGAGGGTTAAATTATTGCCAGTATCCATATCTCTACACGCCCAATTATGGGTAGAACAAAGGGGGATTTGGGTTGCTTCAGCAGTCTTATTGACTTTGGCCAGTGGATCAACCGCGCAGTAATTTGGCACTACCAGCAGACATCACACCATTCCACATGGCTTTTAACTTGGTATCGTATTCATAGTCTTTCCAAAGAATGTCTCTCATTCTCTTTACATCTCAAACTAATTAATGAGAAATGCAGACACATTTTAAAAATATGAATGTTCAATCTCTCACAGTATCACAAAGCCAGACTGATAAGTTATAAGGAATTGGCACATGTTGCCAAATCTGGGGGACTAATTTATTTGCCCAATTATCAGAGAAGTTGCATACCACATAGAATGTATAGGCAGACTAGTTTGATGAACTGTCTGGGTATAAAATATACTTTGAAATCTAAGAAGAGACATTCATGCCAATGAAATTGCATCAATGTTATATGGAGTCATCCATTGGCAGAACTTTACCCTCAGCTAACACTTATATATTAAGTATCTCTTAATGGTATTGTCTTGCAATGGTGTGTGAGTGTATGTGTGTTTACATATAATGGCAAAAAAATTATCAACATTAGGGGGTCAGGATTATCTACTATAGGATGAGTCAAACCATTTTAGTAAAGAGCCATATGCTGAATATTCTAGGCTTTGCAGGCCCTACAATCTGTAGCAACTACTTTCACTGTGTCAGAAAAGCATATTTAGACAATATATAAATGAATGGCTATGGCCTTAATTTGCTGACCCATGACCTAGTACACAGAATTATATTGACTAGGAAATTGAGGCCAGATCTGTCACAGAGTTCTGTATTCCTGAATCTACTCCTCAGCTATGTATGCCTCCAGGAAATTAATAATTCTGAAATATTAAAGTTGGTACAATTACAGTACTTGTATATAACCTAAATATTAACATAATTGCAAACTAGAAAAAATTTAAAGGGCTATAATTCTGCCTGAAGCTTTTCCAAGCATATTCTACATGGTTCCTTTGGAATGCTACTTAGCTTTTCCTTACTCCTAATGCTAGACTTATGATGTCATCATCTAGTATTACCCTCCAGAATAAATAGTAAGAAAGACACACTGAGCACCTGGAAAATGAAAGTAGCAGTTTTTAACAAAGGGATATTAAATCATCGTAATCATAAATTTAGAAAGACTATAAAGTCAGGACTGCCTTCACAACTTGAAATGAAGGTTTTAATATATTTAGATGCACAGAATCAAATCAGATTGTTAGAAATAGATGATAGATAAATAGATAGGTAGGTAGGTAGGTAGGTAGGTAGATAATCAGTATGGATGTGTGAATAGAAACATATGTCTATTTTCTAGCTGTATGCTGAGAGGGCTTAGAAACAATTACACTTCAGTAACAGTGAGCATACATGCAGCCCAGATCTTGTTGTTTAAAGGCCATTGTCCAGTAAGGGAAACCATGACTCCTTGAAGGGACAAATAATTTCAGGACTAAAATTGCAAAAGTACAAGATAATCTTGGGACATCTTTTGTTCTAGAAATTAAGAAAATGCTCAGGGAATAATAGGACCCATCAAAAGGACATAGAAAACAAATTGAAGTGACCACCACTGGTCAAGTAGGGGACAATATGAACAACAAATAAGTAATGGCAATAGAAATGATTATCCACAGAATAAAATAAGAATCCCTGAGTATACACTGATATATATATATATATATATATATATATATATATATATATATATATAGAGAGAGAGAGAGAGAGAGAGAGAGAGGAAATATGCAAATTAGGCTGGGCGCCGTAACGGGTCACGGCCAGACAGGAGGAGGTTGCATGTGCAGGTGAGGCCTGGAGCAGAGACAGAGACAGAGACAGAGGGGCCGGCAAGCCACCACGCCCAGGCTCGGGCTGGACCCCGGAGCCGGAGGAGACACGGACAGGGACAGGGGGGCTGACCCACAGCCTCTGCGGCCGAGCGCAGGCCCAGAGAGGAGACGGTGGGCTCCCTCCCGCCTCCTGTGGGCGCTGGCAGCTCCCTCCCGCCTCCTGGGGGCGCTGGCAGCTCACTTCTGCCTCCGCAAAAGATACACGCCTCCTGGGGAAGCAGCACAGCTCCCCGCGGCACGCTGTAGCTCCCGCCAGCTCCCACAGAAGCAGTGGGTGGCCTACTACGCGCAATATTGCTCAATGGACTACTAATCCTATCTAATAAAGAGGGAATATGCTAATTGACCCTCACACTGTCCTAAACATGGCGGCGCCCGCAGCCAATAAGGAGGGAATATGCTAATTGACTTCCCTGCCCTCATAGATGGTGGCACCCACAGCCACAAGATGGTGGCACTCAGTCCCATCAGCCCTGCCATGGCAGCAGGCACACGGCAAGGCCTCCGGCGTCCCCCAGTCCTCTCAGCCCCCTAGCCCCCCAGGGCTGGCCCGAGGTGCAGGCAAGCCTCGGATGGCAGCTGCCCAGCCACCCAGGGCCGGCCGAGGCTTGCGCTGTAGGCAGTGGCAGCAGCAGAGTTGTGATGGGGCATTGCCTTCCCCTGATTGCCGGGTCGCATCCTGCCCCTGAGGGCTCCTGGACTGTGAGAGGGGGCAGGCCGGGCTGAGGGACCCCCTTCCAGTGCATGAATTTTCATGCACCAGCCCTCTAGTATAAGTATATGAGTAAATAAATGATTTGAGGGAAAGTTTCTTTTAATCAGTAGAATTGTAATTTATACATAAAGAAGAAACAATGGAATTTAAAAATCCCATAATAATTATTTTGGGCAAGAATCATCAGTGGATGTTAAATTAGTAGGTAAAATTGTGATATCCATATTGTCTCACAGTAACACTTACTAATTTTGGAAATGAAAACTAATAATGTTAAAGTGAAGAAACCTGGCAGATAACATCTTAACAAATAATCAAAGTTAGTATCACTAGTAAGGGAGCAAATCAGTATCATGTACCTCCCAATATTATGCACTAAAAAAGATACAGCATCTCTTTGTAGAATTCCTGCCAAAAATATATGACCTGAATCTAATTATGAAGAACATTGGCAAATTCTAATTGAAGAACATTTTAGAAAATATTAGGCCTAACTCTTCGAAAATGTCAGGGTTATGAAAAAATTTTTAAAGACTGAAGATATGTTTAAAGTTAAAGGAAACTCAAGAGATATGGCAACTAAATAAAACACTGGGCCCTGGATCATAAGAAAACTTTATTTCTGTTTTTATAAATAGTGGAACAATTGAGAAAATTCTATTAAAGTCTGAGAATTAGAGAATAGTATTGTATTAATGATAATTTCTTAATTTTGATAAATTGCATTGTGATATATAGAGAGAATGATAAAACAAATGTATTGAAAAGTTAGCATAGGGGAATCTGAGTGAAAAATATATGGAAATTCTTTGTATACTTTTTGCAACTTTCCTAAAAATCTGAAATTCTTTAAAAATGAAAATTTAAAGCTTGGCCAGTATGGTTCAGTTGTTGCGCATTGACCTATGAACCAGGAGGTCACAGTTTGGTTCCTAGTAGGGACACATGCTGGGTTGTGAGCTCAATCCCCAGTGTGAGGCATGCAGGAGGCAACTGATCAGTAATTCTCTCTCATCATTGATGTTTCTATCTCTCTTTCCCTCTCCCATCCTCTCTGAAATTAATTTAAAAAATATTTTTAAATGAAAAATTTAAAAAGAAGAAGATATGTCTCTGGGACCAGAGTGCCCATGTCTAACTAATAAA
Organism: Cnephaeus nilssonii; assembly: GCF_951640355.1. Classification (NCBI taxonomy): domain Eukaryota; kingdom Metazoa; phylum Chordata; class Mammalia; order Chiroptera; family Vespertilionidae; genus Cnephaeus; species Cnephaeus nilssonii. The sequence goes on along the minus strand of NC_137086.1, from coordinate 33,451,392 downwards.
TATGAAATCATTACCTTGGCTGTGTTATGGAATGAGTTGGGTTCCCTAATCATTCATATGTTCAAGTCCTAACCCCACCCAGTACCTCAGACTGTGACTGTATCTGAAGATAGGGTCTTTAAAGAGGTCATTCAGTTAAAATGAGATCATTGGTGTGGGCCATAATCCGAAACAATGGGTGTCCTTACAGGAGAAGAACATTTGGACACATATAGTACCAAGAGAAGATCATGTGAAAGCACAGGGAGAAGACGGCCATCTACAAGCCATCAAGAGAGGCCTCGGAAGAAACCAACCCTGCTGACACCTTGTTTCAGAATTCTAGCCTCCAGAACCATGAGGAAATAAATTTCTCTTCGTTAAGCCATCCAGTCTTTGTTACAGCAGCCCGAGTCCATTACTACCGGCTTACCTGTGTGAACCTCTCCATTTACATTCCCTTCAGTAAAACAGAAGTCGTAACCATCTACCTCAGGAATTGTTATGAGAATCCAAGGAGATCATACATGTAAAATGTTTAAAACAGCATCTGGCATATAAGTATTTAGAAATCAATAAATTATTATTATTTTTAAAAAAATTTAAATTAAGTCAATCATAAATGCTTACTGTAACTAGACTCTATACTAAGTGCTCTGTATACATTATCTTAATCCTCAGAACAATCCTTTAAATTACATAACAATCATTCTAGTTTACAGATGTAGAAATTAAGGTTTAGTGAGATAAAGTAAATTGTCCCATGTCAAAAAGCAAATAATGTCCAAGCTATGCTTACTTTTTTTTTTCCAATCCAAAACCCATGATATTGTCCACTATGCTCTATGACAACATTATTATTACATCCAACATTCGGCCATAAAGATATGCCTTTACTTTTAATGGAACTTAGAACTATGAAGCTATAACTTCTAGAAATTGAATTAAAATAAATTTTTTATGTGAACCAAAAGACATAAAAGTTTTTGAATGTTAAATAAATATAATCAAAGACAAATAACTAAGTAGAGAAGAAAGCCTGTAAATATGACAACTTGAACTTGAGAGAAAGTACTAAGCCATTGAAACAAAACAAACGAAGTCCAGGGGAAGACAATTCCCCAAAGAGGAAATTTAAATGGCTAACAAACATGGAAAAATACTTCATTTGACTATTAAAGAAGAAAGGTACATTTAGACAAGTTGCTGGTCTTTTTGCCTGGCTCTGTTTTAGGTTTTGTTTTTGTTTCTTTTAAATGTACAGAAATGAAGAAATAATAAAAAAAATCAATCTTGAAAGCATGCAGGCTTTCTTATACATTGTTGATTGGAGTTTCTTTTACTCAGTGTTTTGGAAATAACTTTTCTAATAGAAGTTAAAATACCATAAAGATCTTTATTCTCAGCTCAATTACATCACTTCTAGGAATCTAGCCTATGGAAATTATCAGAAATGCTATTGAAGATGTATGCACAAAGACACTCATTTCAGTATGTTTTTAATAATAAAATATAAACAAGAAACAACCAAATCATCCATCACATTAATAGAAAAATGATAGGTCAATTCTTATATATGTAAGCTGAACACTATGAAATTGCCCTTTTTAAGAACCCTAAAAATAAAAAAAGGTTAAGTATTAGCAATTCATCTAATATATGCAATAAATTCTTTTGCACTTGTTAAATGTGTTTCTGAAAAAATTGCAATAATAAGAGGAATGCTGCTACATTACACGAGAAAATCAAAACATTAAATTGCTATGTTACATAATATGAACTATGTACAAAATTTGTGGAAAAGAAACTGGAAGGAAATCCAATACCCATATTTATAATAAAATATAAGAAAATATAAACAGAATCACTGTTTTAATAAGTTAATTTTATTCAAATATTTTAAATATTATCATTTTAGATGGATAAAATATATTTTGTGGGCAATAGTATCATTAGAGAATCAAGACATCTGATATCCGAAATAATTCTTTGGTAGGTTTCTATTAATCAAAAGGCACATACATATGTTAAGGATGAGGACTATCACTATAACTATCTCCATTAACTAAGGAGCTGTCAATGTTTTGTTTTGATTCTGTGTTAAAGAACTTGTTATAAAAAAGCTGGTGGGAGTGAATTTATGAGACTTTTCTATGTGATGATTGACAACTGAATCCCTGTATTTGTATATTTATATTTAGACTGGAGATGTTCATTGAGTAGATATGTTTGAACTCTTTCATCATTCCATTCTTGACATAGAATTATTGAGAGTCTGCCATTAAAAAAAAAGAATTTAAGTGATGATATACTCATACTGTTAAGGACTTGCCAGAGAGGCTAATCTGAAAGTCATTTATATTTCTGTTGGTTTCATTTGGGATCTTTGATCATACTGCATGCAGAGTTTCATCCATTGTGGTGATCTTACTTTTTTTTAAATCAAGTCTAAGGATTTTGTTTTCACCATACTATAGCACACAGAAGCACCCTGGTTTCATGGACTGCTCTCATTACACCAGTAACTTAGAATAAAATCATTCTGCAAATAAGATAGTTCTAAATGAGTAAGAAGACTCATTTTGCCCCTATTATTTCTCTAGATATCATGAACTAATTCGAATAGAAGTGAGCTGTGCATTTGGAAGAAGTTATGCAACAAAAGTAAGTTAGATTGAGCTCTCTCCATCAAGTTGTGTTTAGAATTATGTTATGAAGATTCTTTGCAGGATTGTCATCCATATAATAAAAGGCCAATGGCCATAACTACCAAAACGACCAAACAAACGGTCACCAGGAAGTGCATGGAGTGCCTCTTGGTCCCTGCCCCACGGCCCACAGGCTTCTATCACAGCAAGGCTGGTGGCCGGAGGGTGGTCAGGGTGGTGGGCGGGTGGGTGGGGCGAGGTGGGCTCAGTGAGAGAGGCAGTGCCTGATCCACAGCTGACCCAGAGGCTGTGGATCAGACCTGGAGATAAGCCTGGAGAGAGAGACAGCTGTCAGCGGGGCCATTCTAGATTTCCTAGAAGAGCCAATGGCTTCCTAGGAGGCAGAGCTTTTGACGTTGACTGGCATAGAAACTGACCAATCAGAACCAAATCTGAGTGAACTATAAGGGGCTTTTGATGCTGACTGGCATAGAAACCGACCAATCAGAACCTAATCTGGGTGAACTGTGAAGGCAGAACCTAAGGTGGGGCTAAGGAGGGGTTTTAAGGGCAACAACTGTTTGGTGTAAGGTGTTAGAAAGCATTTCAATCTACAGTAATAAAAGAGAAACATGCAAATTGACCATCACTCCGCTATGCCCACCAGCCAATCAGAGCGAGTATGCAAATTAACCCAACTAAGATGGCAGCCACCACAGAGCTGGAGTGAGCAGGAGGCTTGGGTTTCCCCCGATGATGGAGAAGCCAAGCTTTCCACCCGCCCTGGCCAGCCCTGGCCTCCTCTCAAGGCTACAAAGTTTCAATTATAGAAGATAAATAAATCCCAACAAATATGGCGGTGGCCATGGAGCTGGAGCCAGCCGGAGGCTTGGATTGCCCCCAATGATGGAGGAAGCCAAGCTTCCCACCCACCCTGGCCTGCCCTGGCCTCCGCTCAAGGCTACAAAGTTTCAATTATAGAAGATAAATAAATCCCAGATACCTGCTCCCAGCTGGCCCTGGCCTATGCTTAGGTCACCGGGGGGCATGGCCGGCCTGCAAACCACCATAGGCCCCTTGCCCAGGTCGCCCCATGCCCCAAGGGAACCCCCACCCTGATCCAGGACACCCTTCAGGGCAAACCAGCCAGCCCCCACCCGTGCACCAGGCCTCTATCCTATCTAATAAAAGAGTAATATGCAAATTTACTGTCACTCCAACACACAAGATGGCTGTCCCCATGTGATCAAAGATGGCTGCCTCCATGTGGACACAAGATGGCTGCCACAAGATGGCCAGCAGGGGAGGGCAGTTGGGAGGGACCAGGCCTGCAAGGGAGAGCAGTTGGGGGGGACCAGACCAGCAGGGGAGAGCAGTTAGGGGCGATGAGGCTGGCAGGGGAGGGCCATTAGGGGTGACCGGTTTGGCAGGGGAGGGCAGTTTCGGGGGACCAGGCCTGCAGGGGAGGGCAGTTGAGGGCGACCAGGCCGGCAGGGGAGGGCAGTTAGGGGTGACCAGGCCGGCAGGGGACGGCAGTTAGGGGTGACCAGGCCGGCAGCAGAGGGCAGTTAAGGGCAATCGGGCTGGCAGGGGAGCAGTTAGGCATCAATAAGGCTGGCAGGGGAGTGGTTAGGGGGTGATTAGGCTGGCAGGCAGAAGCGGTTAGGGGCAATCAGGAAGGCAGGCAGGTGAGCAGTTGGGAGCCAGCAGTCCTGGATTGTGAGAGGGATGTCCGACTGCCCGTTTAAACGGGCAGTCGGACATTCCTCAAGGGGTCCCAGATTGGAGAGGGTGCAGGCTGGGCTGAGGGACACCTCCCCCCCCCCCCCACCCGTCCACAAATTTCGTGCCTCTAGTTTTTCAATAACTGGTTTGGCAGTATAGTGCATATGGCTGGCTATCAGTCCAGATATAGGGGTTATGTATTTTTGTCTGCCAAAAGCATCTCCTCCTGCTGAAAAAGGCTCCCCTCCCATTTAAGCAATCCTATCCTATATAATCTATCTATACTAATTAAAGGGTAATATGCTTATTATACTGGGTCAACCAGCCATCTTCCGGACGTCCGACTTCCTTCCAGACAAAGCCGTGATGGTGGGGGCTGAGGCAGAGGCAGTTAGGATCGAGATCAGGCTGGCAGGGGGTTAGGGGCGATCAGGCCAGCAGGGGAGGGTAGTTGGGGGTGACCAGGCTGGCAGGGGAGGGCAGTTGGGGGCATTAGGCAGGCAGGTGAGTGGTTAAGAGCCAGTGGTCCTGGATTGCGAGAGGGAAGTCTGACTGCCAGTTTACCAGCAGTTGGACATCCCCCGAGGGGTCCCAGATTGGAGAGGGTGCAGGCTAGGCTGAGAGACAACCCCCCATGCACTGATTTCATGCACCCGGCCTCTAGTATATTATAATGCCCCTTTGTAAGAGAGTGCTTATGAGATTTCTAATATATAACAGGAGTTGAAATGATCTTAGGTGAACCATCTTTCAGCTGCTTTGGGAAGAATCTGCGTTGTGGATTATTTTTTCTACCATCTGATTCATCTATTATTCCCTCTCCACCATGAGTTTGAAATGTTCTAATGGCAATTTGTCTAGACTAGAGGCTAAAACATACTCAAGTATCTCCTACTTAAATATATATATATATATATATATATATATATATATATATATATATATATACCTCTTTTGACTTTAAGCTCTTCTTTAGCTACAGATTTCTCTCATTTCCTTCAGACTCAAACTTAAAGAGGAAAAAAAATGGTTGTGTTCTTACCTCTCCTTCCCTGCTCACACCACAGTCATTATTTCAGGTCGCCCCTATTTTGTTGAATGTACTGTATTACCAAATTATATTGACACCATTTAGTCTTCAGCATATTTATCTTCCTTCCTGGATTTTCATTTCATAAGTTTCAGCCTAAATGATCCATATCTTTATTTGCTGAATGCCATGTGAAACATAATAAAAAGACTATAAATAAAAGAGAAGACTCTCTTTAGTTTCTTTGATTTCCTGTGGGTTTTCTTTTGCATTCCCCTTATTCTTCCATTCTGCCAGAAGCTAAATCTCACAAAATCTGCACATTTCCATCTCCCTCCTTATATGTTATTTCTGTCTGAACAAGCCAACAGGGGTATATTTACTATCTTTCCTGCTGCTGCCAGATCTGATGAAAGGAAGGAAAGACAAAGTCAGGACACCTGAGGAATAGCTAGAAGTTTGTTTCCTCCAGAGATATACCCATTCATTCATTCCACACATCTAAGAAATGGGAATAAAGCAGTGAACAAAGCAATACAACAATCCCTGCCCACATGGAGTTTACATTCTGGAGGCAAATTTCTATTCATAACATGGGCTTCAGACTTGCAGGATCAGAAACTTGACTACTGACCACCAAAGAGCTGTTCATCTTCTAGAACTAGATAAAAATGAACTAACCTCAAAGAAACTGATGAATAAAACCTGAAAATTGATATAATAGAAAATACTTATTTCTAGGGGAAAAAAAGATAATTGGGCCAGCATGACCAACACATTTCTTCTTGGTAGTCTTTAGTCAAATTACTTGAAAAAGCCAAACGATAATAAAAAATTTTAACTCAAAGGTTGCCAATACTAGTATACTTATTTGCAACAAAAAAATGATGCTAGACTCTAGATTTCATTCATGTAATGATCTTGTTTCCGCCTTAGATAACGCAACCTAACCATGGTGAGCATGGTCTCAAATCAAAGGAAATGAATAAGGTGAACTAGAGATTAGCAGCATCAGGCTTAGTTAGATGCATGCAACTCATAACAAAGATAATCTTGCTCATAGGCTTGAACGTTCAAAGTCTAACCGCCAATATTCCCACAGCCCTAGACAGAGTTTGGAAGACTCCTTGTTAATTTTTATCTAGTTCTAGAAGATGAACAGCTCTTAGGTGGTCAGTTGTCAAGCTCTTCTGCAAAGCTTACAATTGAACATATTAGCATTTCTAAAGAAAGAATATATCAATCATATCACAGTTTAGTCTTATAAGCATGAAAGCCATTAGATCTCTTGAAGGTATCTTTGCTGAGCAGAGTTCTGATCCTTATGTACAGAGTAGAAGAATTAATGCTCAGAGCACAATCTGCCTGCCTCATGTCCTCTATGAAAAGAGTATAAACTTAGACAAGCCTTAAACAACCTCTCTGACAATCAATTTTGCCATCTTCAAATGAGCATATTGAATTATGTGATCCGAGAGTTTTTTCTAGTTGTAGGACAGGAGCAAATGAGGTTGGAACCACAGTTGAGTTCACCTGAGAGAGGAAATTATCCAAGGTAGACTAGGGCACTGTGGTGGGATTGTGGCCAGGAGAAGGGTGGTGAGTGGCTAGTCTAAAGAATGAAAAAGAGAGTCAAATCAGAAATTGGAGATAACCATGTGTGAGAAAAAGCCTGAAGATGACTATTTAGAATTAAGATAGTATATGGTAGAATAACTGGACTCATTTTGTAACTTCTTTTTTTTTTTTTTAACCAGTGGTCCTCAACCCCATCTGACCCAAAATACTTTTCCTAAAACATATACTGTTATATGTTAAAAAAACAATAATCAGCTGTTTAAAATACACAGCATCACTGTTTATGTCCAATAGCTATAAATGCAGATTGAGAAGTAGAGATGGGTTAAATGGTAAATCAAATGCCACAAGCTGGTCAGTGATGTCACTGTCCAAAATGGTACCCAATTTCCTGGCACTGTTTCCAATGAAACAAAGTATGCCCTCCTTTGACTCGCATGGTAGTAACATTCTGGAAAAAGTCAGCATGTGCTAAAATTGTGATAAATATATGAATATTAAAGTGGCATTCCACTCAAGTCTGGATTAGTTATATACTTTTACTTACATACTGTTGTTGCAGGGAACTCTAAAGTTTCACAGGACAGAGGCAAGTTCTTCACATGCAAGATCATCTATAATTCTTGGGCATGATCGTTTGATAACCAATAATGCTCCCTAAGATATCAAAATGTGCTATATAAGATAAGACTTGCCCCATCTCATAATGACACTGTTAAAAATACATGCAGTGGGGCAATGTGAATGTTTGAAGGCTCCTCGCAGGCCTGCATTCTCCTGAACGCCAGTTTCTGATTTATATTGGTCTCAGTGACAATCTCTCTCTACTAATTCTCAATCACCAGTTACTCCACTGCTAGCTAATCTTTTTGGGAGAAAGGCATGCCATTGAATCACTGAGATAATACTTAGGCTTCATTTGAACTAGAACATTTTTTTAAAAAAATCTGTTTTCTCCACTAGGCTTCCTCTAGTTCCTGGGCCTCTCCCGGCCACATGGGAGCTCTTCTCGACCTGCCACTCAATGCTTCCTGTTCACTTATCATTTAAGCCATAGCTTTGGCTTCCAGTTTCTTCAAGCTGATAGTTTGAGTTCATCCACAAATAGGGATTTTAGTAAAACGTTTTAAAAAGGGAATTGTGGGTGGCATAAAAATGCTTATTTTACCATATTATCTGGTTTCTTTGAGAGCCTGGCGCACGGGCCTATGTTTATTTTTATGGCTGTCCAGCTTCCAAATGACATACTGTGTGAAGGGGTGTGTGTGTATGTGTATGAACATGCCCATGTATGTGTTTGCTCTGGAATATATTTATGAGCTGTGAGGATAATTTACTCTTATGTCAAAGAGTCAATCATTATGGGGCATATTTTCTGCACATTTGCAAATTTTGTCAGGTAACTCAGTATGGAGATTTAAAATGAAATGGAAGAAAGAAATGATGATTATGGTTGTTATGAAATCACCAGTCCCTCTATTCCTTCTGGAATGATCCCTGTTCTGGCCTTATATAACTGGTATAAGGTACTATGATGTTTTAATATATACAAGGCAGCCCAATGGGGCCTCGGTACTATATATTTCCAAACAACAGCATTAAGTTTTTTAAAAATGTTTAAAACACAAACTAATGATCTAAAGAGCAGGTGTTATTTTATAATTTCTTGGGGTTTTAAGCAGAAACCAGGTGTTACAAGGAAGTGATAATTTGAGTATTTGATACATCTTGGCATCTGTCTGCAAGAATCCGACCCAAGAGATAGATTTTGCTTAGCAGAGAGAGGACTAATGCTCACTAATACAGCATTCATGAGTGAAAGTCATCATTTTAATATTGTCAAACACTGTGCAGACTTTCCTATCAGGATGCTCCTCAGCATCTTGAGAAGCACTAAATCTTTTTAACCTTGAGGGCTGTTGTGTGGCACTATCCGGTGACTGAGGAGGAGCCTATCCCTCTGAGTTTTTAAAGGTACGTTAGCAGGGATCTTATCACACCCACAAAGAACTTAGTGTCCTAGTATCCCCTTACTGTCCCTGGTCATCCTTTATCTGGAGTCATGCCTGTAAATTATCATTGTCTTATATTCCCATATGGCCAGTGCCTTGGGGAACATTCTGTGTGCAGTAGATACACAGTTAATATTTTACACTGATTCATTGGCCATCCCCATATGAAGAGAAGCAAAAATAACCTCAACAAAACCACACTATAGTGGCTAAAAACTCTCTAATTTAGAGTGTTAAATGTCCATTTTTAGTGCAACTGCTAAAAATGAAACAAATAAAACTGGCCAGATTCAGAAAAGCTACCATTTCTTAGGGCTCTTTTTTGAAATATTTTCAGAATTTTTTCTATCATAGAAACAGAACCTGTTTCTAAAAATACTTATTCTACTTATTCATTCAAGAACATAAAAAAACTCCATCCACAAATTCAATGGCCATTGAATTTGAGTGATTTTTTTTCTTCTCTCCTCTCTCCTGAATCATAGGATGCTATTCCAGAAACTAGAATACTTTGATTCTTAAAGTAAGAAGAAATATTCTTCAAGGGAGAGATGTATGTCTTATTTCAGCCCTAGATCATCATTCCATGTCTCAGGGATTCATTGAGCAAACATAGTTGTCACTGTTTATACAACAAAACATTCTTTCCAAAGGACTTTCAAATAAATAAATAAGTCACCCAATTCCTGTACACTCATAGAGTCAACCTGCCAAGTCCTCAAATAGTTAAACTGAGCAGTTTACTTAGAAAGGCTGACAAATTTGCTTCACTTCAAAATATCATTAACACCAATAACACATTTGCCCAAGCCTATTTCTAGTTGTAAAAAAAGATTGCTACAGATTAAGACCCTTGATATAATGCTATAAGCTCCTAACAATGGTATCTTTTATAGTGAAGAGCAACTGCAGACACAAATTGCCCTCTTTCCTCTACCTTTTTCACAAAAATCAATATTAAAGTAGTACCTGCCTTAACTCTCCCATACACTATATGAGAAAAAACCACAGACGCGCTTAGGACAGTTTAGGTCAATAAAGAATCAATACTGTGGTTGAATCTGTAGAAAGATAAAAGACTTAGAGCTCTCTACACAGGACCATTGTTTTCTCTGTATTCTGTAATGCAGCAGAAGGGCCTCACTTGCCTGTGCATAGAGGGGCTGGGGGTGTTTACTTCCTCTCTTTTTTTAAGTTTGATGTGCATTACGTGTTGGTGGGAAGGAAGGGGCCACAGCCTAGAAAGAGTGGGGGGAGGATTGCAGACACTCTTCCTTCTATTTGATTTTTTTGGTCTCTTGTCTGAGCAGTTCCTTCACAGGGGGTGAGGAATAAGTGGAGCAGAGCTTATGACATAAATCTACCCATGGCAAGTATAAGGTCAGGAAGCCTCAGTCTCCTCACCTGCAATAAAATAAAAGATAAAAATATTAGCCAACTTACAGAATTTGTATAGACCTTTAATGGGCTTGTCAATGTTCAAGTACATTGATGACTGTACTTATTTAGCTCTCTTACAATTAGAAGGGGCCACATGACTAGTTCTGGCTAATGTACTGTGAAAGGAAGTGATCTGTTTCATTCCAGGCTGAGGAAAGGAACAGACCATGCATGCCTTTCTCTCTTTCCCTGAGATGGCAAACTTGGAGGAGACCTCCTATTGAGAGGTGGAGCCACAAGTTCAAAGCCACCAGTGTCTCTGAGTCAACACACAGAGGATGGTTATCTTGGAAAGTCACTCATATATGCAGATTTTTGGTGAGAAACAAACATTTGTTGTATTATGCAACTAAGATTTTCAGATAATTGTTTTGTCATTCTTACCATATTATAACCTAGCTACCTATTTATCGATTGTTATGAGGAATAATTTAGAAAATGTAGAAAAGTATTTAATCACAATCTTGGAACAAAATAGCACTCAATTAATGGTTTCATGAAAAAGCTGCATTCCAGGCAGGGGGAGCAGTTTGAACAATGGGCTGGAATGAAATAGCACAGTGCCTTCCGGGATTCTGTAAATAGCTTAGAAAAGAATAACATATTAGAAATGGAAAGCATCTTTTAAAACACCCAAGTGAAGATTCCTGCAAGTGTGTTGTGTAGAACACCAGTCCCATAAAATGCAGAAAAGTGTTCTTTCGCTTAAGAAGTTGGAAAAGTACCACCTTCTTCATCTCTCACTTGAAGATCCTTAATGCACATTAAATTACTAATGGCTCAGAGAAAAACTGCAATAGAGAAATCTGATCAATTTTGTTTTTCAACAATTAACTTCCTGCAGAAGATTTTGTTACAGTCCTCAAAAACCTTATCAGATAAATTGTTAGTACATTGTTCAGATACACTTAGGACTAATATTAGTTAAGGATTAGGTTCAGCTGTGCATAATGAGAAATCTACATAACAGTAGCTTTAGTAAAATAAATAATAGCCCCATCATAGATTTACTATATGTGGTATTGCCATAAGCTTAGATATTTCTATCCATTAATCCTCATAACATCTTCTCTTGAGAATTAGAGATATGAAGGTGAAATCCAGGGTTCATGTGGTAACGCAAAGCTTTAAGTCTCTGTAATTCTATTGCCTTTTCCTTTCTGTTCAATTGCAAGAGACTATCTGTGATAGCTTTAGACATCAGAAAAAAAGAAAAAGATGCGTAAAGTATAAAGAATATCTCTCTGCAGAGTGTGATTCCCTTCCTCTTAAGTTTCTCCTGAAGACTCATCTTAAGATATCTGTTAACACCTGTTGGTCAGAATTGTGTCACATGGTCACAAATATCTGCAAAGGAGTCTGAGCAGTGTACACTGGCATTTGTATTGTGTTATTTTACCCGAGCACATCATCACCCCCAACCAGATGGTGTTCTAAGGAAGGAGGAGAATGGATACTGGGTAGACAACAAGTACTTTCTGCTGAGGTCCTAACACCTGATCAGATTTTTATTTCTGCTTTTAGGCTGTCAATACTATGCCTCTCACTTATACACGTATGAGCAGAGGTGAAGACATGATGGAAATTTGAAAATAATATGTCTAGCATATTTAAAATTAAAAAGAAAAAAGTAAGTGTCAAGTTTGAACCCAAGTAAATTCTATCTATTTCTCATCTAGTTCAGAAACATCCAATAGGGAAGGCCAATCTTCATGATGGGCCGAAAAATGATGTAACTCTAGAGTTGATATTCTGTCTGGAATCATATTTCCTCAGCTTTAAAGTGGGAATAATAAGTCCTTCCCTCCTTGGATGTGTAGTGAGGATGTTAAATTACTTAATCCAAGTAAAACCCTCAAAATAGAGCATGATCTAGCTAGTGTTCAAAAGGTTATCTATTTTAGCTCTCTCCACACTGGCTTTTAAGCACATACAAAAAAAAGTGGCTGACCTATCCTATCATAAAATCTAGTTCAAGGATATTATTTGGATTCCACACACAGGAAAGTGTCCACTATTTCTGAAAAACAAAAAATACAAAACAAAACAAAAAACACCCCACTAACCTTGCTAACATAGTGAACCACAGCAGCCGGTTTGAACATCAGCAGATATTAGGGTGAGAACTGGAAGTTGGACACGGATTTTTCTCTCTTTGCCTGTAAATGGTGGGAACTCCAACATACAAGAAACCAGTGACATGACTTAGACCTATGGAATTGTGGTTATGATTTATTTTTGCTTTTTGCTTTCTTCCTTGGAGGTACATTTCTTGAGCAACATGTACATTCCAGAGTATGTCACATGCTTTTCCTGTTTGATGTCCAAACCTTAAGATACATCTTCTTCAGATGTTTATGTATTGTCTCCCCTAAAACTAAGACATGCAAACATGTTCCTTGCAAGTGTTTTGACTCTACCAACTAGTAACACGGAGGGATATCCTTCCCCAATATGTGATGGTTTCAGCATGACTGATCAGATAACATCACAACCTATTGTTTAGTTACCTAATTAGACAAAATTATTGATTAATTCTCAACTGAGGGTTCACTGGTCACCTCACCACTATCTTCTTTCACCTTCTCTAATTCCTAGAGAAGTTGAGGTAATAGGCACTGGGGAGAAGAGAGCAGGTGTTACACGTCTACACATCCTTTTGTTGTCTTGCAGGCACTCAGCACTCAGCCTGGGGCAAGTATCCCACCTTCTCAACTACCACATCCCTGAGCACCTGGGGTCAAAGCCAAAGCAACATTGCTGCTGCCGACACTGCCGTGGGATAAACCTTGTCGCTACACCAGTGAGTTACATAAAGTACAGAGCACCCACGTCATCCATAACCCGAAATTCTTGTCTGGGGCAAATGTCAAGCAGGCAGAAAACTGTGGCAAAAGGATAAATAATTTTGTCCTGGGGAAAGTAGGAATTAAGGTTACCCTAGCCATGGGCCCCTATCTTAGAGGTGAAGCACAAATGGCTTATGCACAGACTTTGGCTCCGACCGACTTGCGATTGTATCCAGGTTGAGCTGCTTTCTAGTTGGTTGGCTTCTGGCAACTTACTTCCTTTTCCTCTCCAAATTTTGGGTTTCTCGTCTCTAAAACTGGAGTGTTATTATTAACCTCATTGGGCTATTGTGAAGATTAAATGAGGTGGTTTAAGCAAAGGACTTAACACCGTGACAGGAAAACAGTAGCTGTTACTCATGTATTTGATTTCCTTGAGGACACTTAAGGCAACACATTGAATCTGGGCTCAGGTGGGAAACAGACATTGAAAAAAGAAAAGTATATCCATGTTTTCATATTTTAGTCTTTTGTCTTAACTAACACTCATCTTGAGAGAGAAACAATGTATGCGCAACATCAGCCTCACTATATTGCTGCTCAATGAAGAGGAGGTTGCAGTATTTGGGAGCCGGTGGAAGGGGGAGGGGGAGGAGGAAATAACAGGGCAGCTAACTGCCTCCTATTTTCCTGAAGCCGCATTCTGATCCTTGGGGCTTCATGAGGGTCCATGGAAGCAGACACCCACTTCACCTCCTATTGGGTTATGCCCCCCTCAGCCATGCTCCTTCTCTGGCTCTCTGCTCCAACGAATTACTGCTCTTCCTACCACCAGCCCCATCCTTGTTCCCTACTTGCAACAACTCTGCCAACTGGTTTGGAATGGGCGTAACATCAAAGTCTTTTATTTGGATTTTTCCTTCATTTCCAACCGACTCCATCCCAAACTTAATTTCCTCTTTCCTCTTTTTCAATTAACTACAGTTGCCTAGAGCTGGGGAGATAGGAGGAGATACTAGGGGTGTACATCTGTCATCATTTATCTGATAGTGGATGGGGTGTGCTGGCATTTAGATCCCTAATACAGCCTGTTGGACTCAAATAATTCTAGACATATTTAATTTTTGTAAAAGACAGAAACAACACACAATGAGCCTTTACATCAACCACCCAAGGGGGCATTTAGAGAGAATTTCCAATCTATTCATGATCTGTTACTCCCAGCCCCCAAAGTTTCCATGTTAGATCGGAATGCCCAGGGACCCCATATGTTATGGGAACGCAGCAGAACCAAAGCGAGCTGAAAGAAAATGCATTAGATTCAAACAGGGGATGGAACCGTACCCAAGGAGCCCCGGTTTCATTGTTTCTACCTGGGACCCTGGGACAACACAGCCATCTCAGCCCCATTCAAGTGTGACATTTCTTTTGAAAATGACAGTGGCAGTGACCTTGTCATTAACTGATGCTATGAGCAGCATTTCAGCTTTCATAATTCAGTTAATTTTCAAGCCACTGGTTACTGAAGCCCCAGTATAATTTTTCATATAATTAAACCACACACACACATACACACACACATATTCTCACACCCACAGAACATCCAGGAAAGTGACAAACAGCAGAGAGAAACAAAACTGAAAACCCAGCAAAGCTAGAAGCAAGATTCACACCAATCTTTTGGCTTCCTTTTCGTATAGGCATGTACATGTGGAGGGGAAATGAGGAAAAGTCAGTTGGCGCTGAAGGGGCTGGGGAGGTTCATTTTTTTCATGGGCATTAGTATTAGTATGCCAAGGGCAGCTGGGCATTCTTTCTTCACTGACCAATGACCTATGACCCATCACACACGAGAGAAAAAACAATTAGGGAAAGGAACACCACGTTTCCACTTAAATATTAGTCCCAAATTTTTATGGAACAGTCTTACAAGGGACATTTAGGCTACACCCTATAATAGCAAGAATTTCGGCGAGAGCTTAAAATTTCAACAAAAATACTTAAATATTTGCGCAACTAAAATCTATATAATGACTTCTAAGGAAAACACCCGGGTGTTTCATTTGTAACAGCAGAAGTTTGAATTCATGCTGAAAAAAATCAGTATATCGAAAAATGTTTGTTTTCATATGTAGGTCAAGTGAATTCTGCAAGATATTTGTCCTCACCTTTGTGCTCTCTGAGCTTTTTAATAACATTTATGTGAAAGGTGACCCCAATTGCAAAAGATTCAGTTTCTTTCCTAACTGGATGTGGTCTTTTCTCACCTATGGAATCATGTTTTTTTTTTGTTTGTTTGTTTGTTTTTTCTGAAGGTGACCTGTCACATCGATTTGTGCCCTCTTCTCTCTTGACCTTGCTTGAAGGACATCATAATTCTAGGATATTTCACTTGCTGCTAAGAGAGATTCACATTAATAGTAGCCTTATGTGGATGCTGTGTTTCACAGGGAAAATACATATGAAACTTAGGGATTTGGGAGGATAGAGATATTACCCAGATTATAAATCCCTTGAAATCTGTTTTACTTCCTGTCTCTATTCCTCCTTCTCTTTTTTCCTCTTTTTTTTTTTTTCTCACTCCACTATCTCTTGCTTAGCCCCACTTGCCCTTTACAATTCTCTATTTACACTCAGTGAATAGAGGGGGGGAAAGAAAATAGCAAATATTCAAAGAAATATTATTCTAAGACCTGGTGGTCTCACCTCCCTAATATATAAATAAGCAGAATCTAGCCAGGATTCCCACACTAGGTCAGTTAAAATTCCACCACTTACTAAAAGCTCTGTTTAGTAGCCAAAGGCAGTCACTTGGGCCTTCATGTCACACTGCTGGTATTTGGGGGCGACTGAATGTGCAATGTGGTAGAATGTATAGCTACGCCGAACCTGAAGCTGAGGTCATTGAAAACAACAAGCTTGCTGAAAACTATTTAATGCACAAATGATGTTGAATGAATGATACACACTGACTTGTTAACATTATTTATCTTTGTCAATGGGATTTCAAGTGAATTTATTTCCCAACATTGGTCAAAGCATTTTACCTCTCCCAACTCAGTATGAAAACTGGATATTTTATTCCTCGACTTTACTCTTACTTTATGTATTTTTTAACTTAAGAACACATTCACCTACTAGGTTGTGGGATATTGTGACTAAAGCAGGAAAAAGTGACCATCTCTTAAGAGGAAGACTAGGGGAATGAATATGGGCTTACCCTGCCCCTCCCCCTCCACTCAGCCTCTCCTTTTTTGTTCTTATTGCTATTGCTATACATTGTTTTGCAAATACTTGAGGCATCAAAATGACAACATGGTAAAATATATATATATAAAGAATGGAACCCAAAAAGCTGCCTATCTCACTGATACCCAGCTATCTGAATAGTTACCTGAAGTATAGCTTATTCCCCAGCTGAGCATTCACATCTCAGAAGATCCTCCTGAGAGATTGCCCACCACCTAATGTATCTCAATGTCTGGAGGGCTTCCATGATGCCCATCATCCAGCCTCCTCTCCTGAATTTCTTCACATTACCCCAAGCCCAGCCGTTTCTCTAGGTGAGATCATTCTCCCCTCTCCTTCAGTCCCACCCCTTCCTGATTTTCACATATGACTGTCAGGTGCCCCTTCCGAGCCTCTGCTTAGCCAAGCTCTACACATTCAGTTCTTTTCATCTTTCCCCATAAATCAGTCTCTCCAGCACCATAATCATTCTTGACACATGATTTATCCAATAGTTTACCATCAGCATGTGGGATGGTTGTCTTTGAAAAATGTATCAATTTAAAATACTTAAGAAAACATTATTAGTACGAAGTCCTTGGGGAGACACAGGGAGTCTTTAATGAGAGGACAGTGATTCCAGAGCCTTCTTAAGTGAAAATCCACAAGTGTCTGCCATGCTTCTGAGAGCTCTGAGCCAGCACAAGGGAAAGTGCCTTTGCCTACTTCGGGGAAGGTAAATGCTCTTTCTCAAAGGGGATGGCTGACCATTTAATACTTCATGTAGTCGTTAAGCCAAGGAACTTTTAAAAAAAAGTTTTACTGCAAGTCTGTTAAAGAATGAACAAGTTCTAGTAATAAAAGCCAGCTATAGTCCCAGGCAGTGCGTGCCTCACCTTCGCGCTTTAGGCAGGGGTACTTGTGAAGGAGGAGGAGGGAAGAAAGAAAAGGAACACTGTATTTTCTGTTCAGCACTGCATATAAACTTCCCAACACGGCCTAGGAATGTTCAAAAGCTTTCTGATCTTTTTTACAGCCTGACATCATATTCCTCTACAGTGACATCATGGCGTTTAAGGGTAGGAATCCAATAACACTAGTACGTTAGAATGCTCCCAACCCATCAAAAATCTGGCAATTGTTACATTTCCTTAATGACCTCTAGTTCTCCAAAGTTTTCTTTGAGTTTTGAAGATTTGAACCCTGATTCCCAGATAAGTTTCTATGTGTTTACAAACTGTGAGGCCAACCCTGTGAGTAGCACCTTATAAAAGAGGCCTGGCTGGGAAGGTGGCTTTACTGGAGGGAGGGTGGATGGGGAGTTAGGAAAGAGACAAAACAGTCTGGGTTCAAGCACGAGTGATTTTTTTTTCTTTTTCTTCAGGTCCAGCAATTTGCACCTCCTTCCCTATTCCCTTTGGGTCTACTCGAACCAATAATTTTCACCACGAGTCCCCAAAAGATATTAAAATCCAACCTCTCTCGTGACGTATCAGGAGTTCATGCTACTGGGCTGACTTCCCAGAGACAAAGGCAGGACCCCTTTGTTTCTGATGCACCAATCGCACACATGGAGACTGTGCTGCAGGGTTTCGGGCAGGCAGACTAGACATGACTACCCAACACCTCTTCACCAGACAGGCCAGTGGCACGGGACGTACGACTGGCGCGTTGACGTCTTGCTCACTTGGCTCTGCTGGCGCAGCCCTCACACTGTCGGTGGCAAACTACCCACATATCGGTTTTGTTTTTATGCTTGTTTTTATTTAATTTTTATTTTCAAATCCACCATGGACCTCTGGACCTCTGTGTATCCTACTTAGCATGACCGGTACACAGACTTACCACGTACAATACCCTACCTGAGGTCAACAACATCTGAACTGGTCTGTTCTTCCGAGGAAGGGGGGCAATGCTCACATGCCTGGATGTCATGGTGATGTCAAACTGCTATAAAAGTTCCTAAGCATGTACTTTCAATTTCCATACTTACCTTGCCGTGGAACATTTCCAAGCAGTTTCCCATTGGCGCCTGGCCACCGCACTCTTGAGTTCGCACTGCACTAGAACAGGCCTGTTGGCCACTTCCCACCCAGCACCTGCTTTTGTAAATAACGTTTAGTCAGACCTTATGAATTGTCTACAGACCCCAGTACCACGGCAGGGTGAGCAGGGGTGGCAGAGCGTGTGGCCTGCGAGCCTAACATATTCGCTATCTGGCTTTTTTTGAAAGTTTATAGACCCCTGTTGAACTACATAGCACACCCAATAACAAAATGACGGGCTACATTTTAGCGAATTTATGCCACGTACCCTCACATTACCCTTTCCCCTTTGTAAGAAGAGATGAGGTTTGATGTTTCCCACAAACTGCTTTTTCTGGACCAGACTGTTCTTTCCTAAAAGAAAGATGCTGAAAGGTGTTTGCTTTGTACCTCAGCACACAGGCCTAGGGAAGACTTACTGGCACACACCAATTATCAAGAAGAAAGCTGTTCTGGGTCTTCTGTGTGCATGTGCGTGTGTGTGTGTGTGTGTTGTGTGTGTATGTGTGTGCGTGAATGTACCACATGGGAATGGTGTACAGAGCCATTCCCAGACCGAACCAAATCACTATGGACTTGCTGTGGGAGTAGCCAGCGAGAGCCCTCTGACCATGTTCCTAAAGAAGTCCCTTTGTTAAAGAAAGCCACTCAGGAAGAGGGAGGGGGAGGGCGGTGGAGAGGGGAGTCTGCCTTTGAGAGGCCTATATGGCTTCAATCAGAAACAGCTGTGGCCAGTTTAATGCTATCGCAGGGCTCATATAGATGTGACATCACACAGAACGAAAGCTTGGCCAAGGAGTTTTACTGGCACATACCTTAAACTCTAAGGATTTGGTTACAAATGTGTATGTGGCATATGTTTTTTTTTTTTTTTTTGAATGAATTCACGACTGGGAGCCAACACCATATCGCCTCCCCTTCTAGTAACTCCGAGGGCTGTCGACAGGGTGGTGGGGCTTTTTCAAGCCTAGAATTAAAATCTTTATTAATTTCAAGCTCAGGGAAGTAAATGAATTTGCCATCATCCCAGCTTATTACATGTCTAACTAGGAAGACTTTCACAATCAGACCAATATCCTGGCCAAGTAGGAGGAACTGAGAGACACTTTATATTCTAATTTCACACTGCAGGGTATCCCAGGTGTACTGTATAGGATTTCCTGTAATTTACCAGCCAAATAAGCAGTCTACGGGAATATGTTTGCCATACTGTACATTTGTATTAATTACCCAGCAGGATAAAGTGGTTTCTTTGTGATAGAAAGAGATGTGGATCTACAGGAAAATCATTAAACCAAACCGGGAAAAACAAACACTTTTCTGTTGTTAAGCCGTTTGGCTGGGTTAAGGATCGGGGTCTGGGAGTGTGTAACTGGTGGCATTTTTCTCAGACTCGCTCAGCTTTCCCCAGGACCGGAGAGGAGCTGCCCCCACTGACACGGGTGACCAAAGCTGAAAGTACCCCGTTGGCCACTCTGGGGGTTACGGGAAAGTACGAGGCAAGGTGCCTTCTCTCAAGTAGTGTCATCTCGTTAGAAAATGACTCAGAGATATGCAGTTATAACAGGGGCGCAAAGGGGTCAAGGAGAAGTGGACAAGGCACTGCGCACCAGCAAAGTTCAGAGGTGGGTGGGGAGAGTGCAGGAAGCAGGAGCGGCAAGAGACATCTCTGTGGATAGGGTCCCGCGTGAGCAGGATCTCAGAGGAGACACGATCCGGACAGGTCTGGAGAAGGGGACCTCCAAGCTGTGAGGCACATGAGGAAAGGGAGGGTACGAGATGACGATGAGGAGTCGGGTGTGTACAATGAGCGTTCAGGTGATAATGTGCGTTTAGAGAGGACTCGCTGTGCGTTCAGTGCCGGGACATTGAAAGGAATGAAGAGGAGGGGGCTAGGAATTCAACAGCATTTGAGTACATACATGCATCAGGGGCTTTATGAACCAATGGAATCATTACAATTCTTTGAGGTAGGTATTATCGGTATCACCATTCTAGAGATGTGGAAACTGATGTTCACAGAGGGAAATGACAAAGTGAAAGACTCAGGCATTCAATACCACATCCCTTAACTTCTATGGATATTGTTATGCCACCGTAATGGTTAATAACCCTCTTTTCCCAGTAGAATCACACTGAGAAATGTAAACATATAATGAAGATCCCATAACCTACCCCAGGAGATCCTGGTGAGGTAGCTCTGGGCAGGGCTTGGGCAATCTTCCACAGGTGTTTCTGAAGTCCAGGCAACAGTGTGGACGTCCGTACTTGACAAGACCCTACCCATCCTCCACCCCTAAGATTTTTCTATCCATTCAGATGTAAGTTGATCACCAAGGTCCAGAACCTTCTGCTACTTTTCACATGTTCTTCCACTGACTACAGATGGCCATAAATGGAACAAAGAAGTTTCTGACCTCTGTTCAGGTGTACGATGGCACCTTAGCCTGGGTTTCAGGAAAAGCAGAGCCTAGAGAAACGGTGTGTGTGCTTACATATGATTTAGGAAGTGAGAGCCCAGGAAAGGGATGTGAGGATAAGGGAGATGAGACAGGAAAGAGCACATTGCTGGGCTGGCCCGTGCTGGGTAGCACCTGTCTGTCACTACTTGTCCCATATTGTGGGCTTTATTCTAAAAGGATTCAGTCTGACCATGATGGCTGAATCTCACAACACTTGGTTAGTGGGAGGCAGGGGGAAGATTCTTTCTTGGTCAAAGTTCATTCCATGGGGCATTAGGTTTCCCACAACCTTTGCAAGTTATCAGTGGTCCTGCAGCATCACCCACCTTGACATCAACGGGAGAAAAAGCCAGGTCAGGGAGGGTGCATGTAGACCTGTTCAACCCTGAAGTGGTGCTTATGTGGCCAAAAGCCTCACAAATGAGCTGAGATAAACTGAAGTGGCAGGTGAAGCTGCCCGACACATACGTGACAAGAGTTTTTTTCCTAGTTCCACCAAGTGTCCATTTTTGTTTATTTTTATCCTCAGGTGGTAGTCAAAAAACCCAGCATCTTGGCTCTAGAAGAATGAACAATAAGACCTGGGGCAAATAGCCCCCCAAATCAAAATGGACCTCCCCCTGCCCTCGCAGGCCTTTCCCTGGGATATACCAGGGCCACTTTTTATCTTCAAAAGTGGATCAGGCATACGTAGTGGGATTTATTAATTAGATAGGAAATTTTCTATGGAAATCTCAAATGATGTCAAATAATAAGAGTATTATGGAATTGTTTGTTTCTAACTAAAGGGACAGAAAATCCTGGAATAATGGCTGAATGCTTTTCCTCATTACACCATTGTCCTATCTCTTCTGTTAGGTAAGGACATGTGCACTACATAAACAGAGACTGTACATGTTATTAATATAGATTTACAGGATATTCAATGAATGACTGAATGAGTGAATGAAGGAATGAATGAATCAACCAACCCTGATTAAATATCCATAGCACAAACCAGTGGCTCAGTCTTTAGCATGCAGCAGAATTACCACAAGGGTCTGGTAGAACAGAAACACCTGGAGGGCTTGTTAGAACAAAGAACACAAGTGTTTCCGAAGATGGTTGATGCTACTCCACCCTTGAAGCATATTTTGAGAACCAGAGGCATAAACTAACCTGAATCTATCAGTTTTGGTCAAATTATTTACTAATCTGAAGATTATGGAGATACGTAGAGATTATTTAATTTTTCTGAGTCCTTTAAGTTTGACCCGAAAATCTTTTTTGGTTACGGGATTTTGTCATGAGTGAGGTAGCCCCTTCCACTCAGGGTGTGGTTCCAGGACCAGCGACATAAAAATTAACTGAGAGTTTGTTGTGAATGCAAATTCTCATCCCCACCCCAGAACTACTGATTCAGAACCTGCATTTTAACAAGAAACCGTAGGTAATTTGTGTGCACATTAGAGTTTAAGAAGTACTGTAATTACCCATTTTTCCCTTAGTAAGGATAGGGATGTGTGTAATATTGGGGAGATCATGCAGTACCTCTCATTAACTCTAAACTGACCTCAGAGCATTCCAGAGTAGTCCTTTCTTTATTATAAATGTAAAAGTTATTTGAAATTTTGATTAGTCAATGAAACTCAGTATCACTGTATTTTCTTGTTTCAAAGTCCTATAGGGTATGGAACCCGAAAAATTCTAGGTCAAAGTTCAATTCCTATCTCTATCACATATTTTCGAGCAAAGATACTATTACTTTTTAAACCAGAGGTTAACAAACTTGTTCTGTAAATAAACAGATAATCTATATGGTTTTGTAGGTCATACAGTCTCCATAACTACTCAACTCTGCCCTGGGTGTCAATCAATGAGTTCCAATATATTTTGTTTGTTTTTACAAAAGCAAGTAGTAGGCCAGCTGTGGTCCATAGGCCATAATTTGCAGTCCCTCATCAAAAACTCTTTGAGCTCAGTTTCCTTGTCTGTAAAATGGACTTAGAAAAACCTAGCTGGCAGGGTAGTTTCAAAGATTAACTGTAATAATGCATGCTGAAGTGTTTTATGTTAATTCCTTATTTTCTTACCATTTCTCCTAAAATTCAGGTGCAGAAAAATTCTAATTAACTGACCATTTTGATTAGACAAGTTCTGCAAATTCTGGTTAATTATTCACTCTCTACATACAGTCTCTTGCTCCCCTCTCCTCTCTCTCTCTCTCTCTCTCTCTCTCTCTCTCTCTCTCTCTCCCCCCCTTCCCTCTCCCTCTCCCTCTCTCTCTCTCTCTCTCTCCAGCATATCTCTCACCGATTTGTTTGGAGGTGAATCTGATCAATGAGAGAAAAAGAGATGTGGAAAAATTATTGAATTTTTAATATGTCAGCTCAGGATCCAGGAAGACTTTCAACACTATCACATGGTGATTAAGTTGAGAAAAATGTAGCAGAGGCTACATAAAGGTAAATGTTTGCATATATACTAGCAGCTGTGACAGACCCCAGGAGATTGAAGCCTGATTAAGCTGGTGAAAACAGTGACTGAAGGTGAAAAAAAAAAAGGACAGGTTGGGAGGGAGGACAGAGAAAAATCTCTTCTTATGAACAAACTCTCCTCTGAGGTCGGATGCACATATGCCAATCTGACTTCATATCCTGAGACTGTGAGCAGTTGGGATGTCTAATTTGTCCAGAAGTTACTAACATGCACAAGCAGAGTTGGATCCCCATCCATCTTATGACCAGGCAAGCTCTTTTGGGAGGTCAAGCATTTTCCATCCCACCCTGAAGGTAGGACTTGGCTCAGTGAATTTCCACAAATATGATCTGAGCTTTGTCCTGGGGTTTCTTCATGCCCCTCTCACTCAAGTGTGGCTCATCTCCTTCCAAAACACACACACACACAAACACACACACACACACACACACACACACACAAATAAACAAACAAAAAAACAAACCTAGCATGTGTGAAATCTGGTCGTGTTTCCTTAACACTCTGCACTTTCATATCCACATTTACCAAACAGGAATCATCTTGCATTTAATGTTCTGATTTTAAGCCACCATGTATTACAAACTTCAGTGCCCCCCACCCCTTGCTTTTTGATCAGGGATTTTGTGTGCTTCTTTTCAAGGTCATAGAAAAATTAAACCAAAGGCCCACCTCCCTTCCCTTTTCATATCCCTGAACAGTTCTAGAGAAATTTTCTAGAGAAAATAGAGCTTAATTTCTTGGAGGTGTTTTGTTGACAAGAAAATGGAAAGCATGTGTCCCTGCTTCGCTTATTGTACTTCCAAGTAATGAAAGTATTTAAGAAGGTACAATTATGATCTTGGCAAGCACCTGGGGCTCTTGGAACTGTTTTTTCACACTGAATAAACACTGCAGATAATCTGTTTACGTTATACTGTTCTGAAAAGCTATCTACAACAAAAGGCCACAACCATTCTTTAGTTTCTTTTTCTTAAAAGGAAAAAATATATATTGCACTAATAATTTGCTGAAAATGATTTCATTGTCTCCGTTTTCACTCTAGCCAGACAAAAACAGGTTTTAGTAAAGGAGTTTATGGGTTTTATTGTTTCTGCCACTTCTAACTGAACGGTGTATTTTATTTTTGTCTAGTTACCTGGAATTCTTCTTGTTAACAATCCCTGGTGACTAAGGATCATTTGCCTGCCCTGAAAAATTAACCCTCCTTTGAATAAAGTACCCCAAATTCATTTTATCCTTTCAACCTGATTGACTTTGACTACATGGTCTTGTTAGTGACATTCAGAGGTGGTAGAGCCTCCTCCCCCCACCCCCCAAAAAAGCATATAATCTATTTCTCTTTCAGCCAAAAAAACAAGAAGAGATGTTAATAAGCCACTGAATTGGGAAAGACTAAAAAAAATGCATGTTTGCAGCTTGATCTGGTCATAACCTTTAAATTGTATAGATGCCATGGAGAATTATCCGCCTGATGAAGTAGAATGCATTAGAAAAGATGACACAGGATGAAAAGAATCAATGGCATGTTCATATGTTTTGCAGTGCTGTAAGATTCAGTGAGCAAGTATCACAAATGAGAAAAAAAATAAGCCCTACAACATTACATTTGAGGGAGTCTCATACTTCCACAGACCAGTAGATGGTCAGTATCCCAGCAATTCAGAACAATGGTTATATTTCTCATTCAATTCATTTCAGGTCTCTAATGCCTCTGTATTGCAGGAGTTGGGGTGCTCTTTATCCTTTCTGGGTTATTTTTTGTGACTCCTGGTCCATATCCAATTGGGATACTAGAAACAATGAGTGAGATGAGAGAAGTCTTTCAGTTTATGTGAAAGTGGTATTATCTGTAAGTTCATTCCAATAGGTGTCAGAGACTACCCTGCTCTATCTCTCCAACTTTCTGCTCACTTTCAGGGCATCCAGAGAGGGCACAAAGGATGTCTATGAAGGATGGAAACTTTTCTTTCAAACACCACCTACCACGAAGTTCAATCCTCTCCTGCTGCCTTTATCTCAAACACCTCAAGCAACTGTCTTTGCTCTCACTTAGATGCTACTGGCCCCCAAGTGAGAGACCATCAGGACCTTAAAACTCAGCCTCTGTTGCCCTCAGAAAATATGTGGGGGGATCAAAGTGCCACAGGGATATGTTTCTATAGTCATCTACCAGTAAGAGCAGGAAAAATTGAATTACTTGTGATCTAGTCCATCCTTTTCAATTTGCAGGTATGCGGATCAGGGTCTTCTGAGTGGAAGTCATGCTATTAGTTAATGGCTCTGCTGGTTCCATGAGGTGTCCTCTTGCTGTACCCAACTGTCACCTCTAGTCAAGAGTGAGCATTCCCATGATGCTGCAAGCCATTTAGCTCCTGGGGTCCCTAAACCTCTTACCACTAGGTGGCAAAACCAACCCAGCAGTCCCAGTAATGCATCCCAGCTGAGCAGCCCATTTCCCCCAGCTCCATCCCAGGAAGTCTCTTTCCAGTGATGTTTTGAATTAAGAAGTTGCAATAACATTCTCACAGTCCTTTTCAGCTCTGTGGGTTGGCCTCTCCGAAGGCTAAAGGAATAATTCACAGCAGCCCCCTAAACTGAGCAGCCCGGGGTCTGTTTCTCCAACAGTTAGAAAGAGAAATGACAGTCTGGTTCTACCTCTCAGCCCAACATTTCCTGCATCCGAGACCACTATCAAAGCAGAGAGAGGCAGAAGACCATTTATACCTGTGTCCTGTTCCTTTAGGGAGGTATGGGAGGGGGCAATCTGGTGTCCTTGCCTTTCATAGGTAAGAGAACAATTGCAATCCAGTGTGGTTTAGAAGCATCAGTGTGAGGAAGTGGATTTTGAGGGACTATCAAGAGCGGTGATACTTTTTCATACTTGCATAGCCCCTTCTTAAGGGCCTGGTATCTTATATAATAAAGTGGTAATATGCAAATTGACCATGATGCCCTCGCATAAGATGGCCACGTCCATGTGGTCAAAAGATGGCTGCCCCCATGTGGTCACAGGTGGCCACCACAAGATGGCCGGCAGGAGAGGGCAGTTGTGGGCAATCAGGCCAACAGGGGAGGGCAGTTGGGGGCAACCAGGCCTGCAGGGGAGGGAGGGGAGTTGGGGGGGACCAGGTCTGCAGGGGAGGGCAGTTGGGGGGGACCAGGCCTTCAGGGGAGGCCAGTTGGGGGGGGACCAGGTCTGCAGGGGAGGGCAGTTGGGGGGGACCAGGCCTTCAGGGGAGGGCAGTTAGGAGCAATGGGCCGGCAGGGGAAGGCAGTTGGGGCCATCAGGCCAGCTGGGGAGGGCTGTTGGGGGTGACCTGGCCAGCAGGGGAGGGCAGTTGGGGGCAACCGGGCTGGCAGCGGAGCAGTTATGCATCGATCAGGCTGGCAGGGGAGTGGTTAGGGGGTGAGCAGGTTGGCAGGAAGAAGCAGTTAGGGGAAATCAGGCAGGAAGGCAGGCGAGTGGTTGGGAGCCATCAGTCCCAGATTGTGAGAAGGATCCCAGATTGGAAAGGGTGCAGGCTGGCCTGAGGGACACCCCCGCCCAGTGCACGAATTTCATGCACCGGGCCTCTAGTACTTCTATAGTTTGAATAAGTGCATGATGACTGATGGTTCTGTTATGAATTTGTTTTCAGGACATTGGTGAGTTGTGGAGGGAAGAATTTATCAGCCCATCTCACTGATAGGAAGTGAAGCAGAGAGAAAGTGGTTCTCCCAAGTTCACAACACTAGTCAACCCAGCCTTTTAATTAGAATGACACAGAGGCCACTTAACTACTCTCCTCCAGATCCCAATGTTTAAGTTAAGAACACTGTAAATTCTCCCCATACTTGATATATGTGACACATGAAATGAGGAAGAAAAACAGGGTTTTTTTTGTTTTTTTTTAGAACCAGTGCCAACCCAATATTATTCTATGCTTGACACTGTGCTTGGGGATAAATATTTACATTTTTGTAAAAGATGTCCTAACATAGCAGTTTCATATTTGTTTTAGTTTCATATGATGACATCATGTGATATAGGAGTCTCTGAATCCTCAACTGGGTCTAAGAAACATGAAAATGTAAGAGCTATTTTTGGAAAACATTGGTTTAAGCTGTATTTGACAGTTTTCACTTGGCATAGGGACTTTCAGAGCAGAGATTCCAGATTGCACTGCAAATTATATTTATTTACTTCTATTAAGACTAATTGGGGGGAGAAGGTGCTCATGGGTAGGGCAGGAAAGTATTGTAGGGTGGAGGGAATTGTGTTCGAAGTATGACTCTGCTCCTCACTTTTCCAGCTCCCTCCCCTGCTTGGAGGCAGGTCTAAAACTCTTTCTGGTTTGAAGACAATTTTTGCACACACACATTCACACAGACAGCTTTGCTTCTATTTTTATAGCTGTAACTGAAGACTACAAGGATGCTTAAAAATTCCCCAACTTTCTCTCCTCTCTCCAGCTGCCCCCCTCCCTGAAACACCACTGAAGCAAACAGCATATGCAAACACACTGTGAACTAGGGGTCTTCCATTTCGCATGCCATGGGCTTTTCTTTTGTGACAACACTTGTTCTGATTTACTACTATAGATGTCACATCATTAAATCCCAGGGAAGAAAAAAAAAATACAAAAGCTGGAAAAGATCCCAGTCATTATATGTAAAACAGAGGGGAAGAAAGCCACAGGAGGGAAAAGCCACACTCATAGTGGGGGAAGAAAAAGAGAGAGATCCAGAAAAGTGTGTCATGGGACCGACTTTAATCCTGCATCTTCAGCCACTTTTAGCTGCCTCTGCCATCAACACGCCATATTTCTTCCTGGGCTCAGCCACTGGCACTTTAGACCCTCCCAGGAGTCCCATGGCCCTTCCAAGTAGTGTACAAGTGGCACAGAGAGTGTGGCAACTTCAAAACATTAAAGGGAAAAAGGAATCTCCTTCCCCACCATCATCATTTTTAAAAACGGCAATTGATGTCGCCTGAAGCGGAGGCTGGGCAACCCAATTATACCACATTTCATTCAAGTGTCAGCAATTGGAATAATAGTGCCCGGCAGTGAGGGCCCCTACGTGAAACGACACTGCCATATTATTTTGTTTTGGCCCAATGTTTTCATAAATTCAGGCTTGGAGCAGAGCCCAGTGCTGTTTTCTTTCAAGGTCTTTACTTCCCGCGTCCTTTTTCTCAGATCTTGCTGCTCAGTTCTTTTCTTTCCTTGTGCAGATCGGCCGGCCCTCTTGCCCTCTCCTCCTCAGCTGCGGCTGGCCCAGGGCAGCCGTGGCTGCTCTGTTTACTGAACAACATGTGCATCGTTGGAACATTTTCCACACCCAATGGGCCAAATGTTTTATGTATTTGGCCCTGAGCAGCCTTTTGGATTCTGTTGTGAGGAGCCACTAAAATCCATGCAGCGGCTACCAGCTCACATATTACAGGCTGTTCTGTGCATTATTGCTATTTTTGTTACTGGTCACCATTCCCTGAGACGAGTGTGCACATCAGTGAACCTTAGTTAGAATGGGTCTCTCTGCTTTGCAGTGTATTTTCCCACCACGGCTTCCCCACCTTCCTTTATGGTCACTAACAGTTAAGCAGACTGTGAGTGTACCTACTCTGACATTCTCGTCAGGCCACGGGACACTATTGGATGCAGTGTCCTCCCAACTTGGTGTGCAAAGCAGTGCTCAACTGCCATTCACTTAGTCTACTCTTCACAACATGCCGACTGCATCCCTGATGACTCAGATGAGAAAGCGTGGTGTGGTGCCTGCATGGAAGAGCAGTCTGAAGGAAGCGCTACGCTTTATTGATAGTAACGGGTTGTTCCGCATATATTGGCATCATACCTCCTGTTAGTCCTGTCAGATAGGTTTGTCCTCTGCTCTCGCCATCTGAAGGACTTTCGGGGATGTTCTCTCTTCCTCTCTTGCTTTTGCTTTTAATGCTATGCTTACCCACCAACCCTTGTCTACATGTTCCTAGCAGGATACTACAAACCAGTGTAGAACTCATCCAGCTTTCATCCTCAATCCATGATTATTTATACAAGCCTTGGAATATTGGCCTATACATCTTAGAATGCTGACCCTAATCTCTTTTTTTACTTCCCATCTGGTTATTCCTGGTTTGGCTACTCCTTTGGACACAGACACTTGACTCCTTACTTTAATTTTACTGCACTAACTGATCTTTGCTCAGTCAGCCTGTAACAAACTCCAAAGAACAAAGAACAGAACCTCGCAGCAACCAGAAGTGGTTCTGAAGTATGAGCAATAAATAAATTTTGATGAGGTTGGTTGTTGCATTAGCATAACCTCACCTATCCTGACAGTAAGGTAAACATGTAAGCAGATAATTTTCAATGGGCTAAGTATAAAAGTGGAAGTGGTTAATTATATATTGCGAGAAACTGGTTCGAGAAGATTTCTCAGGGCAATAGCTGAGCTGGAGTAGACAATGCAGGGTATGAATAGGAATTTGCCAGGGAAAATGTTGGCATGAGAATCCTAGCATTCTAGACCAAATGGCTATCACCAATGAAGTGGGTAAGTAGAGAGAGATGAGAGATGGTTAGGGCTTATACATCCTAGTTTGCCTAGGAGAGTCAGTGGGCTCCTGTTGTCCTGGTGTATTATTAATAGTCCTTTCTTTCACTCTCAAAGATAATCCAGTTTTTATGATAAGTTATATGCTCACACTACTTATATATCATGGTTCTAAGGCTGGCTTTTATTTCATAGATGAGGGGGAGTTGTCAGGAAAAAGATTAAGATGAGCTAAATTATAGAAGTCATCCTTTCACAGCCAAGTTTTGCAGGAACTGCTGGGTGCCTCTCAATATTCTTTTACCCTTTAGAAATAAAAATCCTGATGCTTACAGGCACAACATTACCTGGGACACACAAGTTACCCAGCCTCCTTTGCAGTTCAGTTGCGGCCATTTGACTAAGTTTTGGCCAGAGAGATGTGAGAGTATTACATGGAACTTCTGAAAAGTATCTTTGAGGAGAGAGGGTAGACACATCATTGGATCAGAAGTGTAAGCTCATAACATTCATAATGCAAAGCCTTAACCTAGAGAAAATCTAGGTCCTTGATGACTTAATGGAGCCACCATAGGAACTCTACATTGCCTCCTTTCAGACCTTTCTTACCTGGGGGACAAATAAATTTATATTCTGTTCAGGCAACATTATTTTGAATGTCTCTGTAATATGCTGCTTACTGAATTGTGAACTGATAAGTTAACCCTTCACTGAGAGTCAGTTATTGTCAATTCATCAAGGAGGGATCAGAAACAACTAGTATGGCTCAGATGCAATATCATCTTCCAATTCAACTTTACCAAGGAGTCCATATTTGGGGAGTTATTGGGCCCTCGTGAATAAAACTGGCCCTTCTCCATTTGTATCCTTGAGTATCTTCTCTATTGACTAGAACTTGGAGGACAGGGCACTCCCTGAGGTCAGAAAACTCTCCTTAGAAACTTAGTTCTAGGATTTGGTTTTGTGTATTTTAATAATTCAACTAAAAATCTATTGTATTTTTAAGTGCTTTCTCTTGGCCGTGAGGGAGACTGTTTTTTAATGGGATGGGGGTGGGTAGAGAACACAAAGTAAGGAAAGAGGGACAACAGAAGGAGAAGGCATTTACTTTGGAAGGAACAATAACATTCTAGACCAAATGGCTACCACCAATGAAGTGTTTGCCTGTGTATAGTTTCATTTCTGTCTAGGCTACTAGACTAGACTTACTGGACAAAAGAGCAAGAGAAAGGAGTGTTCCCATCATGCAAGACTCTTCATAGGAGGAAATAAAATACACACACACATGCACACAATTTAATATATACATATTAAAGCAGCCTAAAGAAGAGCCTAATGCAGGCTAGCAGTCAATGTAAAGAAACAAGAGTGGATCTAGCCAGATTATATATTAAATAAAAGGCAATGAATAAGCACTGAGTGAAATTTTATATGTGCACATTACACCAAACCAGTCAAAGATTCTGACCCCTGGCACTGCAGAAATGATGCAGCCATCTTCTTCGTTCCGATGCTTTCAATAAAATCATTCCCAAGAGAGCGAGGGAAAAATTGTCTCTCTCAATAAAAAGTGAAACCGTCAGTATTATGAAGAAGCATACTAATAATTGGATAGTGTTCTGAAGTCGCTTTCATAAAGCTTTCCTTTCGCATCCTTCCTCAGGTTTTAATATTGCCCAGCGAGTCCATGAGATCACAGGGGTTTTGTTGGAGATAGAAAGTTGTAGCGCTGATTGGTGCCCTTGTCAGGTGCAGGTCAACATCATGCATATCAACAGAGATAACTTGACGAATAATGCACTCTGAGTTTCTAAACACAGCCCACCCATAATGAATATGCTGCTCAATAGTCCCTAATGTGAATAAAGGAATAAAGCTGGTACCTGGACCCTCTTGACAGAGGGAAAAAATGGTTCCAAGTAACAGAATCCTCCGGCTAAAGTCACACTGAGCTCCACAAATCATGGGCCGTGTGCTGAAGGACTGATGGAAAGGGTGTTGTGATGGTAAAATAGGAGTTTCTGGAAGTTGAAGTCTTGTCAATGGCAATGAAACTACATAAGAATGTGGGATTGGCCCAGAATGTTAAAGGCAAAAGGAGTCTGTAACAGCATCCAGGATGAATGGAAGTTTGCAGTCACAACAATTAGTACCAGTTGACAAGGTCTTTTGGAAACACTGTGAGCAGAGGGAGTCCACATATGGTGCCTCTTTTACACCTTTCCAAAGTGGGGAGAAGAGTGGGAGGAGGAGGAGGGATGTTGACAGTAAACATTCAAGAGAAGGGAGGTGAAGAATTTTTAAAAGGAAATGAGCGAAAGGCAACTCTTCAGTTTCATGATAAGCCAAAAGGAGTGAGTGCTGTTGGTCTTGCCAGCTCTCATGCCTCACTGTTCTCTGTGGCCCCTTTGGAAGCAGCTGTGCCCGCACCTCCCTACAAGCTGTAGCAGAGATGGCGCTGCTCATTCTGTCCATTGATCAAATCCCTTTCACATGTTTGCTGACTGCTACACTGAGGACTTTCTTAGTCTTCCACCTCCTCCTTCATACCTCATCGGTCAACGCTCCCATCCCCAATGCTGACCAAGAAATTCATTCAAGGCAGTACTAAAAATGAACTGCGATGCTCCACTCAATTTCCAACAGATAGAGCAAACTGAAACTGATAGTCACAGTAAGGCTGAAAGAGGAGAGGGGCAGATGTAATATGTGTATGGGGATAAAGGCTATTCAACAGTAGTGCAGATGGCAGACACTGTAGACTGCCGACCAAGCAGCTATGGAAGAGCCTCTGGCTGATTTTAGCATTCACAAACTGAGTGAGCTTCTCCTTGGCAAGTATGGGCCTTCTTTCAAGGATACACTCCAAAGAGTGGGGCCCAACTCAACTTGCTCCAATTTTTCATATTTTGATAATCAAGAGGTATTCACTTCCACTAATTCCATTTAGATAGGTTAAAGAATAAGGCAGTTGTCTTAGAGATGTTTGGAGGCAGAGACAAGGAGGAGGAGGAGGAAAATGAAGAGGAGGAGGAAGAAGATGAAGGGGATGAGGAGTTGTTGTTTACGAGAAGAGCTGAAATACAAACCATTTCTGTCTCTGGATCACTCTCCTTCCCTGGGAACTGTGAACAGGTGTCTTCACACATACTGAAGTGTCCGCAAATAGTTTAAGTGCTACCTGGAGTACTCTTTAATTTTCAAAGCCAACAGTAGATAACAGTGTCTTCAGATTTAGGATACCATGTCATTTTACTCCTTCTACTCCTGCCATATGGTCCATTTATTCCTTTTCCTTTTAGGTATCCAGGGTGTTTGTCAAAGTGGATAAGTTCTGACTTCTGAAATAATAGTGCTCGGAGGTAATAGGTCCTTGAGGGAAGGCTTTAATACATTTTTCCATTGGTACTAGAGAGCTGAATCTAATAACCGCTGAGTAAAGAGGAAGGATGCACTAGCTTCACACGGTCTCCACCTTTTGAAAGGTGCACTTACTCTTGCTGAGAAAGACCTGAACAGGCTCCAATGCTCAAACTTCATTCCGTGGTCTTTCCTCTTCCTTATCAGACCTCAGACAATCCAACCAAGAAAACCACCTTTTTTCTTAACCTGATCAGAAGACTAAGTCATCCACGTTGGTGGAAAAAAAAACAACAACACAAAGTGAATGGTGGGAGGAGCACAAGGCACATTATAATATTCACCTGTTACCTGAAAAGAGACGTGGATGTTCCCAGTGAGGAGGGGTTGGAGTGGAGTATTTTCTCCGAACACAGTATATTCACCTCTGGTCATCTCCACCAGAAATAACTGAAATAGAGAGGGTGTGTTGTGAAATACAACCTTAAAGACAAATAGAGCAGCTGTGAACATTCTTACACAGCTGTTCCCACGTGGGTTATGAGGGGCCTGTTGGGAACCTGGAGAAAAAGCTTTTCCTGTGTTTTTCAAGGTGGCTGCGGCTAGTCCTCCCTCAGACTCCGCAGAGGGCTGCGTGGACTCAGTCTTCTCCTCTGTAAGGCAAGGCACTGAGGCAAGGGCAGTATTTCCGAAGATACATGCCTCAGAGTAGCATTCCTACCCGATGCTTAGAGGAAAGGGGGTGAAAAGATTACAGGACCAGCCGGGAAATCAGAGACCTTCTTCTGCTGTGTAACAAAGCCAAACAATTTAGGTAAGTCGCTGAAACTTCAGGCTTTGGCTTCTTCTTCTGAAAACGAAGTTGGGAGATGAAAATTGAACATTAATTTCTCTATGGCCCCTTCATCTTTAGATTTAAATGATTCTAAAATGTCATTATTGTCTTCATATAAACAAGGTTTTTTTCTATGTCCCTGGTTGAGAGTAAAATGTTCTTTTTTCCAAGATAGATTGGGACCCTCGGTGTATATGTTTGCTGTTTAAATTTTTCTCACCAAGAAAACCTGAGCCCAGACATTCAGGGAATATGTAGGCAGGAACTGGGTCATTTCAGGAATAGCAAAACCACCGTGTTTCTTACTATAAAATGGAAAATGGCAAGTATACTAACTTTGAGAAATGTTTTAGTTCCTACTGTGCTAAAGGCTCTGAGTTCTGATAATGTAGTTTTACATTTTCAAAGCACTTCAGATGATTTTAAATAATGCCAACATGGCTTATATGATAGGATCCCCCAGAGAAGTTCTGTAAGAGGACCCAGTATGATGATTCTGATTTTAGCCGTGAGGAACTGAAACCTGGGCCCCAAGGCAACTCTCCCAGTGACCTCGTCAGGACTGGACTCCTGGCCACCTGGTGGAAATCCTCTGTGCTTTCACTCTGCCCCCCTATTCAGATAAGCAGGAGATGCGTTTCTGGGATTGGAGAGTTTACAGAATGATGGCTTATCTTCAAGCTTCTTTTGGGCCAACCAGTCTTTTCTATTTCTTTTGTTGTTGCTTTGTATGTTTTTTAATTAATTTGTTTTGTTTTTCTAAGTAGACCCACTTGAACAGAACATTTAAATTATTCAAAATGGCTTAATTCAACCCTAATTTCCTTTAATATCTAAGGATCAAAATAACTCGGAAGGAGGGGGCCTTGGAAAATGGAAGGCAGAGATTCCATAGGTCGGGGGGGGGGGAGGCTGGGGCAGGAGCTCACCATGTTAGCACTGACACAGGAACCGAACTCATGAATCTGATAAATATCACAGCCAGCCAAAGAATCAGAGGACGGGTCAGCTCACCCTGGGGTCACAGAAACCCAGAGATAGAGGCTCTCCAAAGACACAGGAAGTTGACAGTGAAGCCAATGGAAACAGCTGAGACTCCTGCTTGGCCCCCTTGCTGCTTAACACAGACCCCAACTTCATTTCCTGAAATGTCTTGCTTTCTTTTAAAAAACACACTGGGCCTTTAAAAAATGAAAATAAACCTCTTCCCTCTAGGCAGGTGTGCGTGGGGCGGCTTTTGGAGGCAGCTGTGCCCTATTCCCTATCTCCCCACAAACTCAGTCATTTAACAAGGATGAGAGGGCATGATCCCAAAGGCTTTCCAGCCTCCTGTCCAAGGAGAGTTCCCAGCTAGCCTAATCACTCTGGCAACCGCACACCTGAGCATGTCCCCCTCCGCAGAAGAGAGACTGGGAAGCCAGCTCTGTTGGACAAATAGTATCTCCGGCTAGAAACAGCTAGTAGATGCTTTCTATTTAAGAGGTCTTAACAAGCAAGTTGGGGAAATCTCTCTGCGAAGGTTCAAATGTGACTTGGCCACTGCTTTGAAGTAGCTAAATCAATTGAGTCTGTTCTCCATCAAATTCTTTTTTTTAAAAATACTAATAATAAAATTTGAAAATTATGATAATTATGTGTTCTGTACCCTGGATAGGGACAGACGACAGAGAGGCATATTTTCTAATGTAATTAAGGCTTTCAGCTGATCCCTCCCCACTGCAATTGTTATTTCAAAAGTGAATTAATAAATCATGTCCAGCCTGCTCAGAATAAAAATTTGTCTGGAGTATTCTTGTTGCAACCTGCAAACTCTGATTCTGAGCAGGAAGAGAAAGGCTGGGTGGAACTTCTATTAGATTGGCTTGTGCTGAGTCCCAACCTGGGATACACTTTTGGGGAGGTTTCAACAGAGACATCTGGAACCATTTCTAAGCTTTATTGCAAACGATATGCAAATCTTCTTTCCCCTATGTTCACTGATGGTTCCCTATGCTAAACTCCAAGCAATTAATGCTGACTCCTGCATACCCCGGGGACTCAGCTCTCCTGTGGTTTGCACAGAGCACTTTAGCTATCATGATGAATTAGTGTAAGGCCTGGTAATGCACCTTTGAGTATGTGAGGCCTTTTAAGGCTCTCCGAGGTCAAGCCCGTGGCTATATAAAGTATTTTCCCTTGGCAGACCAGAGACTCGGAGCTTTACGATTGTATTTCTATTCATCACAGGTTCCAGATTCCAAATGTCCAAAATCCCCATTCTGCTTCTCTAGACAGCGGATGTTTCAGGCCAGTGTTGACTGAAGGTAAATATTTACCAGGAAGGCCGGGCAGGAGCACTTAGCACGCTTGGAGAAAGAGGTATGGTTTCAGAAATGGGGTATGGTTTCTCTTTTTGTCCAAGCACAGAGTGGGTGTAAAACACAGGGCAGGGTACTTCCCTGGAGTTGGGTGGGTTCTAGTTTGGGAGACTGGACACATGACCCAGAGGCCAGGCTGGTCATGTCACTTACACAAGTAGATGATGGAATGAGAAGACACTGGAGGTGGAGCCACAAGGCCTGGTCCCCAGGAATAATGCCACACTAGCCATTTGGCCATATGCAAATTTTTACTTCTTTTGGATATTAATCCCCATCGCTAATAGGAGAGAATTGCAGGACTATTTTTGTTGGTCTCTTCTAAGTATAACACTTGGTGGCTCTATTTTCCTCAGCGGAATACTTTTGCTAGTCTGTGATTTGCATTTGGTATAGAGAAATGCATTGAGATGACAAGACGCGCCACATTCTGCCCCCCTTTATCTCCTCCTCTCTCCCAGTAGCTCTCTCACTAATGCCCTCTTCTTCACCAATTGAATCTTCCTGTCCATAAAATGGGATGATAGTAGAGCTTCCCTTGTAGAGTGGGTATGGGGATTAAATGAACAGATGCACATGAAGTACATGGTAAGTATTCAGAAAGTGGTAGATATAAATAGTATCTAAAGATTTAGCACTCCCGGGGGCCTGCCCTACACATTCCTGCCTCTGTATTTCTGCTCATTATGAGAGTTTCCCATGGCTCCTTACCTCACACTGAGTAGCTCAAACAATGGAAATGTATTGTCTCACGTTCTGGAGCCTGGAAGTCTGAGATCGAGGTATTGGGAGGGCCGTGCTCCCTTCGAAAGTGCTAGGAAAAGATGCTTCAGGCCTCTCGCTTACTTCGGGTAGGGTAGTTCCTTAGCTCATGCCAGCATAATTCCAGTCTCTACACAGTGTTCTCCCTGTGCATGCATGTGTATTCAACCTTCCCCATTTTATAAAGACACCAGTCATATTGGATTAAGGGCATATTCTAATCCAGTATAACGTCATCTAAACTAGTTACATCTATATCAATCTATTTCCAAACAAGGTCTCATCTTGAGGTACTGAGGGTTAGGACTTCAACATATGAAGTGAGGGAGGACACAGTTCAATTTTAACCAAACACTTCTCCTAATCTTCTTCAACTTCTAAACTCATACTGTTTCTTTAAGACACTGGTTACCTTCTTAAGACCTTTCTACCCTTGCTTATCTGGACTCAAAGGGTTTATTCCTTCTTCAGAATACTAGTAGGACTCATTGTTTTGCATCTCTTGTTTGATACTTACTTTTAATTCTTTTTATGTGGTTGACTCTTTATTTTGCATGTGTTTTATACCTTGAAATAGAAGAGAACACTATCTACAGTTGTATCTTCCCAAGCTTCTAGAACATTTCATTGCACAGAGTAGAAACGTAATAACTATTTCACATTAAGATAAAAAATATTTGGTGAAACCTTCTGGGTAGGGTGAGGTATATGAGACTACTATCTTTGCAACTTTTCCATAAATCTAAAATATTATGAATTAAAAATGACGCAGGCCCTGGCCAATGTGGATCAGTTGGTTGGAGCATTGTTCTGTGCACCAAAGGGGGGTGGGTTCGATTCCCAGTCAGGGCACATGCCTGGGTTGTGGCTCAATCCCCAGTAGGGGGCGCACAGGAAGCAGCCGATCAATAATTCTCTCTTATCATTGAAGCTTCTATTCCTCTCTCCTCTCCCTTCCTCTCTCTGAAATCAATAAAAACATATTTTTTTAAAAAGAATATAAACTCAGAATGTTACTCCATAAAACTGCATCTCTATGTATCTATATATCACCTGCCATTTGTGTGTATGTGTGTAACGATATATAGCATGATGTTCACAAATTAAAAATAATTATTTCAGGGTTGGAAACAAAAAGATGACTACTAGTTGAAGAAAACATCCAGAACAAAGTCACTGCAAATTTCACATAAGTCTAATGAGATTTTTATCCTTCCTAACTATTCTACATACATAGTAACCTATGAAAAGTTCTGACCAAGATTATTGTGAAGATGTCCAATCATACCTTGTTTATAGGCATCTTTTTCCTCCAAGTGGCCTCTTGAATTCAAACTGTAGACTCAGTACTACTACGAAGTTCTTGGTTGAACCCTCACTGCATGAGCCTGGAAATGAGCACAGACCCTAATTGTTTAAGGGAAGCTTCCATATAGGAAAGAAGCTTCAACAAGCATTAGTTCCACATCCTGGAACTCAGCATCAAGTCTCTCTTGTGTCAAGTATGCTCCTCACTTTGTGCTGATAATTAGGCATTGTATTCTAAGAGTCAGTCATCTGAGCCCCCCAACTATGGTGGCTTCTCAGTCTAGAAGTCTGGGGAACCACACATAAATGGTCTCTGTGGGCTTGGGGCTTGTTCTTGCTTTAACTGCATACCCTCTGCTTCGTCACAGGACTGACATTTTACATTATCCAAATGGTTACTCTTTGCTCCTGCTGAGGTACTTGCCTGATACCAACTTGCTGCCTCTGGTCCTAGATTTCAGGACATTAATCTTTCTGATAATTTCTTTTAATTAGGTTTTACCCAACTCTTAGAACAACCCAGGCACCTCCTACCTGGACTTCTTATTCTACCAGCGCCTCCTCTCAGAAGACTCCTTCGTACTTTGTAATTCTCTCAAGCAATTAGGGTCTGTTTTCATATCCAGGCTCATGAATCTGTGCAATTTAACCATGTCACTCTCATGCTGGTACTAAGGAATGGCCCAAGGAAGTTCCAGGACCCCCAACTGCAAAACACAAATCTGATGAGATCATCCACCTTTTAATGAAGACCTATCCTTTGTTGGCCAAAAATACATTATATTCACATTATAATCATAAAAAAAGTTATTGGTTCTTTAAAATTAGTACTTGTTGACAAAACAATAAGCGTGGGTTGAAAAGCAAAGTGCCTTAGAGCAAATTCGATGACTCTTACTGTTGACCAGATCTCTGAGCTTGAGAAGGCCACAGACACTGAGTCATAGGGATTTTATTGAAGTAACACAGGAGAAGATGCTGCAAGTGCAACGTGCTAACATCACCCTGCCTGGCCATAATACAGGTATAGGACATGAGGAAGTTGGGCAGCTACCATCCTCTTGTTTGTGTTTAACTTAAATTGGAATTAAATGCTAAACAGACTTAGGGAGAAAAGGCCAGCTTCCTCATACGCGTGTTCACAGGTGGTATTGGTTGGGCACCACTGTTTACTGAGAAAACCTTGACACCAAATCAGCCTGATGTTTAGTTCTAATGTCTCAATCCTTAGAGCATCAAAGCTGCAAAAATGAAGCCAGGTAAGAGAAGGCTGACCATCCTTAAAAGAGATAGCTAACAAAAATCATAAAACAGGAGTAGCATTCACCAATGGATTGTCAGCCACCCAAAGCAAACTAATGAAGTGTTTTACTTTAAAAATTTGGCTTTAAATTAACAGGTCTTTTCCTAAATACTTTGTCTAATATAGATATAGATTTAGAGATAGAGAAAAAGAGATAGATATATAGATAATTATATATTGGACAAAGTATTTAGATAAACTCTATAGGTACATAGATACATAGAGAGATATATATTGATACTTAGAAAAAATACTGGCCCTTTTATACTCTTAAAAACAATCTGCACTAAAATTTTATGCAAGAGGTACCTGCTCTCTCATAGGGCAACATCATTAAATGGTATTTCTCTCAACTCTAGAGAGATTGGAGGCAGAGTTGAAAATCCAGTGAGGATGGGGCCAGTCCAATCAGACATGCAGGGGAATGCATGATAATCTGCAGTCCCATGGGGGACCACCATTCTACCCCAACACAGGGAGGAATAACCAAGCCACATCGCCTTCATGCTGACATAGTGGAGCCTTTCTGGTGTAGTCAAAGGAGACAGAGGCATAAGAAAACCTCAGGGCAAGCCAAGACCTTAGGGAGAAGTTAGATGAGAACAGGTGAGAGACAATGAATAAGCACTGGCTTTAATTTATAACAAAAGCAGGATGGAAGGAAAATGGAAAATATCAGTAGGCTCCTTCAATTATGTTTATGACTTTCTTCCTTTGTTTTTTGAAGTTGATTGATTGAAAACTCCTCTGAGCCATTTAACAAAGCATTAGTTACATTAAGCTTGGGAAAAATACCAAAGAGAATAGCACTTTGATTCCACTAATAACCTCTTACCTTATTAAAGCAGAAATTTAATAAGGATCTAATTACCTCTTGCCAGACTTCTGGCTTACTCGTGTTTTGCTTTCTGCCCTGTGTAAAGTGTGTCCTGACACTGAAGCAAGATGTTTCTACCTGTATTAATGTAGATGAGTTTTAGTTGCATGATCAGGAAATGAAAAACAACAGATAAAATTTTTATTTTCCACCAAGATATGAAAGATCTAAGTTTATTTCTATCCCACACAGCATTCAAGGCTGGTGCGGGGTTGCTGCTCCATGAGGTCATCTAGAACCAGAATGGCACTCTGTGCATCAGAAGCCCCAGGTTCCTTCTCCGTTCTCACTTTACCATGTCTAGGGTGTTACTCTTATTCCCAGTCCAAGAAGACTTACTACCACATCACACCTCAATCAGCAGGAAGGCACTACAGGGGAAAAAGGTGCATATCTCTTTTCTTTAAGGGCATGTCTTAGAAATTGTATGCTTTGCTTTCCCTAATGTACAATTGGTCAAAATTTAGTCACCTGGCCACATCTCCTTGCAAAGGCAACCATATGGCCAGCTTAAAATCTGGAGGATCCTCTTTATCTTCAGTTTCCTGTAGTTTAATTATGATGTACCTCTGCATAGTTTTTCTTCATATTTATCCTGCTTGGGATTTTCTAAGCTTCTTCATTCTAATTTTATTTTATTTTATTGCCAAACGTTAGAAGTTTTCAACTATTATTTCTTTAAATAGTTTTTTTTTTTTTTTTTTTTTTTTTTTTAGCTAATTCATTCCCTCCTGGGACTCCCAAGTACATGTATCTTTGGCCTTTTGTAATTATACTACCTGCCTCTGAGACTGCTTAATTTTTAAATCTTTTATTTTCTCTGTTCTTCAGATGAAATAATTTCTATTGACCTGTCTACAAGTTCAGTTCCCCTTAGTTGCCTTCATTGTTCTATTAAGTCGACCCAGTTACATTTTCATTTCATATATTATAATTTTTCAGTTCTAGAATTTCTACTGAATTGCTTTCATAGTTTTTATATCTCTGCTGAGCTATCCTATCTTTATATTAATTACAAGCATATTGTCTCCTACGTCATTGTGCATGATTATAATTGTCTGTTCCAGCATCAAAGGGCTGGTGTCCATAGATTGTCTTTTACCTAGAGTGAGTAATATTTTCCTGGTTCTTTGCATGTCAAATAATTTTGAAGTATATTCCAGACGCTGTAAATATTTTTATGAAGACATTAATTCCGTTATGTACCTTCAGAAAGGTAATATATTTTTGTTTTCAAAGGCAATTACTAGTAAATTGGTCAAATTCAAACCAAAAATTCTTTCTGTTAGGCTATCGGTCAAATCCCAGTATGGTGCTTTAATATTTAACTGGACTCTATTCTGCCTATGCATGATTACAGTAAAGCCAAAGACGGGCAGAGTTTGTCCACAAAAATCAGAGTTCCTTCTCTTTGTCTCTTTTGTTTCTGGGTTGGACAATTACTTGCTAGTTTCTGCATGTATCTCAAATGCTTTCCTCTGTTTCTTTATGTCAGAAAACATGTACGTTTTCTTTTTTAAAAAAATAAATCTTTATTGTTCAGATTATTACAGGTGTTCCTCTTCCCTCGCCCCCCATAGCTCCCCTCCACCTGATTCCCCACCCCACCCCATGCCCTTACCCCACGCCACTGTCTTCATCCATAGGTGTAAGATTTTTGTCCAATCTCTTCCTGCACCCCTCAGGCCCCCTTCCCCCTGATAATTGTCCATCCCCTCCCTTTCTATGTCCCTGATTCTATTATATTCACCAGTCCATTCTGTTCTTCAGATTTTTTATTCACTTGATTTTTAGATTCACTTGTTGGTAGGTATGTATTTGATGTCTTTTTGTTGTTCATAATTTTTACCTTTACCTTTTTTTCTTCTTCCTCTTCTTAAAGAATACCCTTCACCATTTCATGTAATCCTGGTTTGGTGGTGATGAACTCCTTTAGCTTTTTCTTGTCTGTGAAGCTCTTCGTCTGACCTTCAATTCTGAATGATAGCTTTGCTGGGTAGAGTAATCTTGGTTGTAGGTTCTTGCTGTTCATCACTTTGAATATTTCTTGCCACTCCCGTCTGGCCTGCATAGTTTCTGTTGAGAAATCAGCTGACAGTTGTATGGGTACTCCCTTGTAGGTAACTAACTGTTTTTCTCTTGCTGCTTTCAAGATTCTCTCTTTGTCTTTTGCCCTTGGCATTTTAATTATGATGTGTCTTGGTGTGGTCCTCTTTGGATTCCTCTTGTTTGGGGTTCTGTGTGCTTCCTGAACTTGTAAGTCTATTTCTTTCACCAGGTGGGGGAAGTTTTCTGTCATTATTTCTTCAAATAGGTTTTCAGTATCTTGCTCTCTCTCTTCTTCTGGCACCCAAAAAATTCGGATATTGGTACGCTTAAAGCTGTCCCAGAGGCTCCTTATGCTATCCTCACACTTTTGGATTCTTCTTTCTTTCTGCCTCTCTGGTTGGGTGTTTTTTGCTTCCTCATATTTCAGATTTTTAGTTTGATTCTTCGGGTATGGTGATCTACAATTGAGTTTCTGTATATTCTTTATTTCAGACAGTGTATGCATAATTTCTGTCTGGTCCTTTTCCATTTTTTTGGTATTCTCATTAAGATCCTTGAAGGTCTCTTCAAGTTTCTCAGCAGTTTTTAGAAGATTCTTGAGTAACCTTATAAATGTGGTTCTGAACACTGTGTAGTCCATTAGTTTACTTTCCTCTATCTCTTTTATTCGTGACATACTTCGGTGTCTCCGCATTTTGGCTGCCTCCCTGTGTTGATGGAGTGGCTTTGTGTGGTCAGTGACTTATAGGGGCCGGTAGCTCAGCTTCCCCAATCACCCTAGGTGGTCGCTCTTGGTACACCCCTTTGTGGGATGAGTGGAAAGTCTTGGTGTAGTTAAAAGCCTTGATTGCTGTTGGTACACTGGGAGGAATTGACCTCCAGGCCAATTGGCTGTGAGGACCTGCTGTGTCTATAATGGAAGCACTGCTGCGCTGGAGACACACTTATGGTTCAGGGCTTGTTTGAGTGGGGCTTTGGTGCTCACTGAGTCCGCCTCCCGAATGTGTCACTTATGGATGTGAGGAGTTGAAACCTGGTGCCTCACACTGTCCATTAGGTGCATTAGCTTCTGAATCTCCAATGGGGTGCAGTTCAGCTGCTGTCTGAGGCTACCCTGAAGGAGCTACAGCGAGAACTGCCATCCTCTCCTCCCTGCTTGGAGCTTGGAGTCCTTGGAGCTGTCTTGCAATCTGTACCGGGTTGCAAGTTTACTAGTTTAAACTGCAATAGAGAAGGCCATTCATATGCAAAAGCCGCTGCTGGGAGCTTGGG
This sequence comes from Cnephaeus nilssonii, assembly GCF_951640355.1. Taxonomy (NCBI): domain Eukaryota; kingdom Metazoa; phylum Chordata; class Mammalia; order Chiroptera; family Vespertilionidae; genus Cnephaeus; species Cnephaeus nilssonii. The sequence goes on along the minus strand of NC_137086.1, from coordinate 33,407,318 downwards.
TGTGTTTGTAGATTGTGTGGGGCGAAGTCTCAGGGCGTCACTAGGCTAGGGCGTGGCAAACAGCAATGACTGGCAGTGAGCCACCTCCAATCCCTTCCCTGAACCTCCGACCGCATCCTCGCTGTCTCGTGCCCCGGGGCAGCCAACAATTCTACCTCCACGTAGCTCTGCCAGTAAGCCACCCTCACTCTGACCCAATGGCAGACAGCCCAGTCTCTCCCCAGAAACTGGATTTCAGAGAGATTGGGGGCTTGTCTCTCTTCGGATTGAAGAAAGCAATGCCTGCCTCCAGCTGGGCTCCGCCGCCAGCTCGTGTCACCCGTGCGCTCCCCTGTACCTCAGTTTTTCAACGTTTGTGTCCTGATTGTGCCCGTCTCTTTCGGTCTAGTTGTAGAGGTTCTGCTCAGCCAGCTTTCCCGTGGACCTGGGTGATAGACGTTCTGTCCCTTAGTTGTAGTTTTGGAAATTGTTGTGGACAGCAGCAGCCCAGATGTTCACCTGTGCCGCCATCTTGGATCTCCAAAGATGTACGTTTTCTATCAGAGTTTTAAGTGCCTTACTCAGTGCCAACTGTGGCTTGAAATCGACCTGCCATTTTATTTTTTATAGTGTCAACTTCCTCCAGAATCCACCTGCTCTGTTCAGCCTCCAGTGCTGATGAGCCATTGTCTGAGTATTTTGTCCATAGTTTATAGTCGTTATCTGAGAGAGGATTACTAGAAGCCAGTAGATGCTTACTCAGCCATACCAAAAATGGAAACAAATCTGAAGGCTTGATCGAAAGAAAAATGAACATATTTACGGGGGGATCACTAGCAGTCTTGACCTACAGTGGCCTTCCGTACACTTGTGTTTCTCCTATGGGATAGTTGTATATTTGTATCCCAATCATTATTCCAAAGAAATGAACCACTGAGTACTCTTTTTAATATATATATATATATATATATATATATATATATATATATATATATATTATAGAAACAAACAAATATATATATATATATATTTCAGAGAGGAAGGGAGAAGGACAGAGATAGAAACATCAATGATGAGAGAATCATTGATTGACTGCCTCTTGCACCCCCCCCCCCCACTGGGGATTGAACCTGCAACTTGGACATGTGCCCTTGACCAGAATCAAACCCAGGACCCCTCAGTCCACAGGCTCACACTCTATCCACTGAGCTAAACCAGCTAGGGCTACTGATTACTCTTTGATGAGGCACAAAGTCTTGCTTTGTGATACATGTGTTTCCTAAATTTAGTATAAAAAACTAATTATTTCTTAAATAAAAACTTGAAGAGTTTTATCTTGCATATTGCAGTAAGATAAAGTAGGAAGTGCAGTTTCTTTCTATATGTACAATGGCTATTTAGATAGAACATACTAGCTGATAATCATAGCCTCAGAGCTATAAGCCTTTCTACCTGTGACCAACCTTAAGCGTAATCATAGATTAAAGACCAAGACCCTTGTTGTTGGTAACATTAGAATGATATAGACAAACTAAGAGCAAATATTGATTCTTTCACCTAATGGCATGTTGTTAATAGTTGTACATCAAATGATTAGCCACAGAATGATCTTCTAAATCCAGATCCTTAGAGAAATCTGAGAGGCAGCAATAGAGACCACACTTTATACACTAAGGTGCTCTGAATACTATGGTTTTATACAGTATTTAAACTAGGACATTTGATTATTAGAAGGCTTAGGGGTCTGAGGAGTATAATTACTTCCAACCATATGATTGGGGAGATGGGTAGGTGAAAGACAGGGAGAAAATTATAGTGGTTTTCTTGCTCATACAACCAACCATTCATTTGTTTACACATTTATTTATGCATTCAGTCATTCATTATTAACTCATTATTATATCCATTCATTTCCTCAAAATACAAATGAATATAGCATCATCCTTTCCTTAAGATGTTTACAGAATATTAGAAAAGTGAAGCTTGATGATTTTTGTGTGATTTTTCTGAAGTTTCAGTACTTATAGCTAGAGCCAAGATGCTTGTCCTATGAAGCCTTTAGAAAGTATGATGTAGATAGCTATCTTTTAAATTGGAAAGATGTTGTTAACACACAGTTAAACAAAAATTCACATAACAGTAGATTTTCTATCTGGCTGAATTGAATTTTCTTTTACTTTGCTCATCTGCATTTTTGACAATTAACATTTTTAAGCATTACTTTATTTTTTTAAAAAGAAGGCATCTTTATTCAAGAGAAAGTCATAATTTCATGCTTCAACACATATATTTTAAATGCATAAATAAATAGAAAGAAAATTTCAACATTTTCATAAAGATAAGGCATGTCACCCATAGAAAATAACAGGCTTTTATTTTTTAAAACAAGCTTTACCAGCAATAGTAGAAGCCAGAAGATAGTGAATTCTTATTTTTAATGAATTGACAGAAGTTAACTGTTAACCCTAAAATTTTATGCCTAGCAATATTATCTTTTAAAAATAAGGACAAAATAAAGACAAATTTACTTATACAAAAATTAAGATTGCTTTTTCCTACACACAGATCCTTATTAACAGAATAAGTAAATATGTACTTCTGCTATAAAATAAACCATTAGAAAGGTTTAGAGAGAAAAACTAAACAGTGAAGAGAACAGAAATTGATTTGTTATTGGATAACCTAAGCCGATATTGATTGCTTTGATAAACCCTTGTTTTTAGGTTAATAAAAGTGAAATTATGACTATAGATAATAAAATCAAGATAAATGAGATTTTTAATAAGTAAATTGTGCTAAAATTATTTTAGTATTTAGGATAAAAATTTTAAACATGAATTGTTGTAGATAGATTTTTAAATATTATAGTCACTTAAATGTTTATAAATTAGTCACTCATTAAATAAGTTGAAAGTCAATGCATATAATCCAAATCATAGGAAAATTTATATGATGAAGGTTGAAGAAAAATATTTTAAAAATTATTCAATCTACAATATGAAGATGAAAAGGAAAAGGATGATAAAAAGCAAACACAATATATGATGACATGTCAATGGCATGTATCATACACAGTAAATATATAAACTCCTACATTAAAATATAGAGATCATCAGAATAGGTTAAAGAGATGAAATTATATGTTACTTGAAAGAGATCTCTGAAAGCAAGGCCATTGCAAGTCCAAAGATGAAGGGGAGAAAAAAAAGATACACAATGTAAATACCAAAAAGAAGGTGGTAGCAATATCAATACAAGATAAAATAAAATTTAAAAGGGAAAAAAAAGCCCTAATAGGTTAAGAAGACTGCGTGTTAATAATGAGTGATCCACCCAAAAGATCCAGCAACCATGAAGCCTCTTTACCTAACAGCATATCTAAGAACTCTGCAATAGAAGAAATATACCACAATTGCAAACACACAGTACAATGACTTTCTTCCAGCCAGACTCATGGCCAGAGCTCGAAGGTCCCAGACCTGGGAACCGGTGTGCAGCTACCTTCAATCTGTAGCTAGTATGGATCCTGGGGTTGGAAGGAGAGAAGATGTTTTCCGCCTGATCCTTGTGGGTAGAATCTACTCTCCAACACAGGATAGGTATAAGCTGAGACAGTAAAAAGAAGAAGGAGAAAAGGTGGTGGGGAGGGAAGCAAAAAGGGGACATGAATGATACAAGTAGATGAAAACAAACTTCCATGAAGGTTCTTAAACATGCTGTTCTAATCCCGTGCTAATGCTTCCTGCCATCTAGGTGAATTTATTCCTGCTGAGGAGAACAGCTGATGGCTGGGTGATGTCTGGCTGGGTGATAGCTGGCTGGAAAAGCAGGAAATATTTAATCAGGACATGCTTGATACTGGTTACAATTCAGAAAACTCTTGACCTTACTAGATATTTATTTCCCTTTCTTTGCCCCTCTCACCACCTGAGCTGCACTTAGTTAACAGTGTCTTTGGAACACAGGCTCTGAGGCAGTAGCCCAGGACTGCCATCTTTGGTGGCACGCATGCAGAATGTATGATTGGCCTTCTTGCATTGAAGTTTAAGGCCCCTTCTAAAGCAACACTGCCCAGAGCAATGTCAGAGTCCCTTCAAGTTGTCTTTATAAACAATCACATCAGAGAAAAATAGACAACTCCGCTGGAAATGAAATCAAAGCTGACCTGGAACATGGATATGGACTTGGAAGGTCAAGTTGATAAAGCCAGCAGATGAGTTTGGTTTCTGAAGAACATGGGTGGGTATCACTGTGTTTGGAGGACTCGGAATCTATATTCATAAAAATAGCTCTTTCTTTATAACCACCTGGAGATGTCCAGGCATGCCAATATATGCCATGGTAAACTCCAGAAATTATTCAAAAGATGCTGAAGTAACATCACTACAGAGAAGTGAGCCCACAGACATTTGGAGGGGCCTGATAGACCATTCTAGTAAGGAAAAGAACTTCAGCAAATGCTTCACTTTACAGATAAGGAAACAGAAGCTCAGAGATTAAGTGACTTGTTCAAAAACCCTCCTGGTGGTTTGTCAGTAATAGACAGAGGACTAGAACTCTCAGACCAAGGCTCTTTTCTAAATGACTGATGGAATCTCCTAACCAACAAGAGTGGCAATGGGGGGAAAGAAATCATTGTAATGTCGCTTGCTAATTTGCCTGATCTTCAGAAAGACACTCAGGTAATGATCAGACTAGACACATTTGATGCACACACTTGTTCACATCCTTGCCTTGTGCACATGGTGGCGGAGGAAGGAGTGAGCACATGCTGGGGTTAAGTGCTCCATCTGAATATGATTCATTATGTCAATAAGGCAGTTGGCTAATGGTTGTAGTTTTTAAATGAAGTCTTTTGAACTTTACAAGCAGCTTCAGCGACTGATTCAAAAGACCCTTGATAGCATTTAAGAGTTAAGCCATACTTCAAAAGTTCTTAATGTTCAACCAGAAATATATCACAGGCATTGGGATGTTCTGATCAGGGTTGGGTTGCTTGTGAATAGGAAAATGTTTAGCAAGGAAGCCCTCCAATGCTTATAGGCTTTGCATTCACTATTGAAATGCAAGCCAGACATAGAGCCAAGTCAGCAAAATAATGATTACTGCAAATGGGTGTGCTAAGTTGGGTTGTTAGCAATTTATCCAAATTAAGAGTTGGGGCTTTATCATAATCACTTTAGAAGTATGCCATTCACAGCATCATTTATTTTCACATGTGATGTTCATCCTAATTTCTAAGTTTACCATCATCCCCTTCTGAAATATAAACATATAGTCTACTCATAGCTCACTTAAAAGAGTTCCCTCAAGTTAGAAAGTCAATCTAAAATACGGTACACTTTTTTTTCCTTTAGGAAGCCCTCCAAATTAAAATTTGTATTTAGATCTTACAAATCTTGAGGCATTTGTCTCTTTCTCATTATTTTATTATTTTACATGCTATCAGTTAGCACACTCAAATAGGACAATTAAAGAAAGCTTAATAAAGGAACAATTAAAAGAGTAGGAATATGGGAAACCTAAAGGTTTCCGTAGTACTTTGGGGCTGGCAATGGGATCAATCACCACTCCTAAGCCTGAATAGGCAAAGGGAGGAAGCAGCGGTGCAACCCAGAGAGGCTGGCCATTGCTGGGGAGGAGGCTGTCTCATAGGAACCGTGGTCTTCAGGAGAGAAACAGTCAACATACCGTGACCCAGCAGGAAGGGAGCTGAAGGAACAAACACCCACTCCACCTTGACATATCTTACCTGTGCTTCCCATTAGCCAAACACAACTGCAAGCCAGAGGTTGAGGAATGGATTGAAGTAGTTCACCTACCATACTTCCCTGCCTAGGCAGGTGATCAGGGCAGGGGTGGGAGGCGAGGGAGGTGAAACAGGAAACACACAGCACACAGTTGTGCTGGTTTTGCTCGCTTTAGATCTGGGTTCCTCCATAAAGGAAATTGTGATCTATAGGGGAAGTAAGATGCACGTGCAAAAAACAGCAGAAAATATGAGACAGCATAATTAGGCCAATCATGTAATACAGACTGTAAGTGCTAAAGAGTCTCAAAGAAGAATAAGATTGAAAGGACTGAAGTTTCAGAGCAAATTTTATGGAGGAAGGACCTTCACATAAGGTATGGCTTAGTTAAGCTAAGCGGGGGATATTCCTAGTGGTGATCATAACTGGAAGACAGAGGCAAACTTGAACTTAAACAAAGGTCTGCACACAGGAGCTGTGGGAACGCTGCTAAGGGTGGGGTGTGAGGCACTGGGCTGAGTAAAGGAAGGAGGTGTGTTTGAGCCTTAAGGGGTAGCAGTTTCGTAGCCACTGAAAGTTACTTAGCAGTTGAGTGACTTGAGAAGAGGCACAGTATTTAGGGACCAGCCATCTAACCAAGTAGGTGATGGAAAGAAAACACAATAGCTAAAGTCAAGAAGATCAAAGAAGGAGTTATAGTACCCAAAACTTTGTGCCCTTTTATTTTGGAAATTTTTGTAAAGTTTGAATTGTAAAAGCTAACATGTATTGTTTCTGTAATGAGGAGAGAGAGTTTTAAAAAGGAAATGAACTATTAAAAGAAAAGTTGAGTGTTAAGAAACATGTCTGTCTTTCTTGAAAATAAAGTCAGGTAAAAGAAACAGTATATTTTAGCTTCTTTTTTACTCTGCTAGGCTCCTCAAGACCATTTTTAATGCAAATCTAGTGACTTTCTTAAAAATAGATTTTTGGTGTTGTGCTCCCTCCTAACAGTCACCAAGAATATGCTGGGAACACCATAACATTCCTTAGCTAGCACCCTGCTACACACAGCTTCCACTGGAGCATCTGGAAATCAGTTTACTTCCAGGAAATAAGCTATTAACCAAAAAGGGTAGAATAGCTCCTATGCCTCCCAGAATGTGCTATGACATGACTGAGGTCACAAACATAGCTGAAGGAAGGCTGTGCCATTTAGGGGAGTGTAGGTCAGCCTTTGCCCTAAACAAAGAAGTGTTCCTGAGGGGAATGTTGGCAGAGCCCATCCAAGCAAAGTGGAAGAGGGGAGACAACATCTCAAGCCGATATGAATATGATAATGCCACAATGACATCAGAATATTACTAACTAGAGGCCCGGTGCACAAAATTCGTGTATGGAGGTGGGGGTGTCCCTCAGCCAAGCCTGCACCCTCTCCAATCTGGGACCCCTCCAGTGATGTCCGACTGGGATCGGGCCTAAATGGGCAGTCGGACATCCCTCTCACAATCCAGGACTGCTGGCTCCCAACTGCTCGCCTGCCTGCCTTCCTGATTGCCCCTAAGTGGTTCTGCCTGCCAGCCTGATCACCCCCTAACCACTCCACTGCCAGCCTGATTGATGCCTAACTGCTCCCCTGCCAGCCTGTTTGCCCCCAACTTCACTCCTCTGCCGGCCTGGTCACCCCTAACTGCCCTCCCCTGCAGGGTTGATCGCCTCCAACTGCCCTCCCTTGCAGGCCTAGTCCCTCTCAACTGCCCTCCCTTGCAGGCCTGGTGCCTCCCAACTGCCCTCCCCTGCTGGCCATCTTGTGGTGGCCATCTTGTGTCCACGTGGGGGCAGGATCTTTGACCACATGGAGGCAGCCATATTGTGTGTTGGAGTGATGGTCAATCTGCATATTACTCTTTTATTAGATAGGATAGAGGCCTGGTGCAGGGGTGGGGGCCAGCTGGTTTGCCCTGAAGGGTGTCCTGGATCAGAGCGGGGGTTCCCTTGGGGCGTAGGGCAGCCTGAGTGAGGGGCCTGTGGTGGTTTGCAGGCCAGCCACACCCACTGGCGACCCAAGCAGAGGCCCTGGTATCTGGAATTTATTTTCCTTCTACAATTGAAACTTTGTAGCCTGGAGCAGAGCCAAGCCTGCTGCTCCCTCCGAGGCCGGCAGCCATTTCTGTGGCAGTTAATTCACCTTCTATAATTGAAACTTTGTAGCCTGGAATGGAGGTCTAGGCTGGCCAGGGCTACAGAAGCTTGGCTTCCTCCTTCAACCCTAGCCTCCTGCTCCGTGGCTGCCGCCATTTCTGTTTGGATTTGTTTACTTTCTATACTTGAAACTTTGTAGCCTTGAGTAGAGGTTTAGGCTGGCAAGGGCAGGTGGAAAGCTTGGCTTCCTCCATTGTCTGGGAAACCCAAGCCTCCTTCCTGCTCTCTATGACTGTAGCCATCTTGGTTGGGTTTATTTGCATACTCGCTCTGATTGGCTGGTGGACGTGGCTGGTAGGCGTGGCTTGTGGGTGTAGCGAAGGCACGGTCAATTTGCATATTACTCTTTTATTAGGTAGGAGGATGTTTAGTAAGCATTTACTCTCAGCCACACTCTATATGGAGGACTTAACTGCATAATTCATTTAATCTCCAATCCTTTGAGACAGGTATGATTATTATTCCCACCAAATTGATTAGAGAAATTGAGGCCTAAAGATTTTAAGGGCCATGTTCAAAGTCATAACAGCTAGTAAATGGCAGGACCAGGGCAATATGGCTTAGTCACTAAAAAAGCCTTAGTGGTTCATATCACTACCCCGAGGTCAGTCTGTGTGGGTTCAATCTTTGCTCTCCTATCTGTTTAAATGCATGATATTGGGCACACAATTCTACTACTTCCTAATTCTCAATCTAAGTCTCACTCTATTCCTCTGCACAACGAGGATACTGATAATACCTGTTTTATTAGGTGTTTATGAAATAATGCATTCAATGGGTAAGGTGTTCACAGACACAGAGTCTAAGTCATAAATGTGGAGTAGCAGGCACAGTGGATTGTGGAGTTCCACTTATCAGGGTGCCAGATCCTGTTGCCATTAAATGTTCATATCATCTCCTTGATCTAATTCAGTGATTGCCAATCAAACTTCTAAGAACACAGCTTCTTTTTTGATAAGGAAGGATATGCTGGCTACACCCCTGTGTCTGCCCCATTTGCTTGATAGGTTATTTGCTGGAAAGTTATGTTAATAAGTCAGCATTTCAGTTTTATTCATCTACTCACTTACGTTTATTAGCATGAATTGGCATCAGTGAGTCAGAAACTGTCCAGGTTCCCTTTCCAGACCTGAAGGGATAAGGTGAGACACTGGCAAGTGACTAATCCACCAAAGAAAACCTGCTTTGGGGGGGGGGGTCATGTTTGGAGGGCAACAAAGCTTTCCTCTGGGAGAGCCCTTTCAACATCTAGGCTATAACAAAGTCATAACAGCTAGTGAATGGCAGAGCCAGGTGGACAAAGAACACCTTATTCATCCAGATACTAAGAGAGTATTGAAGCCTAAGTCCTGTGTCAAAGCACCAATTTCTCTCCATATAGCAGTACCCAGGGGGCTCCTTTGGACACTCACCCCCTTTGGATGCCCAAGGCCAATGCCAAGCCCTGTGTCCCTTCCTCTCATCACTATTGAGCCCATTAGGAGAAGAGCCTGGGCAGCCCAGTGTTCAATAATTGGGACATATGAGGATTCCAGCTCTCTGGCCTAATCCTATCTAATAAAGAGGGAATATGTTAATTGACCATCACTCTGTCACAAAGATGGCTGCACCCACAGCTGAGGCCAAGTTCCGATAAGGAGCCTTAATGAGCAATCAGCAGGGACCTGAGGCTACGCCCTCCCCCGCCCCGATGGGGCTTGACAGGGGACCTCAGGCCATGCCCCCCATCCGGCAGGGCTTGACAGGGGATCTCAGGCTGTGCCCCCTGCCCTAGCGTCATGGTGGGGGACCTCAGGCCACACCCCCTGCCCCAGTGCCAGGCCAGGGGACCTGAGGCCACGCCCTCCGCCCGGCAGGGCTTGACAGAGGACCTCAAGGTGCGCTTCCCGTCCTGGTGCTGGGCTAGAGGATCTCAGGCTGTGCCCCCCACCCTGGCACCAGGCTGGGGGACCTCAGACCGCACCCCCTGCCTAGCGGGGCTTGACAGGGGACCTCAGGCCATGCCCCTCACCCAGCGGGGCTTGATGGGGGACCTTAAGGTGCACCCCCACTGCTGGGTCGGGGGAACTCAGGCCGTGCCCCCGCCCAGCGGGGCTGGACGGGGGACCTGAGGCTGTGCCCCCCCTCCTGGCGGGGTTGACGGGGAACCTCAGGCCATGCCCCCCACCCAGTGGGGCTTGAGAGTGGATCTCAGGCTGTGTCCCCCATCTGGTGAGGCTTGACGGAGGACCTCAAGGTATGCCCCCCACCCTGGTCTGGGCTGGGGGACCTCAGGCCACACTACCCTGTGCTGGTGCCGGGCCAGGGGACCCGAGGCTATGCCCCCTGCCCGGCAGGGCTTGACAAGGTTGGGACTGGCCGGGTCTGGATCTAGCCCAATGGGGAGGGCCGGCCGGGTCTGAGTCTCATGAGATTTTGAGGTTCATGTGAGTGGGTGGGGACTTGACACTGGGTCCCTTGTGGTGCCCCAGACTCTGACAGGAGGAAGGTTTTCATATACATTTTACTAATTATCTTTCATCTCTGACACTTCTATTATAGAGAAAGGGCAAATAGCAATATTAAATTATTTCCTCTAATTAATCCCCTTTTAATGTGCACGAATTTCATGCACCGGGTCACTAGTATCATATATTAAAGCAGCCATTTTTCCCTTTTAAAGTTTCCTTGTTTGCAGCCTCTCTCTTCTCTTCTGTCTTTTATTTATTAATTTTTTATTGTATAATACTAGCAATGAGTTCTGAACCCTATGCAGTAAAGAAATCTGAATGTTCTCACTGATGCATGTAAAATCTTAGATGTCTGGATTCTGTGCCACGCTGTGCTCTGTGGGGATCAGGAAACAAAGGGGTGAAGGACAGTGGCTACCTGGTGTCATAATAAGATGCAGATCAGCCAAAGAGCATCAAGCCCATCAAATCTAGGATCTGCTGCAGCCACACACCTTTCGTCAGGCGTGGAATGGGCCGAGATGGATTCGGAGCTTTATTGAAAGATCATACAGGATGACTGCAAAATCCCATTACTTGTTGATTAAGTATTGATTGCCTCAGTATTAACAAGCCAGCTAATATGAAGTGACCTCTGAGGCCAGTGGTTTGGGGGAGGGGAAGACAATTTACTAAAACAGGCAGGCAGATGAATAAGAGGGCTAGATTTGCTCTTGGCTTTTAGCTTCGGTTAAAATGTCACACTCGATAGTGCAGATCAATGCCCACTTTATTTCCTCACAGCCGTCTTATTACCATCATGAGGCTGCCTCCTTTGATGCTTTCTAATGACCCTCTGAACTCCCTGCTCAGCTCACCCTCTGCTTTCAACTGAAAGCAAAGCCCTCTGTGCCCCGTGCTGCTGATGGAGAGGCCATGGATATGAGGCTAGGCCAGGAGGACCAGCCAAGCCTTGCCCAGGGTCAGCAGTGCTACACTCACTGCTCTTTCCCCCTGGTCCTTTGCTTTCCTTTGAGTGGCTCCAACATCAAAGCTCATCTCCTCTTTCCACGATTCCACATCATGTCGAGGTGGCAAAAGAAGAAGCTCTGCTCCCACCCAAGGCCACCACTGGGTCGGGGGCTGAATGATTTCATTCTCTAGGAAGAGAACGCTTGCCTACTATTTGAAACCTACGCATCCCATCCAGAAATGGATGTCTTTGAAATCGCAAAAAAGAACCAGAAAGTAAAACTCAAAAACATCAAAATTCTCCCACACTTCAATCAAGTAAACCGTGATTTAAGGAGGCTCATGGCAGGCACCACGTCAAAGGAACATCAAGCAATCCTCGCCTATGAACATCGTAGTTTACTTTTCGATCTATAAAGAGGAGCTTTTGTGAACATGCTCTGCTGTTTTAGGGAGGTGTTTGGCTTCTGAGCTGCAAAATACTCGGATGACTACTTAGTCTAGCTTTCTCTGAGTATAAATATTTTATGTGCTGGCCAGCATAGGGATTTCTCAATGCCATCTTATTGGCCAGAGGTCTGACTCCAACTTTCTGCATCAGAAAAAAGAAGTGAGTCGAGTGAAAAACTTTCTCCTTGGCAAACATACTCAATTGGTCTCTGAAATGAAAAGGTTTCCAACACTGGATGGCTAGAGGGAGGAATGAGAGTACAGAGAGGAAACTTCAAACTTTCTAAGGCTGGTATTCAAAGCCAATGCCGACCTAAAGATGAAAACCATAATAATTTCTCTGGGGCTTTAAGAAACTGCCTCAGTAAGTTTTGTTGCTGCAAAATTCATAATTTAAAGGCTCTTCTCACCTATTCCAGCCTAAATTGGGTGAATAAAGATAATTTCTTCCTTTATTTAACTGTATCACTCTTCTTTTTCTCAGGGTCTTATCAGGGTTCCATCCAAAATCTTATACTTCAGAACCAATCAGTCTACCATGAGGCCATCCCCTGTCTCCTTATCCTCTGTCTATTATTTTCTGTTCTTATAAGACATTCTAAATCCCTCCCCCACTTTTCCGGTTCCTCAACTACAATCACTAAATATTTATTTAATGCAAACCATGTGTATATTTGCAGCATGGATTTGGCATTCAAGGGTTTGTTGAATGAATAAACTCATTGTTTTGAATTGGTTCTCATTGAATTTATAAACTTACTGCATGCTTCTGTAATGTATGGAGACCAATTTTCTTTACTCCACAAAAATTTAGAAATCATAATCAGAAACCTGGCTTCCATTTTTTCCTCAATCTCATGACCCCCAGTGAATTTGAAAACCTCTATTATAATGAGCTCCATAGTGAAAGATTCTTTTGGAAGAAAACATAAAAATCTCAGAGAATAATATTCCATATTTTTATACTCATAAACCTCTGCATGGAATGATATTTTATTTAATATTTCTACATAACTATGCCTGCCTCAGAGAATTCTTATCTTCTGGGTATTTACCCGAAGTATATGAAAACACTAATTCTAAGATATACGTACCTCTGTGTTTATTGTCACATTATTTATAATAGTCAAGATATATAAATAATCTAGGTATTCATTAATGGGTGAATGGATAAAGAAGATGTGGCATACATATATACAATGGAATACTACTCAGTCATAAAAAATATGAAATATTGTTATTTGCAACACCATGGATGGATCTTGAGTGTATTATGCTAAATAAAATGAGTCAAATGAGAAAGGTTAAAAAAACACATGATTTTTCACATATGTAGAATATAAAGCAAAGTAACAAATGAACTAACTAAAAATAAATAAATAAACTCATAGAGACAATAGAATTTGGGTTACTAGAGGAGAAGGGTTTGGGGTAGGGTGAATTGGAGTCAACTATATGGTAACTGAAAGAAACTAGACTTTAGTGTGAGTATGCAATGGACTATGCAGATATTGAATTATAATGTTGTACACCTGAAATTTATATACTATTATTAATCAATGTCACCTTAATATATTTTTAAAAGATTTTAATCTGAGACATAGTGTAGGAGGAAAAACAACTAGTTTTATGAAAAGTTAACATAAAGTCATGAAAATAGATACACAGCAGAAGGTTGAAGGGAAGTGAGACTTAAATATAAAAGATTCTTACATTTCTGAGATTTTCTTTTTATTTTTTAGTTTTGAATCATATTATGCTTTTATACCCCACTTCACCTTCCCACAACCAATTCAAGTTATTGAAGATAGAATGCTGGACTGTACAAAGTTTAGAATATGATTTAGAATGGCAATACTTATGGATTAGTAATTTCTTATAAATTTGAGTAGCTAGGAGACTCTAGAAGATGCACAGACTTATTCCAATAAGATTTATGTTTCAAACTGTTTATATGGTCTTTTATTGTGATGGACTGAACTACAAAGATTCCTTTGCTCTTATCAATTCAGACTTAGGTTTACCCAGGCTGTGTGGCTTTTTTAGCTAAAGTTACATTTACACAGATTTCTAGTTTTCTGAAGGGCAGGTGATATATAGAGGAAAAAAGGCACAATGGCAAGATAATCTAGTCTTTAGCAAGTGATGATATAAAACATGCTTATGGTCAAAGACATAGATATAGGAATAGGTATGGACATTATCTATCTATCTATCTATCTATCTATCTATCTATCTATCTATCTATCTATCTATTGAGAGAAAGAATAACGACTTTTGCAACCTGTTCTCAGAAGTGATTCACCTACTTCTGCCAAATGCTATTGTTCACACAGACCAACCATGATGAGAGCCATTTCAAAAGTTGCCCGCTATAGTCCTCAACTAGCTGTGTCTGCAATGGATGAGGAAGTGCAGAGTGATGATATGTGTTGCCTGCTGACTGCCCCTAGAGGTTAACATGGTTACTTGATGCAAACTTTCTATAACTTCATGCAAAAGTTTAATCTTTATCTGTTCTATTAACCATCAATTTGGAGAATAATTTCTCTTGAAAAAAAAAGTGCTCTCTCTCTCTCTCTCTCTCTGATCAGTTAGTTCAGAGACATTTTTTTCATTTCTTTAACAAATCTGTTTTGAATGATGATGACTTAGCACAAACTACTAGTACTCTACTAGACACTGTGAAAACATGCATAAATAATGCATGACACTTGAACCAAGGACCTCCATCTAAAGGAAACCAAAAGACTAGAATTATAGGGATGTAGAAATATAATATATCTAAAGGCAAAGATGTTTAAGACTCTAAAAATTATTAAGCATGCAATTCTATTCTGAGTGACTACCCAGACTCAACTGGTGTCTTGATTTCTGGTCTCTTCTCCTTAAACTGAGCATTAAGCTAGTTAACTAGATTTACTCTGAAACCAAAGGTGACATCACAACCTTTCATGCCTCTCATTACTGATAAGGCAAAAGCCAAACAAGCCTTTTTTTCACAGTTCCTGGATGAGTTTGAGGTATTTCAATGTCCGCAACATAGTAACAGTATTCTTGCATAAAAATGTCTTTATTTTCTCTGACTCTTAAAAAGTTTTGTGACCAGTGCTTTGAATTACATTTTTTAAAATGTTGTTTTATGAAAGTCTTTCTTATCTACTCAAACTTCCTCAGCAATGTCATTTTCTACACTCCCAAAGCTCCTTCCCGTCATCTATCACATGCTTGTAAAACAGAAAAACACTGAGTCCCTGCCCCCACTCCCTCCCCAATTCTCTTTTTCATGTGTTTTTGTGACTCTAAGCACACCATTCTCATGCTTGGGGTATGATCTTTCCTTCCCAAAGATCATCTCTTCTGTAAATATCCCCTGTTTTGTTTTTTTTATATATATACTTGGTTCAGTTTAAAGAATATATATTTAAGTGTACTATTTTCTAGGTACTGTGCTAGTTGCCAGTGATAGAAGGTTGAATAAAAAATAATCCCAGTTCGAGGATTCAACTAGGGAAAGATGTATATAAACAACTGATTATGATACATTGTGATAATACGGATAATGCAGAACACAGAGACATATTATTGTTAGTACTAAGGGGGTAATGTTCCTTTCAGGAAGGGTGGGGCATGAAGAAGGATATTCAAATACGAGATATAACACAGGGTGAGTAGTAGTTTAAAATTTAAGGTGGAACATCATTTGAACCAGAGGGAAAAGCAGAGAAATGTGAACTTGTATGGTGTCCTCCACCTGCTCTCATAGCCTTTACCACATTTTACTTTTAGCCTTAATGTGATTATCTCTTCCCATGTGAGAGTGATCTCCATGGAATCAGGCCCTACTTCTCATTATCTTGTCTCTACCAAGTAGGAACTCAATATGCTTTTGAACAAATGATTTCATAAAGTTCTCTCTAGCCTTTCACCATACATGATTGGAAAAACAAATAATCACATTTATGTTTTTTATGCTCCTCAGTAACAATCATGTCTGTGATACAAGAAGACACCTGAAATGAGATTCAATAGGTCAAATGGGTCTCTTTTAACAGGCATATCAGTTATGGTAATGGTCTGTAGTGGGACATACTAGTATATGTACCAATAGTGGTGGTGGGATGGGTGGATTTTGGGTGTTGTGTAGTATGTTAAAACTAGAAATCAGCATTCAGGCTTTTTTTTTTTTAACTTAAAAACCACACTTTGTCACTGATATTGGCACTCATGGACTTGGTGAGGCAGGTGGGTAGAATGAGTGAATGCCCCTTGGGAAGGTGGAACAGGCTCCTGGGTGTGGTGGAGGAACTAAGGAGATGGTTATAGAAGAAAAGGTGGACAGTGTTATTAATGATCTCACCTAAAGGGTCAGTACTTTGTGGGAATGGAATGCAGGATATGGTTATGCTAGAATGGGACTGATGGGGAATGTAGGGGGAGAAAAGTTGGGGTGTTTGTGATTGTAAGGTCAAAGAGTATTACCTTTTAAAATATCAAGTGGCGCCCTAGCCATTTTGGCTCACTGGATAGAACGTCGGCCTGGGGACTGAAGGGTCCCAGGTTCGATTCCGTTCAAGGGCATGTACCTTGGTTGCAGGCACATCCCCAGTAGGGGGTGTGCAGGAGGCAGCTGATTGATGCTTCCCTCTCATCGATGTTTCTCTCTATCCCTCTCCCTTCCTCTTTGTAAAAAAAATCAATAAAATATATTTTAATAAATAAATAAAAAATAAAATAAAATACAAAGTGACTTTAAAGAATTAAACTAAAAACAGACAATATGAGAACAAGTTTTTGCATGGCATTCCCAAGAAGAAATAATACACTTGTTATGCATTACAGTCTGTGCTTAAAATGCTATTTCAGCATTCTGGGTATTAAAAAAAGAACCTTATGTGGTCTTGTGGTGAACGACTGTGAAGGATTATTTAAAGTAAACTGTAGGGAAATATAAAACAAACCCAGCTAATTTATCACAACAGTGAAGATCCATAAATAAGATGTTTATGAATAACAAGGACAGCTTACCTATTATTTCAAAAAATTCATTTTTAGGAGAAAATATGCCACATTTTATTTAAAGGAGAATGACCCTTATTTTTCCCTCCACAGCTCTGTAGCTTCTGGTACAGGCTTACTTATTACTATGAATATAACATGATGACTATTTGGGAAATGTTTTAATTATATTATGAGCCTCTTGGAATCTTGGCTTGAGGGATATACATCTTCATATTCAAGACTAATATTGCCTTAAGCCTGGGAGCTCAAGAACTCAGCAAATGTGGTTCCCAAATAATTGCTAATCAAAGAGAAAATAGATGATGAGAGTGAAGATGCTCTTGTACCTTGTGATTCTTTCATTAATAACATCCAGCATTTTGTGGAAGAAAATCTCATTGTATCTCTCTAACCAAGTGGTTCAATGAGAAAAGATCCTACACAGTTTTTGATAAAAGGCTCTAGTGAGAGGCGTGACTTTTTATCGGAACCCTTGAGTTTTGCATTGTTCTGAAGTTTGCATGTCAGTTCATGTAACACTGACTGCCAGTTATCCAATCTGTTTTCCCCTTTCCTTCTGGTCATACAATTAGACTGCATTTCCCAGCCTCCCTTGTAGATAGGTTGTGGCCATCACCACAAATTATTCTCTGGAAACAGTCCTGGCCGATAAAAACTCCCAAAGTGAGTCTCACCCAGCCTGTTTCCCTATGTGGCAGTTGAATCTAGAGGTCTCTAAGAACCTAGAAGGTAGTGGACCCACAATGTGGAAGGAACCTGGTTCCTGAATGACTAAAAGCCATCTTATCACATTAACATGAACAAGAAGTCACCTTCTAAAGTCCCTTTGATTTGAGGTTGTTAGCTACAGTGGTTAGCCTACTCTCTCTAATTTGTTCAAATACAAAATATTTCCTGTGTCTTTTTTACATGTTTCTGTTCCTTAACAAATTTTAGTTGGCCCAATTCTTGCACCTAATAAGAGGAAATAAGCTGGATGAAAAGAAATGTCTTCATTATTGAGAAAAATAAAAGAGGACGGATAGCTAAATCATACAAACACCCTTATAAAGACTATATTAAATATAACCAAATTATAGATGCCCTCATCATGTTTGGAAAAGGATAGTTGAAGAAAGCAACATAGAAGCAATTCAGATTGATTTAAAAAAAAAACCTTCTGATTTGATCAAACATACTTCAGGCATGAAAACATGCCATTACTGGCCTGTGTCAGGGAGCAAGTCTCCTTGTGTCAAGCGAGAGATAACAAAACCTTTTAACCCCATTTGGAAACTCTCGCCATCATGGAAACCAGTCCTGCTTCTTGGAGCAGTTTCATTTATCCTAGCTGCACTACCCTGAAAACACAGGTAGGTTTTGGGTGCTTGGAAACATTGAATCTTTTACAAATTTGAGATGCCAACACAGTCCAAGAGTCCTCTAAGTGAATTACATAATGACACAGAATAAGATGTGGCAGTCAAAAAGATGTTTGTTGAACACTCTCATTACTCACCTTCTACTGGAAAGGTCACCTAAAATGAAAGTCCCACACCTTATCCCACACACATCCATTAAAAACCCATCAGGTTAGGAGAGGGAGCCTTCGCCAGTTAAAGAGGCTGCACATGAAAATTTATAGGAAGGACAGATTTCAATACATCATCTTCAAGAAGTGATACTCTCAGAGGTTTGCACCACTGCTCTTTTACAAAATCCTTGATTTGCTTTTGATATGCATTTTCACCCTTTCAAACGCATCCAGATCTCAGGACATATCACATTTTTAATGAGAAGACACAAGCAGGTGTTGATGTGTTATATATAACTGCAACAATTCCAACTACATTTGTCTAATGGGTATGAATATCACTTTTCAACAATGCACTAAGGAAAATGAAAAACAAAATAGAAACCTATTCCTGTATTTGACATCTAGAAAGGACATATTTAAGTGATAACTTTCATCTATTTTGGGAGACGGCTGAAAATTAGCAATATTTAGAGATTGCTGAGAAGACACTAATGGGAATCAAGCTCACATTATTAATAATTTGCATATTACTTAATAACCCATGTTTTCTCCTTGAAAGCATCGATGAGTATAAAATGTTTATTTCTTGATGCACACCACTGGTTGGCATTTCTGTTACTGATGTTCATGCTTTTTTAAAGTGATGAGTCATTACCATAGGTGCTTTAAATGTCCTTATCAAAACATCTATAATCAGAATATATGCACATTTAAACCATGGAAGGGTTGATATGACTATATGGTTATATGTTTGCTTACAATTATCCAAAATTCTAACTTATACCATGCTATTGGCTACAACAAGTTAAATAAATAACAAAACATTTATTGAGTGTGTAACCTCTATAAATAAAATGTTTGGAAATAGAAGTAGAAGAGTTGTATAATGTGGGCCATGCATTCAAAGAAATTACGGATTTGAAAATATGAGAAATTAATATGATAGTAATAACTAATTAAATAGGCAGCCTTTTCAGTAATCAGTGCCATAGGTTTACTAACCATGGTTCATTGATAGCAAGTCTGGGCAGACCAGATAAAGTCCTTAACTCATATAGAGATGGGGCCCACACCAGGCAAGTCCACATATCAGGCAATCAAAGATGATCAAAGAAGATAAGTCACTGCCTTCATGAAGTATGAGTGCTTGGAAATGGGGCCTAGCCATAGGCTTTCTGATATATGCCCTTGAAGAAATTTTCTTCTATTCCTAGTTTGCTGACTGTATTATGAGTTGAAATTGAATTTTGATAACACCTTTTCAGCATCTGTTATGACTATCACACACACTTATAAATGATTTATACTAAATGACTTACCTAATTTGTTCTGATATAGGGTGATTTTGTTTTGTTTAGTGAATGTCCACCTAAGCTTGCACTTTGGTAATAAAGCTCACTTGGCCACCATGTATATATATTTTGTATAATTGTTGGATTTGATCTGCTAATCTTTTGTTCAGATTTTGCATCTATCTTCTTGAAGGATATTTATCTTTATTTTTTTCTCTATAAAATCTTTGTCTGGTTTTGGTGTCATAGTATACAATAATGGTTTCATAAGTTGTGTTGGAAAATGTCATCTCCTTCTCTAATATCTGAAAGAGTTTGTGTAGAATTAGCACGATCTCTTCTTTAAATGATTGACAGATTTCACCCGTGAAGCTATCTAGGCCTGGACTTTTTATACTGGGAACATTTTAAAATTACCAATTCAATTTGTTGAACACAACTATTGCTATTTATAATATCAATTTATCCTAGTGTCAGTTCTGGTAGTTTCTGTCTTTCAAACAACTTATCTATTTCATGAATAAGTTATCAACTTCATTAATTTAATGTTTTTTTAATATTTTCTTAGTATGAACTTAATAAATTTAGGGTACATCACCTCCTTCTTTCTTGATGTTGGATTTTGTCTTCCCCAATCTGGCTGGTGCAAACAAAATGTCTTCCATCCCTGTGTGAACTCTGTGGTTTGCTCATCCTACAGTAATACCCCAACATTTCTTCTTTGCTGAGCTTAATGGAGTTCCCCTGTGTTGTTTCCAACCAGAGACTCCTGAAGACCCTTAACAGATTCCTAGAGTTCTTTCTCTGGGTTGCTTGTCCATACTGCTCTGCATCACAAATTCCAGCCACTTCATCTCCCTACATTCTAAGATCCGTCTTCTCAGATCAGCGATATGCCTGTTTCCCTCTGATTTCCCTTTGTTTCCTGTGGCCCATTACATGCCTACAGAGTGATTGTAGAGCTTACCTGGCTGGTTTCCCTTGTTTCAAGGGTCAGAGTTTTGCATGACTGTTGTCCAACATCTAAAAACAGTCATTTCAGGCTGGGGAGTGTTGGGGAGAGGGGGAAAGAGATCAACTGAAGGACTTGTATGCATGCATGTAAGCACAACCAATGGACACAAGACACTGGGGGGGGGGGGGGGTGGGATGAGGGCATGCAACAGGGGTTAGGGGAGACTGGGGGAAGATCTCTCCCCAATGGGGGGAAAAAGGAGATATATTTACTACTATGTGTAATACTTTAAACAATAAAATAAAATTTAAAAAAACACACAAATAAAAGCACCTAAAAATAACAAATAAATAAAAACAGTCATTTCAGAGATTTTTGTCTGATTTACCAGTTTTTTGTAGGCTGGTAAGTCTGATACCAGGGAATTTGCCATGACCAGAACAGAGTGTATTATTACAGATGAAGGAAACTGAGGCTCAGATATTTATCTTTTCCAGTGTACATGACTAATAAATATGAACAAACTCCTAGCTATACTTTTTCTACTCTAGCATGCTGCCTCCCAATTTATTTAGCAGATATTTGTGAAACATATAGATAGAATTATGATAGATTAAAGAGAATGCCTAAAACCTAGCTAATTGGAATAAAATGATATATTCACATGAAACAATGTAAGACAATTGTACAAACTGTGCTAGCAAAGTTTAAAGGAGATGGGAGATATTATGTTTTACAAAGTTGGTTTAGCAGAAGGAAAGACTCCATGTAATAGAAGTACAAGTAAAACAGAGAGATGAAATATAATGCCTAGAAAATATCCAATTCAATGGTTGACATTGATGAGAACTTTCTGCTTTTAATACATTTTGAAGTCAACCATAATGGTCTCATTGAGGCCAAAGTCATTTTTATCTTTTCATATTCTCTCTGACCCTCTGAAAAAGTCTGTATGAGAATTATTTACTGCATCCATTATAAGACAGAGATCCTAAAAGTTCATTTATTTTAATCAGATTAAAACTTATAATAGTCAGAAACTAAGCATATTTTAGCTTCAGTGGACAATCTGAAATGTTTTAAACCAGCAGGTCCTATAGAAAAAAAATAAGAGCATCTAAAAATTTCAATGTAATTAATTATTTAAGATTTGGTTTCCATAAGGACTTTTTCATAATTTAAGGTATCTATATATGAACGACCAAGACAGCAAAATAATACACAAAGTTTGCCCATAAGATTTATTATCATTACATATCAAAATGTATACCTCATCGCTACAAGGAAGTACCATTCCCAATACATAGCAGAATTCCATGACTTTGAGGCTTTTAAATAAATGTTAGCATCTCATTATGAGGGGTTGCTGTGAAATACACAGAAATGGGAGCTTCTTGGCTATTTCCTAGGTCTGTTCCGCATTTCCTGAATCTGCAGACATTCTGGGTGTTTCACGTAGACTTTCTCCTATCAGCTCTCTAGCTGTTTCTAGGTGTTGGTAGTCATTTGATTGTAACTAAAAAAAAAGAAAGTAGTTTGTTGACCTTCAGGGACACGGATACACAGAATTATTGTTGTGTTCCTAGAACACCTCAGACTACTACAATGAACACAAGATGAGAAAGAATTCCAAAGTGGATGCAAAGAGAGAAAAAGTGAATTGTACATAAAAATGCTTCTGGGAAGCAGATGTGTAGAGCGTGCATTTGCCTCTAAGCTCACATGTTTGAGAAAGGATCTCTCACTGAATGGTAATTTCTAAATTAAAGGTAGAGAAAAACACTGTTGAGGATCATTTCCACCCTGACCCACACGGTAAGTGTGATGGCTTGTAGCTCATCGCTATCACTTTTTCCTGAAAGTGTTAATGAAGCATCTTGATATGTAGAGAGAAAAAAACAGTCACTATCTTGTGTATGGTCTGAGATGGACAGCCGACGGCACACACAGAAATCATACATGTCTTCAAACGTCTATGACTAGAGCAGAATAAAAATGGGTGTTGCATCAGCATTCGTCAGGATTCTCCTGATTGCAACCTCACTCAGGCTTCACTCAGCATAAAGGGCATCTTTGGCTTAGGTAGCCGGAAGGTTCTGGGCCTCGGGGATCATCATAAGCACAATTTGGCTGTTTCTCTCATTTCTGTCCGTCAGGATTTGAGAACATGAATGGCCTCAAACTTGCTGCTGTTCACATTTTGGACCAGATTATTTTCCTGTGGAAATAATCTGGCTTCTGCCCCATAGGCACCAGTGAGGCCTCCTGCTCAAGTTCCTACAACCACAAATATCTCTCTAGGCATTGTTAATGGTCCCTTGGAAAAGTTGTCCCCAGTTGAGAACTACAGGCCTAGAGATTAATAACATGAATTGCAAAGACTTAAATTCTGTCTCTATCACTTCTAGACGTGTGACAATGAGCAAGTTACTTTACCTCTCTGTGTTTAAATTTAGCCACAAGGCATGAATTAGTACAAGCAGGGGGATATTTGCAATGCCTCTCTCTTTTGCGTCTCTGTTATTTTTTGAGGAAAATAAAATCCACATATTTATTAAAATCAGATTAATCTGCTGTAACTGCTGGTGTTGCCTGGCCAGGTTGCCAATATCCGCTTACTGCTGGCGGTGTGCAAGTCCAGGCTATGGGCTCAGTCACTGGACTGTCCAGGCCCCGTTTTTGGCCAGCGCTTTTCACTGGCATGCAGTAAGCAGCCAGCTCAAATTCCCAACGTCTAGCCAAGAGCAGGGTGGTTGTGGCCCTCATAAATTGGATGACAGAGCTGATTTCCTGTACCTTTTCATTTTCATTATGCAAAAGTGGCAGTCCTAATTGCAGGCTCCCAGCCTACTCTGAATGTAGGCTAACGCTCTCACAGGACTTCCCTATACCTTTCTAACGTACCTGCCCTGTCCAAACCGCAGCCCAAAGAGGGGCCACTGGACCCAGGACATCTACCAGCTTTCCTTTTCCCACATTGCATTCCATCTTGTTCTTTTCACCATTCTCCAGGGGTAGAACAGGTAGGCTCTCTGACCCCAGCCAGCCCTGCCTCTTCCTCTTCCCTCTGGATTCCCTTAAGCTAAACCCATTGTGGTCTGATTCTCTAAATGCAGCTTTCAATTTGATGTCTTGCTAAAGAGGTTAAGAACTCTCTATCTCCTGCCTTGGGATAGACACCACAGGGCCCATCTTGGAAGAAGAAAGGCTATAAGGGAAACATAATTTTAAAGGAAGAATTAAAATGAACGGGGATGTCTGCAAAAATGCTATTATGGAATGATCTCCAGATCTTTCATCTGGTGGCACGAGGCTGGTCACACTCTTTTTGTCTTGGTCCCGACTGGCTCAGGCACTGGGTAGAATGGAGCCTGTCCATGAAGTGCCTCCTTGCTCTGCTTAGTAGGGCTGGAGAAGCCACAGATGGCAAATGGTTTGATACAGCAGTGAAAACAATCCTGCAAAGTCTCTTAACTTGGGAGTTCTTAACTTTGTTTGCTACAGTCTTTGTCTGTTTTCCTAAAATTCAAGGGCATGTACACAATATGCCCCAAAACCACATATGGCCTGTGGCACATGGTTAGATCCAAAAATATCAGTATTTCCAAGGTGAAGGAAGCAAAATGTAGCAGCTCAGTGATTTACATAAAATACAGGAGAAAGAACAAAGGAATTGCTACTTCCCTGTTTTGTACAGTAGTGCCCACCATGAAGAGGTCAGGCTGCAGCCAAAGAAATGAAGATCCTGAGTATACAGTTGACCCTTGAACAACCTGGGGGCTTAGGGTGTCAACCCCCCATGAAGTTCACATATAATATTTAACTCCCCTAAAACTTAACTACTAATAGTATGCTGCTGACCAGAAGCTCTACTGATAACAAACAGTAGATTAGCACATATTTTGTATGTTATATTTTAAAGGGAGAATTAAAATGAATGTTATATGTATTATATACTATATTCTACAAAGGAGTGGAAGGTAAGCCCTGCTCTTGTATAACAGTACATATATTATATGTAATATATGCTGTATGTTATTTGTATTATATTCTGTATTCTAACAATAAATTAAGCTAGAGAAAAGAAAATGTCATTAAGAGAATCAGAAGGAAGAGGAAGTACATGCACAGTAATGTGCATATTTATTGAAAAAAAAGTGTTTATGTGTGGACGTGCACAGTTCAAATCCACATTGTTCAAGGGTCAGCTGTATTTGTGCCAGGAACCTGTGCCCGGGCAGAGGCTGCTGAGACCCTGGGGCAGTAGAAGTAGTGTGGCCTAGGATGCCACAGGCACAGGGAAAATTGCTCTGTCCTTTGTGTGTGTTGGCCTGGCTGTGCAGAAGAGACATCCTCCCAGTTCCCTGTGGGGCAAATGTCAACAAGCGCCATATGACAGATGAGGCTGGGATTTACTCTTTGCCTGTTTTGAGAAAACAGCTCCAGCTGGTGTCACCTTCCTGTGTGTGGATGGTGGTGCCCTAGGAACACTCAGCCTCTCGAGAGCAGGGACTGCCTCCCACTCCTCTGTAGAAAGATGCCATTCGGTAAGTTTTGGATGTAAGAACTATACCTGGCCATTCACTTCCGTTTCATGGCAGCAGCTGAAGAGGTGTGCAATAAAAGGCGGGGAAATGGGCCACTCAGTGCATCTCCATAGAAATTCTGCCCTAAGTTATGAATGTCCCCTTCCCTCGAAGGTTCCCGCAACCTCTTCTCTTGCAGTCACCTCCACATCATCTTCCGCCTCTTTCCCAGCGAACCACCTTCCCTGTCCTCCATGCTTTGCCACACCAGGGGATGATGGACACGTGTGCTCTCAGTCACTTGCTTGTGTAGGTTTTTCAGAGAGACTTTAAAGCCTGGCGATACTTCTCCATACGTGGGCTTAGAGCATATTTTGAGGAAATCAAACGGTCCTGATATATCCATATGTACTTCTCTCTGCTATATACGAACCAGGAAATAGAGGAGGTAGACAGAAAACGACGAGTGGGGAAGGAAGGTGAGAAAATTAGAAAACAGTCAAGGCCAGAATTCAAGGTTGAGAAATATAAACATTACCAAAATCTGAAGGAAAATAAAGTATTCTAACCCTTAAAATGACTAGCAGAATGTGGGGCAGTATTGCAGTTTATGAAAACACATAGAAATTCAGTACAACAACCAGGAGGTAGGATGGGGAGAGACAAACAAAATCAAATACTATAATGCATTTTGTCAAAAGGAAGAAAAAAAAATTAGCATGATGTGATCAGAGAGAATAGATTAAGTTTGAAGACAGTGAGACTGAGCCTGAGTTACTAAGAGATCAAAATAATTTAAGAGAAAAATACCAGGTCCCTCCTACCGTCCAACTTCCTGAATCTGTGACATCTCTCTTTCCATGTCTCAGACCTACTGAGACACCAGCTGTCAGTGATGAGCCCCAAGAGGGTCAACATTGGGAACAGCTCTGGCCACAACCTGAAGGTGTGCTTAGGGCACCCTGATCAAAAAGTGCCTCTGGGTATTCCAGTCGGACTAGTTCTGATATTTCAGTGCTGAGGTCAAGAGTACATGCGTCATAGATCTCAATATCAAAATATAGCAAGCTAACAACAATTTAAAATAATATTTTCTATCCACCTGCCTCGTTGAATACATGTTTATAATAACCTGGAAATTCAGGTTCCACATTAAAATTTTTGGAGTCCTTGGAACTCTACTGGAACTTGGAGGTGCAGAGAAAGCTGGTGTTCAGTCCCCAAATCCTGGCACATAACATAACACTCGCACTTCCCACATGGGCTTCATGCCACCACATTAATGTGGATATGTCCATCCGCACGTCCAAGCATTCTCCCACGTTATCCCTGCACACTGCCATGCCTCAGCGGGCACAGGAAGCGTAGTCTGTCCACAGGAGGATGGGGCTGGTGGATGTCTGCATTGGCCCTGGAACATGGTCTAGAAGTGCGGGCACAGTCTGTGCTCAGGCTCACTCCAAAACCCTGCAAACTCTTCACCCAGTGGGGAGCAGGTCTGTCAGGGGAGGACCAGGGAGGAAAGTCTGATAGCCCAGGCTTAAGGGCAACATTACCTCATAGTCATTAATTGGTGTTTACTGGGCACTAATCTGTGGACGCCACCATGCTAGGCTGAAATAGCATGAATAGCAGTGCCAGGGGACACACTTCAAATGTTAATGGTTAGTATAGTTAAGTGGCTGAATAGAAAAGTAGGTAATCAATTCTCATACTTCACAAATCTCGACTCTTCTGAGGCTCCTCATCTCAATAATGGCTCTACCACATCAGCCCAATGACCACCAGAAACCTGGGATCACTCCAAATCTCTCTCATGCCTGGCCCCCATATTATGCTCCACCCATTCCATTTCCCAAATGCCTCTTCACCCAGATCACGGAGTACAACACCACCAGCTGACACATGGGCCATGGTTTGTGGAGTAATTGAGAGCCATGGAAGCTCAGAGGAGGGGCTGATCCTGGTGTGCGGAGGGGACTGGAAGAACTAACGCCCACATTAAGCCCCTTGTTAGAAACTTCTCCCACGTTATCTTTGGGAGTGGTTGGCTCTTGAAGGAAAGATTCATGTTGGATAAGAGAGGAGAGGTGGCAAGGCCATTCTGAACCTGTATGATCTTGTCTTGTGCAGGAACCTACAAGAGAAAAAGAAGAATCAGGCTTTCATTCTTTTATTTTTAGGGTAGTTCATACCTAACATTAACCAGAGCCACACTCTTCAATGGAAACACACTGGTATCTATAATAATAAAAGCGTAATATGCTAATTAGACCAGATGACCTTCTGGATGAAGCCAGGGCTGCAAGGGAAGCCCGGGTCCCGGGTGCCAGAGGGAAGCTGGTGCCAGCAGCAGGGGGAAGGAAGGCCTACTCTTGCATGAATTTCATGCATTGGGCCTCTAGTGTTTCCATAAAGGCTCTGAGAAGCTACTTTGCATTACTGCTTTTGGACTGGTGATCTCTCCTATCGCCCCTCCAAACCTTTAGCTGGCTGGCCTGTCAGATTGTCTTTGAGACTCATTTTCCAGGGACCTTTAAGAATCCCTTATGCAGCGGTGCCCGTAGCTGAGGAAAAGCAGCTCTGCACGAGCCTGGGGAGCAGGCTTCTTTGGCTGGACATAGGTGTGAGAACCCAAGTGTGATGTCAACCTACCACGTGGACAATGTTAAGCCAGCCCCAGTGTGTACTCAGCTGCCCAGCTCTAAATAGAAGTCTTGTGCGCAACATGGAAACTCGGCTGTTTTATAGCCACCCTCCCAAACTTCAAAGCACTTGGCCCAGAGGAGCCAATGAAATCTAATATATATATTTTTATTTTTATTTTATGCTCCCTGTGTCCATGCAATTGGAATAAACTGTAAATTAGGTGTTACGGCACTGTGGTTTGGTTAGATGTGATGGTTTAGAAATGTAGCTTTAGTTTGTTATAAGATAATAGCTGCTTTGCTTTGTTGTGACAGTAGCAATAAAGTAAAGTTACTACAATGTAAAATGTGGTAACCAACCCAAAGTACTGAAACAAAGCCACAAATCAGAGAACTTTATGTGTAGAAGCTACAACCAGTTCCCATCTCTGAATAGGTAGCTCAGGAGCCTACCAGAGCCATCTGTACTATGTGGACCCAGGCATTTGCTATGGGTCAAATCATGTCCCCCAAAACTGTACGGTGTGAGTTTCTGTTGGAATATAGAAAAATTCCATGCCTTTTACATCACATAGAGGGGAGACCCCACTGAGCCCAAGCTGGTATCCAGATGTGCCTGGGCTTGTGGAGGGCACTTAGGGAAAGGCTGACTTTTTTTTTTTTTTTAAGAAACTGTAAGCAATGGAGCCAATGAAATGTGCCATGGAGCAGAGACATTTTCAATCTTGGCAGGGTCGGGGGGAAGGAGGCTCTCAAGTTGTGGGGACTGTAGGGCGCGTGACACCAGACAAAGTGGTAACTTTAGAAGCAGCAGGAGGGAGGTGGGGACCTTCTCAGATCTTGGCTGCAGCTACAGCAGCAAAGCACCACTATCGGGGGCTTTAAATGGAGCCAACATCATCAAGAAAAGTAAGAGACTATCCATGAGCTCATGTGGAACAGCCCAGGAATGCCAGTACATATTGGCGGGGGCTGGGAGAGAGAGAGACACGTGCGTGATCTTGCAGAGTGCTTAGCTCCCAAATGTTAGGCAGATGCCGGCAAACCCCCGCAAAATATGGACCATGACTCTGAACGTGACCCTGTTTGTACCCGGAAGTCAGCAAGGCTAAGACAACAGGAGTTACAAATTAGAAACACTTCGGTTTGATATTCTTAGCTAATATTTACTATGTGCTAGAGATTGTCTTATGCCCTTTTCATATATTATTTAATTCTCCATACCCTTATAAAATAACTCCCATTGCTTGCTCTACTTCTCAGATGAAAGATGTGTGGCACATTGGTCTTACTAAGTGGCCGGAGCTGGGAACTAAACTCAGACAGCCTGACTCCCCAGCTGTGCTTGTGTCCATTGCATGATTCCCTCCATCATCACACTATTGTGCGAGCCACCTTTCCTATAGCATTCTGGGCTGATGCTTGTCGACCACTCCATGTGCCTGGAGCCTGAGATACCCACTAACACATCTGTACCGTGAAATTCCTATAGATATGTAATACCATGCACAATAGACAATGATGTGTGCCTCTTGAAACACTTGCACATCGTAAGAAAACAATTTCCTGAGCCTACAGTAGAGTCAAATGTATTTTAATTTGGTAGGAAAAGACACATGTTCTAAGAAAGACTAGCACCCAGAGAACAAGATGTTATATTCTGTGTACAGCGACCCATTGTGAGACCCCCAGTTCTCATAGACTCCATTTGACTTCAGGCCAAATGGGCCCTCCCAGATGGCCTGAGCAATCACTTCCGAATGTTCAGAGGCCTTGCATGTGAAAGGTATATGCAACTAGATATGTGTATAAAATTCCCGGGGCTGGAGGAGAGGGTGCAACTTCGTTTACAGACTTTCAGATTTCTTTGTTTTGTTTTTGGTTGGTTAAAAAGCTGACAGACTGTATTACAGCTAACATTCCCATATTGATTATACCATTTCTGATCCTGGCCTCCCTGTGACAGGAAGCAGCATAATTAGTTTTTTACTTGTTAAAATATTTGTAAATCATTTGTACTTTTATGGGGGTACATAACCTGGCTATTACCCTTCACATACTCTTCTTGTAACTTGTTTAAACAAGAAATATCTCTTAGAGGAAAGTGTCACTGCTGTCCTTCAATGAGACTCTAAGGTAAGGACCTCTCTTGCTTGTGAAATACACAAGGGCATCCATGCCACCGTTACTTAAAATAGGTCTGCAAGAGGAGCGATGCAAACAGACGCAAGAACAGCCACCGCTGCTCAGGTGCTCTGCGTACACCATGGGGAAGCAACTGGTCCAGGAAAAGTGTCGGATTTGGGGTTTTGTTTATGTTTATTTACTTTAAGCTACTGGTAGCCACAATCCTATATAATAAAAGAGAAACATGTAAATTGACCGTACCTCTGCTACGCTCACCAGCCAATCAGGAGGAGTATGCAAATTAACCTCATCACCTCTGACAGCAGGGAGGAGGCAGCTCCCAGCATGGCCTGCTTGGCAGTTGCCGCAGTGTGGAGCAGGCAGGCCCCATAGAGAGCAGAGAACCATGGGGAGCGGGCCTAAGCCATCAGTAGGTCATCCCCTGAGGGCTCCCAGATTGGAGAGGGTGCAGGTCAGGCTGAGGGACACTCCCGACCCCGTGCATGAATTTCGTGCACCAGGCCTCTAGTTGTCAATATCAGCCATTAAAAAGCACTGAACTGAGGTCCATAGTGAATAAAGAATTGATGCCACTTATAATTGCATCATTGCATGGTTCTTAAAATATGCAACTCTGGAACAGGACTTCTTTTTTATTGTTCCCATTGAGGGTTGCCACCTCAACAACAGGCAGGGGACAAGGCTATGCAAATATTCCAAAGGAGCCACAATTACTTAAAAATTTCTTGGAAATCCTCTTTGGATGTGGATTTCCAGTCTCACAGCACAGCCTCCTGAAGAGCTTTAATGATCTAAGTCCTGTGTTTTTTTGTTTGTATGTTTGTTTGTTTCCATTTAAAAATTGAAGTGAATTTGAATCTGGTTAAAAGCCAAAGTCACTTGAATATAAATCTCATAAACGATTGCCTTAAAAACTGTGTATGTTGATATAACACACATAAAATAGCAAGATATAAATGTACAGAGAGAAGAAGGATTGTGTCTCTAATGATTTATAAATGAGCCACAGGTCCCTGGAATAGGTATGTACCCTGAGCATGAGCCCTGTGTTTACAGGTGACAGAAACCCATTCAGACCAGCTTACGTTAAAAATGATAAGAATGCACAATAATTCATACAACCTCAGGGCAGGAAGTCAACGTGGGCCCCAGGAGAGACCACAATCATAAGTTAGTCTTAAGAAATGAAGAAACTTGTTTGTTCTTCCTGAGACTACTGGGTCCCACCAGAGCATTTCCTGGTGCCTGGTCTTCACCTCTGCAGGTGGGCTGGCTACTTCCACAGGACCTCACCTCACAGGATGGGGGCGGGGGGCTGGCTGAGCTAAGACTAGCACACCTAACTTAGCAAAAAGGAGACGCTGCTGGGTTCACTCAGGCATGCTGTGGGATGGAGGGTGTGGGGTGTAGGATGAAAGTAAGTAGAGTAGAGAGGGTTGGTGTTTGTGCCTGGCCAGGGGGCAGCTGAAGATGGTTATCTGTTAATATCCAAATGGCTTGCTTTTGAACCAGAATCTAGTGTTTAAAGGAAAAATACATTTGGACCCAATTTCAAATGATTTGCATCCAGATGATGGCAACAGAGAAGCCAGTTCATTAATTTGTCTAATAGGTTAAAAAAGACTTTGCCTGCTAATCAGTTTCTAACTCACATTATTATTTTTTTAATGTAAAGGCCAAATTGTAGTCCTCTCAATAGAGAAGAAATGAATGATCATAAAAATTTGTTCATGCCACCCAGTCCCCTCAATCATTTTTGCATCTCAGGAAAATCAATGTGTAGTGATCTGTATCAATTATTATTACAGCCACACCAAATGGTTTTCCTGTGTGGATAATAAAAACCTTACATTTACATGCATTTTATGGTATTCCAAAATGTTTTAATTTTTTTTTTTCATGCAGTAACCCTATAAGGCAGAGCAGTATTAGATTGAACCATATAAAATGGTCATTTTTATGGTCAAAAGTGGCCAAATATTGACAATTTTGTATATTTCAACCTACTGTTAGCAACAACTTGAGCTTTCCTGGTTCTGAGTGCTAGAGATGGACTAGGATCCCTGTCTTCTAGCCTTTAGCTCAGTGTCATTTCCATGGCAATATTATACATAAGAAAAGAACGTGGCCATAGTAATATAAACCAAATTTAAGCATGTTGTCTATGTTTCTTTTGTGATAAATTCACTATAGATGATGATAATGAGAAAAACTTCAAGAAATCTGCTTTAAATGTTCTTCATTAATTTTTTTGCAACCGCTTGCATTTTTTCCCAAATTAGCAAAGTGCAAAGAATCAAGTCATTTATGCTATGAAAAGATTACATATTTAGTTTTTCAAATTAATTGGCTATGAGTAAATTGTTTTTTACCTCTGCTATTTAGGGTTCAGGGAGCTAAAGAAAAGAAAATAAGAATTATGTCTGATTAAATTATTGAAAGAATTTTTATGTTATGAAAAATTATTTCGTTACATGTCTTAGTTTTCTTTTTTAAAGAAGTCCATTCTGAGAAAGATAAAAATATATCTTTGTTTTCTGACATAGTTGTCCTAAATAATACCTGAATTAGAATTCACATCAATCACCCAATCCCTCTTTTGTTTATGCTAATGTTTCTTCAAAATACAGATGTGTTGCAAATGAGTAAATCATATATGACTTGTTAGCTTTTTTTTTTTATGCTACAGGGGATTCCAGAATATTATTATATATGTAATGTTTTCCCAAGATTTAGCAAATGACTATCAAACATTGGAAATACAGTTTAACAGCTTAAACTAAAAGAAATGCACATCATTAATTTAAATTCAATTAGCTGGCTGCATCCTAGTGAACGGCACTAGCTAAGTGCTTCGAGTGTGTGGTGTGGGAATTCCGTGGGTCCAGCGAGCCCCTGGTTTCTGTGAGCAGCTCGCAGTTGTTTTGTTGCCCTCGAAGATAGATCCCTTCTCCCCGGGCTGCACTCACAGCTTCTCGGGGCACGGGGAAGATGGCACCGATTTGTTTACCCATGAATGCTTTTGTGAGAGGAGAGAGCCTCTGTGCTTCAACATTTCCCCCTGGACAGAGACTTGGGCGGGGGGAGGAGGGTACGTCTGTGCCATTTTACTGTTTTTATCCTTCTGGCTCTTTGAGAGGATCTTCTACCTTCTAAGCTTAAAACCTGAAAAAAAGAGAGGTTTCTCCACACTATTACTCATTGTTATTTCCAGACACAAATGCGTTATCAAAAAAAATCAGGATATTTATTTATTTATTTTTGGATGGAAAGACAACTCCAGAAATGTCATCTGGTTGCATGTGTATTTTTTTTTTCATACCTAGTGGATTCTGTCAGCAGGGGAGGCTCTATGAGAATCAGGAAAAAAAGTCTCGATACATATGGTCTTCTACACTGAGATTCCCCTGCCACATATACCCACACACTAATTTTACATTTTTGGTCTATGACTATACAAGGTTGTCCATGTCAAATGAAAACAAAACATCAATAATAATCCTGCATTAACACATATTCTTGGTATGATACTCTTCATTGATTATCATTTTGATGGTGTATGATCCAATTTTATCTTTCAATTAAGTCACTGCTTAACCTTTTTTCCATAGATAAAAAAATGAAATATAAAAAGCTAAATAAAATAGCTATGTTAGTGGCAACTGATGCATAATAGTAATAGTTCGAAGCTACCAGAACCCCAAAACTCAGTGGCTTCAAACATTAAGTGCTTATTACTCGTCATAAGTTTACAGATCAGCTGGGTAGTTCTGGTCTCTGCTGTGCTTACTCTTATCAGCTGTGGATGGGGTAGTCAAGTCTCTGGTCATGACTGGGGTCCCTCCCCTGTTTAGGACTCATCTGGGGGCTGGCTGATCTGGCCTCACTGTTTTTTCTGATGTTTGGCTGATTCTTCACTAAGACAACAGGGGTGACTGGTCTGTTATCTCGTTATGTGGCATACTCGCTCAAGTTTAGTCACATGGTGATGACAGGGCTCCAAAGGAGTAAGTGAAAAGGTTCAAGGCCTCTTGATGTTGAGCTTCAGATCTGGCATGCCGTCACCTCCACCAATTCCATTAGCAGAAGCAACTCACAGCCTTCCATCAAATTCCAGGGCAGATGAAATAGACTTCCCCTTTCAATGCGGGGGAGCCACAGAGTCACATTGCAAAGGACGGGGAGCCAGGGAGGTGTGAACATTTGTGGCCATTGTTAAATGTATCCTATCACAGTAGCGATTAGAGTGTTTTCAAAGTGTGTTGCACAAAACACTGGTCCCATTGGTGATCTGCAAAACAACACAGATGCAAACACATATAAAAGGGAGAAGGGTGAATTTCCACATACAATGAGAAAATTGCATTTATTGGATCCCTCTCCACAATGCTTAGAGATGAACCAGCAGAAACAGTGACTCTAACTTTCTTAGCAGGAACAGCTACAACTTCCCACGGGTTCCAAGCTCATTCTCCTCTCCCAGCAGCAGCAATTGACCTGAGACTCAGTTTCCCAAAGGCCCCTCAGCTCTCCAGATACCAGACAAATGGAATTTCCAGCAATCCCCCAAATGGCTGGTATCCAACAAGTTCAGGCTGCTGGATGCCTGAGCCCAGTTCTCCTCATTGAAGATGGTTCTCCTGCTTATATCACACAAAGGGAGAGCAATAGGATGGCAGAGTCCTTTATGGGAATACAGCCCCGCAGTGTCTCCAGCTGTGCTCTGCCCCAGCATACCTCCCTCACATCTCCACAGGACTCTGAGAGAGCAGGGCTGGTGCACCTGCTGAGACCCGGCAGCAAATGACATTTGCTGGTGTTTGCACACAGGCCATTACAGGAGAGGGTCAAACAAAAATGATCAGGGTTCTTTGATTCTTTACTATAGAACCTAGTGCCTTTGGTGATTGACTCGCCAATAGACAGAATATACAGTTTCCCTAGCTTTGTAGGTTAAGGACCCTTTTTTCAAGGAGCATCTTGCAGATTCGATATGATAGAGGATGCACATTAGAAAATGATGTCTCATTTAAAGGCAATAGTTCAGTAAAATACATCGAAAATGCAAATTCCTACAAATGCTCATTGTTTACTTTCTCACATATGCTTCTTCTACTTTCAATCCCTTCTGAGGAGTTTTTGACAGCCAAAATAAGCAACTAAACAGCAGCAACTGAAAAAAAAAAAGTAGAAGTTGAAAAAAAAAGACAAGGCCAAGAAAGAAAACAGTTAAAGCTGTCAGGTAAAATAGCCCAGTGCCTGTTACATTTTAGTTGCTCCACAGAAAGTGCGCTGAAACAGAATCTGAATGCAAAGTTTAATGTGAATGAGTACACAATGAAAGTAATATTTATGCTTCATTCAACGAATCGTAGTTATGCCTCTGCTATGTATCGGTTGCGTAGGTTACTGGGGACCTACAACAGTGGTCGGCAAATTCATTAGTTAACAGAGCCAAATGTCAACAATACAACGATTGAAATTTCTTTTGAGAGCCGAAAACCGACTTCTGCACATGGGCCATGAAGTTTCAATCGCACTGTACGTGCGTGCCCGCACGAGGTATTTTGTGGAAGAGCCACACTCAAGGGGCCAAAGAGCCGCATGTGGCTCACGAGCCGCAGTTTGCCAACCACTGACCTACTACATCCTTAAGAGGCTTACAGTCTAGGGCAGGACTGATCAAGGTGGGGCTCGCCACGCGTTTGGGCCAATACAGTGTATCAGAACTCCGCTGAGCTCCTTTGTTTATGCATAGCCTCTGGCTGCTCTCACGCTCAATGGCAGGACTGTGTGCCGAGACTTATGGCTGACACAGTTTAAAATATTTACTGAGTGGTTCTTTACAGGACATATTTGCTCACAGACTCCAGGTCCTTCTTTAACTGCTTCAGCATTCTTTCTCTTAGAGAATACATTTTTTTCTTATGGATGCAATGACTTCTTCTATAGAAATGACTCTGTAATCTCTATATCCAGTCACAGACGTGAGAAATCTTTCTAGAATTTCTCAGTTCATCCTATGAAAGCAATCACCTGCTTGCTGTGCTTACTGTCTATGTTAGTCCTCGTCTAGATCAGGGTTGACACATAGGTTAAAGGCAAACAAGAAACATGGCCATTCAGATTTGAGGTGCATATGGAACACGTTAGTATTGCCCTAATGATACCTTGTTTTACTTCGGACTTTCTCAAGGTGCTTACTATAAGTAACTTTTTTACTCTAATATGCCAGGGAAATTACTAAAAATCTCTGATATCATTGCTGTGCAGTTGTGAGAGCAGACGCAGGGGAGTTAAGTGATCTACAAAATGGTTGATTCCCTGACAGTGAGAGTTACTCCTAAGGTTGAGCAATAGGGCTGCTGCTTCATTCCATCCCATGCAAAAGCTGGACTTGCATTAAACTGGACTTCCTGGCATTTCCTTCTCCAGGTCTTCATTTCAATTTAGCTACCCCTGTCCCCAAATGGAACTCCCCACTATTATTATTCGGTGGAAAAAGGATGGTGCAAAGGTTGGTGTTATTTTTCCCCCCAAGAATTCCCCATGAGGTTATTTCTGCCTGTGTGCTGCCTTGAGCCTCTGACATGGTTCCTTCCTTGCTCCCAATGCTGGGGTTGCTTCTGTCTCTATGGAAAGGTGACAGCGTTGGTGCAATAAGCTCTGGATGAGTGAAAAGCCACTAATTCTGCCCTTTTGCTTTAACAAAAGCACTTCCTAAAGGAAAGAGGCGACTTCCCCTTCCTGGTTCTAAAAAGCAAATTTTCAGGAATTGTAGAGACATTGGAAGTCTAAGAGATTTTCATAAAAGAAACAGCAGCCAGACGATTTTTCTCCCAGGACTGCTGGAGCTCAGCTGCTATATAGCTCTGCAACTCTGCTCACTCACTCTGTCCTCCATGTATTGTATTTCAATAAAAACTTAATAAACAGAATATTAAAGATTTGAAGAATTATACAAAGTATTCAATTTCTAACCCTGCCATTTATTTTATTTTTATGAGATATCAGGACCAGTTTAATAAGTATAATAAACATAAACTCTGGCATTTATAACACTATTCACCAGATTAATACCAAATAATATTTTCTAGAAGTGCCATTTTAATAGGAATAAATGGATAAACAGATATGCCTTAGACTTACTCTACCAAGATTGCAGGAGCTTCAATTTTTGAAAGCAAATTAACAGCCAAAATCAATATTTTCTCCATTAATTTCATATTCCCTGGAAGAGTTTTACTAGTGGAAGATAGCAAAAGGTATGCTGGTATTGGGCCAGCCAATGCTGCTTTTGATGCATATTAAAAAAAGAGTTCCCATATTTTAGTCTTAACTGATGGCCACGAGCTTCCTAATATAGATGTCTTAACAAAATCCCTTGCACATGCACATGAACACAGTTGGCAGTTGATATTATCAGATTTATCTGGGGCAGGGGACAGGATGATGTATTTTATTATTAATATTTCTAATGTATTATCTCCCATTGCCCTCTTCCTTCCTATTTCTTGGCTAAGGTGTTCCAAGATGCTGATGACTTCAAAGAAAACCCAAGGTCATAAAAAAGAATATTCAGAGAAATGGGACCTGGTCAGACCTTAAAGGAAAAGAGCTGAGTATTTAGGAATCTGAACCACTTTAAGATAAAGGCAAAATGTCACACTGCAGAGAATGTGCAGTTCAATATCTTGTAACACGAATCTATACTAATAAAAGCTTAGGTGGCGTCTCGCCTTCACATCATCACAAGATGGCCGCCCCCATGTCGTCACAAGATGGCCGCCACAAGATGGCCAGCAGGGGAGGGCAGTTGTGGGCGACCAGGCCGGAAGGGGAGGGCAGTTGGGGGCAATCAGGCCGGCAGGGGAGGGCAGTTGTGGGTGACCAGGCCTGCAGAGGAGGGCAGTTGGGGACAAGATCAGGCCAACAGGAGAGGGCATTTGGGAGTAATTGGGCTGGCAGGGGAGGGCATTTGGGGGCGATCGGGCCGGCAGGGGAGCAGTTAGGCATCAATTAGGCCAGCAGGGGAGCTGTTAGGGGGTAATCAGGCTGGCAGGCAGAACTGGTTAGGGGCAATCAGGCAGGCAGGCAGGTAAGCAGTTAGGAGCCAGCAGTCCCAGATTATGAGAGGGTTGTCTGACTGGAGAGGGTGCACACTGGGCTGAGCGACACCCCCCCACACCCCCAGTGCACGAATTTTATGCACCGGGCCTCTAGTCTAAGTATAAAACAATAACCAAATAACAAAAACATTACCAATTAATGATCCCCAAGCCGTAGTCAGATATTATATTTACACATAGAATTGCAAAAATATATAACTTTGACTAATATTAATTACTAGAGGCCCGGTGCATGAAATTTGTGCATGGGGAGGGGGTCCCCTCAGCCCAGCCTGCACCCTCTCCAATCCGGGACCCCTTGGGGGATGTCCAACTGCCAGTTCAAACCAGCAGTTGGACATCCTTCACACAATCCTGGACTGCTGGCTCCTAATTGCTCACCTGCCTGCCTGCCTGGTCGCCCCTTACTGCCCCCCCCCCCACCAACCTGATCACCCTCACTGCCTCTGTGTGCTGGCCTGATCGCTCCTAACTGCCCCCCCCGCCAGCCTGGTTGCCCCCAACTGCCCCCTCCCCGCTGGCCTGGTCATCCTAACTGCCCCCCCGCCAGCCTGGTCACCCCTAACTGCACCTCTTGCTGGCCTGGTTGCCCCCAACTGCCCCCCCTGCTGGCCTGGTCACCCCACGCAGCCTGCTGCTCAGTCGTTTGGTTGTCCCTCACAAACCCCCCTGCCAGTCTAGTCGCCCCACGCAGCCTGTTCAGTAGTCTGTTCAATTGTGATGGTTGCTTAGGCTTTTATTATTATAGACTAGCAAATGGTTTCATGTTAGTCTCACTAAACTGATACCAGCTTCTCTTCCTCTGAGAAGAGGGGAAAGAAACTAAGACTCTTCAAAAGGAGAATGTATGCAATATTTCCTCTGAAATACTGACATACGGCTAAATGTCCAGAGTGTGGGGAGAAAAAATAATATTTATTAGCACCTATTATGTGGTAGGTATTCTGTAAATTAAGATATCCTATTGTGTAGGCAGTATTCAATGATCCCCAAGAACCCCAACCCTTGGTGCACACAACAAACATTAACCTAGATACTGCTGAGATCAGATTTTTCAGATGTAATTAAGCCCCAAATCAATTAATCTTAAAACAGGGAGACTAGGTGGCTCTGAGGTAGTCACATGAACCCTTTAAAAGCAGAATGCTTCTCTGACTGATCACAGAAGAGGAAGCCAGAGGTTCAAAACACATGAAGGAGGTAATGCACAGGAGGCAGCCAATCAATGGTTCTCTGTCATCATTGATGTTTCTATCTCTCTCTCCCTCTCCCTTCCTCTCTCTCTCTCTAAGATCAATAAAAACATTTTTTTTAAAAAGAAAGTAATGCCCTGTTGCTGACTTGAAGGTGGAAGGGGCCACATGGCAAGGAATGCACTTGGCCTCCAGGATCTAAGAGAAGCTATTGGGGAAAATGAGATCCCAGTCCTACAAGCTCATGGAAATTAAGTAAGGTTGCAGGAGGACCCTGAGCCCCAGATGAGAACAGACACCTTGATTTCAGCTTCATGAGACCCTTTGCAGAGAATATAACCATGTCAAGCTCAGATTTCTGATCAACAGATAATAAATGTGTGTTGTGTTAAACAGCTATGTTTGTGGTCCTTTGTAATGCAGCAATGTAAACAAAAGCTGAAGTAGCAACCCATGTATCTCAGAAGGTTAACAGAATACAGTTACCTCTTTCTGCAGCTGTCTGTCTCCTGTGAATGTTCAGGGATTGGGTGGGATATGCTTCCCAGAATTTTTCAGAATTGCCCTTTATAGAACGTAAGATACCTTAGGTCCTCGGGGGAACAAGGCACTCAGAGATTTGCACACCAGCTTTTGTGTGCCCTGATCCAGAATGGGACATACAACTCAATTCAAAGGCCAGAACTAGTCACATGGCACCACCTAACTGCAAGGCAGCAAAGAAATGTGAAGAAGCAGGTAGAATATTTGGTGAGCCCTTCTGCATCTGCTGTAGGAACCTGATAACATTCATAACTGTGATCTTGTGAGAAATGCAGTATCAACAGCTTTGAACAGATGGGCTAACTAAGGCTCAGAGAGGACAAGCAACTTGCTCAAGGTCACACAGGTGACAGAGTCCAGATATGAACCTAATTTTGTGTAACTATAAAGCATATGTTCTTTTCACTGTATCATTCATGAGGGGTCATCTAAAGAGACCACTAAAGAAGCTTGGTCTGGAAAAGAAAATATGCTACTGAGCCAGAAATTGAAGGTCATCTTTAAACTTGAATCTTTGATTCAACTTCTAAACAAGTGTCTTATGAATAAACATAAGCAATCAGAAAATGTTAGAGTTTTAGGAATGACAATAGCAGCTTATATTTTACTATATGCAAATACTATTCTAAGTACCTTACATATTATAACAAACCCCTATGAGTTAGATTCAAGTATCCCTATTATATAAATAACATATTTGCTATACAGAGAGATCAAACAAAGACAACATCTGGAAAAAGGCAAAGTGAGGATCCAAACCCAAAATCTGGTTTTAGAACTCAAGGTTCTCAACCAATGCTACAGTCTACCTGCCCAGTTTACCTCCTTTCAGAGCTTCCATCCACATCTTCCATTCACTAGGAATTTCTCTCTACCTGGTTCCTGCCTTCAAATTCATACATGTTTTTCAGAGCATAGTCTATACTTCCCTTTCTTTAACAACCTCTGTTATTCTCAATGGAAGTGAGTTTTATTTTCTCCAAACCCCTGCTAACTATTGTATTTTAATTAGGGTGTAGATGGTATTCTGTCTTGTAGAGTATCAATATTCATTCGTGGTCAGTTGGAACAACATTCCCATCCCAACCAGACATCCACATCCAATTCCCTAGCTATTGTTAGTTATGTTACATGGCAAAGAAAAAAAGAGTCTTTGCAGATATGATTAAATTAAGGGGAGATGAAGTGGGGAGCTTACTCTGGATTATGTACCTTAAATTCAGTCACGTTTCCTTGTAAGAGAGAGGAAGAGGAAGATTTCACACACACACACACACACACACACACACACACACACACACACGAGAAAGCAATGTGACCTGCAGAAACTGGATTGATGCAGCCATAAGCTAAGGAATGCTGGCAATCACAAGAAGTTGGAAAAGGCAAAGGACAAACTTTTCCCTATAGCCTGCTGACATCTTGATTTTGGCCTAGTAACATAGATTTTTGGACTCTGGCCTCCAGAATTAAGAAAATAAATTTATATTGTTTTAAACCACACAGTTTGTACTAATTTGTTATGTTAGCTACAGGAAAGTAATACAGAATTATTCAATTCAATATTTCTAAAATAATGTGTTCAAAAACAACGAAATAATGTTTTCACTTTTAAACTGGGTCTCTGTGAATAGAATCCTGAGTAATTAAACTGTATTATAAAGATACTAGAGGCCCGGTGCACAAGATTCATACACTGAAGGGGGGATCCCTCAGCCCAGCCTGCGCCCTCTGGCAGTCCGGGACCCCTAAGGGAATATCTGCCTGCCAGCTTAGGTCCAATGGATCAGGCCTAAGCTGGCAGGAAGACATCCCTTTCACAGTCTGGGGCTCTTGCAGTCCAGGACTCCTGGCTCCTTACTGCCTGCCTGCAGCAGAGGCGGGAGAGACTCCCACCACTGCTGCTGTGCTCACCAGCCATGAACCTGGCTTCTGGCTGAGCAGCGCTCCCTCTGTGAGAGTGAACTGACCACCAGGGGGCAGCTCCTTCATTGCGTGTCTGCCCCCTGGTGGTCAGTGCGTTTCATAGCTACCAGTCGTTCCACCATTTGGTCAATTTGAATATTAGCCTTTTATTATATAGGATAGATCTATGCTATGCATTTAGACTAATTATAGTAAAAAGCAGCCCGTTTGCACGAAGATTCGTGCAATAGACCTTCATTCACCTGGCTGCCTGCACCAGTTTTCTGCCTGCACCGGGGACCCAGGCCTTGGCTGTGGCCACTGCCTTCTGCCTTCTTTCAGGGTCGGGGCTTAGCCCTGGGCGGCGGCCTTGGCTCGGCCGCACCCAGTGTCCCTGCTAGGGATCGTAGGAGCCGACCCCCTGGTCATTGCCTGCGATCTTTGCAGGCTCCCCGCTGGTGCCCAAGGCCGGGAAAGCCTCCGCCTGAGGCTTTCCCGGCCTTGGGCTCCGCCACACTCCAACATCCCTGCAACGGTTTCCTGGTGGGCGTGGTTGGTGGGCGTGGCTTGTGGATGTAGCGAAGGTATGGTCAATTTGCATATTACTCTATTATTAGGTAGGATAGCTCTATGCTATGCATTTAGACTAATTATAGTAAAAAGTTGCGATTTAATCTTAGGACATTGTTAAAGGAAAAATCTCTGAGGGTATGTAATGTCAGTTCAACTTTCTGTGTGCAGTTAAAGGCACATGATATATGTTGCTCTCTGTTACTAATTGTAGGAGGTTCCCAAAACAAAATTTTCATCTTTCATTTCACTGCTTCAATTATATGGATACATGAGCTTGTTTCAAGGTTAAGTGATATTTATCTCTCACCAAATAATATTTCTATTGTTTATTTCTTCGGGTAGAAAAATAAAATGAACAATTTTAGAAACATAAAAGTTACCACAAAAAAGTATTACATGAAAAGGGCTAGCACTTTCAGAGAAAAGATATGGATGCTCTTTACTTTCACATACTAAGATTTACTACTGAAATACATTCACCTATTTTTTTAAGTTAAATGCAAGATCTCTATAACTTAAAAAAGGAGAAAGTCATTTCATGAGACTTTGATCAATACAAAATTAACATTGCAGGTACAATGAAACTCTGGAGCTGGCTCATAATAGAAAACTCCAATACACCTTGTAAGTGATGCCAAAATAAGCAAGAAGTTACTCTTTATTTGAGCAGTCAGATTTCCCTTCTGTCTGCAAACAGAGCAAAACCCAGGACATTTCACTACTGGAGAACCTCTAATGAGTGGGTAGTAAAATACCCACCTTTCTGACTGCCACTGGATATCAAAAAATTACTCTCTTCTGACTCAGTAATTACCCACCAAAAATTTAGAGCAAGTGGTCGTCACGTCACCCAAATTAGTACCTGACAACGAATGCTTTTGGCAAGGTTGGCAGCTGAGAAACAGGAAATGAGTTGCAAAACATTATTAAAACTTGAAAATAACAGCCTTAAAGGTGTGTGATCTACCATTCAAATACTCAAAAACTACTACGGAGAGAAAACTCACGCCTGGGTAGAAGGCAGGAAGCCAGTGGAGGAGAGGAAGCAAAGAAAATGCCACTCATTCTTTGCTCGCCCAGAAGGACCACAGCCAGGTCCCTGCTGAGTCATTATCATTATTACCACTGTCTGTTCAAAGGTGACAAGTTAACAGCATCAGAAGGAGGTAGAAGTTCCAGGATGTGTGTTTACAACTTCCTGCAAGGGCCAGGACTGTGTTCTGAAAAACTCCTGCCAGTCGTTGGATTATTTCCTGAGCTGATCAGTCCTT
Source organism: Cnephaeus nilssonii (assembly GCF_951640355.1). NCBI lineage: Eukaryota > Metazoa > Chordata > Mammalia > Chiroptera > Vespertilionidae > Cnephaeus > Cnephaeus nilssonii. The sequence goes on along the minus strand of NC_137086.1, from coordinate 33,363,836 downwards.
CCTAGCTCAACAAGGATGGCAGGAGGCTCACCTTGGAATATGACCATGCACCTCGTAACTCAGGCCTTCAAGTTTGAGCAAACTGGGCACAGATAATTAAAAAAAAAAGCTCAGCTTCTCTTTGTCTTCATGCTGAGTGCCACTGGAAATGGATGCAGATCTCTCAGGAGAATGGAGTGGTTTCTTGATAGTTTGACTTTAAATTAGTCTAACCGGGTCACTGAAATTCAATTTTTTTAACATTATTTTTGGTAGGATCATTGCAGTACTCACTCACCACTCAATCCATATTCCTGTAATTCAACTGGAGCATTGCAAATATAGGCTTTAAAGGTGCAGTGACTTCTGAGTTATATTGTTGTTTATTTTTTTGTTGATCTATATATAGTGCATGTAATAAAAAAAATCACTAATAACGTTATTCAGTAAGTATTGTCCTTGCCATGCAGAAGACTTCAGTTATATGGTCTATTGTAAAAATTTTTTAAATAACAAGCCTTGAACCAGGTCAGAAGTGGCCAGACCATGGCCCATGGTCTAAATCCAGCTAATCCATTTGCATACATATTGTCTGTGGCCACTTTCCTTGCTGCAATGGCTGCTGAGGTAAGTAGCAGCAGAAAATATTTACTATCTCACTCTTTACAGAAAAAAAATTGTCAACTGGACAGATTGCACTGGATAATGGCACGGATATTATGTGGATTGAAGTCTGTACCACAAGAACATTCTCTGGTTTCTATATCATTATTGTCTGAGACTCGCTTGACTGTATTCAAGACTTTCCATGATCAGTTCCCCTGTCCTATTCCCCTAACACTGTTGTCCAGTCCTACCCAGGACTGCATTCCCCGCACACACTGCGCACGCTCACACCTGAATTTTGAGTGCTGCGAATCAGGGATACAAAGTCCATTAAGATGTGGTTTCTGCCTGTAAAGCACTTGCTGTCTAGCAGGAGCTCATTACCTAGAAAGCACAGTTCCTGCAACAGACTAGGTGTCACCTACACGTATACCTTACAGGTAGTTGAAATGAATGGAGCTGAATTAAAATACACAGGAGAGAACTGTGGCAATAAAGGTACATGGTGCTTCCATTCTGGCATCACCTGCAAATCAAACTCAGTGGTCTTTGTTCGTATTAAAAAGTTATAGAAGGAAGTCCCTGACAACTCCTTTCTAAGTTTACTTAACAGCATTTTCTAAGTTCAAAGCACACAGAAAAATTAATCTACAATAATAGAAGCCTTTTACTCAGTTACTTTTTTCTATATATGTCTTGAACATTTTTCTATCCTTCTGTCAGGGAGAGAGTGATTGAGAGAGAAAAATAGGATCGATATTCTGAACATTAGAAACTGCTTTGTTTTGGTTATGAATAATTATTTGTGTCATGACATAGATTCCATTATGACATTTCTGGAAATACTAACATTACTGGTACTGCATTTTCCTCCTGAGGTAATACTTGGGGGTCCACTTATGAAATTGTGTTTAAATGAAGACTAATTAATTGTAAAAAGGACCTCTTGGCAAAGATTGCTCAAATTAAATAATAATTACCAAATATCCTCTTCACTTTATGCTATGGAGACTTGGCCTCAAAGTTTTACCAGGCTCTTAACAAGTCAGTCCTGGCTGGTAATTACTCAATAGTCTCTTCCTTTAATGGTCTAAACCTGTCAGGTTTTCCACCGCTTCTTGAAAAGAGAGAGAAGAAGAAGAGAGAGGAGGATTAAAAGAGAATTTCACTCTTAATTTCTATCTAGGTAAGTACCGCTTAAGTACTGAAGGCATTTTTTAGTTCAGCAACTCATGTGAAATACTCCAACACTAACCATGTGCATGAAATCAATGGTATTGCTTTCAGGCACCCAACAGATATCCTTACTGTAAGTTTGGTTTCAATCTAGAATCCTAGACCTTTCTGGCACGGAGACCTGAATGCTTCCACCCACTGCGATGATTATGTGATGTTAAAAAATAAATGAGTCTGTTAAGCATTTGATAGGAAATAGGGTTGGCAATATTATGAAAATGTGCATGTTATTTTGGGTCTGTTCTAGAAGCAACGTACCTGGTCTTGGGACAAGTGTCATCATCATTCCATGAGTCGTCCGAAGGCTGACTGACCTGGGTGCAAAGTAGTTTGCTTGCCCTCAGGAAAAATTCGTGTGGTACCCGCCTCACTTGTCTAAGTGGGAGGGGCAGATAAAATGTGAGAGTTATAGAAAGATAATTTCCTAAAGTGTTAGGGGAAAAATAGAACCATTAAATTATACTTACTTGAAACATAACAGTTTGTGAGCAAAGGATGGGTGTGTCTGGGGAGGGGTCAGCAACAATTTTCCAGCTGGACCCTGGTGCTGTGGATTGAACTGTGTCCCTCAAAAATGGATGTTGAAGTTCTAACCCCGCATGTGGTGGAGTTTGGAGCTGAACCTTAAAGACAAGATTAGAGTTACATGAGGTCATGTGGGCAGGGTCCTCATGATGGAATTAATATCCTTATGAGAAGAGACACCTGGCCAGGGTTGTTCAGTTGGAACATTGTCCTGTTCACCAAAAGGTCGCTGGTTCAATTCCCAGTCAGGACACATGCCAGGGTTGTGGGCTCCATTCCCAGTAGGAGGCAGGCAGGAGGCAGCCAATGGATGTTTCTCACATTAATATTTCTCTTTCTCTCTAAAACTCAATAAAAAACCCAGCTGGTGTGGTTCAGTGGTTGAGCATCGACCTATAAAGCAGGAGGTCATGGTTCTATTCTCAGTCAGGACACATGCCTGGGTTGCAGGCTTGATCCTCTGTGTGGGGTGTGCAGGAGGCAGCCGATCAATGATTCTCTCTCATCACGGATGTTTCTATCTTTCTCTCCCTCTCCCTTCCTCTCTGAAATAAAAATATATTTAAAAAATAAAAATCAATTAACATATTTTTAAAGAGACACAAGAGCATTCTCTCTCTCCCTCCCTTTCTATCCTCTCTCTCTCTCTCTCTCTCTCTCTCTGCCATGTGAGGACACATAAAGAAGGCAGCCATCTACTAGCCAGGCAGAGGCTCTCACCAGAATGTTACCATGTTGGCAGCCTGCTCTTGGACTTCCAGCCTCCAGAACTGTGAGAAATAAAATTCTGTTAACTATGGTGTTTTGTTATGGCAGCTCAAGCTGACTGAGACACCTGGTACGCAGAAGATTTCCATATTTCTTTAGCAAAGGGTGGATCTGAAGGAGTGGCCTGAGTCTGAAGCCTTGATTAATACATAAACAGACTCCGAGTGACTCTTTTTCTACTTATCGCCAAGATACAATCTGGCACAACAGTTTTGTTTGATAGACAGCATCGGCCCGTGCTTGTCAACTAGCCAATGTGAAATAACATTATTACTGTATAATGTCGAGTTAGGCTGCATAATATTTCCATTGTATGACACGCATGATGAAGAGATTTCAGAGGTCTCAAATGTTTACATAATTAGCATTACATATTTATAAAATCAAGGTACCACTAGCACCATTATTACCATATTTCCTTCCTTCCAGGGTGTTGATACGTATGCGTGTTCACTCCCAAGAATGATCAGAACAAATGCTTCCATCTCCAAGGGCTCCTTGTGTCCCCTCCATCCCCATAGAAGGCATAGGAACCCCTCAGTTCATCTTGTGGCCTTGCCCAAAATAAAATAATCAGGGCCAGCTGGAGGAATGAGAGGAGAGAACAAGAGGGAACCGGCCTGAAATACCTGGCTCCCATGTAGTTTATCGCTCTCCTGCTGGTTTGAAAGGCTTATGTAGCCATAGGCTATCTCCAGCTAGAAAGATGGTTCAGTGACATCTCTTTGGTAAATAAGTAGCTCTTCCTCCTCCCTCTAAACGTCACATTGAAGTAGACTGTGTTTTCTGATTAATTCAGTTTGAATACCGCTGACTGTCTGTCACTGTAGTCATATGTCACTGGTGGCAGCTCAGAGAGTCTAACCTTCTCTAACATCGCTGCACACAATTCATTTCAAAATGTGGTCTAATAGTTACCGAATACCTGCAAGGTAAAGGGAAGATGGGATGCATTTTCCCTCAAAATAGCCTGCAACCAAATTTATGAAAGCAAACTCCGTAGGCACAACCGTGTTCTCTGCAATCAAAGGCTGTACGTCACTTGGAAATTTCCCCCAAAGAATTGCCTTCATCTTTCACCAGAGCCTTGGTATTCAGGCACGTGAGGAGACATGGCACCTCCTTACGTTTTCTTTGGGGAATAATTAGAGAGGGACACGATACCATGACCCTCTGTCTTTAAGTGGTCTGGCAGCATAACCCTAGGTTTTCACAATGAGCAGACACAGGCAAACCCTGCACGACGTATCTCACTTTTATCAGTTCTGGAGGGAGAATGGTGTGGGGGGACCCTGGGCTTTGGAGTTAGAAATTGGTAACTCTTGTTATGAATCACCTTCCTAATGTAAGGAAAGCTACTGGAGTTTTCTGACCCTCAGTTCTCCTTCCACAAAATGGTAATAGTATCTCCTCATGAAGTTGCTGTGATGAGCAAATGAAACCTGGAGGGGGCAACCTCCAGCATCTTGTCCCTTGTTCATTGAACACACATTGGCAAATACTGCTACCAAAGTATATGCACTGGTTTTACGAAGAGCCATGTGCAAAAGGGACAAGACTTTGACCCAATCTTGCTCCAGGCTTTGGCCTCCACCTCCAGCAATAAATACACACTTCTCTGCTTGCAACTTCATACACAGGGACATGTGTTCCTCTTAACAGTCAATGCTCTGGGCCAGTGGGCGGCAAACTCATTAGTCAACAGAGCCAAATATCAACAGTACAACGATTGAAATTTCTTTTGAGAGCCAAATTTTTTAAACTTAAACTTCTAACGCCACTTCTTCAAAATAGACTCGCCCAGTGGGCCGTGGTATTTTGTGGAAGAGCCACACTCAAGGGGCAAAGAGCCGCATGTGGCTTGCGAGCCACAGTTTGCCGACCACGGCTCTGGGCTGTCTCTCTGATCAATTACTTTATATCATTTTCAAATTGCCATATGTCTACATTTTTCCAAATAGTGGTCTCCTGACCATGGTATGGTCAGAGGGATTCCCTTCAACTTATCAAGAAGTGCCACAGACAGAAATGCTTCTGGGCTATTGGCTAAGAAAACTACCATAAGCTGCTTATCAGGAAGTATTGCATTTTCCCTGAACGGTGAGCTGCTTTGTCAGTTGCTTGGGCTGTGTGAAATTCCTTCTTTTTGTCATGATAGGTCACTGCACAGAAGCTAACAAGGTTGACCTACACATCTTTTAAAATTGCACAATTATAACCACACTCTTGCCACTTACATTTACATATGGGCTTGGATTCCAACCATAGCATACCTGTCCTGAAAGCAAAGGCTAGCTTTTCAGGGTTTTGCCCAGGGCCCTGGCATCCACCAGGGAGATGGCAGTCTGCCTTGTGGAACCAGACCTTATGTACAAAGCTTGGTGTTCTCTAGTTTCCTATACTGGTCAAATAGTCTGGTATAAAATATTCCATATTTCATTCTCATCTTAAATGTCAAGATCCCAAGTTTCAGTACATAAAGGAGCACCACAGGAAGCCAAAAACTGGGGTTTCCAGTCCTGTTGTACTAGTGGTGATTGGTGGCATTGGGCACATCATTCCAAATCCTGAAACTCAGTTTCCACATCTGTAATAGTCACTAGGAGCTTCAGATATGTCTTGAGGTAATCATGAAACTCATGGGAAGACCCTGAAGTAGAAATTCTTGTTCACCACACAGTCCCAGACAAATGTAAGACATGGAAATTGCTATGATTGGCCCTAGCCGGTTTGGCTCAGTGGGTAGAGCGTCAGCCTGCAGACTGAAGTATCCCGGGTTCAATTCTGGTCAAGGGCACATGCCTGGGTTGTGGGCTTGATCCCCAGTGGGGGGCATGCAGGAGGCAGCCAATCAATGATTCTCTCTCATCATTGATGTTTCTATCTCTCGCTCCCTCTCCCTTCCCCTCTGAAAACAATAAAAAAAATATATATATATATATTTTTTTAAAAGAAAGAGATTGCTATGATTGTAATCGAACACGTTATCCAGTTCCACACAATTACTGTGTGAGAGGCTAATTGCTGCCACTCTCAGTTTTTTGTTTCATGCTAAGTGTCTTGGGCCTGGCCAATCAGTGTACTGTTTTTATGCTGGGTGGTAATGACATAGGAGAATTGTATTCTGCCTGGTAATGGTTTGGATTATACAAATTTGCATTTTTGACCAGAGACCTGGGAGAGTTTACTGAGCTTCATGAAGTTTTAAAATTGAGTCATTTATGTATAGTACTAATTATAGTAATATTGATAATAACAACATCAATAATAATAATAATAATATAACACCCAAAAAGGTTAAGTGGCTTTCTTTAGGACATGACAGCTAGAAAAAAATTAAGATTAACTTACACCTAACTCCGTCTGGGTTCAAACACCATAATTCAGAGTCCTAGGGTTTCATGGCCTCTGTACTCTGCCTGATAAACTTTCAGAGAAAGGCAATGGCCAAAAATCATGTGACCTCAAACTCCTTCCTTTAATTCTCAAGAACAAATACTATTACCTACTATTCCTATTGATGTAAACACAGAGCACCCAGTCTCAAGTTTGGGACTAAAGGCCATGGAGCAGACCACAGAAGATAACATAAGCAAGGTGCCTATCAGGATGCTTGGCATTAAGAGATGGAAATTCCTTCTCTAATCTATACACAATATCTGAACAACTGGTACTAAAGTAGCCAACTCATATCACTCAGACTTTATCACCTTCTAAATATAAATGTGCTTGTCAAACTGATGTCTTTTCACTGAATTGAATGACTGTTTTCACACCAAGCAGAGGGAGGCAGCATTTTTCTGGATTGCATGTCATTTGGCTACCAGCTCATGGATGCACCCTGCATGGCCTCCACAGTTCTTTCCCAGGTTGGCCAGTGGTCATGCTCAAGGCCTCTCATGTGCACTCAGGGGCCAATATACTCCAGCTTGTCCCTTCTCCATCTCTCCCTCTCCCTAATCATCCTGACACCTGCTTTGCAGTCAGCCAGAGTGCTGAATTCTTGTAGAAGGGAATTTAGAATGGCACTGGGGATGGATTTGATTTGCTTTATTTGCAGTAACTGGTTTTAGGCATTTTTTCATCAAATCTTGTGCCCTTTTCTGAGCTCGTAACCAATTACCTCTGTAATCAGCCTCGGTGTCCAGTATTAGGGAGGACTTAAAGTCAACAGTGCTGAAAAGCACTGCTCCAAAAATAATCCCCCTGGGAGGGGCAGAGAACTGTCCCTGAGACCATCGGCGTCTCTCCCCATGGACATTCTCTGAATTCTCTCCACTGTTACTTGCTTTTTAAAAAACCTAGATAATATTTCCTGACTATGAAGAACCATTATCCAGGTGTCCACAAAGCACACCTGTGATTCAAAGGTATTTCTGTTCTGAGAACATTTGCACCAGGACCATATTAACTGCATGGGAGAGCAAAGCAATGGGAAAATTTGCTAGAACCTTTTATTTATTCATTTATTTATTTGGCAAAATGGTAGATGAATCACTTAACACACTGTGAAGAAGCATGATAAAGAAAGAATTGTGGGGATTTTGTTGTTGCTTTGTTTTGTTTTTTTATGATCACCCATGACTCAAGTAATCAGAAGGCCAAGATATAACCCTCTGAGCTGTGCTGCTTTTGGCTCACTCTGAATAAATTAATAGAATCTAAAACACTTGAATCTTACATAGTCTATAATTGTATGCCTCTTGGGTTTGCCATTATTCTTGTTATTCTGAAATGTACACATATTTCTCTTTCAAGTAATAGTAATAATACATATTTTTGAATTGAAGGAAGGCTCTATAACCTTTTCTATCTTTTGTGGTGCATTCATCTGCAAATGTACTTTAAAAACTGTAAAACACTATATAACATAAGGTATTTACCCTGTGTGGTACGTATATTTTTATTTTACATATAATCACAATAATAAAAGGATTCTTGCTTGCATGCTAAATGATAGCAATACTATTTCACCAAGCTCACAGCCCAGCCAGGCTCTCTGCTGCCTTGCGAATTTGCAGACTAGACCTGGTGAACCCTTTCCAATCTGACAAATGTCACAACCCATCCACCCGAGTTACCATATGTGGCTCCAGCTACGAGTATCAGCACACAATCATACATTTTTACAATGGGTCTATAAAACAACCATTATAATAAATGTCTGCTTAATTAATACATTAGGACATAAAGCAATTTATTATGCTCTTATTTGCTATCATTCTCCCTGCTCGAATTTAATAATGCAAAAAGGTTTCTCAGATGCCAATCCCTGAAAATAATAAAAATACATTCATCATGGATATTGAATGCAGACACGCCTGGCAGTACTGCTGGTGAAGAGGAGGCAGTCAGATGTGGAGAGAGAAACGGGGCTGTTTGCACAAGCTTGGCTAGATCAGGTCTTAAGGAGCCTGGTGCAATGCTTGGCATGACAGTAAGGAAGGTGCCCGGAATAACTATTATTACCATATGCAACAAAAGGGGGAGGGAGAGAGGGAGTTGGGGTGAAAAGCTTTCAAGTCAGTTAAATTCATGAGGGCTATGGAGGCTCAAATTGAAATTATCTCACTCTGTGCTGATAAATAAAGTAGCTCTGGTACCTAAATCATGACACTAACTATACGTTTCGATTTTTTTAAGTAGTGATTAGGTGGATACTCTGGGGAACTTACCAGCCTTCGCAGAGATAACAGACTCAACTTAATATCAACTTAAAAAGAGACTTGAATTCTAACCAATCTCGTGTAATGAATTGAAATTCTATAGCTTTCAGAGGGGGGGAAAGATAAAAAAGCAACACGGCTCCATTCTCTAACTTGCTGTCAGGAAATATAATTTGTGCTCTCGGTGATTCACCTAGCTCATATGCAGCATGCAAATTTATTTCCCTAATAATCAGACCTGGAGATTGCCCAAGAGGATTAATAGCATCATTCCTTATGACCGCCAGGATATTATGCACCTCTGACATGGAAAAATTGTGTTAGTTCTACAGAGAAAACGCAAGGATATTTGTCCTGCTAGACAATATAATAGGCTGGTGCATCATCAGATTACAATGTCATTTCAAAAACCTTGAATACAAATAATGTACAGTGGGGGAAATGTTGGAACAACCTCCCTGAATTCAGTAGCCTTGAATTCACATGTATTTTTGTGTGTGCTATGTGACATATGCATATTTTTTATTAGAGCTTTCCAACATTGCCTGCAAAAAAGGCAATGGTATTCTATATGCCATGCAATCTTATCATTGTTTCCTAGAAAACAAATGAAAAAGACACGAGGAAAGGGCTCTTTCTATGGTTTTGGTTTGTTTTTATCATACCCATACACAGCTGAAGATAGCATTCAGAAACAAAACTTTCATAGGTAGACACTGATTGTATGGTGGGGAGGTGTGCACTCCTTGGTATATGTACAGATATAGGTATCTAAGATTTTATTTTCCCTTCCCATCTGTATTCGAATATGGAGTCATTCGCACCTTTCATTGCTTAATACTAGATACTCAAGGTAAAAAATATATATATAAATTCCACAGTTGTTGTTTGGGACGATATTTTATTTCTTTATCTTTCACAATGAATTGGTCAGAAATTCTCCAGAATGGTAATGTCTCCAGCTGTACTTTAGACCAAAGCACACTGCCTTGAGACAAGACCAAATTTCATTATTATGCGCATGGGAGCAATAAGATTAGCTCCTACTGCTGCCCCTAAGGTGGAGCAGCAGGATGAACCAATGAGATGATGCTAATGTGCATGTTAATAGTATTCTGCTAGAAGAAGTTGGGATAATTAAACATGTACCGTCTCTTTAAAACAGAGCTGCACACATTTTCTTCGGATGGGTGTTTACAAGAATTCCAATTTCAGGTCATAGCCATTTCTGAGATTGCTTAAGAAAGAGATGGGAATAACTTATCTTATTCATGTATTCAAGGAACCTTATAAAATGTGCAAAACATAACAGTTTTAAGGGGCACAACATGCATCTTATCTTGACAGAGCTGCTTTATTATGTGTACTGTTGTATACTGACCTAATATATGGAGCATTTTTAGCTAATATACCTTGCAGGAAACCAGCCTTTAATGTGATGGATTTTATGGTATCTCATTAGGGTGTGTTTATATAACCTGATACTAAACACATTTTCAGATTCATGTTCCTTATTAAAATTGTGAGCCACATTGATTTTTAGTTGGAACAGCAACAGAGTCATTTTTACTATTAAGAAGGGTAACTCTGAAGTTATTCCCAGGGCACATGTTCTCCAAACAAACTTGGGGACGTGCCCTTTTACAGCTTCAATTAGCATGGTCTTCATGGGATAGCCCTCTGACAGCTGACTGCTTCGAGGTAGGTTACCCTCCATAATGCAGAATTATTAATTTCATAGGAAGAGGTTTTCCTGGAAGTAAAAAAACACCGCTCTTTTACTCCTTTTGTTTTCTCATCAGTGTCTTTGATTTTATGAGTTAGCCCCAAATAATATTGATAGATTGACCCTGGAGAGATACCTATCTTCACATCAGAGCTTCTGGGTTTTTTTTCTTAACTAACACTCCCAGCCACGGCAGTGTTTGTGTGAAAGTGGAAAATTAAAAAACAAAAACAAAAAAAAAACAACCTTAACAGTGCAAGTTGTGTTAAACAAAATAATGACTTTCACATGGTGAAGTCTCCATTTTGTAAACTGATCCTGTAAGGTAACTCAGAAGTCAGCCGTAAATAGTGTCCCAGGGTATTTCAGTGGAGTCTAGGGAAATAATGACCTAGAGGTACTGTAAATAGTTTAAATTATTGGAAAGTCTTTCTAAGAAATGTAATGTGAGAAGGGAGAGAAATGTGTGTGTGTGTGTTTTTCTCTATTGTGAAGTGAGTACCCTTTGGAAGTGATCCAAACTCCAAATGCAAATATTTAGAGAAAAGAACTATCTTTTGAGGAAAGCAAAAACTTTTCCTTTTCCTACTTGTTAGAGCAAAGCTAGTTAACACAATCCAACCAGGATGAAAATAAAGAACATAGAGAATGAAGCACCAAAGTGTTTATTTTACTTTTGTATTTTAAGCCTTGACGAGGGAAAGGAGAGAATAGGTTTTCAACAGCAACATATAGGAAACCTATGGAATCAGTATAGTTACTTATGATAGATTGAATGATGTTAAGCGTGTGGTTTCATAGTTTACCATATTGATAACTTTAACTGCAATCCTGGAGTGGTAGTTCACAAGCCTCGAGTAATTGCCATCTATATTTGGCCTAAGAAATTTTAAGTCAGTACTTGTTCTCAGGGAAGGAGACAGTTTCCCTTTATTCTGCCCCTGGCATACTATTCATTATTAAACATTAAAGTTGTGTCAATTACTTTCATACTTTATTATTATCCCAGTTATTCTACCAGCTAATCAAGTCTTCTTTGAAGACGTGACTACAAACCAATATGAAGAATAGAGTTATTTGTGCTTTTCATTTCTGAGTTAACCGTAACTAATGATTATTTTAATTCACCCCACTCACTACCCATCACCATAATCCCCCAAATAAGATAATAGATTGACTATCTCTTTAATTTTATTCAATGTGAGATTCAACTTTCGAAGTTAGTCTTTGGCTAAATATAAGAGCCGGGTTCCTGTATTTGTTTTAAATGGGGATGGACAGCTATCCTGAGAACAACTCTGTTGTTAGTATTAACAGCTTCACAGTTATTCGGCTTGAGGTGCAATTATTTTACCATTATTACATGCAAAGCTTTTAACAAAACAGTCGTTCCCTCCATTTAAGCAGAGAGTTTTATAATTTATTACATCTCTTTGGTCATCAACACACTATACAAACAGTTGGCCACCGGTGACCAATTACATTAAGGTTAAGCAACGTAACTTTAAATTAGAAATAAGCTAATGTATCTTCATCAAGGGCCTGCTGTGTTTTCACTGCTGTTTATGAGATGATACTAAATGTGGATATAGAGCACGCTCACTGGGACCAATTCCTTTCGGCCTGAAAATGGGAAAGTCTCAAGTGTACCGGGGTCCAGAGCTAATTAATGGGATAACATCTGCTTTAAGCATTCAGCTGGAGTAATTTCTATCAACTTCCCAGTGAAGGTGCAGGGGAAACTGTCAGAGAACCAAGTATCTATCATGAGCCATATTAATCTGTGACGGGACTGCAAAGGCACTTTTCAGTCTTGGTTGTATATTCACTGGGGTGTTGCTATTATCAACACAGGTTTTCTGCCATTCTTCCTTCCATGCAGGAATAACTGGGGGTGGGAGTGGGGGGTAGAGAACATAAGCAGATCACCTATTGCATACACATAGGCCAGAGAGCTGTTCCTGTTTTCAAATATTCAATGTAGAAGAGATTAAGGACAAGAATAAAACAGTCATGTTCCTTCTGAAACAATGTTTTAGCCACAAAGGCATTCGTGTTGTTTTATTGTATTACTTAAAAACACAGCAGGAGGAATAGCAGTGCTGGAGAGTAGGCTTCAGAAGGAATAAGCCCACTTATTCCGTGTTATTTCACGTGATCAGCTCTTGCAAACATGATTCCAGCTTTAGGAGTGACTAAACAAGGGCACCTGTCCTGTGTGGTCATTTACATATCTCCTGAATGGAGGAAAAATAAGTCATTCCCTGACACTTGATAATAAGTGATGTGTGTGGACATAGCAACCGCCGGTGTACCTTCAGCAGGGGTGTCCCACAAATCCTAATGCTTTATTTATGTACTTTGTTTTGTTTGCTTGCAGGGGAGTGAAAGTACGAGTCCATTTTAATGACATGTTCAGGAGGACATATTTCCATGTGTATGTTCTTTTGGAGTAAGCCGCTAAATTAGTATGCTTTCTATATAGTCATATAATCAAGTCAACAGCACCAAGCTTTATGATCCCCCTGGTTAAAGAGAGAAGAAAATACATTGTGTTCAGTGGTTGAGCTGAATTATGCTGATGTCATTTTTTAATAATCAGGGACCCTATAAGTGGCATACATAAAATATGGTCCTGAGGAAGAAATTAGAATAATGACCATTCCCCTTTCCCTAAAAGCGGATGGGGTCAAAGGCCAAATATCAGCTCACAATGAGTATGGGAAAATTCATGGTCTAAAAACCCACAGCCTCCTAAAAAGGATGTCACTCGAGGTTATTTTTAGAAATGAAAATGAGAGAAGAATCAGTACTTTTTTTAAAAAAAAAACCTTAACATTTACACCATAGGGGGAGGGGGGAGTTAGCATTTTTTCAGATGTTTAATAATCTTAGGAAATTTTTAATATTGCTGAACTGAACTTGTGGCCGTCCCCAATTCATACGTTTATGCAATCATCCTATAGTAAACTAATAAGTTGCATTGGTTAATTGCCAAGCTATTTTGCATACAGTTAAGTTGTGCGTATAAAAGTACGCGTGATGAAACATGTAGTATTTTATAACCCAAAGCAACTAACATGCTCCTACCTAATGCATGCACACACACTGTAACCCGGGACAAATTGCTTGTGTTAGTTACTACCACAGGCTGGCAGGCCAGAAAATACATTTGGTGCCTAATATGCATAAGCACAGAAATATGGTCAGGCTCATTACTGTAATAAAACTGTGATTTGCCAGCAGGATCAGTAGAAACACACTTGAAGCATTCTGTCCCTTCCAGTAGCGCATGTGCCATAAAGCAATAAGGTTGTAACAAGGGTGAATCCTCAATTCAGTTGGGCTACCTTGTCTGGGTTATTTGAACCCTTATTTCCCTTAAGGGGCCCATTTGCTTTTCCTAATGTGTACACAGTGATAATGTTGCCATTTAAGCAATAAAGAAGGTCTGCAAAACAGTAGCCTGCTCTACGATAACGTGGGATAGCAAGAATTTAGAGAACTGGCAACTGTTGGTCCAATTACCTAATTCCACAGTGGTGTCTTCAAATCGGAGAGGGGGCTTTTGAAAGCACTTCAGAGTAAGTAGAGTCCTGGACAAGTAAAAAAGCCAAATGGATTTCTTTTCAGTGCTTTGATGCAATTAGAATCAGGCTGATGAAAGAAAATGCCTTGGGTCCTCTGCTTGAGGTTTCCATGTTATACAAAAGACTCTTGAAAAATTAATAGAATTTACGTTCATAGACGCCAGGTGAAAATGGAAGCTCCCTAGTTGGAGAGAAGGCACTAAGGGGTCATTTCCCATGGGAGGGGGCATTCAATAATCACACAGGGAAAGTCTGACTGACAATATGAAGGTAAAGTGGCCCCTAAATGAGCCATGGTGCTCCCCAAAGCCCTCGAGCATCTTGGAACCCCTTCATGGTTGCCACAGTTAACATGGGCCTGTGAAGGACGATCTTTGACAATAGAGAGCTAGAAAATTGAAATCCAAGTTTGAGATTCACTGGAAGAAACTCTGAAGATTGGGTGGTATGTATTTTACTCCTATTTATTTTTTTAATGCTTTTAATGAAAGCTAGTTTTGCATTTTTACATACCCATGTGAACAGACTGATAAGCTGGTGGTGGAGCCCAAGGAAGAAAATAACTAAATTAAATATCTATAAAGCACATGGCTTTCCAAAGGTTTGAAAGAGATTCTACTCACCCACTTTAAAAACTTCCAGAAACTTGAACATTTTACTTTCAGCATTATTTACCCTTACTTCCTCTAATAAATATTGAGTCTCATTGCTACTCTGGACAACCTCACCTAACTGCTTCTTGGATCACTGTGTTGAGAAAGATTCTGAGGTCACATATAGTATGTATTCCAGCTCTCTCACCCACAGGTGCCAATTTCCAGTTCCAGAGGTCATTCAAGCATGCCCATCCTCTCTCAGCATAGATGCTCTTCTGCACCCCTCATTCTTCAAGATGTATATTCACAGAACATTTTCAGACCTTTCTTAGTATGCTAAGAACTTTGGGTTAGACTATATAAAGATTCATTATGTATCAAATATATTATACTAGAGGCCCAGTGCATGAAATTTGTGCACTAGGGTGGGTATGTCCCGCAGCCCAGTCTGCACCCTCTACAATCTGGGACCCTCGAGGGATGTCTAACTGCCCGTTTAGGCCTGATTCTGGGATTGGGCCCAAACGGGCAGTCAGACATCCCTCTCACAATCCAGGACTGCTGGCTCCCAACCACTCACCTGCCTGCCTGCCTGATTGCCCCTAACTGCTTCTGCCTGACAGCCTTGATCAATGCCTAACTACTCCACTGCCAGCCCAATTGCCCCTAAATACCCTCCCCTGCTGGCCTGGTCATCCCTAACTGCCATCCTCTGCAGGCCTGGTCACCCCCAACTGCCCTCCCCTGCTGACCCAGTCACCCTTAACTGCCCTCCCTTGCCAGCCTGGTTGCCCCTAACTGCCATCCCCTACTGGTCTGGTTGCCCCCAACTGCCCTCCTCTGCTGGCCTGGTCACCCCTAACTGCCTTCCCCTACAGGCCTGGTCGCCCCCAACTGCCCTCCCTTGAAGGCCTGGTCTCTCCCAACTGCCCTCCTCTGCCGGCCATCTTGTGGCGGCCATCTTTGACCACATGGGGGTGGCCATCTTGTGTGTTGGAGTGATGGTCAATTTGCATATTACCTCTTTATTCCATAGGATTGCATGTATAGGTAATACATGTTATGGAAGATAAATAATTTTCAGTCACACAACTTTACAGAAAATAGAATGTGTAAAAATAATTATAGGTTTATGTTGGTTCTCTCTGGGAAATGGATATGCCATGGCATAAGTAAAAGAGATACCCATACTAATGAGGGGCACATCCAGGTTGGCCTAGTGGAAAAATGGAGCAGATAGGTCTCTGGATAGTGCAGTTTGCAGGGATTCAGGATATATGCTTCCCCAAATTTAAAGTAAATAAGTTATAAGGCAGGGCCACACAGTAAATCAATAACCCTGTTCCCTATGATCAGATCAGCTAATCACTTCCAAAGGAAGGAGTCTAAGGTTACTGAAGGATGTTTTAGTTTACTACTTTAAAGAGATGTGATATAGATTGAGTAGGCACATTAGCAGTAAAGAGCTACACTGGAAGAGGCCTCTCCAGATAGAGCTGACCATGAAGGCTCGGGTTTGTGAGAATAAAGAATGTCAAATTAAATCAACAACTATTTTCTACATACCTTCTAGATGTTCTGGGACCTATTGCATAACATGGCATGAGAAGATCACATGAAATGGCTTAGAATGGGAAGTCTCGCTCTACTTGAAGAGACCACTTATCTTTGTTTTTACTTATTATATGTTTTTTAAAACTGTAATATTTTACTCTTTATCAGAAGGTAGAGAACTACAGCTAGCATTCTTCCATGTAAATATCTTTGAAAGCTTTGTAATATGTCTGAGAATTTAACATTTCTCCCCACATGGGCACTTTGGATATCACATTTTAGCACTGTAACAACCCCCCCAGCCTCCCCCCCCCCCACACACACACACATACACACACAAGGGTCTGCTGATAAGCATAGTCTCTGCCCTCAAGATGCTTATGCTTTCATGGAAGGGGACAAAATGGAGAGCGTGCCTACAGTATTCAATATTATAAACATCTCAGGAGGGCCGCACACAAATAGGTACCATAGGTCAGTGCATCATCATATGCTCATAAAGCCCATCTCAGTGATGGGTGCTGGGGAAAAGGCCTGAGATAAGTCCTGTTTCATGAAGTTGCTCAGGACTGGTCCTGAGATTACATTCAGAATGGAGGCTGCACCTTACCTTGGGAAGAAAGTCTTTCAATCAAACACAAACATCAGTCTAGAACCATCTCTTGTGGCCACTTTGATGGTTGGTGCACTCTTTTCCAGATTAGTCCTCTTAAACGTGATGTGCCCAGGAGAAACCCTGGTACAGGGAAACAAAGTCAGCCATTATGCCTTTAACATTTAGTTGCAGGGCATTTCTGTACTTGAGCTTTTCTTGTCTTCCTTTCTCCCCATGTTCCCCTTTCCTTCCATCCCTGGTACAGCCTCCCTCACTCCCCCCACCCCCCTGAAAAAAAAAGGTCTCCCTGGATTTGATCTACTGACCTGAATCCTGAGGCTGGATTTGAAATCTTCTGAAGGGTCCTTAACGTGCCAGAGTTAACAAGCTTGCCTGGGCCAGCTGCCGTCTCAGAGCTGCTACAAACTCCACGGATTGTTTGGCAATAAAAATCAGTTATAAAAGTGTAAAAAATACCAGAGACCCAAACAGGAGAGGGAGAAAGGGGGGGGGGGAATGTTCTTACACCCTTTTAGTGGACATCTGATTTATTTTTAAATGAAAAAGCCACTTTTATAGCAACTGTAGTTCAATTATCTCTAATTTTACACATTTTATGCAAATTCTGAGCATCTTAATTGCAAATGAGAAGGAAACTTATTTTTTAAAGCAGAAAAAAAACAAGGTATAGCTTCGTATTTTCCTTTCAATTTTTAATTCCTATTCTTGGTTCAGCACCATTAAACTTTTAAAACTCTTTTTACACAGTTGTTTAAAATGATGTATAATTTAAAGTGCAATCGCAAGATCACAAACACCCATAGACTTAAACAAGTAGCAAATTTTATCCCCAGACCTCGCTCTCCCTCTTAGAGAAGACACTTTGATGCTCTCCCACATAGAGTTTCACAAGACTACAAGAAGACATACTGCAAAAGATTCACAAAGAAACTTGGTGTTTTACAAATCAAGTGCATTGGAACATATGCTAAGTATGAAGAACCCAGCTGCAGGATTTTTGCCTGGGTGCCCAGATTTCTAATCAGTAGTGTGCTGATGGATGTTTGACAACCAACACTCTTGAGAGATGACAATCAGCTCTCTCTGACTTGGAACATTTGCCAGTTGCCATGGTGTAAACATTCATGGCATGGCCAATTTCAAGCTACCAACCTGATACCACTGAATATGGAAGTGGGAAGAGATGGGCTCCATTGGTTCATGTGAGCACAGCCAACTCCAGCATACCACTACTCCCAGCATTTGGACATGCTTTGAGATTTCAACTGGCTTTACTCTGAAGTGGGGTCTCTGGAGGAAAAAAAAAAAAGCCAATAGGAAAGTTTTCGACATTGTATAAATGTTTTGAGGATTTTATAGAATGGTGGGAAACTTAGCATGATGCTTATAAATCTAGAGACATGAGTCTTAGTCAAGAATCTGGCAATTCCCAGCCACCTAACCTGAGCCAAATCTTTGCCTTGGAGTCTGTTTCCTCAAGTCTAAAATGAGGATAATAAAGTCCACTCTGCTGTGGGCTTTTCTTCTAATAGCAAAAGAGCTAATAGTCATGGGATCACTTGATAAACCAAAAGGGATATGCCAATTAAAGCTACATTGCCTCGTGTTTTATTTAAAAATGATTTGTGTAATCAACAAATATGTCTTAATGTCACTATAGGAAACACCAAGAGGTACACAACAGAATTCCTGGAATTATTCTTCAATAGATTGTCATTAGGATTTTCATGAGAAAAGTCTATCCTGTTCATTTGTGAGAAACTTACATACTATTCCGAGCCCTGAATCTTGAGGAAAAATGAGTCAAGAAATTGGGAAGAGAAGAAGAAGCATTATCACTGTCTTGTGAGGATGAATGCTTAATTTGAATCTGTGCAAGATTTCCCCATTGAAAAGGACAGAGGGAGCACTGAGAATGCTATGATTAACACCTCCTGGGAGAAGTGGAGTGACCCCAAAAGGCTTCAAGGATGGTGTTTAAGTGAGCCCCAAGTGTGGAGAGCAGCTACAGTATTTGGACAGGTTCAAGCCTTGGACTAACGAGAGGGCACAGTCCTCTCATGGCCACGTGCAAGTCCCAGCTTGGAGGGCAGAGCCCTCCCAGCACAATTATAGCCAAAAGCCCGAACACGTGGTCCCATGTGTCTAAGTGACCTGGGCTTGATAGAGTTCAGGTGCATGTCATTGAGTAGGATCGAAATCCATGAGAACATTGTAAACATCTTGACCACACCCTTACTTTGCCTCGTGGCATCTGCTATAAAATAAAGACACGGCCTGTAGTCCATGACGCTGTCTCTCTCCATCAGAGAGGCTCTCCATCAGAGAGGACAGCGTCCACCGAGACCCAGCTTTCATTCTCTTGCCTGTCTTTTCTCAATCCTTCACCGCCCCCACTCAGGTTCAACCTTGGATGTGCTGGCACAGCACACCCAAGCCCTCTTCACCCCCTCCACCAACTACAAAGAATGTTACATCAAAACTTCCTTAGTGACCCACACAATTTGTGGCCAGAACATTTTCCAGTCCTGGTTTTCCCTTTCTTTACCAACTACATTTCATTCTAGCACATCAAACGGAGAAAAATAATCATTTGCCTCCAACAAAAATCCACACTCCTCTGGAAACAGACGCCAATGAGAAGAGAAAGGAAGGCTCGTGTGGCACTTCTGCCTAACAATATTAGGCTTGCTCCAACTGATGTTGGACGCTAAGCCGCTGGTCCAGTATTTATTTTTGTAAAGGAGAAGAGTGCATGTGAATCCCCGACTTTTACTTCTCTTTTCATATCTCCTTTCTCTTTGTGACTTCATGCTGGTTTGCAATTTGTGTTTTCACCACTGTAGTTAATTCTAAGACACAGTCTATCAACTCATAGCCTCCTTAGTAATGGAAGTGCCTCTAAATAAAATTGCAAGTCTCTAAATAAAAAAAAAAAAAGCTCAACACTTCGATGGAGAGAATTCCTACCAGTCCTTTCATCGTGTATTTAGCTGGTTACCCTTCACTGAAGTTACATTTATAGCATAATTAATGAAATATTTTTTTTCTGGCTTGGAAACTCTGTATATGTATTAGTAAACACTGTTACCTAAAATGTCTGAGACCTTTCTACATAACCCCTTGGCAGTCAAAATATCCCACCTTGAGCATGTGACTGAGACCTGACTGTCTGAAATATATACATGCCTCATAATGCATGTCAACAATTTTACTATCTGGTACAAATGGAAACTTGCTGAATTTATTCCCTAAAACGCTTTTTATGCTTTCCTTGGTTCTGCCTTAGTGGTAATGTATTTAAATGTCTGGGAGAAATATTCAAAAGAATGAAACACATAACTTCAGTTGAGATGCCTACATTTCAAACCAAATACTGGCAGATCAGTGAGTATCCAGGTTAATACTATCATTATTTGATTAGGATAATCCACAGAGACACTGACTCATGCCTTCAGATCCTGCCTTTTAACCAATCAATATTTTTAGGGTTATGGTTTTGAGAAGGCAGGTGATAATTTTTGGAGATAACATCTCAAGGTGCTGCTGACACTGAGATGCATATTTAATATGTTCCTGGAGTGACAGAACACAGCAGTGTTGGAATCTCTCCCCCCCCCCCGCCCCCATCCCCAGAAATACACGCACACATGCACATCAACACCCACAATGCCTCTAACCTTTAAATTCTTAAAGCTCTGATACAGACTTAGCACACCAGCTCTTATTAATGTCAATGAAAATTTGAAAATTGAAGGAGTGAGCAGTGAATACCTTTCCTTCAGCTGGTCCTGTCTTTGCAGCTTAGAGGAACCCCTAAGAAGGAAAGGGAAGAAGCAACTCTCCATCCAAAGTTTAATAGTGGGGGCAGGAGAAAGGAGGTGAGGACAGCCAGTTCACTGAAATTAGCACATGTTACTAC
Organism: Cnephaeus nilssonii; assembly: GCF_951640355.1. Taxonomy (NCBI): domain Eukaryota; kingdom Metazoa; phylum Chordata; class Mammalia; order Chiroptera; family Vespertilionidae; genus Cnephaeus; species Cnephaeus nilssonii. The sequence continues at coordinate 33,343,052 of NC_137086.1, read as the reverse complement.
CTACACAGAACAGGGAATCACATGTGAACAGGAGGAGGTAGGGGAAAAGAAAGGGCAAAAAATTAGACTTGGATTTTTTAGAATGTCATTAAAATATATCTATTTTAATTTCACATGACTAAAATTATCTGTTTGCTTTGTATTAATTTTGCCTTGACTGAAATTAGTTGTCAGACCTCTGTTTATAGCCTAATTACCTTTTTCCTGAAAAAAAAAAAAGAGGTAAAAGAAATAACAATAAATTTGTAATGCAAAAGCTGCAAGTTTGTAGTATTTGTGCAGATTAGGGCTGGTCTAGGAACAGGGTTTGAAAATAAATGAAGTTGGAAAAGCCTTATATTTCTCAGAACAATGTAATTCGTTCCTCATTGTTTAGTACCATCTTTATGACTCCTGGCCACACAACCTTGACAGTGAATAGTGCTCAAGGTAGCTACAATTGAGTGCCATCCATTTCATTTGGCTCTCTTATGAAGATAGCTAGAGAATCAAATGTTCACACTCAAGACCATGGGTTGGCAAACTTTTCTGTTAAGGGCCAGATTGCAAATATATTAGACTTTATGGGCCATAGAGTTTCTATCACAACTACTCAGCCCTGCTATTGTAGTGCAAAACAGCCATTGACAATATGCAAACAAATGAATGTGAGAGTGTTCCAATAACATTTCATTTGCCAAAACAGGCAGTAGGTCTGATTTGGATCACAGGCCAGAGTTGGCCAACCCCTGCTCAGGACAATTCAACCAATGGAATGTGAAAAAACAAACAAAAACTAATGTATGCACAGCACAACTTAGATTAAGTATTCAACAAATATATTTTGAATGACAATACATATCAATTAAATTGTAAAACGTATTTTACTCAATAGGAGAAATGTAGAGCTACCTCTAAATCAGAATCTATGGATTTAAAAAAAAAATCATGTTAATGTAAAAAGCATGCAGACCTGTAAAGAATTTTGTGAGTTTATTTGAGCCAAACTGTGGACATATGCCAGGAAGCAGAACCTCAATGAATTGAGATAATGCTCCGGAGAATGGTGGGTTACATCTGCATTTATACATTACTATCAAAGGAAAGGGACAGAGGTGGGTTACATGAAATTCATTGGTGATAGATTAAGGAGGTGGGATAAAGCAAAGTGGGGAAACCTCTGGGATAGGGTAAAAAGTGAAATTATGGACATATGCTTCTTGTACATACTGTACTTTCCAGTGTATAAGACGACTGGGCGTATAAGATTTTCCTGGGTTAAAAAGTCGTTTTATACGCCGGAAAATATGGTATATTGGACTATATTGATGGGGTTAGATATAATGGATTAGATATATTGGACTACCATATTTTCCTGCGTATAAGACGACTTTTTAACCCAGGAAAATCTTATATGCCCAGTCGTCTTATACGCTGGAAAATACGGTAAATGAATACAGGATAGTTTAACATAATTAACAGTTGACAATTAACTTAATAACAGTAACAATGAGGGAATGCCCTGGTGCCATTTGTTGTGCCCTGAGGGGTCTGGAAAAAAGGGAAGTTACAAGTTACCCAGACATTTCACCGATATGTTATCTTAGAGACAAAAAGACAAATGGGCTCAGTAAAAATCTAAGTTGTCTTTGTCAGGGAAAATACTGGCCTAGGACATGACTACCCACCATAACCTGTTTGTAGTTAAATATTTAATTTTCAGACCATCTTTTGTGGTTATTTTAGGTCTTTGAGTTTGTACAACCACCATGCAGGCCTTCCCTGAACTAGCCAGGTCAGCATTTGGCCCCTTTCGTCCACATTCACTATCTTAGTGACTTTTTATAATCAACAAAAATAATAGATGAATATAAAGAAGACACAGAGGGAAAGTAACCAAATGCACTGTTTATGAAAGATAAATGAAAGGCAACTGTTCAGCATAATTAGCCAGAGAGAACACCGTGTAGTAACCAAGGTTTAAAATTATGCTCTTCCGACATGAAAATAAGGGAACACTGAAGAAAGTGTTGGCTAAGTTGGGGTGATGTGAAATGTGCTTTTGAGAGACATGCATCAACATGAGCAGCTTTTTCAATATTATCTCCCTTGAAAGGAAGAGCTTCAATTATCTCATGAATAAGCAGCAGATTTGGGAAGAAAAGTTACTGGTTTCAGTTTTGGTGTTGCTTCTCCCCTTATGGATGGTTTCCTCATCTGTGTTAAGGATTAGGCCAGATGATCCATCGTACTCAAACCCGGACTCTATTTGGTTTTAGTTAGAAGATCTCTGACTTACTCCATTTTGCCTTCTACCTAAGGGTGAAATGTTGAGCTGCCTCTGTTTTCTCCTTTACGAAGCAAGTTTCCATTCCACTTCCCCCACCCCACCTACCCCATCCCCTTCACAGGAAGAGTCTCATCACAAATGTGAAGGCAGCTCATCTCCCCACAGGTAGCCAGGGACGAGGCACATGGGCCGGACAGCAGCTCCTCTACAAAGTCATCCTGGGCATCTTGAGCAATCCTCAGCTGAGGGGCTTTCCCACTCAGTGTCTGGACCATTGCCAAGAAGATCTGTCCAGCTGTAAGCCTGATTTTATATAGTTATTTTCACTTATTTTTTATTTCACAAGATGTAAACGAATCTGTTTAACTAGAAAATCACGTCCCTTGAAAGTGATTATAACCTAATTTGACATGCAGTATTTGTACACTTATTCTGGTGTTATGATGCATTCACTGTGTTTACATAAATATAGATTTCTGTATAATTACTCCAGATAATGTAAAGAGTTAATCACATGAAATCCCCTAAAATCTCATTTGGATAATTTTTTTTTATACTTTGAAAGTAAAATTTCCTTTGGAAATAAAGTAGGTCTATTTCCAAAATGTTCTATAAGTTTTCTTTGAGAACCTTACAAAAATATCTATTTTCTTCATCCATTGTTCTTTGCTCATTAATTAATACAGGCAGATAAATAATTTGTTGTGCATCAAATGTGTGCCAGATACCAACAAAGATAACTAGACCTGCGTGTTGTCTTCAAGAGCATCCATCTTACCAAGTCTGGATGCACTTCATGGAGCAAAGTAAAGCTCTGTCTTGATCTCCTCTGCTTATTTTGATAATCACTATATTTTCTTTATGAAAAATACAATGGAAGAAATATACAAGAATTATTTGCATAGAAGTAAATGTCAAGAGGAAAAAGGGAGGCAGAATTAGCATGAAATTCTAGAGAAAGAGTTGCAAATATTTTGAAGTTTTCCTCTTTTTATATCTTATTAGAAGCCCGATGCACGAATTCATGCACGGGTGGGGTCCCTCAGCCTGGCCGGCAATCGGGGCGATTGGGCCATCTCGCCCAGTTCCATTTGGGGCCGATCAGGACCGGCTGGCCAGGGGAAGGGACCGCGAGAGGTTGGCCAGCCACAGGAGGTTGGCTGTGGGAGCGCACTGACAACCAGGGGGCAGCTCCTGCGTTGAATGTCTGCCCCCTGGTGGTCAGTGCATGTCATAGCGACCAGTCAACTGGTTGTTCGGTCGACCAATCTTAACGGTCGCTTAGGCTTTTACATATATAGATTGGCAAAGAAAGGAATTTCCCCCAAATTGAGATACTTTACTAAAACTAGGAAGGAAAAAATACACAGAAAACAATCCAATATGTCTATGCTTACATGTCAATTTTTAAAAGACCTACTTAGGTTAATAAATACTTCCCTTTGCACTGTTTGCTTCCATTCATTTCATTTATACTATATGATGAGCTCTGTCTTAGTATTTCTGAGGGTTTAAGTTTAGGTAAAGGCCTGCCAAAGTAAGCCAAGCTGAGTATATAGTAAAAGAGGGCTGGAAATTATTGATAATGGCATCTATTTAGAAAGGTGAGGATGTCACTGCATGTGGACCCATCACAAACACCATGCTCCCTCATCACTTTCATTGGACACTGTCAATTTTTGAATAGGGATTGTATGGAGCTCATTCTAAAAAAAAAAAAATTCTGAAGCAAGAATGAAAAAATATCTTCATTTCGCCTACAAGTGTTATTCCTCCATCATCATGTTTCAATCCTCCTCTCAAATCCTTGGGCTCTTCTCTTTATTATGTTTTCTAGAAGACAAATGTCTTTTAGACATAGTTATAAAGTAATATCTTCAGTGAAGTAGAACAACTATATTTTTTAGGATGAGTTAGTTCCATACAATTCCTATCCAAAAATTGTTAGAATAAATAATAGAGATTCAGAAATGGAATGGATTACAGAAATTGCCTCTGGTACCCTTTAACAAACCAAGTCATTGTTTGAAAACTAGACTTCCAGTACTTCAATGAAATTTTATTCAAATAAATGTACATTGACTCAAGTACCTAGGCTGCCCAATGTTTCATAAGTACAATTAGTTTACTTTAAAAGAAGAAATAAAAGTACATACCATTTGGCAATGAGGTCCTACAGAACTAAAAGATATTGCTTATTGTGATGAGCATGGTATTATACCACTATTTGTCCAACTGTTTATTCCTAAATTATCCTACCTAATAATAGACAAGTATGCAAATTGACCATACCTCCGACACACCCACAAGCCATGCCCACAAGCCACGCCCACCATCCAATCAGAGTGAGTATGCAAATTAACCCAAACCAAGATGGCTATAGCCACAGAGAGCAAGGTTTCCTAGGTAACAGAGGAAGCCAAGCTTTCCGCCTGCCCTTGCCAGGCCTAAGCCTCCACTCAAGCTACAAAGTTTCAATTATAGAAGGTAAACAAATTCAAACAAATGGCGGCAGAATGGAGCTTGAGAGAGCAGGCCAGGGTTGCCGCCGGCAACAGGGGAAGCAAAACTTTCCGCACACCCTGGCCGGGCACACCTGCTTAAGGCAACAAAGTTTCAATTATAACCCCAACAGAAATGGCTGCCGGCCTCGGAGGGAGCCCCAGGCTTGGCTCCGCTCCAGGCTACAAAGTTTCAATTGTAGAAGGAAAATAAATTCCAGATACCAGGGCCTCCGCTTGGGTTGCCAGGGGGCATGGGCGGCCTGCAAACCACCACAGGCCCCTCACTCAGGCTGCCCCATGCCCAAAGGGAACGCCTACCTGATCCGGGACACCCTTCAGGGCTAACCAGCTGGCCTCCACCCCTGTACCAGGCCTCTATCCTATCTAATAAAAGAGTAATATACAGATTGATCATCACTGCAACACACAATATAGCTGCCCCCATGTGGTCAAAGATCCTGCCCCCATGTGGACACAAGATGGCCACCACAAGATGGCCAGCAGGAGAGGGCAGTTGGGAGGCACCCAGCCTGCAAGGTTGGGCAGTTGATAAGGACCAGGCCTGCAAGGGAGGGCAGTTGGAGGTGATCAACCCTGCAGGAGAGGGCAGTTAGGGGTGACCAGACCAGCAGAGGAGGGAAGTTGGGGGCAAACAGGCTGGCAGCAGAGTGGTTAGGGGGTGATCAGGCTGGCAGGCAGAAGCAGTTAGGGGCAATCAGGAGGGCAGGCAGGCAAGCAGTTGGGAGCCAGCAGTCCTGGATTGTGAGAGAGATGTCCGACTGCCTGTTTAGGCCCGATCGGGCAGTCGGACATCCCTTGAGGGGTCCCATATGGGAGAGGGTACAGGCTGGGCTGAGGGACAACCCCCCTCCATGCACGAATTTCGTGCACTGGGCCTCTAGTTTATATATATAAAAGCCTAAGCAACCAGTTGAACACTTGACTGCTCGACTGGTCGCTATGACACTCACTGACCACCAGGGGGCAGATGCTCAACAAAGGAGCTGTATCTGGTGGTCAGTGTGCTCCCACAGCGGAGGCGCCGCTCAGCCAGAAGCTGGGCTCAAGGAGGGAGAGGCTGACCTTGAGCTGCTTCATGCACTACTACATCCCTCAGGGGATGTCGGACTGCCGATTTTAGCCCAATTGAGCCGAATCCCCTGAGGTGTCCTGGATTGTGAGAGGGCGCAGCCAGGCTAAGGGACCCCACTAGTGCATGGATCTGTGCACCGGGCTCTAGTTTCTATATAATTGAATTATTCTTAAACCATCAGTTAGGGAAACCTTAAAACACAACACCCTATAGATGAGCTAATTAACTATAGGCAGCCAACTTGCTATACAGGGTTTCCATGCAGGTCCAAGTTCCATATTGTTCTCTCATTACAGACAGAGTATAAGTCATCATAGTGAGGGATCGAAAGAAATGTTGGATCCTAGTTCTCTTATTAATACCATGTTCCTAGGAGCAAGTTACTCAACTTTCTGTGCTGTAGTTTCACTTTCTGTAAAATGGGAATTCTAATTCTCATTGTTGTGAGGGTGTAAATAGCTCATATACAGAGGGCATTTACAGCAGTGACTGGCATATGGTCAGGACACAGTGCATAGCTGCTAGTTGTAGTAGAAGCTGCAGTGATCACACTGACCTTAAATGGCATTTACATACACTTACAATATATTTTTCTTGCTCATTCATTCAGCCTGTGCCCTTTATTCAAAGCCCTTGGGTAACATTAGTAATGTCAATAGGAGCCTAAGGTAATGACAAATTATCCATTTAAGTGTATGTATTCTTTACACCCCCAAGATCCCTACTACATTTTTGTCTTCCATTAACATGGCTAATTGTGAAATGACTATGTTCATGATCACTTGTTTGTTTATATATTTGATGTCCCTACTGGATTCACTAGACACCAAAAATGACACTATAAACAATGTGTGACACTGCCTGATAGAAAGTTCCTTTTTATTGTCCAATTCTCATCTTTGGTCTACTTTCCTTTCTAATTGGCCTTACTCGACCAACCCACATTACACAACATGAGCAAGCATGAAGTACAGAATTTCCAAGTTTCACCTTCTCTCTGCTTCTACCAATCAGTGTTTAGTAAACTGCTAAGGTAAATGGACATATTTTTGATATATTCTTTGTTTAGAATAATCATTTTAGGAAAAGAAATGATTTTTTTCCTGCTGTGTCAATAGCATTTTCAGAGTATCACATCCAAGCTGACTTGCTACAGCAGTCTCAAAGGAAGGAGAAAGTTTCTAAGGAGCATCATCTCAGAGGCGGGGGAGTCCATAAGAATGCCACTGCCCCAGTTTTGAGGCTACTGCCCCAGTTTTCACATGCTGTCTCCCTGCGTTCGCAAGAGCACATTGGATGTTCTCTTCCTCCAGGTCCCTGTTGATCGCCTGAACTCTGATGGTGCTGCTTGAAGTGGCGAGGGAAGGGGTAGAATTGAAGTTATCCAAATCACAAACATGTCGGATGGGACTCACAAGCCAATAACTGACACTCCATGAGGCCTCCCTGAGGGCTGTCTGGTTTTTTAGCAGAATATTAGTTGGTTACTTAACATATTCTGTTGTCTTCACTTAAAGGCTTAAAATTGGGAAGCTTTGCTTAATTTTTCCAAATAAGATAGCTACAAAATGGAATCCCTCTTGCTCCCAGTTGGTATGATGTGAGGAAACATTCTCCTTTATCACTGGGTTAACGTGTGTGGATGGCCTGCTTATTAAAGTGTTCATCGAATCATTTAATTCAGACACTTCCTTTCAAATTTTTCAATTAAGGAGCATAACAATAGGCTTTTAAAAATTTTTGTTCTAATTTTCTTTAAGTTCTAAAATGAGACATTTTAAAAGTGCATTCCTGTTTTCACATTCCTCTATTCAAAGCTAATAAGTGCTTTCCTTAGTTGTCTAGTAACTAGATGTAAAAATCAGGCATTCATCATTACAGGCTTTAAAATATTTTAGATATTCTTAAACTATGAAACTTCTTACCACCATTGTCTTGCCAGATCCCTACCACTGTACCTTGTCCTCTGCCTCCCTCTGTGGACACAATTCCTGCTGCTCTGCCTAACCAGGCTCCTTTGGGAGGGGGGCTTAAACCCTGTGTTCATGCTAACGAAGTTCTGTACAGCTTACCCACTGGCAAGAATACAAAATTGGACCTTCTAACAGTTGCAGAATTGTGGAGTGTTTTTACATTGATCTTTTGCTAATGCAATTAGCAGTATGTTTTGCATGTATGACTTAATAAATCCTTGAATCATAAAAACAAAATAAAAAGCGACATTTTGGACTTGAGAAGCCCAAATAAAAGACAAAAAGAATATGAGAAGTGTCTTGCTATATTGCTTTCTAAATAAGCTTAGGAAAGGGCTCTATTCAAAACAGATTAAAATTTCTCTGGCTCATCTTCTGCAAACATAACTTGCTTCTGCTCTGGGCACACCCAAAGGGGGGCGGAAAATGTTCAAAGTGAAATTTATAAAAAGTGACAGGAAGAAAGCAATGCTAGTAATAAATAATATATTATTATAAGGGAAACAAAGTGATTGAGTGATGTCACTCTTATGCCTTTTCTCCACCAGCAGAACACCTGCTCCAGCATTGCTTCTGCCCAGGGTTGTTTGCTTTGCTTGGTGGAACTACTTACTGTAAGAATAACCCACATGAAGTCCTTTACCAAGGTGATTAAACTACCTTCTGTCAACCCATCGCAAAATGGAAGACCAAATAAGAATCTAGATGGTGAAGTGAGCACATACTTTGAAGTACTGAGAGTTATTCTCGTCCTAACTGTACGTGCTCTTAATGTGGGCCTAAGACAGCATTTCAGAAATTCTTCTCAAGGCCTCAGGGCCATTTTACAGATTGCCTTTCTAAATCTTACAGTGAAAACAACCCAGACTGAAAGAATCAACATGTGCAAAGGACTGTTAAGTAGCTTGTCTCCCTTTCTAGATCTCAATAATTGTTACAAATATGAAGATTCCTCCAGCTCTGAATTGTCATTTGTTTGACCTATGGAGAATGTCATCAGTTACTGGGGCCCTATTTATTTCTATTGAGTGGGAAGAAATCCGCCTTATTTATCATAGGGATCAAACATAGGCAAGACACATAAAGGTGGTTAAAAATTTACAGATGTCTGGAGATCAATAGTAACAATAATTTTGGTATTATTTGGTAAAAAAACAACAACACCCTCATTACTAATAAGAATCTATGAACTGGTTTCGGGCATTGTAAACACAGTTCTTATACCAGACTCCAGATATATTCACTTGTTATCTAATTTATATGCTATAAAAATATACAGTCATCTTGGTGTCATACATCCTGGACGCATTGACATCTGCTATTCTAGAAAGGGTCATTTCACATAGTTTTCTTTGACATTAGCTGAACTTGTTTCTTAATCAGATTCAATAGGACTTCTACAATAGGGGGGAAAAATTCAGCCCCTTTTCTATGTCTTCATAGCTAAAATCTTGCAATGATTTCACATTTTTTCCTAATGGAATAGGCTCCAAATTTTGGACCAGTCACTTGTAAGAATCATGCAGTAATGTTATTGAATCTCAATTCTTTTATAAAGACTATTTAGTATTGTTGGCCTACATTTACTCAGCAAAATTAGAGACTGTCCTGCGTCAGAAGGAGAAACCAGAGTACAGGTATTGACACTTGTGGGGCTGTGTTTAAAGGGGCCATGCCAATCTTCCAGGCTTGCACACATGGGTGTCACTGCTCCAGAGTCACAAGACAGAGTAGAGCTTTAGCTATGAAAGTATCTTATAAAACTTCATTTGTGATATCTCTTGATAGGTAAGCCAAGTGTCCATTTGGAGGCAAGACCTGAATTGTGTGTTTATTTGTGTCCTATAATTTGAGTTCTAGAAAAGTGCAAAACAAGCAGGTTGCCATTTGCCAATGAATCGGCTGGTTTGTGAATTCTTTGTCTAGCATGGAATGCCCACGCACCTCATCCTTAATCTGAGGACCTGTATTTGATGTGTCTACAGATGGTGAATTGCCATCTGATGCGTGATAGCAAGATTTATTATGTTATACTGATTAGGTCATGTAGGACATTGTTCTTAATAAGCTACAGGTTTGCGTGGTTTAATTGGAGAACTTAACCCTTGTAAAGAACTTAGCTGGAGGTCTGGTGCATAGTAAGCTCTCAATTAAGTTAGACTCTAAGTAAGTGTCATGGAACCATACATCTTAGAGAGAAATGGCTTTAAAAGTCATCAGTCCAGCTTCTTACTTCTGCATAATAAATGTCCTATACTAAATTATGGTCTCCAACTCTTCATTCTCCTATATCATATATATGCATGATTGACATTGCCTCTAGATGCTCAGAGTATATTTCCCCATGCATTGACATTGAGCTTGGCTATATGACTTGCTTTGGTGAATGGGGTATTATAGGAAATATTTGAGAGTGGAGTTTAAATATGCTTATGGATTTGGACCTATTATTTTGCACTTCTATCATTGCCATATGAAGAACATTCCCCAGATAGTCATCATCCCTTCAACTTAGGTCCCAGGATGAGTAGATCTGTCCCAGTCACCCCATAGCAAAAGCAGAGTTGCCCCAGATGACTCACTAAAGCACAGATGAACATAAAAGTATGCTACTGAATTTGAGAATGATTTGGTGTACATCAGTCTTGTAGCAATGGCAGACAGATGCTGTAAGTATTTCCATTAATGGGTGAGAAATCTTAAACCCTAGAGAAGTGTATTAGTTTTCCAGGGCTGCCATAAAAAAAATACTACAGACTGGGTGGCTTAAACAACCAATTAATTTTCTCACAATTCTGGAGGCTAGAAGTCCAAGATCAAATAGTTGAAAGGGTTGGTTTCCTCTGAGCCATAAGAATAGAATCTACCCCAGACCTCTCTCCTTGGCTTGTAAATAGCAATCTTCTCCCAATATCTGCATATGGTCTTTCCTCTCTGCTTATATCTGTGTCCTAATCTTTTCTTTTAAGGACATGAGTAATATTGTATTAGGATCCACCTCAGTGATCTCATTTAACTTAACTACCTCTTTAAAGACCTTATCCCCAAACAGAGTCAACTTGGGGTTAGGGTTTGAACATATGAATTTTGGAAGGGAGCACAATTCAGCCCATAACTGTAAATGATGTGCAAGTTATCCAGCTGGCACATGGGAACAATACCCACCTTGTATACTTCCTCTTATTCCCAATCTTGGTTTAATAATTATTGTATGAGCCCTATGATTCACACTTTTTCACAAATTAACATCCATGTGGTTTAGCTAAGCTAATAAATCATCCTCATTTTAGGGCTGTGGATGACATCAATGAAGGACTCTATGTCCACTCATATCACTTGGAAAAAAGAAATATATTTAAAAAAAACACACACAACTTTGAGCATATGTGTTGTGCTAAACAGTGGAGCTAGCTGTAGGTGCCTGCCCTCAAGGCTGGTGGGCAGTCAGACACATACTTGAGTGACTATAAGACAACTTGCTGCATCATGGAGGCACATACAGAAAAGCATTAGGGACACATCTCCAGGACCACAATTAGGGGAGATATTGAGGAAAACTTATTAGAGAAGGTAATATTTCAGAGGGTCTTAAACAACGAGATCATAGGTAGAAGTGTGAGGCAAGTCATGGCCATGTGAACTACAAGCGATTCTGGTAAATGTTTTCTTCCTTATTGTCTCTGCTATGGTCACAAAACCACAAGATGAAAAAAATCTTCTTACAGGAAACCCCAAATCTTCCTACCGAAATCTGTTCTTTTCCCAGTCTTTTCCAAATTTCTTAACTTTGCTGATAAAGCTATTTAGACCGTGGTTCTTCATTCTCCAATTATATCTTGTTCCATTTCTCTCGTTAAAAATATTTCAGTCATATGGATGTTTTTGAGCTCCAGATCTTTACCTGGAATCCTCTTATCCCTGTGTTTGAATTTTTAGCACAAATGTGTCTTTCTTAGAAAGCTCTCCCTTGATTGCCTAATCTAAATAAGGTACTCCTTAATACTTTCTCATAAAAACCATGGTACTGACCACAATTTAAATTATGAGTTTGTGGATGCACATGTTAGATGTCCATTTCCCTACTAGACTGGTGATTCATGAAAGCAGTATGTTCAATTTGTTTAATTTGTTCAGTATGTTTAATTTGTTCAGTATGGTATGTGCAGTGGTGATATGCTGCCTGGCACATAATAAGTCCTCTGGAGAGAGAGAGGGAGGGGAGAAAAAGAAAACTTTAAAAAGAAAGAAAGAAGTCCACCGGTGTGGCTCAGGGTTGAGCATCAACTTACAAACCAGGAGGTCATAGTTTGATTCCCAGTTAGAGCACATGCCCGGGTTTGTGGACTCAATCCCTGGTAGGGAGTGTGCAGGAGGCAGTTGATCAATGATTGTCTCTCGTCATTGATGTTTCTATCTCTCTCTCCCTCTCCCTTCCTCTCTGAAATCAATAAAATTATATATTAAAAAAAGAGGAAGGAAAATAAAAAGCTAGTCAAGCTTGCACATTTTCATTTTTACCTACTTTGTCCATGAAAAGCTGTGTGACTTTGAGTAAGTTATATAACCTCTCTATGTCACTTTTCCTGCCTATAAAATATTTCAGCATCATCAGAAATGGGATGCCCTCAAAAATAAAGACAATTCCCTGCGTTTTGGGAGGAGGACGAAACTCAAGAGTAGAAGGGAGAAAAACTCAGAAACAGATTGGTTCTACGTGGTATTGGGTCCCTGCCTTGTCTGATTCTCTCCCTCTGTTTTCTCCCTATTTTTTTCTTTTACTCTTCTCTTTCTCCAATATCCTCCCCCCCCCCCCCCCCCAGATATTTCCTTTGCACCCTCTACTACCTTCAGGTCCACAGTCTCCAGAGCAAGAGAAACTGAACACAGAAATGAAGCCTGGGTCTGGTCTCTTCCTTTGTCCTGGGTCCTCCAAGCTCCGCTGCTTCCATCGTATTTTCTGATGTTTTACAACCTCTCTTGTTCTCAGTTGCTCTTCCAGTGGCTTTTCTGCAGTCTCATTTTTCTTTCTGTGTTGGTCCTTTAGGATTCTCTGTGATTTAACCAATAAAAACACATACATTTCTTAATTTTATCCAATTGACTGCTTGTGCACATACTGTTCCCCCACCTAAAGTGGCCTCTCTCATCCTCTTCACCTGTCCTGATATTATCTATCATGTGCCAAGAAACAACGGAAGCCATTCCTGAACCCTTCCTGCCCATCTTAGCCCATATATAATTACTCCCCCTTTATGCTTCTCTTGGACCCTAAGCATTCACTGTCATATAAAGTTATTTCTTTTTACCATATACATGTTCCTTCCTGAATGAGATTATTACTTCTTCACAGTCAGGGACTTAGCTTTTTATTGATATTATTATTAACATCAAAGCATTGTTATATATGTAGCAGGTTCCTCCTTAAAAATACATTGAATAACATTTCTTGAATGAATCAATGGTATAGCAACTTAAGATGTGTTTATTAATTGAATAATGAGATATGGAAGGAACAAAGCAAGTATGTATTGAATAATCGAATGCCTGAAATGAAGCCAACAGACTGCCCAGATGTTCTCACCCAAGGGGAAAGTTCCACAGTTCCAGTCACAGTTGGATGATATTTACAAGGCTTAGTATCATCTTTACTGACTCATCTCCTGTTTTCACTGCTATCAGAAATAAATGTTTTTGTCAGGAAGCCTAATTTAAAATTCTTGGCATATATGAGCATTTTATTCATAATATGACTTAAAATCATTTGTTTTATTTTAATAAAATTAACTCAGAGTTACTATATAGAGAGCATTACATTTTTGTGATGGCCCAGTAAGGCCAAATGTATTTCAGAAGCAAATCTAAGCCAGAGGGCATGATTTTATGAATGAGGATATGGGGGTACAGAGAGGTTAAGTAATATGTCCTCAAGACACACAGCCAATTGGTGAAAAGATGTGGTCTAGAATGCAGATCCCTTGACACAGATCCCATATTTTTTCTACATCCTGCTGCCTCTGTTAGTGGAAAAGTAAAAGGATAATCTTCAATGTGGACTTCCCCCCACATGTTATTTTAAGTGCCATAAAAGATTATAGTATAATCTATATTATGCTGTGATTAGGAGAAGCGTAATTTCCAGCATCATAAAATGTTCTGTGGCAGATCCGCGCAGGCAGGATTAACATTGGTGTAAACATGGGATCAGGTAAATAGGGGACAACCAAGTTGAGCTGAAGCCAGTGCTGAGGCTTCTGCCATGAAAGTATTGGAGTGGCCAAGGTGACATGAACCACCCTCATCCCACATTTGCTTTGTCATTAGGATCCTCAAGTAGCCATCCCTCCTTAGTCCAGAGCTTTTGCTCACTCCCTTGACTCGTCTGACTTTAAACTTGGCTCTGCTCTGTGTCACATATGTACCTAGTAAAGTGGCCTGCTGGTGACAAGGACTTAATCCACTAGCTCAGGTAGGTGGTACAGAAAACAAAACAAACAAACACAAAAAAAAACTTGGCTAGTTAACCAAGAAATTGGATTCCAGGAACATTTCTGCTATTAGCTAACCATGTGGATTTGAGATCATGCGGTCAGTCTACACATTTGTATCCAAAGGGGGCTGGAATAAAAAAAATGCTTTCCATCCAAGGAACACTGGGGGTGGCTGAGAGGGGCCTCTGTGGCTCTATCAGTGGAGATATCAGGTTGGATGTCCACGCCTCCCAATCTGACTTCAACCAGAACTGTTCTAGTTTAATCTGCATCAGTATCTTGCACAAAACATAATCAGAAAAATAGAAATAAATTCTGTTTTAAAGTAACAGCAATACAAACAAACAAAATTATGTTGGGAATCCACTGTAGTAGCTCATCTCTATGGTGCCTACCAGGCCCTTCAATCTATAAGACATTTGGGGCAGGCTGGGCCTGACGGTGCATTTCTGATCACACCAGGTAGGCCTGACCTGTCTAGGGTCAATCAGATCGGTAAAGGTGCCCACCACAGAAATTCTGGGAGAAGTCCCTCCTTCCCTTACAGGTCCTCTATGCCATAAAGCTCCCCAGGATTCTAGGTCAAATCAGAAAGTCACCGATGAAATAAATTCCATGCAATTTTTCCCTATGGCTTAGACCCACCCTACAAAAGCTCTGGGATCTTATGAGGCTCCAATTTAGCAAGTTTATTTCAATTCATGCATTGGACATCAATTATATGCTATCCATTAGCATGATCCTGTTCTGCTTTTGGGTTGAGATTTATTATCTTGTTGTTATTGTTTATTTTTGGTTTGTTTTTGTTTTTCCACACTTAACCCCAAAACTATAGCCCTGTATCTCCATAGAATAAAAAAACTTAGGGACCAATGTCCTTATGTCCTTTTTTTTTTAAAATATATTTTATTGATTTTGTGCAGAGAGGAAGGGAGAGGGGTAGATAGTTGGAAACATCGATGAGAGAGAAACATCGATCAGCTGCCTCCTGCACACCCCCCACTGGGGATGTGCCCGCAACCAAGGTACATGCCCTTGACTGGAATCGAACCTGGGACCTTTCAGTCCGCAGGCTGACGCTCTATCCACTGAGCCAAACTGGTTTCGGCCCAATGTCCTTTTTTTTCCTTATATGCTTCCATTGAATTCTTCCAACCTCTATTTATCACCAATTGAGCATCCATTACCAAACTAGGTGCAAGAATAAATAGTAATTCCTGTCTTCAAGGATTTGGAATATATCTGAGAGAAAAACCTGCCCCCCCTCCCCCAGCACGTAACAAAGGAAGAGTGCTAAATTAGCTACAACCACCTGCCAAAGGTAAACACTAAATTTGCTTGGCAGCATAAAAAGGGTGAGATTGGGCAAGCTGGAGTTGTCAGAGGTTTGACCTATCTGTTGAAGGGCTAAAAGGATTTAGACACAAAGAGAGAAGGATTTCTTAAGGGAAAAGGAAGAAAGTAGAAGACAAGCCCCAAGGACCAGCTGCTTTGGGGTGAAAGCTGGCTATGTCAGAGAGCCCAGGCACCCACCTCTGCCACCTCCTCAGTGGAGGTTGCTGGTCAATAGATTTACCTGCTCTGGATCTTAACCAACCATCTTCCAATGGATATCCAGCTCCTGGGTTCATATTTATCTCAAAGGCGCATTTCTACAAGTGTCTAATGCTTGCCACATGCTTAGTGCTCCCTACCTGTGTGAGAGCCACACATTATCCTATATAATAAAAGGTTAATATGCAAATCGACCGAATGGTGGAATGACCGGTCGCTATTGCACACACTGACCACCAGGGGGCAGACGCTCAATGCAGGAGCTGCCCCCTGGTGGTCAATGCACTCCCACGGGGGAGCACCTTTCAGCCAGAAGCCGGGCTCACAGCTGCCTCCGCGGCAGCGCTAAGGATGTCCAACTGTCAGCTCAGACCTGATCCCCACAGGGAAGGGCCTAAGCTGGCAGTTGGACATCCCCCGAGAGCTCCCGAACTGCAAGAGGGCACAGGCCAGGCTGAGGGACACCCCCCCAAGTGCACGAATTTCGTACACTGGGCCTCTAGTTATTGCTATAATCATCACTCACTACCTGCTTGTCTCGCTTGAACCCATTACTCATGCCATCCCTCTCACTAAAGGTGTTTTTCACCATCTCCCAGGTTTCGTATACTTGCTCTTTGGGAGGCAAATTTATTACGTGTTAAGTTTTAAAGTGACCATCTCCAAATGTTTGAGGGGACTTAAAATGGAAACACTGATATTATATTGGGATTCCTCAATAAGACTGCTTATTTATCAGAAGTCCTGGGTGGTGGAGGGTGGGTGAGTGCCCTCTCAAAGGCAGTAAGAGGCAAGAGCCTACTGAGTGGCTAAGGGAACACAAGAGCCAAACTATCTTCCGAAGGAGGGGGCTACCCACCTGTGAACAATCTTCCCCATTTTCTTATTTCTCCCATGACCTCCTTTTCCTAAGGTAGCAATGATAATCTGGGAATAAATTCACATTTTCTAAGGGAGAAATACTGCCAGGCTTGTTAATCTCATGCAGATGTGATGTTACGTTTACCATGTTGTAATATGGCTTCTTAAAAAACAAGTTGGAAGGAAGGGGGAAAGAGAAGCACACCAAAAAACAACAACAAATATTCGCCAACCCATATGGTCAGTAATTGCTGTTTAATAGTCCTCCTATTACAAACCTAAGAGGCAGCAGTCTGAATTACCAGTAGAGTATTAATAAACAGGAATGAGTTAATAGTGCATAAAGACCTTCTAGTGGAACAGTGGGGGAGTTGAATATTCTTTTCTCCAGTCAGCTGTAAGTAATTACTGCATGGTGTGCTTCTGACTATTACCATAACAGAGCAATTGGACGTGAAGAATGGATAATAGTACGGACATGGAGGTATTTTTAGAATATCAGCAGTGAAGCAGGTAGCCAGCCTACTCCAGTAGAAACCTTTAAATAAGTTTCGAAGACTTTTTTTTTTCTTCTTCTTCCTTATGACATTTAGCCAGGGTAGAATTTTAAAAAGATCAATCTAATAAATTATTTAAAATAACTTTACAAAGAGGATGCCTGTGATATGTAAATAAGAAGTCAAGAAGGGAGGAAGGAGAAGCCGAAAAAGCCCAGGCGGACAGGAGGCATCTCGCCGACGTTACTGTAACTACATAATCACAGGTTCCTTCCTGCCCCTCTGAGAGTACAGCCCGGTTGCCAGCCTGCTCGGCTGGCTCCCACTGGCTGCTCAGGTGAAAGGGAAAATATTCAAATCAGAGCTGTAACTATGATTGCTGGAGTTGTGGGTTTTCTAAAATTGAGTTAGTCATCCTCGGTGATTTAATGATGCATATCATTTATTTTAAAATATTATTACAGAGGCATTGACTGAGCTGCGGCGCCTTCGCGGGACTGTCCATTATGCGATGCGGCCGGGTATGTCACGGGCGGCCCAGGGCCAAGGTATTATTGTCTAACGGCACAACACAGGTTCTCAGAGGCAAATAGCTTGACACTTTGATTCAGAAAGCAGTAATTTTGCAAATGCACACAAATATCATTTAAGGAATATTTGGAGAGAAAATAATGTTTCAGGGTATATAGGTCCTTCTCCTGCCTCCCGGCTGCATGGGCCGATGCTGATTTTTCAATTTGCAGGTTTGTTAAGCATCATGGAATGTTTTGGTTCTCAATCAAGAATATTCTTCCCAAGTGGTTCCGAAGTCCTACGCTTGAAAATAAACGTGTGTCCTCTTTGTCTCCTAGCAGCATGTGTTCCCACATACAATGGCGCACAGGACACAGCAAAGCAATGCAGTGGATTGAACCATCGTAGAGGTTTTTAACCTGTCATTCTCCTGGGCAGGGACCAGGCTCACCTCTGCGGGCAGTGCAGGCAGCTGGCGTCCACCAGGGGTGGGGAGGAGCGAGGCCCCAAGTGCTCCTCCTGGCAGGATTCCTGCCCTCCCTGTGGCACAGGAGCTGAGCAGGGGCTGAGCTGCCTCAGTGTGAATAACCTCGGGGTCCCACCTGAAACAAAGAGGCGCAGCCTCTGAGACAGCTGGCAGTGCTGACCTGATCCCTGCTCACTGTTTGGAAGCCCTCTGACAAACAAGTGTGTGTGAGTGAACGCTGCCACGTTTATTTCTCCTGAAAAACCACATCATTGTGTCTGAGGTCTGCCAGCCAGCATATTCAGATTCATCTGGACACAGCACCCTTTGTTTTGCTAAAAGATGCTGCAGTGCAGATGGACAGATGTATATTTCACCTGTGTAGCTGGTCATTCTTAATAGAAGGCAAGGGTACACCTGTACAGGTGTTACTGGGGCCCAAGGAGATCAGCTTTTCCACGTCACTGGGGTTTGATTTATTTTCTGCATGTGTTTAAAAAGAGAATGGTTCTATTTTCCCGAAGTCTACAGAATGATGAGGACAAATGAAACTCTGGCTAATTAAATGACAATTTTTAACAAAGTTTTTCACATAGGTCAAAGAACATTGGTCATTTCTAGAAAGTGATCAAGACCTCATGATTTAGGGCATCTCAGTATTTAGCATCTTTGTGTTTCGAATTTAGTGAAATTGGGAAGTACTTATCACTGACTTTGTATGTGATTGCACTGTTGGTGGCCATGAGTATGTCCCATCAAAACTTATTCTACAGCCTGATTAATCATGAACTTCCCTAGGGTGCAGGCTATACCTCTGGGGATTATACCCAGAGTTGCCTCTCCATTTGTAGTGCCAGCAAAGATTTCCCCAGAAAAGGTATCACCAACAATCAGAGCTGGTGCTATTTTAGATCTAGAAAACCCTCTAGGGATCAAAAGAATAAGAGGTTTTTCCCAAGAGTGAGACTACGGGGGGGAAGAAGGCTCCAACGCCTTTATATTTCCATTTAGCTCTAAGGAGCCCAGGGGGAAAGAAATACCTGGAATTATTAAGAAACCAAGAAGTTTCAGAGGCCACCATTTCATCTCTTCAGTATTTCAGCAGGTACCTCTCTAGTCAAGAATTGTCAGTATGTTCTAGTGCTCACATTGAAACTACTTAGCAGGCCAACACACCATTAAGAACCAGTGAAAAGCTAAATTATTTAGAATTGATTATGCAACTCAATTTGTATAAAACTTTCCAGACTGGTTGAATTTAGCTACTCTACTTACGGGTTATCATGACAACCAATAGAACTCACCAAAAGTGCGTTTTTTTTTCTGTATTTGACAAATAATCATATGAAATGTCCAGTGATATATCAGCATATTACATATAAGTGATAATAACAGAGGTCTAAATAATCTGGCCTCTGTCTACGTCATGGATTTCATCTCCTTAGGTCAGTTCCTCCATCAACCTGAGCTTATCCCTGCTTCTGGGTCCTTGGCACTGTCTGGTTCCCACTGGAAGGCCTTTAGCCTCAGTGTAAATGTCATCTCCAAGAAACTATGCTTAATAGCTTTCCAGGCATTCTCTAAGCACCACTCTGCTTTATTTTCTTCACAGCATGTATACTAGTTGATATTTTCTTGTTTTCATGTGCCTAAGTTGAACTGTTCTCAATTTTTGATTCCATCTCTGCTATAATATACATGCCACGTGACAAGTAACTATGGGTAGAAAATAATCGCATCCTTACCCCCATGGATGTTAGGCTTATCCATGTGACCTGCACTTGTTTACAAAATGTTGGCTAGGTGTGAGGAGAACAGAGACTTTAAATATGTTGTGTGTCTTGTTTATATCCTGGTGCTCCAGGTATTCCCTATAAGAGAAAAAATATTTTGTAAGTAGTCACTTTTTGAAGAAAAATGAAGAGAATCTTAGAACAAAACGTATTATAATCAGAACCAAGTCCCCCCATGACCTGAAGGCGTGCTATTTCAGCCTACCCATGGGACTGTTAGCAAGAAAACAAACACTTGTTTGAGACCCTGATTGGGCTAGGGCAGTGGTCGGCAAACTCATTAATCAACAGAGCCAAATATCAACAGTACAATGATTGAAATTTCTTTTGAGAGCCAGATTTTTTCAACTTAAACTTCTTCTATTGCCTCTTCTTCAAAATAGACTCACCCAGGCCTTGGTATTTTGTGGACGAGCCACACTCAAGGGGCCAAAGAGCCGCATGTGGCTCACGAGCCACAGTTTGCCAAACACTGGGCTAGGGTGTGAAGCTTTTTGTTCATTATAATTGTGCCAATTGCTAATTAATATAGAAATTACACCAGAAATGGACTTATTCTGTCAACAAACTTCAAATATGTGTTATTTGGTTTGGGTTTACATAGCAAGTAGAGAGAAACTCTAAAAAATGTAATGAGAAGTTGGAACAATGACAACCCATATTATATAATAATAAAACATAAAACTATTGACTATAATAACCTAGAAGGCCAAAAATAAAATGTATTAAGTGTACTTCTAGCATTGGGCTGAGAAGCTTTAAGGGAAAATATTCATAGTACGAGTTGGCTGCTATTATCTGCATTTGATAAGTTACTACACGAAATAGATGAACTTGGCAAAAATTGACTGGTTTGCAAGCAGGATTGAGCGAAAATGAGAGAACCCAGAAATTCTGAAAGCTGTAAGTTTGAAAAATTAAACCATTTCTCTATATCTATGGGTTGACCTTACGGTGTTGCCATAAAGACCAAATAAAGTGGTTGTCACACACTTTGTTGAGACCTCTGAAAAGATTAAGGAGATAGTACAATTTACAGATGACTAATACATGCAAAGTACCTACACTTATTTCTAGAAAGAAGCATATCTCTAAAAGAATTGTGAGGAAGACATCTGTCACATGTAGTTGGCTGGAAAATACATAGAAAATCCACAAAGTTTTTGAGAGCGTTGTACTGGAAAACTTGCCACCAGCCTAGTTTTTAAAAAGACTATGTGTGTTTGAGACATATAAAGGCCCCCAAAATTTTATAGGCAGGAAGCAGGCTGAGAAAACTGCTCAGCTACCAAGAAGAGCATATTCTTCAGTATTCATCATAAAAACCAAAGATGAAAAAAGGAGTTCCAAGAGCAGAGCAAAGAGAAAATTGATGGTCAACTTTCAGGTGCTGAACCTGGGCTTAACCAAAGTACATATCAACCTTTTTGTTGGGAAATGTGGAAAAATTTTCTCAAGATAATTTCAAAATTGCTATAGACCAGTGACTTCTATGTTTTTGTTTGTTTGTTTGCTTATTTAGTGCGACTGTTTAATTTGTTTTATTCTGTCCCTATTCCAACACTGTATATTAGATGTATGGGGGCAGCTAATGTATCTTTCAGTTCATAGATGTCCAGATCAAGAGTGGTTCCATCTAGACCTAATCATGAGATCTTGGACTTTGAACCTGATGGGTGTGACTTTGTGGGGTTTTGAAATCACAATAAGTATATTCCATATACAGAAGGATTCTGGACAATCATGACCAAGAGGGCAGACTGTGGTAGATAAAGTGAATTATTATTTTCAGTTCCTCATTTCCTAACTATAAAATTATACATTCACACTTCTTTTCCAGATAACTTGCAGTTCTTCCCCCTATGAATGAAACATATTTATTTTATCCATTCATGTTGGGCTTGCCATGTGAACCGTCTTTGTTAATGAAATGTTAGGAAATGTGTCTGAAGCAGTTTTGGGCTTGCTGACATGATCTGGCTTGTTCTCTGCACTCCTGTCATTCCCCGTGAGGAGATCATGCCTCCAGATAACTGCTGGTACAGGGAAAACCAAAGAGGCAAGTGGAATAGATCTGATCCCAATTGACATTTTTGAACCAAGATAAGCTAAACCATGCTAAGATCAGTAACCTTCCAGTTGACCCACAGAACTGCTATAGAGACAATGAATGTTTGGTCTTCTAGTTTAGAGCTTTAGAGTTATTTGTTTCACAGCATTACTGTAAAATTAATGCTGACCGATGGAGTTTATATGTTTGTTTATTGTCTTCCCCCATGGGAGTGTAAGCTCTATGAAAATGGAATATTTTCTACCTTGTTCATGTATGTATTTCAGTGGAAAGAAACATTCTAGGCACAATACATATTTTAAAATAAAAAATAAAAATACAATATGTAGTAAACAACCAATTAACATTATCTATTAGAACCCTACTTCACAGTGGCAAAGAAGAATGGCATACCTATAGGAAAATAAGCCATTTGAAGTTTTTCACAAGAAAGTATTAGAGATCCCCTTGAGTGGTGTTATGAATGTCTGATACAGAGATAGCTGTAGAGACTAGAATAGTTAATTCAGTTGAGGAAATAGAACTATTATGAGACAATGTCCAGTTGTCCTTATATCTTCAGCTCCAGCACAGAGTGGGTTCTCATTCATGCATGTTCAAATGAATTGACTCTGATTGCTCACAGAAGCTTTCATACCCCACTTGGCCTTTAGTTATGGAATATATTGAAAGGACATCAGCAAATAACGCAGGCCTCTGCTTCTTTCTTCATCTGCTGAAAACTCTAACATGGGAGGCTGTTGGTTGTGCCTTTGGGGTCAACCTAGGAGAGCCTGGTATTCTCTTCTCTTCCTTCAGATGAATAGGCAGGAACTCTATGATACGCTTAGCAAAACTTGTTTTTAAGCCTTCTACATTCTCCAAATCAACCCACTTTACGCTCTTATTCTTTTTTAGTAATCATCTTCTTTAGCCCAAATATCCTACCCTCAATTTAAGGCAGTATTCCATTGAACAGGTTCGTTTCTATCTGCTGTTGCCCAGCTCCTGCAACTGACTCTAGTACTCTAGTGCTAAATTCTGGGCATATAACTTTTTTTAAAATATATTTTATTGATTTTTTTACAGAGAGTAAGGGAGAGGGATAGAGAGTTAGAAACATCGATGAGAGAGAAACATCCATCAGCTGCCTCCTGCACACCCCTACTGGGCATGTGCCCGCAACCAAGGTACATGCCCTTGATCGGAATCGAACCTGGAACCCTTCAGTCCCAGGGCCGACACTCTATCCACTGAGCCAAACCGGTCAGGGCATGAGCATATAACTTTTGAGGTAGACAGTTCTTGCTCCCAAGGTGTCTTTTAGAGAAGAACAATGTATTTTAAAGCAACATAAGCTGACTCTGTTACTTTACAATAAATTCTTCAACTGAACAGTACATCATGGGAACACAAAAACAGGGCATCTAAATGATACTGAGGGACAACAAAGAATGGAATTTGAAATAGTAAAGAAAGAAGGGGGATAATGATGTGAGTAAAGTTTCCTAAAATTTGTTTTATGTTTATACCCACTATAAAAAATAAATATTGGTGTATCCCTGAAAAAAAAAATTACATGGATGAGCAGATATATACTCTAGTACTAATGAAAAAGGCAAAAATAATTTGAAGAGACCTCAAAACTCTTTCTCAGAGTATGCTTCGCATACCCTCCCACAATCTCAAGAAAAGTGGTGAAATAACAAGGAAGCACAACACAGCAATTAATGCTGCCAAGGAGAAAAGCAGAACCTAATGATTGAAACAGTGTGTCCACTTGTTGAAAGTGCCTTTCGTTTTGAAAGATGCTTGGAGTCAATAGAGAGAAATTAAAAAGCAAGTGAAGAAAGTCTAAAATGTAAAAACAAGACCAAATTGGAGAGTAAAGGAAGAAACAGGATGGGGGTCTGGTCTACCACAGCGAGGGTGTGGCAGGACCAGGGGTCAGCAGAGTCTTTAGAAACTCAAAACAAATCCCTGTAGGTGATTGATTAGACCAGATAAGGTGCCCTGGGGCCCAGGGTTCAAGAGTTTATGTGGTCAATTTAAAGTTTTCTGACTTAGTAGAGGGCATTTTTGAAGATAGCTGAAAAGTGTTCAATAAAATCTGTTAAGTAAATGCATATCCCCAAAAGTGTTTGTCTTATGTCCACTTTCTATTTTTTAAATCTCTCATATTTGTGGGAACTAAATCGTGCCTAGGACATGTAAGTTAGTCTCTTATGATATTTATCTTTCCTTCTCTTTTTATCTCTCCACTCCAACTGCTCCCCCAGCCCCCAGGGCGATGCAGTCGGTTTTCTAATAGCAAATCTTATTTCAATAGTTCCTGAAGAGAACTTGTTTCTCAAGCATGTGTGTCATTTTAGAAGAAGCCAATTGGAGTAGGAGAACATGTAACCTCCCAAGACAACATTTCTTTCAAGGGACACATTGATAGGAAATCTGCCACATATCTTTATTAACTAAGATACAAAAGGTAGAAATTCATAAAAAATTCCCTCCCAACCACAAATTCTAATACACATACTGTAAATAGTTTCAAAATTCTTCTGACAAAAAACAAAGGAAAATCAAAGAATGATGTAAACAGGCAGATGCCTCTTCTTTCTTTTTAAATTCTTTCATTATCACCAACACATTTTATAATTATTATTTACCACTAGGGGCCCAGTGCACGCATTTGTGCACCTTGAAAGAAACTGTGGCCCTGAGGCTACTGTGGGCGTAGGGGCGGGTCTCGGCCCATCCTCCATACCCCTGCTCGGCCCCTACTGCTACGGCCACTGGTCCCCTGTCTACCGGCAGCCCCACTACTGCTACTGCCACTGCCACTCCCCTGTGCTGATGGCCAAGGCCCCTCAGGAGCAGAGGGAGGTGGAGAAGCCCTCAGGGGTGATCGGGGCAGGCAGCTGCCACTCATACCTGCTGATGGCACCAAGTGATCAGGACTGGCGCCAGGCACCAGCAGCAGGTGTGAGCAGCAGCTTTAGCACCGGCAGCGGATGCGAGCTGGACCAGTGCTGGCAGCAGGTGCAAGCGCTGGGTGGGACCATGGCGGGAGCAAAGAATTTTCAGTAACCACAGAGGCTCGCCCCAATGACAGTGACCAGCGCCCCGCCTTGGTCTGGTGCCCCTGCTCACCTGCTCCACCATCCCGCCGCAGCCGACGCCTGCCATGTTCCACGCTCTGCCACCTGCTGCCCACGCCTGCTATGTTCTGCGTGCGCCCCCTGGTGGTCAGCGCACGTCATAGTGACTGGTTGTTCAGTTGTTCTGCCATTTGATCTATTTTAAGGTGACCAGATGTCCCGCTTTTGGCGGGACAGTCCCGATTTTTAACAATTTGTCCCGCGTCCCACGGTGTTTTAAAAAAGTCCCGATTTTTGGAAAGAATGCACGACAAGCTAGGGAACGGCGGGAGAATGGGAAGGGAACATATAGACCAAATTTTTAATCAAGAACCCACCCCCAACCCCCCGGTCAATGGTGTCCTGCTTTACCAATGTTAAAATCTGGTCACCTTAATCTATTTGCATATTAGCCTTTTATTATATAGGATTGTCTTCCTTTACATATTTTTTAATCGACAGTGCAAAGAAACAAAATGTGAAACTAAACAGAGAGGGAGAATACCTTGAAAAGGCTTTGCCTAGTTAACAATAGCTCTTATGTTTACATATGGTTGCATGGGACCTTCCTAACAAATTGGATAGGGTAGGGCAGGGAAGGGAGGTAACCCATCAGGATGGTTTATTAGTCATAAATGCCTGGCACCTGGGTGGAATCACACTCATTAGCCGTAAGGCCTTCCACAGGTTAGTTAATATCACTGAGGCTCAGTTTCCATCATTTGCAAAACAGGTATGTAGTCCTACCTCATAGGTTTGGTGTGGGGATTAAATGAGAGAAAATAAAGGCCTTGGTACATAGGACTAAATCATTAAGTCTATAAATACCAGCTAGAATTAGTATTGCAGAGGTGTTAGTATCCCCCCCCCCCCCGCCCCGCATATGACAGCTGATGTGTCCAGAAGCATGACTGACCATGCTGCTGACCACACAGAAGGAAAACTGTCTTTTTTACCTTTTAAAACGCAGAGGCAACCTGTCTGTGTTTGGCACTTCTAATAAGAAAAACAAAATAAAATAAAAATCCATTAGGAAAATATGTATTGATGTCATTCCAACTAAATTATTAAATATCTCTTTAACGAGTGTGTCAATTTAGTTACAATCTTTCAAAGATGCAGTGAGTCAATCTGAGCGCAGGCAGAGCCCTCAAAGGTCAGACTCCATCTACAGGTGGCCCACTGCAGTCTCTCCCCTACCCCTTGCTAGCCATCTCTAACCTTAATGACATAATTAAATGGCTATAAAGTTCCATAGTTCTCGATTCTTTAATTAACTGGAAGAAAGCCTCTTATCTTCTCAATGTTGAAGATTCTGCTGTTTCACTTTGCACCAGTTTCAAAAGCCTAATGTTCAACCTCCCTAACAATTGTAAAGAGTGCTATTTTTTAAAAAAAAAATTAAACAAGTGAGAATTTGGATATGCAAACTTTCAATCAACTATGCAAGTTGGTTCTCTACATCTTCCTGTTTGCAGGTTTTCACCAAAAATTGTCCTAGATGACAGACATGAAGTTAGCAGAAGCCAATATCACTGAATCAAATGAGTCCCTTGAAATTCACATTGGACTCAAGAGGTACAGCTCTTCCTCAGGGGCTTAACATCTTTACGAAGGAAAAGCATGAACTTGGGACAAGACACAAAATACATATTTCCACTTTCACAAAAGTTTCTTGACACCTCTTCCTTTTTCCCTTTGACCTTCCATCCATTCAACAAAAATTGAATTAATTTATGTTTAATTAATTCCATTAATTCAGGCAGAAGTTGAAATGATCTCAATTAGATGCATCATGGGGGATGGCCACATAAAAGGAACCCAATGGTGCCACTTAGGTAGGAAGAGGAAGATGGAGAATGTATATTCTATATGATGTTCTCATTTCTCTGTGGCATGGGCAAGACCCAGACATATCTTTATGTCCAAGAGAAGATTGAGGGGGGGTGAGATGAGCAGAGGGTGCTGAGCACGGGGACAAGGTGCCTCCCCAGCAGACACTCTGGGAGGACTTTCCAGGACAGGAGCTGGTGACGCAATATGGCAGAATCTCAAAACCATCAGCAAAAGCTGATATGAGTCAGCGGCATCTGGGGTTTTAGTGAGAGAACTGACCAAGCAATAGGAGAGCAGGTCCCAAGTTGAACCTGCTATTGACACCAGTGGGGCAAAGAGCAGTCAGGTAGAGAAGAGATTTTGCTACGGAGACCTGCAGGGCCAGAGACAGGACAAATCCTCAAGCACCCCATTTCCTCTGCTTCCAAGGAGACAGAGCAAGTCCCTCAGCAGGGATGTCCCTTAGGGTGGAGAAGGTAGGGCACAAATATCTGCTCTGAGGTGTCACCCTCTCTTGGCACATCATGAGTCCTGGCCCAGGCCTTGTTGGTTTGGAGGGAGGGAGGTCTTCTGACATTGGCCATCTCAGAAGAGTAGCTTTTTATAATTTTGCCTTTTTTATAATTCATTGTAAGTTGAAGTCTGTGTTAGCTCTAATCCTGTCTTGGAAGACATAGACATCATTTTGAGGAAGAGAAAAGTAGAGGTTGGGGAACAATCTGAAAGCCTGTACATTTTCCTAAAGAGACTTGTTTTTTGAAAGAAGACTCTATAAACCATCATGTTTTGAATGGATTGAATGTTAAAATGAAAGGAGATTTACACACCAGAAGTGACTGAAATATTGTTAATGGATTATAAGTTGTTGTATTTTTCCATTCAGTAAAGTGGAATTCCATGGGCCAGATCAGTGTTTTTAGAAATTAGAAGGCAACATTTATTTTCTGCATATCTGAGCAGAACACGAAGAAATTTCCAACTCCATTGTATGTGTGTGCATGTATAACATAACACTAGAGGATTATACTCTAAACATAGTGTTTTTTTCTGCATAAAGAGATTATAAATGTTTATATTTTTTATTTTTCACTTTTCACATCCTTCAATTTTTCTGTGATGAGTATATATTAGCTGTTTAAAATCAAAGTGCATAAATGCTATTTAAAATAATTTATATCTTCTAGTTGTTTTTTGTCTAAACTCCAACTGTTTAGAAAAACATGTGGAGTATTTGGTCAGTCAGCCATATATATATACTCATAAATCCTTTCTAACTTTAATGTTTTTTTCCTGTTTTAATCCCCCCTTTTTTTTTCAAAGATCATGTTGTGTCTCCTTTTTTCTCTTAAAGTTTCAAAATGGCCTTTGGCCAAATGCAATAAAATGTTGCCCTGACCTGACATAAAGAATGGAGTATGTATATGAAAGCACTTTGAAAACTTTAAAGGACTTTCAAAATGCATGGTGGTATTGGTGGTGCGAGGAGGGGGAGGCGGGAGGTGGGAGTGAGTGGGAAGAGACACAAGAGGAGAAACTAGATTGTATCTTTGTGTAACATAAATGTCAAAGGTCCTTCCTAAATAAATTTGCAAACAGAAGCAAATGGAGGCATGTCTGGCATTCCTGAACGCTCACAATTTTACAAAGTTAATGTAGCAACATGGCACACCCCTTCAGGTTGACCTTTTTCTGTGTTGGCTGCTAAGAGCAAGAACCACTCCAATAGACAGAGGGACCTGGGAGCTACTGGTCTCAGCCTGAATCTATACTGTTAAGGGCCGTTCTAGAGGTGAATCCTAATTAGGAAAACTCTTTAAATATGGAGACTGATTCTAGAGTTTGTTTGAGAGGGAGAACCTAGAGGTCCCAGAAGAAGGAGACATTCTACGTAAGCTCTCCATATTTGGACTGCTTTAGAAGCCCTCTCCCCAGAATGAAAGTGAGACAGTTTATTGGCAAAGAGTCCACCTTCTCTTTCCAGGCTCCCCAGTGAGAGTCCCGGGCAGAGTAAGCATGGCAAAGAGTGCAGATTTGGACCCCAGCTCTACCACTTGGAGACACCTTGGACAAGTTAGTCGCTTGACCTCTTTTGCCTTTAATTTCTCATCGTAAACAGGGATTGTGATAGGACCTATTCCATAGGGTTCTTGAGGGATCTAAAAGGCGACAATATATGTGAAGTGTGTACAATAGCATCTGGCACTTACTAAGTGCCACATAAATGCTAATTGTTAATATTAAGACGAAGGGAATCCTCAAGTGTATCCAGGCCACCATAAGCCCCTAAGGTTCACAATCTGTTCCTTGAAGGAAGATAATCCTGAGAGGTTCTGATAATTCTGAGAAAGGAATAATTCTCATAGCTCTTCATCGTTCAAGTGTGTGAGTGTGTGTGTGTGTGTGTGTGTGTGTGTGTGTGTGTGTGTGTGTGTGTTGTGGTGCCCTATTTGTGCATGAACAGATGCAAACCAAGCTTCTGGATTGGCTTCGGTAGAAACTGGGGTGGGTTTGCAGGAAAAGGGTTGGGTTTGCATTGAGTTATTCATACTTTCTGGCTTAGTTGGCTCTGGGAAGACTCCACACTCCTGGGTGTGGATCTATCACATACCCACCTGGAACAGTATTCAATGCACAGGTCTTATGCCTTGTAGAAAGCAAGCAAAGAAGATGTCTTAACACAGAGTGGGAAGCTCATGGTTTACTATTTCCTCACCAGCATTTTTAATACTAATGGCTCTCAAAGGAGCATTGAAATGAAAGCCATGGGACCCTGATAGAAAACCTAGGAAATGTGAGGAGGCATACCTGTGCTTTCACCTGGAGAGTCCTTCTCTTTCCTCCCTTTCTGGAACAAATGAAGGGAACAAGGGAAGAGGGAGCAGAAGAATCCCTGAATATACACTAAACATTTTTTTAAAAAAGAGCATTATTTGTAAGGCACCCTCACCATATCCATGGAAGGGCAACTTTTACATGATTTCTGACTTCTTTGTGGATTAGCCAGATCTCTGGCATTCTTAGGTAAATTAATATTCAAAGGAAAATTTTAAAATTGCATGACATTTTTCTAGGTAGTGTTAAAAATTCACCCTAGCTGGTTTGGTTCAGGGGGTAGAGCATCAGCCTGTGGACTGAAGGGTCCTGGGTTCGATTCTGGTGAAGGGCACATGCCTGGGATGTGGGTTCGGTGCAGGAGGCAGCCAATCAATTATTCTCTCTCATCATTGATGTTTCTCTCTTTCTCCCTCTCCCTTCTTCTCTGAAAAAAAATTTTGATCAGCTTGTTATTACCACACCTTAAACATCTCTGCCCAAGGCATTAGTCCATTTCATCATTACACACTTTGGAAAAATGTTGGAGTTAGTCCTAAGCCACCCTGATCCATTTTAATTCATTCATCAAACAAGTAGTTCTGGGTATTATTTCCCCTGTTCATTCTCTTCTCTTCCCACATCTTCCATTCCCTTCCTCATCTCCTATGATGTCAATTTATTAAACATATATACTTTAATAGGCCAGTAGAAAATAGAAGTATTTCAGATTTGTTTTGAGCGTAGGAGGGGATTGGCCTGAATTTGTAGAGTATGGCTCAGTCCTCCACACACACATTTTCTCCCACTCCAGGGATTGCATTTCATCTTCATTCATCCAGCGAAGGAGAACAGAGGCTAATTTGGGAGCCTCTTTATGTCTGTACATATTCAGCCAGAGGGGTCAGTGCTGATTGATGCAAGGCACTCTGTCCTCCAAGAGCTCGCCAGTCCCTGCTGGTCCAGAGAGTAGCAACCAACAGTAACTCACCCGCTAGTGCCTGTGCAGTTCTGAGCCTCCAGCTAGAAACAGTCAATAAACACCAGAGGCAACGTATGTTGCCTTAGATCACTAATAAACGCCTCACACCACCACCTCAGAGCCCTTTTACAAAAATGTATTTCTCTACAGATAGATGCCGAGCCCTAGCAGCCAATTACTATAGAAATGCCTCAAAGGCTTGAAGGAGGAGGCAGGGAGAGGGATGGGCCCCTTTCCAAAGACACGAGTTATGTGCTTCCTCCTAATAAGTATTGCTCCTTTCTGTCCATTGCCTCCTCTGAGCCAGACACCCGGGATCAGGCTTCTTCTACATTATCTCGTTAATTTCTCACAGCTCTGAGACTCAACAAAGCTCTAGCCCATTTCACAGATGAGCATCCAGAAGCTCACAGAACTTAAGGTAGCTTCTACTCCCTGCCTCTTTACTCCCCCAGGCCCCCACGCAAATAGATGTGTGATGTGTGTTACAAAAGCACCTGGGAAATTCCCGGATGCCAGGCAATTCAGACTGTTGTCTGGACCTCGAGCACTGCCACACCTCCTCCCCTTACAGAGGAAAAATGTTCAATGGCTCGGGTTACTCCACAGGCTGCCAGACACACGTCCCATTGTATGCTGCCCATCCCCTAGACGGCAGCACTTCCAGGGCCTTCCGCTTTAAGGGCAAGTGTCAAATATCTGGCAAGTTTGTTTTGCTGCCACAAAGTGTGGTGTTCACTCTGCCTATGGCACTGTGATGGGCTCTGAATTGGTTCAAGGGAATGGAGTATTACCTTTTAAAAACATGGCATGGTCACAGCCTTCCACAACTATTTTCAGTCAGGCAACCTTCCACAAAGCCAACCCCTGGGTTAAATGCCAGTGATAAAGAGCACACACATGCCTGGGCCACAGAGTGGATGATCCCTTTCATTCTTCCTCTGCTTCCTAAGAAGACTCGTCATGTCTTTATACACACCAGTCCTAGGCAGACATGCGGCAGGATGAAGCACCTGCATTGACCAAAAACCCATCTGGCTACTCACCACAGAAATCTAACGCCTCCACATCCTGGAAACATCACAGAGCTGGACGCCGGCTATGGTCTGTTAGCCGGATAGATTAGAGCTGACTATTTCCCACTTCATCTACTTCTCTCCTGTAATAACCGAACCACAGACTATCACGAACTTCTGACTTTTTCTCAACCTTCCCCAGAAACGCACCACACATGAGGATGAACTATGCAAGATAATTGCTTACCTGTAATAACTCCGACATGAAGGGCCCTGGGGATGCTGCCTTCCATCGTCTCTCACCGAGTTGTTTGGCCACATTTCTGAGGTGTAGAGGGGCGACATGAACCTTCTCCTCTTTGCAGAAGGACCTCTGGATGTGGTAGGTCCAGGCTTGAATTTGGAAGTAAGGATCACCACCCTTTCCTGTTGTGGAGATAAATGACCCAATATTTTGAAAATGATCATAATATCTTCTATTTCTATATCCTTCCTGTTTTTCATGCACATTGGCCTCCGTGGTTTCATGAGCTCTACACACCAAACATTACATTGGCATAAACGTTTTGATATTTTTCTCAACAATACATCTCTCTACTTCATTTGATCGCCACAATCAGGAAGGGAAATATTGTTTTCCTTTTTGTCAGTGAAGAAACTGAGGGTTAGAGAGAGAGAGAGAGCAATGTCCTCAGCTCATAAGCTAGCATGTAAACCCAGATGACTCTTTGCAAAGTCCAATGTTCATTCGTTCCCAAATATCTCCATTTGGTGCATGGGGAAACTGAGGCCACTCCCTAAGGAATCGTGAAAAAAATAAGCCACACGTTCCATCTCACAGAAGGAAGTTACAGTGGGAGATACGAGGCCATGGCCAGTGAAAACTTCCCAGAGCCTTTGCATGGACTCCAAAGCCAGTCCACTTCCAAACGCTAGGCTCCTGGAGAGGGTTTCTATTGACACTTTCTCTGCATGTTATGTTAGCCTTGCTTTTGTTGGCTGTAGAGCCAGCAGCCAGGGACAGCAGGAAGACTTTGAGCCAAGGGGCGGTCTGTTCGTCCCCTGGGGACAGGGGTGTTTCACCAAGTTAGCTGTCTCTTGAAAGGACGGCCACTGCAGCATCTTGCTGGCTCCCGGTTTTGTTATCCCTGAGATAATAAATAAAGGCTCATTCTGTTGTGTCCAAAAGACCCTTTTCAGGAGACTTGCTCTTGCTGGAAGTCTCCCGAGCTTCCTCACCTGATTGCAGTCAGAGGCTGGGCATTTCAAATTAAATTAGAACAAATAACAAAAATGAAAGGAGAGTGGGAAGGAGGAGGAACACACCAGCAAAAACTGGTATTCATTTGAAGTAGCCAATGAGAAAAATGGAACCTGAAAACCCAACAATTACTGGCAGAGATTGATGTTTGTCAGCTCATCTTAGGTTAAAAGAGCTGCAGTGAGAATTTGTGGGGATGACAACTCCAGGGCAATTCTGTCTAGGATATACTGATGCAGATGTGGCCAGGATACACAGGGAGAAGTTTTACATTTAGATCTGCATTTTTAGGTCTCTCGTACTGTAATACGATCTCTATTTGGTTATAGGATGGCATATGCAAGACAGGAGGTATAGATCTTGGAAGGTGGGAAGAATATATGTCCCATTGTGCCATTTTTCCTCTACCAAGTCCTGCCACAGATGAATTCTTCATTTGAGCTCAAAATTCTGCTGGAGCTGTGCCTAGAGATACTCACTGAATAAAGATGGTTGGGAAGGTACGAGATGAATTCTTGTAGTACCTGGTTTTAATACACTCCAATAATAGTAAGATAGTGTAAAATTAAATGGAAGGACTTATGGACCAAGATTACACTATGACCATTACCAGAGTGATTTCAAACAGAATTCTTATTGTTCCATTAAAAAAACACACAAAAAAACCCAATGTGAAATCAATAGCCTAAAAAGCCCCAGCATCCCTTTGGCCTCTTTGATAACATTTTTTGTTGGTTACACCTTTATCATATTTGCCTGATACATTGCTCTCACCGGTTTCAGCTACACTAGATATCACTGTATCCTAGAATAGCATTAAAATATTTGATAAGACAACCTGCCTTCACCATCCAGATGTGGAAAGGACATTTATATTTAATGTGCATTTTCAATCCTATTAGTCAAAGTAATATATTGTATAATAAAATATATCGTCTTATTCCAGTACTCTCATCCTGAAGAAACAATGAGCACACAGAAACATAACTCAGATTATATTATCTGTCAACAAAGGCAGGCTCTCCAACAAACTCAAACCCTATTTTGATAAAATAAACTATTTGATATTAGAGAGTTAACTTAATCCTGTGTCCAAATTAGTGCATCCACATATTAAAGGCCATTATTAACTAGGAAAGAATTTGAGAGAACACAATGGATGATTACTTTATAAGAGACATACTTGCAGGCAGCATTCAAAACGCAATTTGGTCCTGGGACTGTCCCCTCCCATCACTCTCCATCTTAATTTCCACTGGCCAGGCATATGGAAAACTTTCAAGTCTCAAAAGAAGCTGGTGTGACTGGGTATTTCCTCAGAAATGTGACAATCCCTTTATTAGAAAAACAACAACAACAGTAAGCATTCAGGAATGAGCAGAGAAAATGTCTCTTAAGGCCATTATTTTTTAGCTGAGCGTTGTTGTGACTGTTTTCATGGCTAAACCATGAACATGTTTTTTGCACAAGCCCGGTCAGCTAGTGGCCTTAATTAACTTTCGCATGGAAAATGCGGCGGTTTACCACTTATTAAATACCCACCGCACTGAGTTACAATTTTACCCTTCCACACCTCACTTAGTCAAGACACCTCAAAAAACCCACAATGCTGAATAACTGGTGATTTAAACACAGGCACCACGTATAATTATCAGGCTGAAAACACAGGCTGTGAGGGAAGTTTACTAAAACCTGGGCAGCTCTCATTTCCAGATGGAATGATATAATTTGTAAATTGAGGCAAAAGGATAAGTCACTAAGAAAGATAGAATAAGCTGATCTTACTCATGAAAGGAATTTAACAAATATCAAGTGCTTGCTTTGTGTTCCAGATACTGAGTATTCTTCCAACTTCCTCATGTCTAGGAATTGCAGGAGGCGGTAGACGGAGTTCAGGATTCGTTGAAGAAGGAAGAGGACAATCTCAGCATTTTTAAATGGTAGGCCCCCTAGAGAAGGAAGAAAGCGTATGAAATTACTCATCAAACTAATTTACTCTTAATACAACATACAAGTAGACTAACCAAGCTCATTTCATCAAGCATTTTTATTCATGAGGGAGATGATGCAGTTTGAGATTCAATTGAGACAAAATTAGTTTTTGTGATTAGCTAGGTTGAGTGGTTAAGGTATAGTAATAATGACATCATTATTTCTTCTCCCCTCTCATACAATACTCGGAGAAACATTCACACACGCACACACACACACACACACACACACACACACACTCATCTACATCTGTCTAAATTTGGCTTGCGAATCTTCAACTAGTGTTGTGTATGTTTCAACTTGTGTACTCTCAGAATAAAAAAAAAAAAGTGAATTCACCTCTCGTTGAAATTCCACTGTGTATAAAATGGTCTTGGAATTTGAAGGGAAAAAAAATCCTTCTACAAAGAGAACATGTGAAAAGGCCAAGGGAGAGCATAACTGAAAAAATATATAAAAATGCAAATTTTCCTAAACTTCAGCTTTGGATGGACTGAAGCATAAGTGAGAACTTCAACAAAGCAATAGAAAAAGATGACAGCTCAGAGTTTCAGAAATTTAAGACAGCAGCAGGATTAGACACTTTGGGTTGTCTTCGCACACATTTCTTATGGGAGTTAATTCCATTTGACATGCAAGACCAAAGCAAGATTACAGAGGCATAGCCCCATGGCGAGGTGTATGCTATAGCTAAAAGCTGGGATTTGAATAATTGTGCAGGCTTACTCCAAGAATCAAGGGAGAACAGAATGAATGGATTATTACAAGGAACTTTGTACATTTTTAACTGCTGGACTTAATAAAATACCCTCTATGTGAGAGTTATGTTATAGTCGTCTGCATTCACTCTAGCTGAAGTTTGTGGTAGAATCCATCAAGAAAGAGGAAAAACAGAAGCTGTTAAAAAACATAGACAGAAAAGAAAAGAATTTTGTAATGAATGACTGGGCTGGGTCATGCCCCTATGATTTACGGAGGCACAGAAAATTTGGAAAACTTGAAATCAACACATTCGAGCCCCTGTGAAGGTACAGGGAATTCATTTCCTGAGCAAAGTTGAAGGAACGGAGAGTAGAGTTCAGGGGAAAGTGGGCCACAAAAAGGTGCGTTTCAATTTCACGATTTCAGCTCGTTAAGGAGGTCGTTTGTTACTGAGGAAAATTACTAAACCACACGTCATTATTTATACTAGTGATATATGTATAAACGTGACCTCTTTCCTTGGGATCTGTGGAAACACTTGTCTGTGAGAAGCAGAAAGAGTAACCGTTCTAAAGACTTCTCCCTGCTTAATTATCTGTCCAGTGAGAATTATTAAAATTCTTTTTGTAATCCTTACTTAGTGCTCATTAAAGTGAAATATACAAATACTGGACAGTGCAAGGCTTAGAGAAGCTTTAAGAAAGGGAACTTCGTCTTGTAACAGCTGAGAATTATGAAAAGCTGTCTGTTGACAGTAGCCAAATAGACCTTTCATTGTAAAAGCCACTGATTCATATTTGAAATGATTTGATTTGATTTTCTCCCTTAAAATAGTCTTCATCTCCTCTCTTCCTGAGAGCCCACTTCTGATCCTCCCGAAGCCCTCCCTATCCAGCCTGGTGGGAAAAGAAGTCAGCCGGAGAGAGGAGAAAGGGCTCTGGGGTGAGGGCATTGGGGCAGTGCGCCCTCTGCTGGAAGCCAGTCTGAGGTCCAGCTGAGAAAATTCCCCAGAGCCTGCCTCCAGGAAAGCCAGAGATGCACGTTGCCAGTAGTGAAAACCTCTAATAGGAGTGGCATGTCTTTCTCATCCCTGCTGGTGGAGATTAGAGGAGGGAAGTGAGAGGATGAGAGTGCTTCATTAAACCAGAACTCAAGTGCAGCTCTTCTCACAAAACATGTCTGTCAGCCTCAGCCTGCCATGTAAAATGGCAACAGGAATGATGAACACATTACAAGTTTGTAGACCCTAAAATTAAACTCCACCTCATTTATTTCATATTTCA
Source organism: Cnephaeus nilssonii (assembly GCF_951640355.1). Lineage (NCBI taxonomy): Eukaryota > Metazoa > Chordata > Mammalia > Chiroptera > Vespertilionidae > Cnephaeus > Cnephaeus nilssonii. Next base: position 33,305,974 of record NC_137086.1, on the reverse strand, counting down.
GCAGGCTGGGGATGGCTGACATTAGAGGCACACGGCTTTCCTGATAAGCTCTGTGGTTCCTTCCTTGGAGGAGGGATCTATACTCTGCTATATGGACGCTCTCAGTCTCCCCGAAGCCCCCTTTCTGCGTGGTGCCGCTAGGAAAGGGGAGGCAGGATGCACAGCTCTGCAGAAGAAAGTCAGGTATGGTAACCCTGGGAGGGAAGAAAGTGGAAACATCACCACGGAAAGGTGAAGAGCTCATCTCCCCGCGTTTGTCTCTGTGCATCATTTACATCCTTGCTAAAATGTGTGGTTGCAGACCAGGAGCGCCGGCATCAACTGGAAGCTTGTTAGATGTGCAGGAGCCCAGGCCCCACCTAGAGCTACTGAATCAGAATCTGCATTTGAACAAGATCCCCTGTGAGTCATAAGAGCTGAATCACAAGCAACACTAGAACACGGAGCTTTACAAGAGGAAGGAAGCCTAGACACCACCTGCTCTCTTGGATAAGAAAACCAAGGCCCAAAGAACAACACAGCTCCTCACACATCTAAGAGGGAAATTGTGCACAGGCCTAAATTGGGTTTGCTATGAAGGCTGAAACACAGTGACCACAGGCCTTGGCAGTTAGCCTCCTCACGGCTGTTACTAAGCCAACAGAATTCGAACTGTCCTCAGGTGGGAGGGACCCCGCTTCCCAATCAGCTCGGTACCACTGAAATGACTGGTCTAAATTGTGCGGGATTGACATAGAGATGAGATTCTGATATTCCTTCTATTCACATAGTGATTGATGAAACATACGGGAAAAATAAATTGAATTATGTTATAATCTCCTAGGGAAACATAATTAAGTTGTAAAGCATCCCCACGAAATTCTAAAAGCCTTATATCATCTAGACAGTGACTTCTACTACATGATCAATAATTATATTAATTAAAGATAATTATTTTGATAGGATGATGTGACTTTGGGGTTCCACTTATTCTTGATTTGATGTATTGATCCAACGGTGAAGACTTGGTTGGTGCAAGAGCTAGATGTAAAGAATTCTTTGGAGGCCCCCAAAAGTTTTATTATATTTATGCTAACTTGTATTAATTTGTAATTCCTGAGCACCATTTTGATGCTTATTCACAATCCAATGAATAATACTTGTGCAAGATCAACCGAATAGTCCATTCACCATTCTTAATTCTGTATGAACAAGCAACAAGCTATCTTCAGCAAGTAATAGGTATTATATATAAAACATAAAGTCCAATATTCCTTGAACTTTTGAAATTCCAGGAGTTCCAATACATTCTTTGTATGTATGTAGGGTGCTCAAGCACATTTGTAGCAGTTCGAGGCTAGGGAACTAAAGAAGCTGACCCAAAGTTAACAGTTGCAAAAAAGTTGGTGTGAGCATTTACTATCGTCCTTTGCAAACACTTAGCTCTGGTTATGAAGATTAGCCTTGGAACACATCTGGCAGTGCACATTCTAAGCACAGTCAAAAACAGATTTTCGGAGGTCAGTGGGGGGGAAAAAGAGACATATGTACTACTATTTGTAATACCTTAAACAATAACATTTAAAAAAACAAACAAACCTGAGATTTCTGGTTGATTCTCTCTCTGTACATTCCCAAGACACCCTCAGTAAATGTGTACCTTCTACTTTCATAAATGAGCATCATCAACAGAAAGCAAAGAGTGAGGCAGGGATGTAAATTAAAAGTAATAATGCAAGGAATCATATAACAAATATACCCAAGTTTTTTTAAAGGCAACAATCAATGTATGTTTTTAACTTCCCTGAATTAGCTATATTATTCTAGATAACTCGTTAGGTTGCTGTAACATTAAGGAGTAATATAGTTGAAAGAATCACAATTAAGGTATTAAGAATGAAATAATTTCAATTTCATATTATATCATCAAAATTTCCTTAAATCATTATAAAAGATCTTGCTGACATGATGTTCACTATGCAAGAGGTCATAGATTTTTCCCTCAATGAGGTAGAAAGTGCAGTATTTAACTTTCTTGGAGGTTTGATATATACTGGAGTGGAATATTGCCTAACGAATTAACAGCTTGTTCTCTCCACTTATTCAGTCTGGAATGTGTGTGTGTGTGTGTGTGTGTGTGTGTGTGTGTGTGTGTCAGGGTATTATTCCCTGCTCTGTGATATTAGGGTCTTAACAGTATGCACCTATTGGATGAAATGGGAAAAAAATATAGGAAGTGTTTAGCAAGTGTTATTTACAATAGCTAAGATTTAGAGAGAGCCCAAATGCCCAGCAGTAGGTGAATGGATTAAAAAACTGGCACATTTACACAATGGAATACTATGTAGCTGTAAAAACAAAGGATCTCTTACCCTTTGAGACAGCATGGAAGGATGTGGAGAGTATTATGATAAGTAAAACAGGCCAGTCAGAGAAAGACAAGTATTACATGATCTCACTTATATGTGGAATCTAATGAACAAAATAAACTGATAAACAAAAAAGATCCAGAGACATTGAAGCATGTAACAGGCTGATGTATTTCAGAGGAAAGAGAGGTGGGGAGCAGGAATTAACCAATGAACTTATACGTTTATATGCATAGCCCATGGACAGACAATAGTTGGGGAAGGCCTGGGGAGGAGAAGGGTAAGAGGGTAAATGGGTGGTGGGGGGAGGGAAGGATAAGGCGGACATCTGTAATACTCTCAACAATAAAAGTCAAGGCTAAGGAGCCAATGTCACCTGGTTTGAATCTTGGGTCTGCCACTTACCAACTATGGCTACAACAAGTAACATAACCTCTCCATATGCCTCAGTTTCTACATCTGTAAAATAAGGATAAAACCTGATGGGGTTGTTGTAAGGATTTAGTTAATTAATGAGCATGATGCAACTGGAACATGCATGAGATGTACTAAGTACTCGATTTATAATGTCTATTATTAGTATTGTCCTCATAATTTATTTAGGTTCACTTATTTGTGGTCATATTACAATTTATTAAAGAATAGTCTTATTTAAACTCACCTGTCAGATGATCTGAAAGCCAAGTTTTAGTCTCCAGATTAACATCTACTTTATTTTTTTTTCTAATCCTCAGCTGAGGATATTTTTCCATTGATTTTCAGAGAGAGGGGAAGAGAGAGGGAAAGACAGAGAGGAAATGGATTGATTGGTTGCCTCCTGCATGTGCCCTGACCAGGGCCTGGGCTGAGGAGGAGCATGCAACCGAGGTACATGCCCTTGACCAGAATCAAACCCAGGACTCTTTGGCCCACAGGCTGACGCTCTATCCACTGAGCCAAACTGGCTAGGGCAAAATCTACTTTCTTAATAAAAAAGTTTAGAAAAAGAAGAAGGTACTCATGAGGACTTGAAAACATAGTTACCCATGTTATAATTTGGCAACACACACACACACACACACACACACACACACACACACAAACACACACACACACAGGGGCACAGAACAGCAACAGCCCAATGCCATAAAGGAAGCTAAATATGACCCAATATTTCAGTGAGAGATCTTAGCATTCAAGAGCAGAATAACCTGAGAACCAAATAATGCAGAAAGTAGCCCTGAGGTGCCTTTGTCTTTCCTCAGGTAAAATCAATTCTGTTATTATCCACAGTTGGGTATAGAATGGCATAGAAACAGCATGGTTTCAGCCAGCATTGCCTCTCAGAGAGCAGGTTGCATGGGTAATATTCCACATCCTGATTTATTCAGCATTGTCAAGAGAGAAAAGGAGAGATCCTCTTAGGTAAGAAAATTTACTCTAAGAAACAACATATCAAAAAATACAAGAGGGAAGAAAAATCAGGGCAAATTCATCAAGAGTTAAGTATGCTAGGCTGCTTCCATCCACAGATATAGAGTCCAAGGACTAAACCCAACCACAGAAATATGGCCAGGCCTAATGTCTTCCTCTCTGTTCTTTCCCAGGGGGACTGAGTAGCCGTATTTCCTATGCATGGGAGGGAAAAGCACTACATCTATGATGCTGCACATCAGAGTGAAACAAAAATCTTCTAAAGAAAGTAAGCAGACTTGTGAATGTGGCATTGTGGAACCCATAAAATAGACCAACAGTGATTGAAAGTAAGAAAATGACTTGGTCTTTCTTAAAACTACAACAATTAGGCAATTGAATTAACTAACAGGACTTGAGAAGACATAAATAAGTGTTGTTGTGTTTATTAACAAAGGGAGTGAGGAGACAACTTTTAGCCAGAATGAAAGGCAAATGATTCATCCCCATAGGCAGAGCCAAGATTTCTCAAATGAATTTCCTCCTGAAAGAGGTTAAAGTGAAATATACGAAGCAAAATGACAGGTGCTGTTGTCTAAATGTAGGCAGTGATGGTATCCTATTCTATAGACCAAGCTGTGAGTAACTGAATGCAAGATAAAGCAAAAATATAGAAAAGGCAATTCAGTAATAGAAAGGTAAAAATGCAGTGCGTATAGCAGTACTGAGCAGGATACTGCTCTGTAGAACTGATTAATAAGGGGAGAGGTGAAGAAAACCAAGTGGATTTGCAGAGATTAGGATATAGCAAGCTTTGTCCAAAGACTGTATAAAGTTCTTATTGGCCTTGAATCTGAAATAAGCTAAAACTAAAACCAACAGAAAAACCTACCTCCCATCTTGAAAGACCCTCTGATCTTTTGGTATATCTTAGTCAAGCAACTTACCTTTTCCCATAAACCATTTAAAAATAGAATTTACAATAATCTTTGTATTCTCCTATACAAAGTCATTCTGAATGGCACCTCTCTGTCTTTTGGGATGGGGTAAAGTGAGGGAACACATGTACTATATATTTTTTATGTTAAAGCAGGACTGAGAAAGACCTAAACAACAATAACAACAATTTTATCCACAACAGCTGAGCTCTGAGAAAACACAGAGCTTGACAAAGCCTAGAAGCCAGGGTCCAAGGTGAGCAAGAACAAGAGTCCAAAATGTGAGATTGTCAGGTGGGTATCAAGAACATGGGCATTTGTATTTCCAAACTCTAAGGACTTTGCTCCAGAGTGTGTTGCATTGTGAAGGACATTGTCACTTCCTCTAAGTAACTGGCAACAAAATATAATATTTTGAAGGAATAGAGGAAAAAAATAATCCAGCCTACAAGTACTAAGAAATCTCAAACCAAAGATAATCCTTAAGAAACACAGAAGTACATGCAGCAGTTGACAATTGCTGTGGCTTGGGCAGACAGAAAGCACCTGTCTGTGGGCTTCTCTCTGATAATTACTGTTAAGACTAGGGGCCATCATCAAAGAGGCAATTAAGTGTGTAGCCCTCTGGGGCTATGAGAGCTACTCACCAAAGGGGCAGTGGTCCCCTCCTGTGTTTTAATTTGAGAGTCCTGAAACCACTTCTGTTGGAGGTGACCTCATGTGTTCTGTGGGAACTTTGAAGATCTTGATGCCAGATGAGATGTTTGTGTCTCTAGTGATGAAAAGGATGAGAAAAAGTAGCTCTTGACCTTGGCCAACATAGACATCTATGCCACAGATTCAGAAACAGAAGGCTCAAGGGCAGAAAGAAGCCAAAGGACTCCTGCAGCTGTGTTTAAAGATCACTCCCACTGGGCGCTCCTGGGAGCAAATGATGACTAATTAGGCAGGCAAGAGAGAAAAATAAATAGAACGAGGAACAGGTATTTTTAGGAATGCAAATGCAACTCAAAATTAGGAAACCTTAGCCAACAGCAGTTCTCAAACCTGTCACCTGTTGCAAGAGTGGAGAAGGGACGATTTCCGTGCAATAGGCAATCCGGGATTGGCCAAGAAGCAAGGGGAGCTGTGGGAGCTGTGGGAGCTGTGGGAGCATACATGACATACTCCAGGGAGCCTCAGGCCCATCTTCTACTTTCTTTCATTTTGAATTCCTTGGTGACCTGTGGTTTTGAGGGAGAAGGAGGAGGAGGAAGAGGAGGAGGAGGAGGAGGAAGAGGAGGAGGAAGAGGAGGAGGAGGAGGAGGAGGAGGAGGAGGAGGAGGAGGAGAAGAAGAAGAAGAAGAAGAAGAAGAAGAAGAAGAAGAAGAAGAAGAAGAAGAAGAAGAGATAAACAGATATAGATATTTACATGTGTATTCACATGCTTATTATATTCTTTTTTATAAATGTCAATAAAGGCAAAATGAGAAGAATCTAATTTGCAGTTCAGTTTTCCAGCCTCAGTTCTGGCTCTCCAATGAATCCTCTTATATATGGAGCTGACTGGAGGGAGGGGTGGGATTGAATAACAAATTTATGTGATACAATCACATCATTTACAATCACATAATGGACCATATCCCAATTTTCAAAAGGCATAAAGTATCCTCATTAATACGATAAGTGCAGCAGTCAAATCAGCAGTGTGATTTTATCAGGGTTTTGACTGTACATGAATTAGAATGTAGCATGCACACAGAATTTCTAATGGGAAGGCTTTAACATTCACTGAATGTATTTCCTACTGTCATTTGCATCACATTAAAGTGGAATTCTACATAAAAGGATAAAGAGAATATGTCCTAAATTACAGTTTTCCATAGTTGTCATGTCCACACATAGAAAAATCTGATTCATAAGCTTGAACATGATCCTAAATCTGAAAAGACCCCACCAGTTTCCTATTTGTTGGTGGGTTTTATGTGGCTGTCAGAACTGGGCATAGTTCAGCTCAGTAAGGTCACGTTGTCAGGACAAAGCTAATGAAGATCACTGTGGGGTATGGGGGGAAGCTGGGTGCAGGCAGTTGGGTGGTGGAGGATGGTTGTAGTCCCTGTCTCTTACTCTAGCATCTTATTAATACTGTGACCGCATTTTTCATCCTATACCATATTACTAAAAAGTCTCTCATGTTTCTGAGAAGTAGATGTTGTTGATCTGAAAGCTTCTACCTTCAATTTAGTTCACTTTAATAGAATGTATGGACCTAGACAAATGTTGTAAAAGTTCAATTTTGTTTATTTCACCCTGAGTGAGTATGTGTGCATTACTATACACATAGGATATGTATTAAATCCCTGCTTCATATCAAGCTGTGTATGTCTACTTGTATGTTGAAATATGTCAGAAGTTAATCTCATGATAATAGAAAGTGTGCTTAGTGGTTTCTATACACTGAGGCAAAAAAAAGCAACTTGTCATTTCTCATTAACTTCACAGAGAAGTCAGCAATTGGTGTGTAGTAGCTAATGCCGAATCCTGGGAATCTCAGAGTGTTTTGCATCCTAGAAGAGGCCAAGTTTCTCCTGCTAAGCTGATACCAAGACAAGGAGTGGTGAATGCCTACCTGCATACATACTGACTACCTGTCCACTGGCTAGAGTGACTGGTCTATGTGTGGGAATTTGTACTCCAAATGACTTAACTCTGTTATCATTTTATAGGCTAAATAGAGTATGCTACTATTCACCCAACAGAAAGACATATATGGAACATGGGGTAAAATAGTTCAAATTCACAACAAATCCTGCAAGTGCATTTTGCTCCTAGAAAAACCATTTTATGTATGTACATGGCATGGGCCCGTGTGGAATGAATGGCTTTCAAATTGGCCAGCCTATCCATTTTAATAATTTTATCTTTAATAATTTGTCTAATCACATCATCTTTGATAAAGATCAAAGATTGCATAGATTAGTGTTTGGCATTAATGGCTACATACTGCAGTCAATTCTGGTACATTTCCCTTAAATATACATACATTGCATATATCTTACACCATTATTAGGAAACTAGAGGCCCGGTGCATGAAATTCATGCACGGGTAGGGTCTCTAGGCCTAGACAGCTATTAGGGGCAACCAAGGGGGGCCCCTGCTGGCACACGCCTTGGCTGGCCTGGAGCCACTGGCTCGCCGGCCCTGCCCCCTGCCCCTAGTCCGGGCCTGCAGGTTGGGAGTAGTTCCTGTGTTGAGTGCTTGCCCCCTGGTGGTCAGTGCACATCATAGCAACCAGTCGTTAAGCAGGTTGTTCCTCTATTTGGTCAACTTGCATATTAGGCTTTTATTATGTAGGATGCCATGTCATTTGATATCTAGAAACAGTTTTTTAAAAACATTTATAATGGCCACAGATTTAACCCTAGGTGTTCTTTCTCTCCCTCTCTCTTCCTCCCCTCCCCTCCCCTCTTCTCTCTTCTCCTCTCCTCTATTTTTCTCTCCTCTCCTCTCCTCTCCTCTCCTCTCCCCTCCCCTCCCCTCCCCTCCCCTCCCCTCCCCTCCCCTCCCCTCCCCTCCCCTGCCCTCCCCTCCTCTCCTCTCCTCTCCTCTCCTCTCCTCTCCTCTCCTTTCTTCTCCTTCTCTCCTTTATATATTTTTTGTATTTAACCTAAGAATTAGTGCAATGATTTCTTTCCCAACATGGATACATAGTACTACAGTAGACTTCACAGTGGGCAGTCCATCTGTTGGAATCCTGGCCTAGCTGTTCACTGGTTGGGAGAGCACTAATTACCCCTCACCTCTCTATGGAACAGTTTACTCACCTATAAATAACATTGAAATTATTAACTGTTTCTATAAAACAGGATGATGCACATCAAGAATATAGAGTAATTCCTGACACAATGAAAAGAGTTCATACAAGTTTGATTCACCATAAAGGAGGTTTTTCTTTTTTCTGGCCAAAAGCTAAGAGCATATATATACCTTTTTGAAGAATCAGATGCTATGAAACCTAATTTCAATCTGTTTTTCCATCCATTATAACTGTATAAATTCAGGTAAGCAAACCATTGTTTCTCCTCCAATAAAATTAGGATAAGTATCTTTAACTTCCCTTCTTGTCCCTACTGAGTCCCTATAGATGTTACTAAATTTCAGAAATTAAGAGAAGTATATTAAAGCAAAGAGAGACCATGGTCTCTTTTATTATTTGACTAGAGGCCTGGTGCACGAGATTCATGCACTGGGGGGAGGGGGAGTCACTCAGCCTGGCCTGTGCCCTCTCTCAGTCCGGATTTCTCGGGGGATGTTCACCTCGGGGGATGTCCCTCAGGGATCGGGCCTAAGCTGGCAGTCAGACATCCCTCTCACAGTCCGGGACCCCTTGCTCCTAACTGCCCACCTGCAGTGGAGGTGGGAGAGGCTCCCACCACTGCTGCTGGGCTCACCAGCCATGAGCCTGGCTTCTGTTTGAGCGGCGTTCCCCCTGTGGGAGCGCACTGACTACCAGGGGTCAGCTCCAGCGTTGAGCGTCTGCTACCTGGTGGTCAATGCATGTCTTAGCGACCAGTCATTCCACCGTTTGGTCGATTTGCATATTACTCTTTTATTATATAGGATTTTGTTTAATAAAATGCATATATTTAGGGTTAAAAACATAATGACTTGATATGCATATATAGTGAAATGATGACTATAGTTAAGCTAATTAGCATGTATTCTCCTCACATAGCTATCATTTTGTATGTGTGATGAGAGCACCTGAAATCTACTCAGAGTATTGCCAGTATCAATTTCTTATTTTTATTATAGTCATCATGCTGTACATGAGATGCTATGTTTTTTAGTGCTTATCAGGGATCAGAAAACAAAATTTATATAAAACCTTTTCTCACACCCTTTGTCATTTTAATAATTTTATCAGGAACATGGTTACAAGTTGATCACTTAAGCTGGTATTTCTGTGACCTAAAAGAGGAGGGCGTAAAGTTTTCTAATTCTAGCTTGCCTCCTACTTCACGTTTAGCATAATACATATATAGTTTTACCTAATTTATACAGAGAAAAATCTATTTTTATTGTGGTAATATGTCTGTGTAAATAATAGCCAAATGGATTAATATTTCCTAAACTGTACATTTGCTGCATAATATCAGATATATCTAAGGCACTGCCTTCCACCTATAAATGAAACTAGTAATCTATCTCAATGGAGTCAAATTTAGGCCTCTGTCTTCTCCTTCCTTTTAAATACATGCTGTTTGTTTTCCAGAGCCTGTTACCCATACTTCTTTGTGTTCACGTTTTCTGCTCATAAGAATGGTTCTAGTATTTTACAGTATATGGATGTGTTAAACTTATTGGAAATAATTTATAAAACTGCTTGACCTTTTCATTTTGCATTATCTTATCTTTCTTCCTGCCAACCCATATGTAGGTGTAACATTAGTCTTCAATTAAACATACAGATCAGATGCTTTAAAACCTCAAAGATTTTATGTATGAAAAAAGTCTGATTTCATTTAAATCACTGAGGCATGATACTCCAATATGCTATTCATCATCATTGTTTCATCTCTTGTTTTATTGGAAAGAAATTGCTAATTTGTAATATTTGTAATATTTTTATCTAAATCTGCTAAATAAGATGTCATTAATATTGCTTTCACATTTTCTGTGGCTTTGTCCACAAAAGCATGGGGCAGGGAAACCAATATAAGTCAGCTATACAACTAATTTAATTAAATTTAGATTTGTATTAACTCCTCAAAATGTGATTGTTCAAGTTCAAATTTTCTCAATAAAATTTATTTATATAAGTAAACAAAGTCATAGGTTTGATCCTGGCAGACATGAGAACTTATGGATTTCTGTTAAACAATTTTAAAAAGTAACAGAAAGGTTAAAAGTAAAAAACTATACAACCACTTCACTCTTATGCAGCAGCAATTTTCAAAGGGTGGCCTGCAAGAATTTTTAAAACCTGCAATACCTGACTTTTTAGTCAGGGGCACTGACCTCTTTCCCTTAAATTATCCAATAAAAAAAATGACAATAGCCAACACAACAATAGCTGTTCAGTGTGAATGAATCAAAATTATACTTTTTTTGTCAGATAGGCAAAAAAAATAAATATTATTTTTTCATGTGCCATAGAATTTTAGTGATTAGTTTATTTGTGCCATGAGATGAAAAAGGTTGAAAATCGCTGATGTATAACTTTATTTCAATCTCATTGTTTACATAACATATTTGTATATTGATAAATAATTTGGGTTCTCTGGGCTTCAACAACTCTCAAAACTTTGATTTCTCTGATTATACTTTAAAAAAATCTTCTGAGCATACTCTAAAAAAGACTATCGATATAAGTATCCACCTTTCCTTTCCATATTTTTTAAATTCATTCTCTCAATCTACCAATCTATTAATCTAGCTCAATTTCCATTGATTTACTCTAATGCTTCAGTTGCCCTTTGAGAAACTATTATTCAAAGGAAGATTTTTATCCCATACATTGTATTGTCATTGTCTTTCTTCATTTACACATCTTGTCTACTTTCCTCCACCATCTTTTTATTTTTGACAGACTATGCATATGACAGTAATCAGGCCTATCTATGATATGTCCATCTTTGTTCAGGGAGCTAATACATCCAGGAATGTCCTCTGAAGAGTAGATTGTGACTTTCCCCTGTCAGAACACTGGACACAGAACTTGCCCTTTCCTAGTTTTTGGGATGCCCCGGGGAGCAGGAAGCAGGGCATCAGGCTATATTCATCATATTCATACAATCCCATTCTTTCAAACAGCTCACATAATGTTTGCAGATGCGTTCATTGGAAAGAATTTCCAGAAACTTTTGCAGATTTCACATTCCCTCTGAGCCCCACACCCCCTTCTACACATGTGGAATTTCCGCAAAAGCATCAAAATGCTGAAGAATGTAAGCAAAACCTCGTTTTCCTATTGCCCTACAAACTTCTGTCTTTCTAGACTATGCTAAAACCCTGCAGCAATAGAATTCTACAGCCTGCTTATCCTGTCAGTCAGTCCCCACTTACAAATGTAAAAAAGTCCAGGGAAGTTTGTCCTCTGTTGAATTCTCAGCTTCCCAGGTCATGAAACTGTCCTTCCCCTTATTGTAAGTAGATTTGTGTTTTACTCAATTCCATACCCAACAATCTATTTCATAGTTAGGTACACCATGAGGTATAATACCTTGAATGTATTTATTGTGGTGTTTTCTTTCTTACCCTCCCACAAGAGGATATATAGAAGAGAACTGTTGTCATTACTTATTTTTATTCCTCCTGACTACATCCAAAGAATTTCTCAACTAGTCAAGTTGAAGCACATACCTTCTCACAGAATTGCTACATATTCCTTTCTTCATCCAGTCAATTCCTCTTTTATTCACGATACTAGAGCATTGACACTGACACATTGATGTTCTCCTTGTGAGAATTAGCCTATCACATTCATTTACATCCACTTAATTGCTGCTGCTATTGTTTAGTCCTTTAACCTCCAGCTAGGGTGCAATTCACATGAACACTGGGGAAGCACAACCATTTGATTAGTTCTGCAAAGTAGATTAAAATCTTCTGGCTAATTGAAGACTGTCCATACTACTGCCTTCCTTCCTGCTCTAGGTTGAGCAAATGTCATGTCATCAAAGGAAGCTCCTAGTTGGAATATGGAAGGCTTGACAGGACCCAGTAGCATTTTCTGAGCATGTCAGTATACAGGACACTGTGCAGGGCACTAGGCCAGCAATGATCACCAATCTGGTCTAGGCCCACAACCTGTAACTAGCCTTTTGATTGGCAGTTTGCTTTCCTCCTTTACAGGAAGGAACTCTGGACAAACTCCAACATGGTATGTGGCTAAAACATTAGTATCCCAAATTCGTAGGAATTTCACTTTGAAACATAAGCACTTAAAAATCCCTTATGAAACAGTTTGTCTAGTTTGGGGGGAAATGAGAATTAGGAATGTGACAGTATCATTTGACTCAAGGCATAATGCCATGTTTGGCATAGCGAATTTACTCAGAACCTATCCTGGATGCCGATGGCAAGCGTGCTTTGGCAATGATGTTCCAGAACTTTCCTAGGCAACATGTCATCACCTTGTATATGTTCAGCTGAGGTGTTTAAGATATTTAATTATGTTTTATCTAAAGAATATGGGAAGCTTCCATAACCACTCCAGGAATTCTAAGAAATCATAGTAGGTAGAATTTCTTTATTGAATCTAAAATGCCTGTCCCAATGGGGTTTCGGTCAACCTCTCCAACACATTTTTTGAAAGTATCCTAAAGTTCATCCACTAAAAATTGGTAACCCTTCCTCGAATGCATTATACATTTTTTGTGACTTGGTGTCTTTTAAATTGCTGTTTTAGCTAACTGGGGTTTGTTACAAGAATTATGGGCATATGTAGGAAGAAAGTGCTTATGTTGACTTGAGGAGTCTACATAAGAAATTATCTAAAAAACATGCCAAGTGCTTTACATCAAGTCACCTAATCATTCCAGCAGACATGTCAGGACAGTCCCCTCATACTTGTTTTCTGTTGGACTGAGGCTCTGAAAGGTTGAGTGACCTGTGTGAGGTGATATAGTAAGTAACAAAACAGTGACTTGAAATCCAGTTCCTTATCACTCCAAACCCACCTCTTCCCTTCTATGTCAGGAAGGTGTGCCCTAAGAAGGGAGAAATCTTGAGCTGTGACTTGAAGAAGGTGTAAGTGCTCACAAGGAAGACAACATTTCTCACCAGATGTATGACATCAAAGGTTATACCCAAAGGCGGGTGAGACAGCAGCACGGAGAGGTCGGTAGAGGATGAGGAAAAGGATGACAGAAGCTGTTAAGACCATGTGATGTCTTAAACTGGCACCCATGCTCCACCTGGAGAATTCCAGATAGCTGATGAGACGAGGGAAACACTGAGACTGACTAGAGATCTAGGAATTCTGAAACTCCAAGAACCCGGTCACAGTGATAGACTCTACACCTCACTTCCAAGATGTCCCAATTTATTAAATGCCCTCCCCCTGAGAGATGATGATGAGCAATCAGATTTTGGAGCCACTGACCTATAGGGTTTACACAGATTGGAATAAAGACATCTATAATAAAAGGTTGGGACCAAACCATAGAGGATTTGGAATATGTGTCAATTTGTCTGCCATAGAATCTGATGTTTAAGCTTTACTTGGATTAATTTTTCACAGCACTGCCCTTTCCAGCTAAACCCTGCACCAGGGTGACAAAACAGATTACAAATAAGTAAACGATAAATGATAAATGATAAACAATAGTAGCATTAGACAAGCCCATAGTATAACTTTAAATTATAATGCTTTAAACATGGAATTTTAAAGTCAGGAAAAAGCTTAGCACTTTTTAAGTCATTTACCTATGTTAACAGACCCATGTATTTCTTCCCTAAAAGTACATATAACATTAATGGGAGACACCCTCATATTCTATGTGGAGGAGACTATGAGTGCTGGTTTCACAGGGATCGTTTTATTGGAGAAACGTTTTGTGAATTGGGATGAAAGGTGCAGTATACACATAAGATGTTCTACCTATCATGTTGCTGTCATATTATTTATAAAGCAATGGTTCTTTGTATTACTTTTATGCATTGGTCGATTTGGGTAGTTCTATGGTTTTCTTTGGTGCATGATTTATTGTGTTAACTAATCCTGAAAAAAATCCATAGTAGAGAAGTACACAGATTGACCTCTGTCCAGCCAGACCGTACTACAGGAAATATATGTTCATTTGCAGAAAGCAATAGCTGTACGAGAAACACAGTCACTGTTTGCCAGTTGTGCTTAGCTAAGTATGTTCTTTGCCCAAATTTTTAATTTCTAATTAGGATTGTAGGTAATATTTTCTCTCTCTCTGTCTCTCTCTCTCTCCTCCCACCTCTCTCTCTCAATGGCATCTGTGTCTCTCTTTTATTATATATAATGAATACACCAAGGGAACTCAGAGTTAAGTCCTGGCCTCAGAACTAGAAGCATCCCCATCAAAGATGGTTTGTTAAATAATAAAGTAAGAAGGAAAAAAAGCTATTTGCTTCTTTTGTGGCTCTGACCCTCCCTTGGTCCTGCCAGGCCTGCCTGAGCATCAGCGGAGTTCAGTGGTAATTAAAGCAACAGTGTTGTGAAAAAAGTGTGAATTACTTTTACAGGCAGACTTGGATGTTGCTAGTGACTGACAAAGCACAGCGGGGGGCTCTGCTGGATATTAAAGAGTGATGGTAGTCCCTGTGTTGTAAGGTGGCTTTTCAGCACAATACAAAATTATGATTTTTCACAAGTTGGTATCTCTGGAACCATTCGAGTTATCGGCTTAAGTTTAGATTTTTTTTCCCCCTTTGGCAAGGTTATGGAGCAAAACTATGTCACATTTCATGAGATGTGGCATGGTAAGTCGTAATGATGAAGAACTAAAGTCTATTTTCTTTCTTTTCTTCCCTTGGATTTTTAACTCTATTATGGAATTATTTCAACCTTGAAGATTGTTGAAAATAGCGAGGAAAAAGCTAGAAAGGATCGTATGTTCAACCCTCTCTTGGCAAGTTATTTCAATGTCAACTACCTAGGTTTCCTGTTTCTGTCATTTTTTAAAAAAGAAAGAAGCACAGCCCAGCACTCTGTTGACAATGCCAAGGAATGCCAACTCTGCACTCTCAAAGAGGGGTATAAATATCACATGCATGGTGAGCTCCTCCAGACCCAGCCAGGAAAAGTTCCGATCTTGTTCTTTATCGCTGAAAATCTTGTTCAGCCAACTCCCACCCAGGTATGATATAATGTTGATTCTGCTCCTTATCCAGTGAGGAGGGAAAAAAAATGTCTTTAGCCAAATCCAATAAACCACTTTCTGCAGATGTGAAGCAGGAGAGTAAAATAGCTCAATAGGCTATTCATCACTTTTCACTATATAAACTAAAGACACTATTGGTATTCCTGAGTCAGGTTCCTGACCTAGAGCACATGTGGAATTCTAGGTAATGGCATCACTGCGAGACCGGGCAGCCTGTCTTGGTATGAGATAGGATACAATGGCACTGAAAGGCAGTGGGAAATATGTATGTAATGGGTAGCCTGTGTCTATGATCTATGTCTCGTGTAAATAAGAAAAAAATTATAGTGGATCATATGCATATGCTCTTTATTGTTTTCACTTTCTTCCTTAAGTAAATAGATTGAGTTGATAAGTGCAATTCTTGCTCTTGGTGTATTTTCAGTCACCTTGGCTACATCAGACAGCAGCGGGATACGTTGTGGATCAGTGACACCCCAGAGCGGCAAGCAGTATGTTAGGATGGATAACAGCACAGATATTGGAGTCTGATGTCCTCACTTACAGACAGTGTGACCCCAATTTATGTATGTGTAAAAAGGGTGTAATATCCATTCCCACCTTACTTTGAAGATTAAGTGAATTAAGGTACAAAAATTGTTTAACAAAATGCCATAGGCATGGCCTATAGAAAACAATTGATAAAAGCTTTTACTATCATCAGCATCATCGACAGCAAACTCTTGGATTTGCCAAGCAGTGGAGTAATATGGTGAAAGTCATGCAAGACAAAATGATATTTAGGGGATGAAGCTGTGACACACCAAACAATGGACTGTTTAAACACACAACAATGCTATAAACAGAATAACTGGGGTGCTCCAAAGGACTTTTCTTTCACCCCACTAGTGCAAAGTTTAATTAGGATGTAAATAGCATACTCATTTACAATTGACATAATGCCACCGCTTTTCATGCCAAGCTGTCAAGGCCTGAAACTGCAAAATTCCTGACACTAAACATTTGTTGTAAACTGATCCTTCCAAAAGTCACGGAACTAAAGGATTGAAAAGGTGGGAAAGGTGGTGATTGCTTTTTTTTAAAAAGCTACTTCTCCATTCTTTCTTTCAGAGAAAATGGTCCAAACTGCTTTTGGGGAGAGATACACCCCATTATATTGGGCTGAGGGTAAATTCTGTAAAATAAAAAAAAAATAAAAAAACACATACGAACCACCAACCACAGAGTGATGAAAAGCAAACGGGTAAGGAAAAAAATACCCTCAATTGACACAGCTATTTTCATCACATCAAATCAGCCATCTGTTCTTGACATAGTTTATTATCATTAGGAAGATTTTCTCAATTCAGACATGGTGATGAGGAAAGATGAAGAATTAACCAGATAAATAGCCAATTTGGAAAATTCAGGCTGAGACCCTTTTCCTCAATTTCCATTCCCTCTTTTCTCCCTGCTCCATCATCAAACTCCAATTATTCCAAGAAAAGCTTCAATGACATGATTAGACATGTTTATGGTATGGCTGTTTTTCACCCACCTGTACAGGCATAACAACTAACCACACGAGGTATCGAATGATACAAAGGTGATCGACATTGCACAAAAAATAATAATAATTTCCCATTGTTAAAAACCACGGTGTGAATTTAGAATGACAGGTGGCTATAATTAAGGGCGAAGGAATTTAAATAATTTGAATTGAAGTATAAGAATGCTGATGTTTTCCTTCTGGAATTTATTCATTAGAAATCCATCAATTTACCTTGGGATAAGCGGGTTTAGAGAATAAAAATTTCTATGAAATAAATGATCATGGAGAAATTCCGACAGCTCGGTGTGGGATAATGTGGAAGGAATAAGTAAATGTTGGAAAATAATAATACAAAGAAAATATTTAAGTCATATGTTTAATATTGACTTCATAAAGTGAAGTTGGAAGTTCACAAAAGTTAAGCTCATAAATTTAGAGAAAATAGTTCAGAAATGCTTGACAAATATCAACACAACTACTTAAAAAAATTAGTCAAGCTGCTTATTTTATCTACAGGATGTCAAAAAAACACAACAAAAACAAGTTTGACTGATTCTCCTTCAAATAGTTCACAAAATCATGATGTTAGATTTTTAAGAATCTAATCCACACATTTTTCATTATAATTAATACCATATCTTTTTGAGTGAAATTTAAAACATATTAAGGACAGTAACTATTAAAATTAAACCATACAAATGCTTTCACAAAGTTACTTCCATCCTGACACCCAGATTATTTTGTGTGGATATGTCCTTTCTTTTGTAACTTTCCTGTGATCTTATTATTCTTATCTTGTGCACCTCAATATCTGACTTGTTACTGATTGTCAAAAAAGTTACAACTCCTCAATACTCATAATCTATCAGAGTCATCATTGTTGCTAGACTTTTCTTTGTTGACACACTGTTTTCTTGATTTTGTCTATACCATACAATCTTGATTGTTCTCATAACTCTTAGATTGCTCTTGGTCTTCTTTACTCATCAAAGCTAAATGTAGACATGATCACACCAACTCATAATTCATCAATTAAACATGGGACCTGCTATGTTAAGTGCTGAAGATACAGTAGTGAGCCAAGAAGACATGGTCCTTGCCCTGCTATGTTAAGTGCTGAAGATACAGTAGTGAGCCAAGAAGACATGGTCCTTGCCCTCATGGAACTTAGGTTTCTAGACCAGAGGTCTGCAAACATAAAGTCCTTGGGCCAAATGTAGCCAGTCACCTGTTTGTTTGTTTTTTATAGCAAAGGTGGAGATTTATTGAAGAACAAGTACAGATTCCCACGTGGGGAGAGGGAAAGAGTCCCACAGAATGGACTCCCACGTGGGGAGGGGAAAAGGGTCCCACTGAGTTCTTTTTCCCTACTGCTTATAAAGGCTGAAGATCCTGGTGCCTTGATATCCCCTCTGATTGGACTGGTTACTATAGTAACTCCTGAACTTAAAGGTCAAACACCACATGGGACATGTGACGCTTTCCTCCCTCCTTGTTCTTTTCTTACTGGCTTTCTTCCTTCTTTATTTTGTAAATATAGACCTTTTTGGCTACTTCCAGGTAATATATTTTTATTGAAACACAGTCAGGCAAATACATTTACATATTATCTTGGGCTGTTTTTTCTCTACAATGGATTAGTTAAGTAGTTGCAACAGAGACCTTTGTCCCACAAAGCTTAAAATATTTACTCTCTGGCCCTTTACAGAAAAAGTTGGCTGACCCTGGTGGACTCCAGATCCATCTTCAACTGTTCCAGCTCTGTATTCTTTCTCTTAGAGAGAGCAGTTTAGTTCTCTTGTAATTTTAATTACTTCTCCTACAGAAATGACTCCATAACCTTTATCTATAGTCATGCCCTCTCTTTTGAACTTCAGTCACCTGCTTCTAACTGCCTGCTTAATGTCCCCACCCACCCAGCCAGCAAATAAGCCACCATTATTTCAAAACTGCTAAGACTGACTTCATCTTTTCCCCAAGCCAACTGTTGACTACCGTCAACCTCCCAATACCTAAGACTTGAAAACGTGGAGTCTCTCATTTGCTTCCAACATCCAAGCAGCAAAAAATAATTTTTAAAAATTTACATATTCTTTATACTTATCAACTAATTGTTTCTATTGCCACCACCTAGGCAGTAAATCCCAAAACTTCATACTTAGAATAATGAAATCATCAAACAATCTGCCTGTAGTCAGTCTCTTATGGCTCCAGTGATCAGTTTATGGTCAGTTTCCTTAACATGTCATTCAACATACACCATCACAATCCTCCATAGCTCTGTATTACTAAAAGCACCTGTGGCTGAGGCTGTCCCTGTGGGGATGCTGCAAAATGATTTCAAGTGGTCTACGTAAACCACTGAACACTCTAAGAATTGTCTGACACCGAGTCTCCCACGTAGAGGCACCACTATTTTTCAAATGTACGTAGATGTTCTTCTAATAACTAAAATACAAATTTGCTTATTAAAATTACAATTTCATCTTACCTTTTCCTCATTTTCTATTTTCCCAAGCAATTGATTTGAAAAGTGCAACAATCTTTTCTTCTGCATTTCGTAATAAAAATGTCCTCAACTGGCCATTAAATGCCTACTCTCTCCTCAGGAAGCATCTATTATGGATTCACAATGGCACTATGGAAGCCTAGGACCTCAGCTTTTGGAGAGGAAAATGAAAGGGTAAAAATGTATAAATGCATCTCTCTCCTTTCATTGCCTTCTCTCCCTCCTTGGGTGAAAACTGTGGATTTGGAGGACTTTGTGGGGCCTTGGAAAAGGGAAGGCTGCTCATGCCTAACTCAGTCTAGACTCAAAAGGAAAGGAACGCAAGGTTCCTGGATGTTGCTATACAGGCTCTGCTGAGCAGAAAGGGTGAGCAGGTCAGAATCTGAACAGAAGCTTTCACAAATGATGTGCATTTGGCAGCTTTGTCTTCTCCATCATATTTCCTAGAAACCTAAGAAAGGTGGTAGGAAAATCAACATGAGTACAGAAGCAAAACAGGGGCAGGGACCCACTAAGAACAAGTCCACATTCTTTGCCTGCACTGTCAGTTGCTTTCAGCTTAGCCCTTGTGCCCAGTTCCAGCTTAATCTCCCACCATCTCCCCATGGACCATCTGATAAGGGGTGGTGGTTTTCCTCTCTGGCCTGCATATTACATCACTGGATCTCTGCACGCAGAGCAGTGCTATCAACCAGCAAGCCAAGAGAAGCACAGCAATATTTGTGTTGCTAACATCCCCTGGCTGCGGAGTAATGCTAATGCTCTATTTTTTTTTTTTTATGTGTTGATTAGTTCGTCATGATAAACACCAGGCTGATTTATGGAAACCACACCTCTGAAGCCTCTCTGATATCACAGAACAGGGAGGGAGGTAGAAAGGTAAAGTAGGACAGGATACGGAGGCAGAATTATCATCTATTAGCAGTGAAACTTTGAGTTAGTCAGGTTCCCAGAAATTCAGTCCCCTTTGTGGTAACTTGGAATTACAAGGACTATCTCATTTCAATCACAATGACTAAGGGAGATGAAGTATGTAAGGGTCCAACATGGTACTTGAAACATAGCTGGCACCTAACAGGCGTTCCTAGAAGAGCAAAGGACAGGTGAGAATTTGGGACAAAAGCAAGGCCCATTCTATTCTATCTGATTTAGTATAGATTTGAATTATGGTTAGCCTGGGATTATATTTCAAGGATATCAATAGTAGGGCAGGTTGCTCTGACCCAGTCAAAGAGAATTCTCTGATCTGAGAGTGATTAACCAGGAGTGAATTAACATTTATTGAGCTCCTATGGCACATCAGCCAGGTTAGCAAGCCTTTTATATGTGTTTAATTTCACATTCACAACTACTGTCTGATGTAGATAGTAGTATTTCTCATGTTTATAACCTTAAATAAATATGGCTAGAGAGGCTCAGTAAATTGCTTGCCTCCACACAGTTATTAAACATTGGAGGGAGGACTTGCTACCAGGTCTAGGTGATTCTAGAGCATTTCTCCTCTTTCTAAATCACCCAGGTATCTCTCCTAAAGACTTTTCATGAAGCCACTCATCAATTTTCATGAAGACTACTGTCTAGTGTCTTTGGATATCATTATTCCTTTCTATATCTCAATAGATGACTTCATTTCATCACTAGAGAAGGCAGCAAATGTTTACAAAACTCAAGTCTGTATATTTGGAATGATAATTTTTGAAATGTCTGAAAAAAATCAGGACCACCCTAAGAATATGTGCAATGACCCCTGTAGAGACACTTTAGTAGTCACCTAACTACCTAGAATTAACACAGCTCAGCTCACGACAGGGGCCCGGACTGCTTCTGGCTGGCTTGGTGCCTTTGGTCTGGTTCTCTGAGTCTGTCTGAAAGGTAACTTTGATTTCTGGAAAGCCGAATTTCCTCTCCTCACTTGCTGCAGCAGGGAGTTGGTAGATCCTGTTTACAGCAAGAACTGGCAGGGTGCAGCTCTCAAAAACTGGCTCATCTATAAGTAAATGGTAAGTAAAATAAGGATAAAATGATGACATTCTTCAAGAAACAGCTTTAGGTCTTCGGAAATTATTATTTCTGTTTGCCTGCAACTGTAAAAATGAGTTTCAGGTAATAGCTTTTCTTTTATATGGTGAATGATAAATGACCATTTAAACATTGACTCATCCACCAACCAAGGTATAAAAAAACATAAAAACTTACTGTGCTAAAAGGGAATTTGAAGACTAAAGTCACCTGATTCTTCAACCTGGTGATTACACCATGGGGATATTCATTTGTCTTTACTTCAACTCTGCAATTGCGTAAAATATGTTTTGCCAGCCAAGAAAATCAAGACCTTTAGCTCCTACAGATTATATTTTTTCCTAACTTATTGGATGAATAAGTGTTTTTCATCCAAGTTAGTATATCCTCTTAGATTTTGAAAACTCTGATGTCAAGTCAAACTACCCATTAACCCCCCCCCCCAAAAAAAAAGTGGGAATAACCTTCTTTGCATACTTATTTGCCAAAAGAATATAAAAAAAATTTATTCACTCGTAAGGTTTAGGTCTGTCATAGTCTGGGCTGGGAGATTACAGTTAATACAGAGATCAATTCAGAACCAAAGCGAAGAAAAAAGAGACACAAGTTCAGCAGGGCAAAATATTTTTGTAAGCACTTATTTTTAACTGTTTTTAAAAATAATGTCACAAAAATAAATATGTTCAGAAAAATAAATATCCCAGTTTTCATATAACCTCAACACTAGCAATATAATATCTTATAATTAAATTGGCTAAAACAGAGAAAAGAAAAGAGTGGAAATGGGGTAAGGAGAGAACATAAATATTTTTTCTGCATCAAGGGAAAAGGGAAATCTGACTGAAATTTTCAATGCGTACTTATCAGGAAGATTACACAATGCTTAAAATTCAACCAGTTCAGTGTCTTCCTTTCTTAGGTGCAAGTGCTATGGGGTAATTATTTTGGCTTTAGATAAGTGTTACTATCTCCCTCCCCCAACCAGAACAGGATACATTCTTTGTCAAATCTTTTCTTCTCCCCCATTAGTATATGGATCTTAAATGGATTTCCAAAGCGTGAAATAAGAGGTATTGTGGAATTAATGCCAACTTTTACTTTTACTCCTTGCCGATTCCATTTCTTAAATAAGAATGCAAATATATACCTCTATTTGGGTGTTAAAAGATGGTGGAACTAACCCCCCAACCCCACTCCTAAAGATGAACTACTTATCTCCACTTTGAGATGCATCCTTAACTTTAATTGAACATCATTTTTATAAATCCATTTGCATGTAAACAGACAGAAGGACATGTTAGTTTTAATTTGCTGCTGTAACAAATTACCACAAACTTACTTGCCTAAAGCAACACTTTCTTATCCCATGGTTCTATGGAAGTCTTCTGGGCCTAAAACCAAGAGGCCAGCCTTTTTCCTGGAGGCTCCAGAGAAGAATCTGTTTCCCTTACCCTTTCCACCTCCCTTGGCTTGTGGCCCCCTTAGTCCATCTTCAAAGCCAGCATGGACTAGTTGAGAGACCGTCTCAGATTGTATCACTAACCTTCTGCCTCTCTCTTCCATTTTCAAGGACCTTTGTGACTGTATTGGGCTTGATCAGATGGTCCAGGATAATCTCTTTAATATCAGGTCAACTCATTAGCAGCAACCTTAATTCCTTTCATAACGTTAATTTCTTTTTGCCATGTACGGTAACCTATGTACAGGTTCTGGGGATAAGGACCTGGACATCTTTGGGGGTTCATTATACTGTATATATAGATAATGTCTCGCAATTGTATACACACACTTTGAATAAATTATAAAGGTAGTGTTTATGAAAATACATTTCATTTTCAAAACTGAGCTATCAGCTGTTGAAGTGTCTATACATTTTGGGGAGACAGCCTGTATATATCAAATATATAATAGAAATGCTAAATGCTAAATAAATGCTTTTTATGTTATGATATTTTAAAAACTATATGCTTCTAAATTTTTAAAAAACGTTATAAAGATACTAGGTATTTGCAGTTGTTTTTAGAACAAGAAGCTTCATATTTAGAAAGGTTTGAATTTCTTTTAGAAATATGCAAACAAACTTAGCCCTTCTCCTTTTGTCTGTCTCTTGGTGGTTTCCTTTTATGGTATTATTTTTGTGTCATCAAGGTATATAACACTTAAACTCAGTTCGCAAAATTGAATTTCCACAATTGGTTATCAGGTTTATATTTAAATACAGTCACTATCAATTGTTTCCCAATTCTTGAGTTATTTATTTTAATTCTTCTTTTGGTTGCCTTGTTTTCACTTTCCTACATTTCTTTATTTCAAGACTAGAGGCCAGGTGCACAAAAATTTGTGCACTGGGATGTCACTGCCCCCATCACCCCACCGCTGCCGCCCGCCCGGCCTCCCTCTGCGGGAAGTGACCAGACAGGGGATCAGGGGATGTGCCAGCCCCCACCCCTCCACCGCCGCTGGTCACCTACCCCTGCCCCCATCACCATTCTCTCCCTCTGCCCGCTGTCACGTGCCTTGGCTGGCCTGGCACTGCATGCCAGTCCAACCCCCCCACCCACTGGTCGTTTCACCATGTGGATGATTTGCATATTATGTTTTTATTATATAGGATGGGCTCACAGGTGTTGTACTTCCTTAGTCATCATGTGCTTAAGAATATCTGGTCTTGGCCCTAGCTGGTTTGGCTCAGTGGATAGAGAGTTGGCCTGTGGACTGAAGGGTCCTGGGTTTGATTCAGGTCAAGAACACATGTCCGGGTTGCAGGCTCGATCCCCAGTAGGGGGCATGCAGGAGGCAGCTGATCAATGATTCTCTCTCATCATTGATGTTTCTATAGCTCTCTCCCTCTCCCTTCCTCTCTAAAATCAATAATAATAAAAAAAGAATATCTGGCTTTGGTCCTCATGCCTGGATGTAGAGCATCTTGTGTCACACTTTCTTAACAGTGGGACTTTGCAGACATTTTTCTATAGTCTCCTGGAATTGAAAGTTGCTTGGAGAAATCTGAGGTTAGCATGATTTTTCTATGTGACAGTTTACTTGCTTTTCTGCCTAGATGACAGAAATCTTTTCAAATATATATTTTAAATTACTTAAAGTTTAATATTTTAACCTGGCTAAATTTTTACCTTTTTTTTTTCCTGGAACATAATATCTTTATATGCACTTCATTAGTTTTTCCCTTAATTTCTAGTTTTACAGTGTGGAATTCTGTGTTCCTTTTATAGAGTTTCTATTCTAGGATGCTTATTATAAACTAGAGGCCTGGTGCACGAAATTTGTGCACAGGGGTGGGGGTGTCCCTCAGCCCAGCCTGCACCCTCTCCAATCTGGGACCCCTCAAGGGATGTCCGACTGCCCTCTCACAATCCAGGACTGCTGGCTCCCAACTGCTCGCCTGCCTGCCTTACTGATTGCCCCTAACCGCTTCTGCCTGCCAGCCTGATCACCCCCTAACCTCTCCCCTGCCAGCCTGATTGATGCCTAACTGCTCCCCTGCCAGCCTATTTGCCCCTAACTGCCCTCCCCTGCCAGCCTGGTCACCCCTAACTGCCCTCCCCTGCCAGCCTGGTCACCCCTAACTGCCCTCCCCTGCAGGCCTGGTCACCCCTAACTGCCCTCCCCTGCAGGCCTGGTTCCCCCCAACTGCTCTCCCCTGCAGGCCTGGGTCCCCTGCAACTGCCCTTCCCTGCAGTCCCAGTCGCCCCCAACTTCCCTCCTCTGCCATCCTGGTCACCCCAACAGCCTCCCTGCCAGCCTGGTCACCCCCAAATGTCCCCCTGCCAGCCTGGTCGCCCCTAACTGCCCCCCACCATCCTGGTTGCCCCTTACTGCCCCCCCCATGCTGGCCTGGTCGCCCCCAATTGCTCCCCCTGCATGCCCGGTTGCCCCACGCAGCCTGTTCGGTCGTCCATTTGGTTGCAATGGTCACTTAGGCTTTTATATATATAGATAGAGCAATTCCACATATATCATCTCATTTAATGTTCACACAATTTTAAGTAGACGGGGAAATACTTTGCCAACTTTTCAGATTTGTAATCAACTGAAACACTCTCCTATAATTAGAATATTAATGTCAATATAAACAACATTATGGTTTAGCTCACTCAATCATTTTCTTCCTTGCCCATCCCCACTATAAAGCATTCATTTTCCCTGCCATCCTTGCTGAGGTAGCCATGTGACATATTTCAGACTGATCAAGAAGTTCTGCTGTATGTGTGGATTTCTAATAAAGCAATGGACAGTGCTGCTATTTCTGTCCCCCAATTCTTACCCTCACATAAATGCAATGCCAAGAGATGTGGCTTCATTGTGGACCCATGAGAAAAAGTCCAGGAACAATTCAGTTGATATAAGTCCTAACATGGTTGGTCACAGAATCAATGTCGTCAGCTGCCTGCCTGTCTGCACCCTTATTACTTGAGAAAAACTAGTCTCTCCCTAACCAGTGTTAGGAATATTTTATATTACTTGTGGCCAAAGCATTCCTAATTCTATCAACTAATAATAATGGAAATTCAAGGAGATGATTTAAGGTCAGTATTATATATAAATGTATTTTAAATTTAAATAACAAAGAAATAGTTTAAATGTTATAACTACCTTTTATTTTATCCTGATAATTAGCAAGATTAAGTTATCTCCCACAAGGAACGGGGACCTCACCTGGGAATAAACATTTTAGCTTTTTAACGCATTGGGCAAGTATTACAAATAAATAGTTCCAAGAGCAAAATTAATTTATGCCAGTTGAACAGAGAATAATATTAGTTTAATTCATTATGTTTCCAAGTAAACCAGAAAAATAAGAATGACTAAAAATTCTTTGTGTATAAATCTAAATATTTTTCCTCATTTGCAAGTCTGTGCTAGACACTGAATGATTATTTTCATTTACATAGTATAAGCAATTCACTTTCTCATACATTTTCAAAGTCTACCTACACAAGAGATAAGAATTATGTTGTTTTATATTAAAATTGATACAATTTCATGAATCATTTTCATTGACTGATGATTTATAAACTATTCCCCTTCTGGAAAACCTCATTATTTTTGAAGTCTTGACTACACTCCAAAAAAAAAAAAAAAAAAAAAAGAAATCCCAACTTAATCAGTATCCTACTACGTTGTACCAGTTTTCAAGTTATGGGTGATCTGGGCAAATCTTTTAATTGGTTTTGAATTGTGCAGTTTGTCTCAGAACTACATAAACATTAAATAATTCAGAGACTAAATGAAACCTTATAATGCAGCACACCAAAGTTGTTTAAGCAAGTTGTTTTTTCTTCTTCTGGATAATCAGATAATTATACATAACTAGTCATCATTACTTCAAACAAATTATGTTCTGTTGAAGCATGAAAGAGGTTTCCTGGCACTATTTTGAGTTCAACTAATCTGATTGACACAATAGGTGTCTGTCGGCAAAACCTGTTTATTGGTGTTGTGGTTTAGCTTATACACCATGTGTAGTTGCTGCTCTGTAGTAAGCCCTTCTTAATTATATCATTTTTCAAATAAATATTTGTATCTTTTATTTTGAAAAATCACAGGTTCAGTAAACTTGGCAAATGTGTGTATATTTTGGATACAGAATGCTTTGTGTTTTATTCACTGCAGATTATCTGTAATAATGCACTGCTTCGTGAGAGAGCACTAGTGAAGAAAAAAGGCGAGCAGTTGTTTGCTGTGCATTTAAGTACTTAAACAGAGGAGTCACTCTGCTTTCAGACATTCTTGCTTGACTAACTCACTGGAGTCAAATGGTTGCTGTGTCATGCCAATCAAGAGCATTAGCATGGTTTGCACGGTGGAAGAGATTGTGTTTGGAGGAGGAGAACTTCTTTGGCTCTGTCTACAAAGGTTAAATAAAATGGAAAACTAAGGCATTTACCCAACTAATTCTGGCTAAAAGAAAAAAAAAAGTGGGGTCAATTATTCAAATAGTTATAGATAGTAATGGCGTTCAGTGGATAAGTACTGCACGCTGTCTTCCCATTTTCCACAACTGGAATTGTTTTTGTGTTTCTGTAGAATGAGGGGCACACCAGGAATAACCTTATGGAGCATCGCTTATGGGGCTGTCAGAGATAAAAGGACAGCAGGTCTTTGATCTCTCATTGCTTAGAGGACTTAGCACATCTAGGTAGAATAATGATAACCTACATCTACATAATGGAATATATACCTAAAAGATCAGCATCCTTTGGCCACTTAATGTTTTAAGAATAATACTCTGGACTTATAAACCAATTATTTTGTCTTTGGGCATGCTAAGTTATTAGAGAATGCCAAATTTTTGTATTTTTATTATAATAAAATGAGGTACACACTATTCAAATTTCAGGGACAGATTATGCTCACCTTTTGTGTGTGTGTGTGTGTGTGTTAGAAAGTTTCTACTCCCAGGATTTAAATATTGCAATAATTATATACATGCTTCCAAAAGTGAAATAAAATTATGCCACCAGGAAAAAACAGGGCAGTTAAAAAATATAACACATATAAGAAAACATCATAAGGGAATTACAGACTAATGTGGATCATTCAACAAACATTTATTGAACAATGCTGGGTTAACATTTTTTATTTTATTTTATCTTCTAAATTTTATAAAGCACAATTATTGGATAACTGCTTTTACTGCCAGAATCAGTTATTAAAGTCTGTCCTTTCCCTGCTAATTTCAATGCCATTTCTATTATAAATGAACTTCTCTTGCAAACATGGGCTTTATTTATGTGGGTTTCTTATATATGTAAGTTTTTTCTTCTGTTCCATCAATCTATTTGTTTAGCCCTGTGGCTATATCACCTACTTTAACTTATATACCTTTCTAATTTTTGATATCTGAAAAACAAAGCCCCCTCACATTGTTTTCCAGCAGCAGTATCTGTCATTTTAGAATTAGATTACAAGTTAAAAAACATTGTAGGAATTTCATTTTATTTTATATTTTTTATGTAACTATAGGTTGGTATACAAATTATATTAGCTATATTAGTTTCAGGTATACAATATAGTGATTCTACAGTATTTTTATACTTTACAAGTGTATGTGATATCTTAAGTCATATCCTTTATGACAAATTGTTTTCCTGTGCTCAAAGTTGAGGTAACTATTCATATTGCTGTTGTCCTAGCACATTCTGTTAGCCCATGATTGGTTATATTGTGGAGCTGATGAAACTGAAGTTTTAGGATCCCTGACTTGCACATGCCTCTTCCAAAGATCTTTTTCCTCTCATATGGAAAACCCTTACTTAGATAAAATAATTCCTCAATGAAATAAAACTCACTTTTGTACTTAATTTTCATTTATCATTTTACATATTTTTCAAAATGAGTTCCTCAAATTGTATACATTTCAGGCCCACAAAACCTGAATCTGCCCTTTTTCCTTACTTTATTGAATAAAGAATACATATCTCCTCCTCATTTATTTGACTTATCACATCCCCCAACTTTCATTAACAGAAGAAAGAAAGAAACAAACAAAAAATCAACGTTAGAGCAGTTGTATTTGTAGAAAAACATCTTTCAAAATGGCTCTGACTTGTTAAAACCAGAGGACAATGTTATCATTATACAAAACTCTTTGATGCTTTATCACCCTCTAAAGTTAAAACTTTCTCTCTCTTTTAAACCCATCCTTAGAAGAAATAACTGATCACTATTATGGCTGAAATGTTACAAGATGTGATAGTACTAGTGAGGAAAAAATATATGTAATATTTAAATTCATTTTCCAATGCTGAGTGAACAACCCTACCACCATCACATAGTACCTTACAGTTCCAAAAGCATTTATGTACAGTTGAATTTGGAAACAGAAGATTTATTCAAGTGCTTCATGTAGTTTGAAAACTATAAAAACACGAGTAACTGTTACCTTTAAAATAGTCTACGTATTCTGTATTGTTTTTACATTAAAATTATACTGTTACATATTGACTATGGCTGGCCATTTCTAGGAATTTTGGTATTTTTGTCAAAGAAAAGCAGCCTATTTTAAGATTTTATTTTACATATTTTATTTTTATTTTGAGGGGAATCCAAATATCTACACCATGAACTTAAATTCCCATAGCTGCCAGAACTGACAGAGAATTAGCTAGGCAGAGCCAAGTTCACGCAAGACTGTCTACGGAGCTCTTATAGCTAAAGACAAACCAAAATATTGACTAGTTCTTCTCAAAACAGCATGTATAAGTTGTGGCTGAAATAAGCCTGATGTAAGAAAGAATACAGATGGCAGTATAATCATAGGCTGGGTCTACATGATGCCAAACAACCCATTCGAAAGCGAAAAACTCAGTCGATCAGTTGGTGGTTTTGTCTACATGCCACCAAGCAACAGGCTTGACTGATTTCTTCACAAAATTGACTGAGCTATTGACTAGACTTGAGCAGATGTTTTATCACTATGTAGATTCAGTCTTTGTTGTCAAATCTATAACTTAAATAACTCCCTCTATGAATGATGAGTGTGTTTCCTACATCAAAACAACCTGAAAGTGTTACACAAAGACCACTGACATTTTTAAATTCATCGTAGTGCTTAGTTTAATGTGTATGCTTGGCAAAGATTCGTGTAAGAATGACAAGAAATAGGGTCTTCCTACTTACATGCCTATCTTTAGTATTTCATTAATTCCTTTGGTACCTTTACAACTCAAATGCCCACTGGAAAGTAACCAAAATTCATTTTACTTTCTTTCCTTCTTTACTCAACAATTTCTCTGGTATATACAACCTGTGTGCTATGAACATACTACATCATTACCAAAATTTACAATGACTGCTTTTGACATATTTTCCCAATTCTTAAAAAAAAAAAAAAAAGCCCGGCTGGTGTGGCTCAGTGGTTGAGCATTGGCCTATGAACCAGGAGGTCACAGTTTGATTCCCAGTCAGAGCACATGCCCGGGTTGCAGGCTTGATCCCCAGTGTGGGGTGTACAGGAGGCAGCTAAGCAATGGTTCTCTCTCATCATAGATGTTTCTTTCTCTTTCTCCTTCTCTCTTCCTCTCTGAAATCAATAAAAATATATATATATTTTTAAATTCCTTTTTCATTAAAAGATAGATCACAAAATGTGTCAAATATTTCATGATTAAGAATAAAAACAATAAAAAGACACATTTAAAATAAATTCTGTATGAGCAGAAATCTCATGTCTTTGGTCTCTGTTGAGCCCCAGCACCTATAACAGTTTGGGCTTCAATAAATATTTATTAAACAAATAATTAGGTGTATTATAGTATACCATTTTTGTAGCCATTGATCATCTCTAGCTTAGTAAGAAGGGCTTGGTGGAATAAGTACTTTAACTCACTCCCCTGCTGTTCTATGTATGTATGTACTTCCCAAGCTTCTATTGCCTAAATCCAACTGGAAACTAGAAGTCAAGGTAATCTGTTAAGAATGGAGCTGGGTGCAGAAGGTATGGAGTGGATTTAGAGTGAGGAATATATAATATCTACTATCACTGGAAATAAAAAGCTTGGTATACATTATAGTTCTTACAATTTTCATGAATATAAGCATAAAAATTACACATTCATGTATGTATATGTGTATAGTTTGATAGGTGATGGTAGATGATATAGATAGATAGATAGATAGATAGATAGATAGATAGATAGATGGATGAAAATGCTCAAAACCTGGAGTGAGGATAGTTGGTTTATTCCCACATCTCTTGAAGATGTGCCAAATAATCTTTAAGTTTCTTTCCAGCCATATTATTCATCAACATGGATTAATGTGAATGCCTTGAAAGACCATTTACTGTTAAAACACTAAAACTTCTGCAATTTAATTAAAAACATAAAACATATTTTTGGAGAATTTAGAAAACACAGAAAACTGTAAATGAGAAGCACACATTTCATAAATAAGGCTTCTGGGAATTATACTTTTCTCAGCCTCACAGGCAGATGTCAGGAAGGAGGATGGTTTTTTGGGTCCATCTCTAATCACTTCCCTTCTTTCTGATTTCTGTCCATCTTCTTTCCACTATTTTTATATGCTGTCAGTTGTCTTTTTTCATACACAAAGAACACACAGAAGAATAAATGAGGGAAAGGCAAAGGACTTCACTCTGGGAAATGTGTACTGCATCGGCATCAATATCTTCCAAAGAAAAGATCATTTGCCCATCTTCTGAGACCACGGAAGCAGCTGCCTTATTCCAAGTTACCTGTGATTTGCTCTAGAGTACAATCTCTATGTGCTCAATACACAGGTCCTTTGCAATGTTAACAGAAGGCTGATAGATAAACTGTACTTTTATCTTTATAAATTATCTGTATTTCATTTTGTTTTCAGCTAAGCACTAGATGGAGATTGACTTAGTCCCAAGGTCTCTTTCCTGTTTGTGGGGATTTCTTTACCTTCACATTAAAACCAAAAAAAAGAGAAACTTTCTAAACTTACGCAAGAGATGTGGAAACTATTCCTGCAAAACTCTGAATTTCCAGAGCTTGATTTTTGAATAAAACCCACTCAAATAGGAGAATTAAAAGGATTAGGAAAAAATCATAAAGCATTTATTTTCAGGTTGGCTAAAATATTCTGTTTGGTTAAACAGAAGCAAACATCCCATAGCTATTCCCCACCACACAAAGCCATAGCCCTCTCCTCTGGAAGCACTAAAGTTTGCCCTATTAAAGAAGATAGATGCAAACACCTTTTCTATAAGAGGTAAGTCTTTTATATATATATTACTAGAGGCCTGGTGCACGAATTCATGCATGGGTGGGGTCCCTTGCCTGGCCGAAGATTGGGGTGATTGGGAGGGACCGCTGGCTGGGGGGAGGGACCACGGGAGGTTGGCTGGCCACGGGAGGTTGGCTGTGGGAGCTCACTGACCACCAGGGGGCAGCTCCTGCATTGAGCATCTGCCCCCTGGTGGTCAGTGCACATCATAGCAACCACTCAACCCGTCATTCGGCCGTTTGGTTGTTCAGTTGCTTAGGCTTTTATATATATACAGATGTTAATGATATATACACAGGTCAGGGCTATAAATACAGAGCAAACTCTCATGACTATCCTGAAATCATTTATCTGAATATCCTGCCAAAACAATATTGTAGGTATAAAGGAAGAAAACATTAGATTCCATTGCAACTATCTTATTTATCCTCAAACTTACCTCATTGAAAAAAGAAACTTTAAAAGGCATTTAAAGCAGTGACCCTGCCATATATATTCTTTGCTCAATGTGAAAAGAACCAAATAGAGCTTCTTAAAAATCAAATGGGGGCAATTCTTGCTTTTACTTTTCCCAGGAATTTTATCCACCAGAGAAAACTGTTAATAGATAATGTCTCTATTGATTAACTCAGTGTGGCAGCTATGATGGGACTCACAGAAGACAAAAGAAGTGCCAATGCTTTCAGGACACAAGGACACATTATTGAGGCTACTGTATATGGCTTTCTCACAACTGATGGGCAATTTCTACAGAAAACATGAAAAGCCTTTCCACCTGATGTGGAGCTAATGGATAACATAAGAGAACTGTAATTGACATCATAACTCTTTTTCCTCTTAATGTTAGGCTAGATCTTGTTTAGTAATCTTCTACCATTTGAGAAACAGGGTGAAGATTTTGTTTCCACAAAAGAATGAGCTGAGGTACAATGTGATTTTAAGTTAGGACAAGGGAATTTCTTAAGTTGTGGCATGAATATTTTGGCCAACTTGATACAGATAAATGAATGGAAAAGTGAAGCAATTAGCCTTAAAAGTCAAGAAAATAAAAAGTTAAATGTCTTCACATCCATTATAGGACGCTATCATAAACCATTGATGGTTTGCTTTATTTTGCTGGTACGGTTATTTTGCATTTTGGGGACTCCTTCATTTAAATAATTGTCTTTATTTACTACTTTACATGCCTAAGCAGGTAATTAGTTAATAAGTTTATATTAAGCACTTACTCTGTGTCATATCTGAAATTTTTTGAGTAAAGACTCTATTTCAAGATCTGCCAAGGTACCAAACAACTAGATTTTAACAGAAAAAGAGCAAGTATTTTGCCCTAGCTCATTTGGCTCAGTGATAGAGCATAGGCCTGTTGACTGAAGGGTTCTGGGTTTGATTCTGGTCAAGGGCATGTGCCTCGGTTGCAGGCTCAATCTCCGGGCCCTGGGTTCCTGTGGGAGGCAACCAATCGATGTGTCTCTCTCACATCAATGCTTCTCTCTGTCTCTCCCTCTCCCTTCCACTCTCTAAAATCAATGGAAAAATATCCTCTGGTGAGGATTAACAAAACAAAACAAACAAGTATTTCTAAAAAGTATTTCTAAAAAGCTTTGATAGTCATAACACTTATCCATTTTTTGTTTGTTTGTATTTGTTTGTTTTTAGTTAAAACTAAAACTCTTATTTCATGGCACAATCATCTTTGTCCCAAACTCAAAATGCACTGAAGAGAGTGGGGTGATTGGGTCAGGGTTTTGTTCACCTAAACCCTTTGGGAATCGTTTTAAAACTGTGGGTCTGCTCCTTGACAGCTGCTCTGTGGATCTGTGCCTACAGGCTTCAGATGAACACCTGGTCATCTTCTCCTCATTGGGTAACCAGGACGTGGCACAGGGAGGCACACAAAACTTCCTCATTTCCTGAGACCTTGGAGGACACCTCATTGGCTTCTTCCAAATTGTTATGTTGTCCTTAGCAATAGAGAAGACTGAGCATCATAGAAAGAAACACAGAAGATACAGATTATGGCTGGCCCAGGCTATTGTTTCCTCCCTGTGTGACAAATAATGAAAGGATACCAACCTCTGTTACCTAATAATAGAAATAGTATCACATAATCAGAGGTAGTCTTTAAACCTCACAGTTTCTCCCATACCAGCTCATATTTTTCTCAATTTTCACTACTTTGGATACGATCTATATCAAAGTATAATAAGACAGCAATTCAAGGGGTCTATCCGTTTAAAAGGAAAAAAAAAAAAACACAACAGGCCTGGGGAGGGGGCACCGCTTGGCACCGCTCGGCATCAGGTCACTGAGCGTATTCATTATTTGTTCCCATTACCATGTTATGTCTTAATTACTCTGGTTTGGCTTCCCACCCGGGGTCACAGTGTCACAGCTGGTTTTCTGCCCATCCCTAATTAATAAAGCCTCATTTAGTATCCAAGTTTATTGTAATAAAACCTCTGTTGAGGGACACAGCAGAAATAAAGAGACAAAAGACACAGCAGAAATGATCAGAGTTGCTCTAACAGTAACCTTGCACCATAGAAGGCCTTGGTTCGGACCTTCTCTGGGTCACTTTTAACCTGGAAAGGATGTCTGTTTGATTTCACTTGGAATTTCTGGCGTAATTGGTCAGTGGTCAGATTCCACACATAGGAAGGGAGGTGACAGAAGTTCCTGAACACTCTACAACATGTCAGATGTTAAGAGATGGTTATTCATTCATGCTCCTAGCATTTAAATTACTATTATTTCAACAAAACAAAAAGGAGAATGTCATGCTTTCAAATGACAAGGCATAAAAGCAACAGGCGGTCATCAAATGGTATTACTTTGTTTCGGTGGCACTGCTCCTGATGGTATTTCAGCAGATCAAAGAGAGACAAATTAGGTGACAGCCTTTTCTAACTTGTTAAATATAATTCGTCAATAAAGTTTTACAAATTAAAAAAGCTCACTTCAAAAATCTCAGCACTATTATGTTTAAGTCTGTATCTCTGTCTGTCCCTCTCTCTCTCACACACACAACCAATTCTATTTATTGAAATCCACATAGTTTTTGAGCACATCTGCATTTTATCAGGTGTCTCTATAATTAAAGCTTATTGTAAAGTGAGATATTATTGGTATACTTTATTACTTGTCTATGAGAGGCTGAACAAAGTAAGAGGCATAAATGAATTCAGTTTTACAGTAATTTTAAACAAATGTCACTACTTACACACACATACCTAATTATCACTTCTTACACTTTCTGCCAAATACCAAACCTATAGTTCATAAGCCACAGGCACGACAGGCAGTAAATATATTCCCCCTAATTTAAAATTTTATTGCAAAATACCCTCTGCACTATGTGGACCTATACTAAATCACACTCTACACCCTCAGCTTTAGTGGTGTTTACCAACTTCTGATTCAAAAAGGGAAACAGTACCAACTCCCTATTTCTAGAGGTCTACTGTAAGAAAAAGTAAAAAGGAAATGATTGTATGCAAGGAAGGGATTCAAAAGAACGGCACAGCGGGTTGACTGCAGCTGCAACAAGGAGTAACAGATTAAGCTAGGACACTTGGGTTTTTGGTGCTGTTTCCAAAGATTCTGTATCCTGAACATCGGGGATGCTGTGCACATTTCTGAACATGTCAGAGGTTCCCACAGCAGCCACACGAACATTAACATTAAGAGGAAGGCTCTCATAGATGAACCGGGCAGTTGGTTTGATTGCATTTAGGCTATTGAGGCTCTTTGTACAATTTTTCTATTCAAGTACATGTAGGTGAAGGCCAGCCCCTCCTTTTCACAATG